>NC_047104.1:13690671-14346467 GCF_902500255.1 Thalassophryne amazonica
TGTGTGTGTGTGTGTGTGTGTGTGTGTGTGTGTGTGTGTGTGTGTGTGTGTGTGTGTGTGTGTGTGTGTGTGTGTGTGTGCGTGTGTGTGTGGCCTGGTCTTCCTGGACCTCTGAGTCACTGGCTCCCTTGTTCTCCTCTAATTGATCAGCAGATGGCATTGACAAATGATGAATAGGTCGGACATGGTACACCCCTCACACTCTAAACACACACACACCGCCGCCCCTCTTGGTGTCATCACTCTTGTCCTACAAGACTTCTAACACCCCGGTGGCATGGGAGAGTGAGCGCATCAAACCACAGTAGAACAGTCCTCCTCGCTTGACTGAGAGAGAGAGACGACACAAAGACATGAGAGAGAGAGCGAGCCACGGCGAGGAAGAGATTCCTTACATAGCTTCCTATTTGTGTGCACGGCTGCCGTCACAGAAATGAAGGTATCCCCAGATATCCCATCCCTCCCTGTCCTTTCATGTGGCATTCAAAGGCAAGGCAGCTCTTTCCTCTTTGGGCCTATTGAGATGCCACCACCTGTAACTGGATGCAAGGTTTTCTCTCCTTTGTCTTTTTTTACTCACACACACACACAGACACACACACACACCGAGTGTGGGATAATGTGAATAAATGAAGTAGGGATTCGGTGAGTGAAAAGGTTTACATCGCACAATAACAATATGCAAGAAGACTGAGCCAATCAATTTATTCATCAGATAAAATGAAACCTTAATAATTCACTTGCAGGGGTGAAATTGGTCCTAGCACAGAACCTTGTGGAACTCCATAATTAACTTTAGTCTGTGAAGAAGATTCCCCATTTACATGAACAAATTGTAATCTATTAGACAAATATGATTCAAACCACCGCAGCGCAGTGCCTTTAATACCTATGGCATGCTCTAATCTCTGTAATAAAATTTTATGGTCAACAGTATCAAAAGCAGCACTGAGGTCTAACAGAACAAGCACAGAGATGAGTCCACTGTCCGAGGCCATAAGAAGATCATTTGTAACCTTCACTAATGCTGTTTCTGTACTATGATGAATTCTAAAACCTGACTGAAACTCTTCAAATAGACCATTCCTCTGCAGATGATCAGTTAGCTGTTTTACAACTACCCTTTCAAGAATTTTTGAGAGAAAAGGAAGGTTGGAGATTGGCCTATAATTAGCTAAGATAGCTGGGTCAAGTGATGGCTTTTTAAGTAATGGTTTAATTACTGCCACCTTAAAAGCCTGTGGTACATAGCCAACTAACAAAGATAGATTGATCATATTTAAGATCGAAGCATTAAATAATGGTAGGGCTTCCTTGAGCAGCCTGGTAGGAATGGGGTCTAATAAACATGTTGATGGTTTGGATGAAGTAACTAATGAAAATAACTCAGACAGAACAATCGGAGAGAAAGAGTCTAACCAAATGCCGGCATCACTGAAAGCAGCCAAAGATAACGATACGTCTTTGGGATGGTTATGAGTAATTTTTTCTCTAATAGTTAAAATTTTGTTAGCAAAGAAAGTCATGAAGTCATTACTAGTTAAAGTTAATGGAATACTCAGCTCAATAGAGCTCTGACTCTTTGTCAGCCTGGCTACAGTGCTGAAAAGAAACCTGGGGTTGTTCTTATTTCCTTCAATTAGTGATGAGTAGAAAGATGTCCTAGCTTTACGGAGGGCTTTTTTATAGAGCAACAGACTCTTTTTCCAGGCTAAGTGAAGATCTTCTAAATTAGTGAGACGCCATTTCCTCTCCAACTTACGGGTTATCTGCTTTAAGCTACGAGTTTGTGAGTTATACCACGGAGTCAGACACTTCTGATTTAAAGCTCTCTTTTTCAGAGGAGCTACAGCATCCAAAGTTGTCTTCAATCAGGATGTAAAACTATTGACGAGATACTCTATCTCCCTTACAGAGTTTAGGTAGCTACTCTGCACTGTGTTGGTATATGGCATTAGAGAACATAAAGAAGGAATCATATCCTTAAACCTAGTTACAGCGCTTTCTGAAAGACTTCTAGTGTAATGAAACTTATTCCCCACTGCTGGGTAGTCCATCAGAGTAAATGTAAATGTTATTAAGAAATGATCAGACAGAAGGGAGTTTTCAGGGAATACTGTTAAGTCTTCTATTTCCATACCATAAGTCAGAACAAGATCTAAGATATGATTAAAGTGGTGGGTGGACTCATTTACTTTTTGAGCAAAGCCAATAGAGTCTAATAATAGATTAAATGCAGTGTTGAGGCTGTCATTCTCAGCATCTGTGTGGATGTTAAAATCGCCCACTATAATTATCTTATCTGAGCTAAGCACTAAGTCAGACAAAAGGTCTGAAAATTCACAGAGAAACTCACAGTAACGACCAGGTGGACGATAGATAATAACAAATAAAACTGGTTTTTGGGACTTCCAATTTGGATGGACAAGACTAAGAGACAAGCTTTCAAATTAATTAAAGCTCTGTCTGGGTTTTTGATTAATTAATAAGCTGGAATGGAAGATTGCTGCTAATCCTCCGCCCCGGCCCGTGCTACGAGCATTCTGACAGTTAGTGTGACTCGGGGGTGTTGACTCATTTAAACTAACATATTCATCCTGCTGTAACCAGGTTTCTGTAAGGCAGAATAAATCAATATGTTGATCAATTATTATATAATTTACTAACAGGGACTTAGAAGAGAGAGACCTAATGTTTAACAGACCACATTTAACTGTTTTAGTCTGTGGTGCAGTTGAAGGTGCTATATTATTTTTTCTTTTTGAATTTTTATGCTTAAATAGATTTTTGCTGGTTATTGGTAGTCTGGGAGCAGGCACCGTCTCTACAGGGATGGGGTAATGAGGGGATGGCAGGGGGAGAGAAGCTGCAGAGAGGTGTGTAAGACTACAACTCTGCTTCCTGGTCCCAACCCTGGATAGTCACGGTTTGGAGGATTTAAGAAAATTGCACATCCATCTCTTTGTTGTTTTCAGGCATTTTCCCACACCATTTGCAAGCCAGTGACAGTAGCTCAGGTAAAGTTTTGGGCTGGTGATCAATAAAGTGCAGGTATGAGCATGTATCCCCCCCCCCCACACACACACACACACACACAGGAGCAGCGCTATGTGGTTCCACAGGTACCAGCTGGTTTTTATTTGTTTTTATTCCACATGTTTCTGTGTAGGCTCTCAGTTGTCCAGGTGCTTTCCATAGTAGAAAAAGCTTGAATCTTCGACTGGACTGGGTTGCTTGACGCGAGGACGTTTTGCTTCAAATCGCAGAAGCTTCCTCGGCTAAAATTCTTGCTCTGGTGGTTTGAGTTCTGTCTTGACTCTTGCAGAGAAGAATAATCAAGAAGTCACAAAAGCTGGAGTTTTAAACCTAACCAGACCCCTCCTATCGAGAGGCAGACTGCTATAGGCCAGTGACTAAACAATAGCTCTAATTAGCACCTATTGTGCTCTAGTTAGCACCCTCCTAATGACAGGGCAGCTGTCCCTCATAATGATGGGAGGGGCCCTCTCCTGATGGCTCCCTTGACGACTCTGCTGATGACGTGAATGACTCATTACCATGAACAAAAGACTGAAACTGCTTTGACCTGAGTACCCCATTGTAAACAGGGGATAAAGTGTGTCTCAGACCCCCTCCCCGGTTAAGGCTGGGTTTCAAACGTTTCACAAAGAATGCCTCCTTGACCCCTCTCTCAAACCATTTCTTCTCTCTGGCTAAGATTTTAACTTCCTTGTCCTCAAACGTGTGGTTAGTGTCTTTAAGGTGGAGATGAACTGCAGACTGAGGTCCACTGCTGCCCTCTCTGCGGTGCTGGTATAGCCTTTTGTGTAAAGGTTGCTTAGTCTCACCTATGTAGTGTTCGTTACAGTTTTCCTGACATCTGATAGAATACACTACATTGCTCTGTTTGTAACTAGAGATCCTGTCCTTAGGGTGAACTAATTTCTGTCTCAAGGTGTTAACCGGTTTAAAGTAAACTAGGATTTTGTGCTGTCTGAAGATCCTCTGTAGTTTTTCCCCTACTCCTGCTAAATAAGGGAGAGACACTCCTCTTCTTCTTGTCTCCATCTCCTGTCTATCTGGTCTCTTTGTTCTCTGGGAACTTTGTCCAGGGACCATCGTGGGTACCCACATACTGTGAGGGCGTTCCGGACAAGTTGTTGTTCTTTAGACCTTCCCTCTGCAGTTGTGGGCACCTGTAGGGCTCTGTGTTGAAGCATCCTGATCACCCTGAGCTTGTGTTCAAGGGGGTGGTTTGAGCCAAAGAGCAGATATTGGTCAGTGTGAGTTGGTTTTCTGTAAACCCCTGTCTGGAGCTGCCTGTTCTCTCCAATCATAACATCACAGTCCAAGAAGGCTAAATGGTTGTTTCTGGCATCCTCACGTGTGAACTTGATACTGGCGTCCACCGAGTTGATGTGTTCTGTAAAGTCCTCAACTTCCTGTTGCTTGATTTTAACCCATGTGTCATCAACATATCTGAACCAGTGACTGGGAGAGATGCCCATGAAAGACGTCAAGGCTGTCTTCTCCACTTGCTCCATGTACAGATTGGCCACAATGGGGGATACCGGAGACCCCATCGCACAACCATGAATCTGCCTGTAGTAATTCCTCCTAAACAGGAAATACGTGGTGTTAAGACAGATCTCCAAGAGTTGGCAGATGTGGTCTGGTGTAAGTTTGGTCCTTTCAAGTAGAGACACATCCTCCAGCAGTTTCTGCCTCACAGCTGCGACGTCCTCAGTGGTGGGGATGCAGGTGAACAACGAAGTCACATCAAATGACACGATTGTTTCATCTGCCTCCAGCTGCAGGTCCTTGAGCTTGTTCACAAAATCTTGTGTGTTCTCCACATGGTGGTCTGAGTTACCCACTAGAGGAGCCAAAATCCACTTGAGGTGCTTGGCCAAATTGTACGTGATGGAATCTGTGCTACATACAATAAGCCTGAGTGGCACGTCCTATTTGTGGATTTTGGGCAGTCCATAGATGCACAGAGTGGCATCCCCAGGGTACAGTCTGTAGTATGTCTGCCTGTCGATGAGTCCCTCTTTCTCCCGGTTTTGGAGGTAGCTAATGATTTTCTTCTTATAGCCACTCGTGGGGACTCTCTTCAGACGTTCGTATGTATTGGAGTCACTGAGCAAGTTGTTGATCTTGGCCTCGTAGTCCGATGTGTTCAGGACCACCGTGCATCTGCCTTTATCTGCTGGCAGGATAAGGATGCTTTGGTCCGTTTTCAGTGCTGACAAAGCTTTCCGTTCTTCTCCTGTGATGTTGGACGGAGGAGGCTTAGCACTGTTCAGCACTGCTGTGACTCTTAACCGGAGGTCCCCAGCTTCTGACTCTAACAAAGTGTTATGTTTAATGGCTGACTCTACTGTCACTGAAAAATTTAGACATTTAGTGAGCACATCCTTTTCTGTCTGTGTAAGAAACCTGTTGGAGAGATTCTTTACCCAATTTTCCCTGTTGTCACTAATTTGTCTGGGTGTATCTTTAAAAATACTCCCACTGAAAGTACGTCTTTTCTGCACTAAAAGGTTGTGAAACTTCCTGATTTGCCGCTCCTTACTTTTTAAATGCTCAGCCATTTGAATTTTAACATGAACTTTGTGATCTTATTATGGGCCTCTTCCTCCACTAAAGTTTCTAACATTTTGTGCAGACTATCAAGATTATTTTGGAGGTCTAATATTTTAAAATGAAGCTAATTCTAAGACCCAAAATCCTCCTAAGGTAACTGTGCTGGATCTTTTCTGCTGTGTGACCTGCTTCTAGTGCCTTTTGCTTCATGCATTTGGGAATAACCTTGTTTTGTTTGCATCTCAGGTTAAATCTTAAGTGGTTTCTAAAGTTAGCTATCTTTTTAGCAGTCTTTTCCAGCTTACGTACCAGTGCCAGGGCCTCATGCCCACAGTTGGTCGCAATGTTTCTGTGTAGGCTCTCAGTTGTCTCAGTTGTTGAACACACAAGATTTTGTGAACAATCATACATCATCATACTTTTAAGAAGTGGAGATTTACAAGTTATCTGCCTGGATGATTACCACTGAGGGCCCCAGGGCAGTTCCATCGGGCACTGGATGCTGCAACATGCACCACGAGTGCAGGCTCCCAAAACTGACTTGACTTGTGACAGTTTGCAATGCTGATTCATGCGGGGGCATTAGCTTCATTAGCTTCATTCCTTTTCTGCATGGAGTAAGGGAAAAGCAGCATGGCACAAAACCAAAGTGGTTCCCCCACATTCTGGTGACAAGTTAGTCATTTTCTCCATCCTTCTAATTTTCTCCCTCATTCTAATGAGGGGTGTGTTTCATGTTTATCCTACTGAGCTATCTACTTTGGAGTAGGAACCGGGTTACCAATGTTTTAAATGGGTTTTATTCCCAGTCATGCTGCCTGTGTATGTCCTTGGACAAATCAAATCAAATCAATTTTATTTATATAGCGCCAAATCACAACAAACAGTTGCCCCAAGGCGCCTTATATTGTAAGGCAAGGCCATACAATAATTACGGAAAAACCCCAACGGTCAAAATGACCCCCTGTGAGCAAGCACTTGGCAACAGTGGGAAGGATAAACTCCCTTTTAACAGGAAGAAACCTCCAGCAGAACCAGGCTCAGGGAGGGGCAGTCTTCTGCTGGGACTGGTTGGGGCTGAGGGAGAGAACCAGGAAAAAGACATGCTGTGGAGGGGAGCAGAGATCAATCACTAATGATTAAATGCAGAGTGGTGCATACAGAGCAAAAAGAGAAAGAAACACTCAGTGCATCATGGGAACCCCCCAGCAGTCTAAGTCTATAGCAGCATAACTAAGGGATGGTTCAGGGTCACCTGATCCAGCCCTAACTATAAGCTTTAGCAAAAAGGAAAGTTTTAAGCCTAATCTTAAAAGTAGAGAGGGTGTCTGTCTCCCTGATCTGAATTGGGAGCTGGTTCCACAGGAGAGGAGCCTGAAAGCTGAAGGCTCTGCCTCCCATTCTACTCTTACAAAGCCTAGGAACTACAAGTAAGCCTGCAGTCTGAGAGGGAAGACTCTTCATCTGCATTATCCTGGCCCACTGAGCTGGACAAGGGTACTGGCCTTGGCTGGGACAGTAAACAACAATGGACTGTTGTCCCATTCATGGGCAGTGGTGGTACAATGCTTTTTACCCTTTTAAATTGATCTTATTAGTAAACAGAGCGGGTTGCAGCCTCAACTTTATCTAAAGTCTTTGTCTTTTAGTGAAGCTTAGGGCTAGTGGCCGGTGATCACCTTAGTATTTCTTCTGTTTTTCATGTTGCTTAATGCTGACAAATTATGCCATATTTGTTGTCTTTCTGCTGCCTGATTCTGTTTTTTTTTTCTCTCTCTCTCTCTGTTTGAGGTGCAGCTCCATCCAGAAGTGGGAGTGGGTGTCGTCTTCTGCAAGCATCCCGTCCTGGACACCATCATGAACTCCAAAAATTTCCTGTATATTTGTATTGTCAATTGCATCGGGCATGGCCCAGACAGAGGGTCACCCCTTTGAGTCCAGTCTGCTTGAGGTATCTTCCTTAAATCATCAGAGGGAGTGTTTCCTTACCACTGTCATCTGTGTGCTTGCTCTGGGGGTTGGTCAGGTTAGACCTTACTTGTGTGAAGCCCCTTGAGGCAACTTTGTAGTGATTTGGCGCTATATAAATGAAATAAATGGAATTGAATTGGTGTATTCTCATCTGCTTCTTGCTACGATGAACAAGGATAATGACCAATGTAGGGCTTACTTCTTTGTAGACAAACCCTACTTTTGCATGCTAAGATGTTCAAAACTGGTCCATGTGATGGGATTCTGTGCAATTCAATAGACCAAGAAGGTGGCCATGTTTTTTTTTCTTTTTTAATCTTGGAAATCCAAGTGGCCTGTTTTTTTTTGTTTGTTTTTTTTTAAGAGATGTCTAAGGATGTTGTGCAAATGAATATATAAGACCCCAAAATGCAGACAACCAAACGCTGAATGGAGGAAATAAGTTATTTTATTTTCCAAACAAGAATTAAAGTCCAAAAACAAGAGATCTGTCACAAAAATCCAAAGTGTAGCAGGTGTAGGCAGAACAGGTATTGAGGCTCAGAGGTGTGAATGAACTAGTGTGGAGTGAATGAGTGAACCAGTCTTTTAAACTGCACTACAGTAAGTGATTAATTGCAGGTACAAGAAGCAAGCAGGTCAGCCACACCCAGTCTAATTCTCACAAGACAAACAGAATAGGTCAAATCCTTACAAAGGAGTATTTTTCATTTAATTATTTATTCATTCATTCATTTTTACCTAATCTTCTGCATATACCACCATTTAAAAAGATTAGTTCAATTAGCTGCTTCATGATCGAGGCTAGTTTACAGGGAGTCATGTCAGACTCTTGAACCCCTTCCTCAAAACCACATGCCAAAAACACAATCCAATCTCACACCATTTTGTGATGACATCACAAACAGTAAATTAATTGCTTAAAGTAAAAACTGTGGGATTGTATGAATATATTTCCCCAATCGTTCATTTAGATGCTGTAATAAAGACCAGATAAAAGAGTTTCACATTCAGCTGCAGAATAATGCTGGGAAGTTGAACAAAGGATGGCAATTATATAACATGGACTCAAAAAAGGAAATAAATGGGGGTCACGTGATGCAGCCGAGCTAGGAAGACACGTGCTCCAGAGCTCTCAAGAGAAAACTTGGATTAATTTATAAATAACACCCACCCCACCCTTAACTTCTCCTATCAGGTGAAATATGGACTTAAGACCTCGAAACAAAACTCAAAGCTCAATTATTGACGACTTTTGTTCTCAGGAAGCTGCAACGGTTGAAGCTAGCTCCAAGTGCAACATGGCGACCGAGACTCAAATAGAAGGAAACTTCGCAATATTGCAAGAAATAAAGCGAGGCAATGAAGCGCTATCCCAGAAGCTTGATACTAAAACTGCCGAAATCAACCAGTCTATTTTGTTGCTGAAAACACTGATAGACGGGATGTGTTCACATATTACGGAGGCGGAGGAAAGGATTAGCACAGCTGAAGATAAGCTAACTGCACTGGACTCCAATATCCTCCGCCTGATGAAAGAGAAGGACTTTCTCATGGATAAAGTGGACCAGCTGGAGAACCAAAGCCGTCGGAATAATATTTGCATTGTTAATCTGTGGGAGGGTGGAGAGGGTAGTGACCCGGTGCAATTTTTTACAGAGTGGATCCTCTCTGTGCTGGGATGGGAGCACTTCCCCCAGCCGCTGATTATCGAACGAGCGCACCGGTCCCCGGCTTTCAGCCCTCCAGCAGAGAAACGGCCCAGACCCATCCTCATCCGCCTGCTCAAGTCCTGAGATCAAATTCTCCGACTATCCGCCGAAATAACCAGAGAAAAAGGTGGTCCAATCAACCACGACGGGAACAAGGTGATGTTTTTTCCGGACCTGAGTGCTGCCCTGGTGCGGCGCAGAAAAGAATATAACCCTGTCAAGAAGGAGCTGCATGCCAAAAAACTCCAGTTCAGCCTTCTTCAACCAGCAACTCTGAGAGTCACCCTCCCAAACGGAGAGAAGAAGATTTTCAAGACACCCTAGGCGGCAGTGTCTTTCCTTCAAGACCTCCCGGGAGGCGATGAATCCTGACTCTTTTCTGTGATCACAGGTGCATCGTTGCAGCTCCACAATACGCAGTGAAGAGCGACATTTATGCACAATTTGTATATAAATGCTACGAACCTCTTAGAGATTTATGTAAGTGCATTGCCATAATTTTTTTTTTTCTGGTCTTTTTTCATTACCAACTTATATTTGAACATTATGGACAAAAAAGGAAAGTTTTTGTTCTGAGGCAGCATTTGAAAAATAATTAAAAACTAAATTTCACTTTTATAGTTAAAGTGGGTGTTAAAATATAAAATTATGAAGTTAAAATGTTATACTTTACGAGTGACAAGTTTTCATACAAAAGAGCTCTGGGCTGAATAAGTTAGAATTTGTATGCTATTTTTAGAGAGCGATCAACGGAGGTCCCGGCTGGAGAGTTTTGATGGCACCGAGTATTCAGGGGTCCAGCGCCTATGGGAACGGGGAGGGTGTGTGTATGTTTTTTTTTTGTTGTTTGTTTTGTTTTGTTTTGTTTTAATGACAAAGAGGCATCTTTGGGCTTAGTTTTAAGAGATCGTAAGGCTTTTTACTGTCAAATTCCATTTTCCATATGAATAAGGTGGTAAAATTTGTTAGTTTTAACGTTAATGGTTTAAATGGGCCAATTAAAAGGAAGAGGGTGTTACTTAAATACTTAAAGAAAATAAAAACGGACATAGCTTTTATCCAAGAGACTCATCTCACCTCACAAGAGCATGTAAAATTAAAGAGAGGATGGATGGGCCAAGTTTTCTATTCAACCTTCAACTCTACGGCAAGGGGTGTTGCCATTTTAATAAATAAGAACATCCCCATTATAATTCAGGACACAACTGTTGATCCGTGCAGCTCTTGGAGTATAAGACAAATTTCCCGGAAGGGACGATAAAGTGTATCATATCGTATCGTATCATTAGGTTGATATGTTATAATAAATTGTCAAATATTTGGAAAATTGGACCTTGGTAAACCTTTACGCTCCCAATTATGATAGTTCTTTTATTCATGACATTTTTCTTAAGGTATCTGGTGGCCATAAAGATATTCTCATGGGAGGAGATTTTAATTTTTGTTTAGATCCAATTTTGGATAAATCATCCACTTCCATCTCTATAGTTAAGTCAGCCTCAACAACTCTGTCATTTATGGAGGACTTAAATTTAACAGATATCTGGAGATAAAAGAACCCTCAAACCATAGACTATTCTTATTATTCTGGCCATCATAACTCCCACACCAGAATAGGCCTTTTTTGTTATTATCAACACAAGTAAGTTACAGAGCCTTAGAGTCCGAATAACTGCCAAGGATACTTTCTGATCATTCTCCATTGACTTTGTCCATAGAAATGCCTGAGAAAATGCAGAGTGTCTATAGATGGCGCTTGAATCCAACCCTCCTTAAAAAGACTGATTTTTGCAAATTTATCAGGGAACAAATAAAACTATTTTGTGAAACAGATTGTCCCTCCTCCGCCAATAGTGTCATATTATGGGACACCTTAAAAGCCTATTTAAGAGGACAAATAATCTCTTACACAAATGGACTTAAAAAAATCATTATTGGCAGAAATGGAAGATTTAGAAAAAGAGATTCAATGGCTCGAAAAAGACTTTCAACAACACAGGGATATGGAAACATACAGCTTATTGGTCAGTAAAAAAACTTAAGTATAATACTTTAAGCGCATATCGGGCAGAGAAAAATATTTTGAGAGTAAAACAAAAATACTATGAGCTGGGGGAGAAGGCCCATAAAGTCTTATCCTAGCAATTAAAAAAGAAGAGAGCTCAAGAACAATTAACCAAATTGAAAATGAAAGTGGATGCATTACACAGAACCCAAAAGAATTAATAAAACATTAAAAACTTTTATGCCAATCTTTACAAATCCGAATCACCAGAAGATCAAACCACAATAGATACATTTTGTCTGACATTGTGTTACCAAAATTAAGTCTGGAGGACCAGAATGATCTAAATCTCCCATTCACTGCAAAAGAAATAGAAAAGGCTTTAATTCTGCTACAATCTAATAAATCACCAGGGGAGGATGGGTTTCCCTCTGAATTTTATAAGGAATTCAAAGACTTGCTTATGCCTCTTTTTATGGATGTCATTAACCTAGCCTCCAAAACGAAAAGCCCTCCTGATTCATTTTCGATGGCGATAATTACAGTGATCCATAAAAAAATAGAGACCCCTTAAAATGCTCCTCTTTCTGACCAATCTCGCTTTTGAACACAGACTACAAATTGATCTCCAAAGCATTAGCAAACAGGTTGAGTAAATACTTACCAAAATTAATAAATTCAGATCAGGTCGGTTTTATCCAGAAGAGATCATCGGCAAATAATTTGTGCAGGTTATTAAATGTTATTCATGTGGCAACCTCCAGTCCTGAACCCAGTGTAGCTGTTACTTTAGACACTGAAAAGGCCTTTGATAGGCTTGAATGGCCATATTTATTCAAGGTGTTGTCTAAATTTGGATTTGGTCATTACTTTATTAATTGGGTTAAAGCACTCTATAAGAAACCACAAGCCAAAATTATTGCCAATAGACAAATGTCCACTGCTTTCCCTCTAAGTAGGTCCAGCAGACAAGGCTGCCCTCTGTCCTCTGGGCTTTTTGTTCTGGCCATTGAGCCACTGGCTGAGCTGATCAGACAAGATTCAGAGATAAAGGGTGTAAAAGTGGGTCAGAGAACACATAAAATCAATCTTTTGGCAGATTATATAGTTCTGTATTTAAAAAGTCCACTTGAATCTCTTGCTAAATTACAAACAGTGTTATATACTTTTGGATCAGTCTCAGGATATAAAGTAAATTACGATAAAAGTGAAATTCTTCCCCTCTCAAAATTTCATGATGATGAACATCAGCAAAAGAGCCCATTTAAATTATCCTTAAATGGGATAAGATATCTTGGAATTATGGTGGATAACAATTTTAAAAACCTGTACAAACTTAATTATCTAACACTAGTTAGTCATATTATAGAGTATTTACAAAAATGGGTGAATTTACCTATTACTTTGATTGGCCGAATAAACTGTATTAAAATGAATGTTCTACCAAGGTTACAGTATCTTTTTCAGTCTTTGCCAATTCCAATACCACTCAGCTTTTTTAAAAACCTTAATAACCACATTAGACAGTTCATATGGAATGGGAAAAATCCAAGGGTCTCAATAGAAAAACTCACATGGGATTATAAATTGGGGGTTTTAGACTACCTAACCTTAAAAAGCATTACTTGGCTGCCCAAATACGTCTTATTTCTTTTCTTTTTGGAAAAGAAAATACTCCACCGTGGGTTTTAATGGGAATGTATCCACTTCAAGAAAATGTCCTGGCAGACATTGTGTACAAATGGACGCTTACAACCATCATCAATAAAACCAACAATCCTGTCTTGATACATATCTGTTGTGTGGGCCGCTGAAGAGGAGGTACTGCTGGCCCACCACCACCAGAGGGCGCCCTGCCTGGAGTGCGGGCTCCAGGCACCAGAGGGCGCCGCCGCCTCACGTGAGCAGCTACGATGACAGCTGTCACCCATCACCTGAGACAGCTGACGGCAATCATCTGTGGGGTATATCAGCAGGACGGCACCTCCACCTCATTGCCGAGATATCGTTTCTACCTACGAGGTAACGTATCAAAGCTGACAGAGTGTATCCTTTTGGATTAGTGTATAGCTTGTGGATTACTGTTCCAACGAGAGGTGGAGGTAACTTCCCTGCTGTTCGGAGTCTTGGGTGCAAACGCGCCCCCATCTAACTGTTCTTTGTTCCTCGCCAGCAGTACCAGGTCCGACACGCGGAGGCAGTGGCCACCTGGGAGTTCGGGACTTGGCGGCTCCAGTATTTCCGGGGTCCTGTGGCGGAGGAAGCCGTGTGGTTCGGGTCTTACCTTGGAGAGGCGTCTCCTATCTTCGAGCCTGCCCACACAACACTTTTGTGAATTGACTGTTGTCCATTTCGTGATTGGTTGTATTCGTTGTGCACGTTCACAACAGTAAAGCCTTGTTATTTGACTTTCTCCATTGTCCGTTCATTTGCGCCCCCTGTTGTGGGTCCGTGTACTGACACTTTCCCAACACATATCATCACAATCTGGTATGAGGTTCACAAAAGTATTGGATTAAAAAACAATTTTTCACCAAAAACACCCTTGAAAAAGAACGAACTCATACCCATGTCACTGGATAATAAGACAGGTCCTATAATAATAGGACCTGTGGCACCAGAAGGGGATTTGTCATCTAGAGGACTGTTATGAGAATGATGTCTGATGTCTTTTGAGGACCTGAGGAGGAAATATGATCTGTCCAGCAGAAACTTTTTGGAAACTTGTGGAAGTCTGACTCCCACCTCTCTATATCACATTGGGTTTTGGAAATGAACAGCTGTATACCATTAGAGAAAATCACATACACACTCAGAAATGATTATGATCAGCGATAACATACATCCAAAGATGCAACTCTTCAAATCATCTTACAATGACCGGAGCTCTCAGCCAGGAGGTTGTGTCCTCAGATGGTTACCAACAATCATTGAGTGTTTCAACCCTTAACCATAACACTCTCCTGTTGGCGGGTCAGCAGTGGTGGCCAGCCACTACTCACTCCCTCCTGGCTGCCAGCTCAACTCCTCCCTCCTATTCCAAATCCATCAGGAGGCTCTCTCAGCTGCCTCTCCAAGTCTTCTCACTGCCTTACCCCTCTCTGCTCCTCTTATGGCTGTCAACAGTTTCCAGACTGACTGAGCTGGGAATCCCCTGCATCCCACCTCAACAGGGTACAACCACGATTGCCAGCCTTTATCCCTGCAATCCTGCACGAGCTCTCTATAACGTTCAGATGTCCTTTCATATGCCTCTTCACACCCCTCCTCCCATGGCACAGTAAGCTGCACCAGGATGATTTTCTTTCCTGTAACAGAGTAAAGGACTACATCTGGTCTCAAGGTTGTGTGGACAAAATCCGGAAACTGAAGTCTTTTCTTTAAGTCTACCCTAAGCTCCCATGCCTGGGCAGACTGCAATAAGCTGGAGCTGGACATACTAGGCCCTGATAGCTTTGACCCCTGCTTAACAAAGGCTATAGCCGGGGCCGCCTTCCCTTTGTATTGATGTTTCCTTGTTCTCTCCTGCTCCAAAATGTCAGCAAGGACTGTCAACACTTTGTTGTGGCGCCATCTATACCTTCCCTGGGTGAGAGCTGTATGACACCCTGACAGAATGTGAGCCATTGTTCCTTTCTGCCCACAAAGCTTACATATCAATCAATCAATCAATTTTTTTATATAGCGCCAAATCACAACAAACAGTTGCCCCAAGGCGCTTTATATTGTAAGGCAAGGCCATAAACGACCCCCTGTGAGCAAGCACTTGGCTACAGTGGGAAGGAAAAACTCCCTTTTAACAGGAAGAAACCTCCAGCAGAACCAGGCTCAGGGAGGGGCAGTCTTCTGCTGGGACTGGTTGGGGCTGAGGGAGAGAACCAGGAAAAAGACATGCTGTGGAGGGGAGCAGAGATCGATCACTAATGATTAAATGCAGAGTGGTGCATACAGAGCAAAAAGAGAAAGAAACAGTGCATCATGGGAACCCCCCAGCAGTCTACGTCTATAGCAGCATAACTAAGGGATGGTTCAGGGTCACCTGATCCAGCCCTAACTATAAGCTTTAGCAAAAAGGAAAGTTTTAAGCCTAATCTTAAAAGTAGAGAGGGTGTCTGTCTCCCTGATCTGAATTGGGAGCTGGTTCCACAGGAGAGGAGCCTGAAAGCTGAAGGCTCTGCCTCCCATTCTACTCTTACAAACCCTAGGAACTACAAGTAAGCCTGCAGTCTGAGAGCGAAGCGCTCTATTGGGGTGATATGGTACTACGAGGTCCCTAAGATAAGATGGGACCTGATTATTCAAAACCTTATAAGTAAGAAGAAGAATTTTAAATTCTATTCTAGAATTAACATGAAGCCAATGAAGAGAGGCCAATATGGGTGAGATATGCTCTCTCCTTCTAGTCCCCGTCAGTACTCTAGCTGCAGCATTTTGAATTAACTGAAGGCTTTTTAGGGAACTTTTAGGACAACCTGATAATAATGAATTACAATAGTCCAGCCTAGAGGAAATAAATGCATGAATTAGTTTTTCAGCATCACTCTGAGACAAGACCTTTCTGATTTTAGAGATATTGCGTAAATGCAAAAAAGCAGTCCTACATATTTGTTTAATATGCGCTTTGAATGACATATCCTGATCAAAAATGACTCCAAGATTTCTCACAGTATTACTAGAGGTCAGGGTAATGCCATCCAGAGTAAGGATCTGGTTAGACACCATGTTTCTAAGATTTGTGGGGCCAAGTACAATAACTTCAGTTTTATCTGAGTTTAAAAGCAGGAAATTAGAGGTCATCCATGTCTTTATGTCTGTAAGACAATCCTGCAGTTTAGCTAATTGGTGTGTGTCCTCTGGCTTCATGGATAGATAAAGCTGGGTATCATCTGCGTAACAATGAAAATTTAAGCAATACCGTCTAATAATATTGCCTAAGGGAAGCATGTATAAAGTGAATAAAATTGGTCCTAGCACAGAACCTTGTGGAACTCCATAATTAACTTTAGTCTGTGAAGAAGATTCCCCATTTACATGAACAAATTGTAATCTATTAGACAAATATGATTCAAACCACCGCAGCGCAGTGCCTTTAATACCTATGGTATTACATAGTGGGTCATCTCTCAACCCCCACCTATGGAGGTTGACAGGGGACGGAAGAGTGTCATAAACGGACCTCAGCATAAAGGAGATTCGGTATGGCTCCAGCCTCCAGAGCTCCCTCCATGACACTTTCCACTTAGGGAGATCCCACTGCTTCCAAGCGCCTTGGGAACCAAGCTCAACTGCTTTTGCTTTCCTTCGCTCCTCTTCCAGGTCCCTTACGTCCACCTGGGTCATGGCTCTTTTTTCTGCTGGATTGGCTTTCCCCCAAGTTTGAAAGTGGGACATTCCCAAACGCTGTCGTCCAATGCAAGGTGCTCCAATGATCAGATTTCCTTCCACTAAGGCTAGAGAGGCAGAGGCCTACCACTTACATCCTGACCTTGTTTTTATTCCTGCTTCTCTGACCTTGCTGTCTCTAGATTCTTTGTAAATCATGGCCACTTTACATTTGGCTACTTGAAACTCCTCTACCAGGGATGAAAGGGGTAATTGCAATTGCCCTGACCTGATGTACAGCCCCACTGATGTAAAGCTTGGTGGAATACCTAACCACTTTCTCAGATGGGAGTTGATCTTCCGCTCAACCCCCTCTACAGCAGTAAGTGGGGCGTCATACACCGTCAGATACCACATCAGTCTGGGGAGCAGGCCATGTTGATATAGCCATGCTTTAAATTTCCTTGGTAGTCCACATGCGTCTATTTTCTCCAGCCACAGTTGTGCTTGCTTCTCAGTGGTATGGACATGATTGTGGTCCTTTAATGACTCATCATACCATTTCCCAAGATACTTGATAGGGTTATCTTTGATGGTAGGAATAGTCTCCCCTTGAATGGCCAGATTGTACTTGAAGGTGATATTCCCCTTTCTGATAATCAAGCTCCTGGATTTCTTTGGCTTGAATGTCATTTTGGCCCATGTTGCCATCTCTTCAAGCTTTACTAAGACCCACTGAGCCTGGACATGGGAGGATGTAGTGATCGTAAGGTCATCCATGTAACCTCTGATAGCTGGTTGGCGAATCCCAGAATCCATTATTGGACCTCTGGTTTCTTTTCCCCCTGCCTTGATGATGAGGTTCATGCCCATGACAAACAGGATTGGAGAGACTGTGCACCCTGTGACAATCCCTCATCCAAGGTGCTGCCACTGAGTGATGTAGTCCTTTGTCTTAAAGCGAAGTTTGATTCCCCCCAGGTAGGTATTAACCATTACACTAATATGCTCTGGGATACGGTAATGTTTGAGAGCGGTCCGGATTAGATCATGGGGGATAGTCCCAAAGGCATTAGTCAGGTCCAGCCAGACCACTGTTAGATCTCTTTTCTTTGTCCTGGCCTCATGTATCAACTGACTGAGGACTCCAGTGTGTTCCAGGCACCATGCAAAGCCTGGGATTCCTCCCTTTTGGATAGAGCTGTCAAGATATCCATTATTGACAAGTTGACAAAGTTTTTTTATTCGGCACACAAAATATTCAAATAGAAAAAAAAATGAACAATTCCACAGACAAAACTAGTGAGTCCGAAAGGGTGTGGGCTGAAGCAAAGCTTATTAGCGCCCACCCCTGCTAGTACAAGTCCAACAATTCTAATCAGTCATATTTACATAAATACAAATTCACTACTACATGTCGACACAGACATACACATCAATATACTATTCACTTATAATTATATTTATATAGTACCAGATCACAAGAAAATCAAATCAAGGCACTTTACGCCAGTAAGGACTAACCTTACCAACCTTATCGATCAAATATGAGGACAGTCTCTTTGCCACCACAGAGAAGACCTTTGTAAAAATTTGGCAGCCCTACCTGGATTATATAGACACCCTACCATCTTCTATTATGGATAGCATGTAGACAGGTTACTATATTGAGCCTTTGATCATTAATATTAATGTATGTGTATATGTATTTGTATATAAGTACACATATATTTTATCTTGCCTCTTGTTTTATGTTGTTTTTAGTTTGTATGCGGGTGGGTTAGGGAAGGGTTTTGAACTGTTCTTGTGTTTGGCTTTTGCTTTAATTTTTTTTTCTGCTTTTTCTTCTTTCTTTTTTTTCTTTTTTTTTTTCCAGTATTTTATTAAATTTTCTTGCAAAGATATAACAATATGAATAATTGACAATATGAACATGTCAATATACAAGAAGAACAATACATTTCACACACACACATACACATCCATACTTGTGCACATATAAACCTTACATTGCGCAATTTATCACAATCCACTCAAATATCACTATTCAGCAGTAACAAAAAGGAAAATGCATAATAATAATAATGTAGAGATGACTTCTGTATTTCCTATTTCATAGATATAATATTCAAATATGGTTCCCACAATTTAACAAATCTTTTCGTTTACCCTTGACTATATATGTCAGTCTTTCAAGACCTATACATTCTGAAAGTTCCTTAATCCACTGTCTTGGGGAAGGGGCTTCAATATTCTTCCAATTCAGAGCAATAACTCTTCTAGCTTGTAAAAGTCCAAAATCCAATAGTTTCACTTGTTTGTTTTTTTTCAATAGGCCATCAGGATATATTCCCAATATACATAATTTTGCACAAAGTGGAATGTTTATATTAAATATTTCCATTAAGCATTGAATTACATTTTTCCCAAAAAGTTGAATTGTCGCGCATTCCCAAAGACAGTGTACAAGAGTTCCTTTAAAGTTACCACATTTATTACAAGTGTCGGGAATATTATTAGAGATATGGTGAAGTATTTCAGGAGTTATATATGTCCTTGTTAGCCATTTGTATTGAAGTAGTTTAAGTCTTGTATTTATTGTTTGTTTCTGTGCTCTTAAACATGCTTCGTTCCATTCAGTTTCACTTATATCTTCATGCAAGTCATTCCTCCAAGCATTCAATTTATCTAGTGTTGAATCTTTAGAATGGACCATGAGCAGGTTGTAAAATTTTGATAATAGACCTTTCCCTTTCTGGTGTTTTATAGCAATTTCTTCAATTGTTGATAGACAGGGGATATTCGTACTTTCTCTATATTTGATGATATAAAATTTCTTATTTGTAAATATTTAAAAAAGTGCTTTTTGGGGATTTGAAATTTTTCACACAATTCATTGAATGTAAGCAGTTTTCCATCTACATATAGGTCCTTGATTGTCTGAATGCCTTTGTCTTTCCATAATTTGAATCCTCCATCCATCCTACCTGGTATGAACTGGTTATTGTTCCATATAGGTGAGAAACGAGATATTGTTATAGGGTTTTTGACAAGTTTATGGGCATTGTACCATACAGTTATTGTGTTTTTTAGAAATGGATTTTTTGTTTGTTTTTTAAGTAGTTTCAAATTGAACATAATGACAGTAACGTCTATTGTGAATATTTAGTGGCCAGACATTTTAATGGAATGAAATTTCAATCAGCAGCAATTAAAACAGGATTGCATGTGAACGCTCAGCACTGATGCTGTTGAGTGTTTGCCCATTTTAACCTGTCCACCCAACCCAGTCTCATGTTTTCCTTCAAGCCCCCGTCACGAATATTTTCGTTGCACCAATTTTTTTATTTTGCTATTTAGAATGTTCTTTTCCTAACTCGAACCATGACCATAGTGTAAGTGTTTACCCTCCCGTAAACTAACCATAACTCCCCAGACCCCCGTCACCCCAAATTTCTTGCCCGAAATTAATTTTGTCCCTGTTAAAAAAAAGCGTCCCATTTTCATGTCCCCTGTCATGAATCCATAGATTCATGTACTTTTTGTAATGTCGCCACAAACTGCCGTGAGACTGTGTTGTGTCAACCAGCTATTGGTACGTGTCCGATTTCATTATTTAGTGAAGGAATTAACATCTTAACCTCCGAGACTGCTCTCTCTCTCTCTCTCTCTCTCTCTCTCTCCTCTCTCTCCTCTCTCTCTCTCTCTCGCTCTCTCTCGCTGTCTGTCTCTCGACCACCTAGGGTCTCTCTCACAGTCTCTGTGGCCTGAATGTTAGTAATGAGGTGGCAAATTACTGTCTTAAAGTTTGATGGAGAGATCCCCGCTGACATCCTGACACACACACAGACCACACCACACACGCTGCTCCCTCGGGGCCGTCTTCTACCCCCCACTAACTGTAAAACAACAATGCTCCAAACTATTGATGAGACAGCAACGGTTTTCACTGACTTGCCGTTTCCCTCCAGCTGTTTGAAGAATTGTCCCTCTCCGTTTTCTGAGGACAGCTGATTGACATTCTCCAGGACCACAAACGCTTCATTTAGCCTTGGAAGAAGAGAGGGCGGGGATATGTAGGAGGGTTGGAAAGGCATTAATCAGTGTGTTTCATGTGCTTTTGTTGCGATTCCACACATGGGTGTCATCACATCACTGGGTGGTTTATGTCCACATGATGGATTATTATCGGCATTTAGACTGTTGATATCTAAGTGATTAAAGACTAAAAGAATAAACCAAAGAGGATGTATCCAAAAGAAAACAGAGATCTGTGATCAAGCTGATAAAATGATCCTGCCGCTGCTCTGCCTGAGTAGCTGCTTGCACATATTATATATTATTGGTAGTAAATATGTTGTGATGAAAAAGCTGAATTAACAAACTGGTCAATATCTGTACATGTAATTGCAATTAAAAAAGTTCAGTTATCCCCTAATAAAGACATCAGATCACAGTTATTTTCCTTCATGCACATCTCCATGCGGTATGCTACAAGTCTGCAAAGTTTCATTGAAATCCATGAACCCAAATAAAAGGGGTCTGTGCTTAAAACCATTTAGTGGGATTTTGATGAAACCTCACGCAGGGGCAGCACACCATATAAGATGTCAATCAATCAAGTTTCTTCCACAGGCCATCACACTGATAAACAATTTCATCTGCAAACAAAACTCATGAATTCACATATCGCATGTGCCACTTCAATCTGCTTGTCTTTCTCCTTTGTACACATTCTTTTTTTTATTCACATTTTATTCCACCCATTTTTATTATGAATTATTTTTAGTGTTTAGTGTTTATTTATACATGCTTGTACAGAGAGAGTACAGTTCAAATTGGAGTCAGATTCCTTGTATTCTTGTAGATACTTGGTTGAATAAAGGCTATTCTGAGTTCAGATACACAATTTACAGTAGTGTCAGAATAATAGTAGTTCTATGTGACTAAAAAGATTAATCCAGGTTTTGAGTATATTGTCTTATTGTTACATGGGAAACAAGGTACCAGTAGATTCAGTAGATTCTCACAAATCTAACAAGACCAAGCATTCATGATATGCACACTCTTAAGGCTATGAAATTGGGCTATTAGTAAAAAAAAGTAGAAAAGGGGGTGTTCACATAATAGTAGCATCTGCTGTTGATGCTACAAACTCAAGGCTATTATGTTCAACTGCTTATTAGCAATCCTGTGAATCACTAAACTAGTATTTGGTTGTATAACCACAGTTTTTCATGATTTCTTCATATCTGCGAGGCATTCATTTTGATATATAGGCCCAACACCATAGTAGGAGAAACATGCCCATATCATGATGCTTGCACCACCATGCTTCACTGTCTTCACTGTGAACTGTGGCTTGAATTCAAAGTTTGGGGGTCGCTCTCACAACTGTTCTGCGGCCTTGGACCCAAAAAGAACAATTTTACTCTCATCAGTCCACAAAATATTCCTCCATTTCTCTTTAGGCCAGTTGATCTGTTCTTTGGCAAATTGTAACCTCTTCTGCACATGTCTTTTATTTAACAGAGGGACTTTCCGGGGGATTCTTGCAAATAAATTAGCTTCACACAGGCATCTTCTAACTGTCACAGCACTTACAGGTAACTCCAGACTGTCTTTGATAATTCTGGAGCTGATCAATGGGTGAGCCTTTGCCATTCTTGTTATTCTTCTATCCATTTTGATGGTTGTTTTCCATTTTCTTCCACCCGTCTCTGTTTTTTTTTTTTTTTTTTTTTTTGTCCATTATTAAGCATTGGAGATCATTGTAGATGAACAGCCTATAATTGTTTGCACCTGCGTATAAGTTTTCCCCTCTCCCAATCACTTTTTAATCAAACTACGCTGTTCTTCTGAACAATGTCTTGAACGTCCCATTTTCCTCAGGCTTTCAAAGAGAAAAGCATGTTCACACAGGTGCTGGCTCTATCCTTACATAGGGGACACCTGATTCACACCATGTTGTTCCACAAAATTGACGAAATCACTGACTGAATGCAACACTACTATTATTGTGAACCCCCCTTTTCTACTGTTTTTACTAATAGCCCAATTCATAGCCTTAAGAGTGTGCATATCATGAATGCTTGGTCTTGTTGGATTTGTGAGAATCTATTGAATCTACTGGTACCTTGTTTCCCATGTAACAATAAGAAATATACACAAAACCTGGATTAATCTTTTTAGTTACATAGCACTACTATTATTCTGAACACTACTGTATTTTTATAGCCCTTTACAGCAGCTAGATGGTGTCCAAAGTGCTTTACAGTAATCAATCAATCAATCAATTTTTTTTTTATATAGCGCCAAATCACAACAAACAGTTGCCCCAAGGCGCTTTATATTGTAAGGCCAGGCCATACAATAATGATGTAAACCCCAACGGTCGAAACGACCCCCTGTGAGCAAGCACTTGGCTACAGTGGGAAGGAAAAACTCCCTTTTAACAGGAAGAAACCTCCAGCAGAACCAGGCTCAGGGAGGGGCAGTCTTCTGCTGGGACTGGTTGGGGCTGAGGGAGAGAACCAGGAAAAAGACATGCTGTGGAGGGGAGCAGAGATCGATCACTAATGATTAAATGGCAGAGTGGTGCATACAGAGCAAAAAGAGAAAGAAACAGTGCATCATGGGAACCCCCAGCAGTCTACGTCTATAGCAGCATAACTAAGGGATGGTTCAGGGTCACCTGATCCAGCCCTAACTATAAGCTTTAGCAAAAAGGAAAGTTTTAAGCCTAATCTTAAAAGTAGAGGGGTGTCTGTCTCCCTGATCTGAATTGGGAGCTGGTTTCCACAGGAGAGGAGCCTGAAAGCTGAAGGCTCTGCCTCCCATTCTACTCTTACAAACCCTAGGAACTACAAGTAAGCCTGCAGTCTGAGAGCGAAGCGCTCTATTGGGTTGATATGGTACTATGAGGTCCCCTAAGATAAGATGGGACCTGATTATTCAAAACCTTATAAGTAAGAAGAAGAATTTTAAATTCTATTCTAGAATTAACAGGAAAGCCAATGAAGAAGGGCCAATATGGGTGAGATATGCTCTCTCCTTCTAGTCCCCGTCAGCACTCTAGCTGCAGCATTTTGAATTAACTGAAGGCTTTTTAGGGAACTTTAGGACAAACCTGATAATAATGAATACAATAGTCCAGCTAGAGGCAAATAAATGGCATGAATTAGTTTTTCAGCATCACTCTGAGACAAGACCTTTCTGATTTTAGAGATATTGCGTAAATGCAAAAAAGCAGTCCTACATATTTGTTTAATATGCGCTTTGAATGACATATCCTGATCAAAAATGATCAGGATATGTCATTAAAATAGTAAAGCAAAGATACAATAAATTTAAAAGGGCACATAAAAACAAAACATGTCACAGCACCACTAGGTATTAAAAGCCAGTTTAAATAAGTCTTTACCATTGATTTAAAAAATGCTAAGTCAAGAATAGTGCATAAATCAGGAGGTAACTTGTTCCACAGTCTTTAGGCCCCCTGACACTTGCAAGACTTTGATGCAGGCACTTCTACACCCTGCGTCATGCAAGAGAGTAACCTCGTCTTTAACAGGTGCAGACTGAACACGAGAGGGGCGCTTGCAACTGCGCAAAGAGCATTTGGAAATGTTCAAAAAAATCTTTCACGCATTAATGTCATGCAACATTGCACGATCTACTCACCAACACTACATGTAGCTCGTCAAGGCGTCCAGCTGGGAACACAGCAGGTGGGATCGTCAGGAAGATGTGCGTGCAAGTGCGTGCATCAAAGTCGTGCAAGTGTCAGGGAGCCTTTTGGCATAATCACCCCAGAGTTTGTATTTTAACCTAAGATGTGAAAGAATGAGCTGACATGCTTTTAGTGTGTGATATTTGACATGAGCTGGGTTTCCATTATAGATTTTTTTATGTCAAAGCAGAATAGCGAAATGACAGCATTTCCATTAACTGATAGAATATGACTGCTGTGTTCAGTGTCCTCACATAACTGTTGGGTAAAAAAAGTATTTAGTCAGTCCCTGATTGTGCAAGTTATCCTACTTAGAAAGATGAGAGAGGTCTGTAATCATCATAGGTACACTTCAACTATGAGACAAAATGAGAAAAAAAAAATTCCAGGATAAGGAACTTTAAATTGCAATTGCAGTCCAGTTGTTGTCAATCAATCAATCAATCAGTTTTATTTATATAGCACCAAATCACAATAAACAGTTGCCCCAAGGCGCCAAGGCCAACAATAATTACGTAAAAACCCCAACGGTCAAAACAACCCCCTGTGAGCAAGCACTTGGCGACAGTGGGAAGGAAAAACTCCCTTTTAACAGGAAGAAACCTCCAGCAGTTGTGTGTGCGTTTATGTGTGTGTTGGTACGCTCTCTGCTCTGGTTCCATGTCTATGTCTTGTGTTCTGTGTCCGTTCTCCTTCTTGTTTTGGTTCATCTTGGTATCTGGTTCCCCTCGTGGTTCACCCTAGGTCTTTGTCTTTGATCTGTTTTTGTGTTTGTGGTGTATGTTTCCCTTCCTCTGCCTAGGGTTCATTGTCACATTCCCTGGTCTTGGTCTGTCACTTGTGTGTCACCCCCTGGTGCGTGTTTTACCTGTTCACTCCCCTGTCTCAGTCAGTCAGCTGTGTGCGTCTTCCTGCTGTGTGACTGCTCTGTTTGTTCTTCTGTTCCATAGTCCTCTGTGTCCGAGTGTCCTTGCCCTTGAGTACCCATGTGGTGTTGCCCTTGTGATCTTGTTTCATTTTTGCCCCCGTTTTGCTCTGTGTCCACTTGTGTTCCAGTATTAGTTTCTGTTATTGTGGTGTTTTCTGTGTATTATTTCCTGAGTATTAGTTCTGGTTTGTCCTGTGTCAGTTATGATTATACACAGGTTTAGGTGTATAATTAGTTTCTGTACTTGGATTTATATGTATATTTATGTTACTTCTTCTGTTGTTATATTGCTATTGTTGTATTTATTGGTATGCTTTATTTTCTATTATTCTTGAGTTCAGGTTTTGTTTTCTGTCACTTTTGACAAATGCTCTTCAAAAACTTCATAAACACAATTCTTTCACAAAGGTTTTATTTCAGTCACACTGTGTGAATAACAGAACTTAGGAGGAGGCCATGCTCTTCAAAAACCTTAAAAACATAAACCATTGTCAAAGGTTTTATTTCAGTCACACTGTGTGAATAACAGAACTTAGGAGGAGGCCATGCTCTTCAAAAACCTTAAAAACATAAACCATTGTCAAAGATTTTATCAAATTCTTTAGCCTGATATCTTGTTTTTGGCTTGGCCATGCCACTTGATTTACTACAACTTGCCATGCTGTGACTTGAAATTACATGTGTAATTGTCATGGTCTGGCCCTTTTGGGGCCAGCTGTTATGATTTGTGGACCGTTTTCTGTATTCTGGACATATGTACCATGTCTTATTATCATTGTCATGTTCATTTATGTTTGATTTTGTTCATTTATTCTCCACATATTACGTTTTGCTTATTGTTCATTATTTGCTTTCACTCTTGGTCCCTTAGTGCTTTCGTCTTAGGTTCATTCTGTTTATCACCATTTATTATAATGTGCTTTAGTCACAGGGTTTTCTTACTATTATTTTCAGTGCTTCTTTTCTGTTTAGGTTCAATTCATTATTTATTGCACTTTCTGTTTATAAGTTGTCTGTTTCATTAATTGCATTATTCTGTAGTCATGTGGTTGTTATTCTCTGTTTGTCAGTAGTTTATTTTTGCTCATCTCATTTCTGATTTCAGTTATGCTTTAATGTCAGGTTTTGTTTTCAGTTCTCATGTTCATGTTCTGTTCCTGATCCTGATTATAGTTGCATTTATTCTGTCCATGGTTTCTGTTTTGATTGCCCCTGCACCAGCTCTTGTGTCTTCGTCTGTCACTATGACTCTTTTTGCTCTGTGTTTTCATCCACTTCCACTCTTGTACCTACTCACGTGTCTTGTCTCTTTCATCTCTCCACTCTGTTTTCCTGCCTTCACTATCTTGCCCCATGCATATCTTTGTTCACTAGTCATGCCCCCTTCCAGAACTTTCACTGACACCTGCATCTTGTTTCACTAATTACACCACCAGTACTTAAGTCCTCACAGTCTCACAGCTCACCGCTATATCGTTGTCTTTGTACACTTTCAGCCCAGTTCTTTGGCTCTGTGTTTGCCTGCATGTGTTTTTGACTCTGCTCCTTTTTTGGCCTTGATTTTGCCTTGCCTCTGATAGCCCTTACACCGTGTTTTTTGACCTGTGCCTGTTTATTGTACACGTCTCAGCCTCTCGCCTTTTGCTACCTTTGCCTCGCTGCTGGCCACCTGTGTACCGTATCCCTGCTGTTGATG
Organism: Thalassophryne amazonica; assembly: GCF_902500255.1. NCBI lineage: Eukaryota > Metazoa > Chordata > Actinopteri > Batrachoidiformes > Batrachoididae > Thalassophryne > Thalassophryne amazonica. The sequence continues at coordinate 13,717,627 of NC_047104.1, forward strand.
ATTTAAATCTACTTCTAACAGTACTGCAGTGAGAGTTTGCATTTGTGTCCCTCTGGTTTGTGCCACGCCCTGATAGAATAGCATGAGTCACTGTAAAATATCAGTACTTATGTAGCTTTGTGACTTCTCTAAAACAAGTACTACCAGGTCAAGAGCATTATATATCATAAACTGAATGTGTGTTCAATGCAGGGTCATCAAAAACTAATCATGAAGTCAAAACAATTACATTCTAATATTTCAAAAGATGAAATTACAGTATATATTGCAGTTTTTTGCATGGGGTGGGTTTTTTTTGTCATGGTAGACATCCACTTCCTATATGAAATATCTCCCAAATTACACAATGCACAATCTCTGAAGTGGATGTAAGCATATTTGAAAAAAATATATATTTCTACCATTACCACCTCATGCTACCATGGGACTCTCTTGTGTTCATAAATCACCTTGGTTTTTCCTCATAAACCCTGCCCAAGCGAATACTGCAAATTCCCACAGACAGCTTACGGCATAGTGGATTTTTTTCTTTGTGTTAGAAGAATGAGCACTATCAACAAGCTCGTCAAATTGTCATCTGTCACCAAACACCCCCGCCCCCCACCCACTGTTTGTTTTTAGGCTAAGCACCATCACCCTAGTGTGAGTGTGCAGTTGTCATAGCGTGCAATGGTACAAAATGTATGCAACCAAAATTGCAGGATAAATGGAACCAAATTTGCATGGTAATGGAACCAAATGGCAATGGGATGAATGATTAATATCATGTAGAAACCACCAATCAAATAACAAGGATGTATTTAGGTGTTATATAAAATCCAATAAGGATGTGGTGTGTTCGTCATGAACATGGAGGATGAGGTGAAACTTTGGGCATGTTCAAAAAATATCTGTTGAAGATCTTGTTGAATGACACAGTAAGACCTTAATGAGGATGTAATAATGACCACAGGGATGTATTAACAACATAATTAAACCTAGTAGGGACTTCATTGACATAGTACTAGTGAGGCATGGATAGGTTCTCCCAGCAGTAGTCTGTGGGCTGCTTTGTGAAATATGTGTCACTGTCCATGGTGCTGAAACACAGTCAAACATTTTAAAATACAACAAATTCTCCCCACCTCTTAGTACAAATTGAGGGTCACTTCTACGCACGTGCCCACAAGCATGCATGCTGCCTGCTAGCATGCACACACTGAGCATATTTTAGTGTGTGTTTAAGTACAGGTGGACATGTTTGGCAGGAAAGCTGTTTTTACTGATTTTAGGTTTTTTTGTTGTGTTGTTGAAGCCACGTGGACACAAGAAGACTTGCAGAACAAATTAAATAACACAGCACATGGTGCAGTATTGATAAGGGCAAGACATACGCAGTGAGAATGCAGTAAAGACAGGTACAGTTGTGCTCAAAAGTTTACATACCCTGGCAGAATTTTTGCTTTTTTGACCATTTGTAAGAGAATATGAATGACAACACAAAACTTTACATCAATTATTAAGAAATACAAACAGTATGGCACTCTATGGTAAATCTGCATGGAGTAGACAGTTCTCAAAAACTGAGTGACTGTGCAAGAAGTAGAAGAGTGAGGAAAGCCACCAAGACACCCAGACAACCCAGAAGAAGTAATAGGCTTACGTGGCTGTGATTGGAGAAATTATGCACAGTGCAAGCTTTGCATTTTGTATCACCAGTTATCCATCTCATGATGAAGTGGTATAGAGGAGGATTTCTTAAAAAGAAGACCTGAACGTTTAGCTACAAATTGCCAGAAGGTACTTCTGAGATGCAAGCCTAGATTTGATCTGTTCTGGTGAAAGAAAATCCTTCTCGGCTCTACTCCACTATGAAGCTAAGAGTAGTGATGCACTTCTCTTATGTTTCCAATCAGTAATTTTCACACTTGACTCACATTATCAGTCTTCTGTACTCCACTTGGGCTGCATATGTATTGTGCTTTATGTTGGGAAAGTGTAGGAACACGGACCCCAACAGGGGCGCAAATGAACGGGACAATGGAGTAAGTCAAAATAACAGCTTTACTGTTGTGAATGTGCACAACGAATACAACCAATCACAGCAATGGACGACAGTCAATTCACAAAGTGTCGTGTGGCAGGCTCGAAGATAGGAGACGCCTCTCTCCAGGTAAGACCGGAACCACACGGCTTCCTCCGCCACAGGACCCCGGGAAATACTGGAGCCGCCAAGTCCCGAACTCCAGGTGGCCACTGCCTCCGCGTGTCGGACCTGGTACTGCTGGCGAGGAACAAAGGACAGTTAGATGGGGCGCGTTTGCACCCAGGACTCTCCGAACAGCAGGGAAGTTACCTCCACCCTCGTTGGAAACAGTAATCCACAACTAAGCACAAATCCAAAAAGATACACTCCGTAGCTTTGATACGTTACCTCTCTGTTAGAAACGATATCTCAGCGATGAGGTGGAGATGCCGTCCTGCTGATATACCCCAGTGATAATTGCCGTCAGCTGTCTCAGGGTGATGGGTGACAGCTGTTACCGAGGCTGCTCCTGTGGGGCGCGGCGCCCTCTGGTGCCTGGAGCCCGCACTCCAGGCAGGGCGCACCTTCTGGTGGTGGTGGGCCAGCAGTACCCTCTCTTCAGCGGCCCACACACACACTTTAAGGACCTTAGTGACTTTCGGGTTGGTGCAACCTGGTCTCATGGCAAGTCGTGATTCAGCAGCCACAACATTAATCTATTGGTTTGTGATATTGTGAAAAAAAGTGCCTGATTTTCATCACAGCAGCACAAATTTATTCTAATTAATTCCGTGATGGCTGCACGGAATTAAAAGTGAAGTGGGGGGTCAGGAGTGGTTATGGTTAGGGTGAGGGGAAAGAGTAAGATTAGTTTATGGTTAAGGTTAGGGTCGGGGTAGGAGTAGGGTTAGGAATAGTGAGTTAAAAAAAAAACCCAGCCATGAAAATTGACTCATTTCGTCCACAGGAGCATGAAAAAAAAACAAAAACATGAGACTGGGCTGTCTGGTGGGGTTGGAATTGAGGATCCCCTGGTACTTTATATTGAAGTATATTTTATTTACTGTTGTGATTCCTGGAAAAGCCCTATATAAATTGTTAGTGTGACCGGAGGACTTATTTTTGTGGCAGGGATGGCGGTGGGATTCGAACACCGGATTGCTCGCACTCGAGACCAACACTCTACCAGGTCAGCCAAAGGGGAATTCCCCACTAACCAAGCTAGCAGGAACTTTTCAATCTGGACTTCACCTTGCTACATATTTGCCCACCATTTTTGACTTTGTTCCGAAGTCACAGGTGCATGTAGGCATGTTCTGTGACTACCTAGTTTTGCCACATCCTGCCGACAAAGCCAGTTTTGTGACCGGATGACTTATTTTTGTGGCAGGGATGGCAGTGGGATTCGAACATCGGATTGCTCGCACTCAAAACCAAAACTAATCAATTAGCTTAATCAGCTTGGGACTCCGGCGAGGCCGGTCACATCTCCTCCTCTCTCCTCTAGCTCTGCTCCAACCTTCAAAGTCCCTACTTCACCAGGCTTTGAATTCTTCAGACTATATTGGATTAATCATGGAATTGATCAGCTGGTCTCTGAACGTTATTGACACCATTTTTTTTACAAGATCAGGGCCGGGGGACCTTGCGTGCCCAGATGGAACTTACCCTGTGGGCTATCTTCTCGATGCCTGGGAGACTTGGCGGGTCACATGCTTTCCGCCTTTCTCTGTGGAGGACGTCGAGGATTTATTCATATTTGGATTCATAGTAGGGGGGCTGGTACTTATTGGCTTATGTGCTGCCCTGACCTCCCAGAAGATTGGGAAGACGGCTGCTGCCAAAACCATGACCCTCGCTTGGCCATCATGATTAATGAATGGGGCAAGGCAGTGAATTCTCTCAGACTGTGTTAACCCTTGAACTCAGACATTGGATAACATCTCAGAGCAGATGCGCGTCTTGCAGGAGAAGATTTGAGAGGCCGGGAAATTTGTCATAATTGGGTTTTGGCTTGTTCATGTGAAGCTGGAAAAGTGTTTTTCACTGCTCAACCACAAACACGGCAGGCTTATCAGCCTGTCAAGGAGAAAATGCCCATTGTTTATCCTCCAGAAGAACTTCTATGGCCTTGGGAAGATCGGCTGCCTCCTTATCTTTCTTACTCCAGTACACAAGGACAGACAGACTCACACATGGACAAAGACTGAAGCATGCTTCACTTTCCCTTCTACCTCACCTCCTGTCCCCCATCAAAAACCCCACCCCGGCAACCGCTCACACCACTCCTTTCCCCTCTGGGGGCTGCACCGTTTTAGCTGCAGCAGGTCCCCGTTCCGCCCAAGCTAGCGGTGGCACGACTCCAGTTGCAGCGGCTACCACACACTCACATCCCCTCAATTTGGATAACGGACTGTTTCAAGTTTAGAGCACATAAACAATGTCAAATGTATATATGTTGTCTTAATTCTGATGTGTGCCATTATTACGGTAAACAAGTAATAATTGTGGATTAATTGCTGTTTGTCTGTGGTAATGTGAATGTGGACGTAATCTTGTTGTTGTTGCACTTGCAATGACAATGACAATAAATCTCATCCATCCATCCATCCATCTATCCAAAACTCTACAGATCAGCCAAAGGGTAATTCCCCACTAGTCAAGCTAGCAGGAACATCTTTTCAATCCGGACTTCACCTTGCTACATATTTCCCCATGAAAATTCCCCACTAGTCAAGCTAGCAGGAACATCTTTTCAATCTGGACTTGCTACAGTTAGTGTTATTATTAGTCGTAGTAATAAATGCATGTTTTTTGGGAAAATAAGTCACATTAGAGTGCAAGTTCTAGCCCTAGCTACTTAAGCCTTGGTCCCACCGAATAATAAGCCATGAATAATGAAACACGCATGTTTGTGTCAGCGATTATTTGAAGAATGATCCACGTTTTAAGCTATCATGTATCCACTACTAAGGCAACTCTCTGTACCTCATATGTACCACGTATCAGCCTCTAGTAAGCCATGACCGACCTGTCATTTGAGCCCCATCCAGCCTCGAATGGCTCGTGTCGCTGCATATGATCCACATCAAGCCACATATGATCCATGTGGCACATTGTAACGTGATGTTGGTGCACTTTTAGGCATGGGCTTGGTCCAAATCTCCAGCCCTCCCACCCTTGGTCCCTTTAAAGTGTGGGTATTTAATTCACAGCATCCATTCAAGATGTTGTCATTTTTTAAATGCAGTCCAAAAAAAAAAAATGCTCCTGTACAGTCCGGCTGGTATGTGCATCAGTGCGCAAGGCTGCTGTTCACCTGTGTTCCAGAGTCATTAAATGCAGCAGTTCTTCGTGTTCACCCAGCTCTCTGTGACCAAAAAAAAAAAAAACAAGAAACACAATGAGGTGGCTGCTTTAATTATATATACCTGCAACACAAACACAAAACATATCCATAGACCAGCTAGAACCGAACCACGAGTTCCTGGACATTCGCCTCTGTGGACTCTTCTCGCTGGCTTTATTTCTTCCGCGGCTTTACAGTCATTTCGATACCGTGATACAACTTTTAACTTTTAATTACATTTGTTAAAAGTTGTGACTAATGAGTAATACATGACTTTTTAAATTTATTTTGAGCAGCGAAACCAACACTGCCTGTAAGTGCTGGGCCCAAAATTTCACCTTTCCCTGTCACCTTAACTTTTACCTGATATCAGTTCTTCCGAATCAAATCATTCTGCCATGTCTGGTTCAAACTGTATCAAACCTTTTTGAGTTATTGTGTTGAAGGACACATCCACATAGAACCAAAAACAATACTCCTGCATCCACCTGCATACAGGCACTAATGCTTATCTGAAGCCCTGAAGCACTCAGGCACATGACACTTGTCAGATGTGTGTGACTGAGATCACTGATGTATTTTCCATGCAGCAGGTTGTCTGCTGTGTCCTTTCACCTTGTGCTTTGTGGACAGTCAAACCATCTGGCATTCTGCCTTCTTCAACTGACTGACTTCAAAATGATTACGTTAGTTATCTTTGACTCGACAATAATCCAGAGAGTCATTTATTCCATGTGTCTACTTGGTCCATCATCACACAGCATGACTCACATACGACCCCTTCTGGTGTAGAAAGACAGAACCCTGCACAGAATCCTGCACCAAGAGCCATGGCATAAATGGAAACTTAAAAGTGCTGCAGTATACTGGACCAGTAAAACAAGACGTTTCAGTTATTCATCCATTTTGTAAACCCACCGATTCTAGTTTGGGTCATGGTGTTGTCAATTACAAAGCATAGTGTAGCCAGAAGTCACAATGTAGGTGGGCCCAGAGGAAATCAGGTGGGCCTAGCCCAAAGCGATATGTTACCAAAATAGACCATTCAGTGTAGATACATATTTATTTCAGCTTATTGATGTACATAGTGCCAGATCACAACAAAGTCCTCTCAAGGCACTTCACATGTGTAAGGGCTAACCTTACCAACCCCTTGAGCGAGCACATAGGCAACAATGGTAATAACAAAACTCACTCTGGCAGTTTTCAGAATCAGATTCAAACGTATTGCCAAAAAAAATTCTCACATAAAAGGAATTTAATCTGGTGTCATTGGTGCATAAACAACAAAAAAATAAAAGGAAAAATACTTCTGTAAGAAGTAATTGGTGCATAAACAACAATAAAAAAGAAAAGAAAAAATACTTCTGTAAGAAGTGAAGGAGTCAAATAGACAAATGAGCAAATTTATGTTCACTGTCAAATAAACACAACATAGTGGAATGGGGCTGTGCAAAAACATGCAGATGTACAGTACCTTTCAATGCAGGGATGATCAATCTATACTTTGTGGGAGTGGGAGCAGGGTAAATGGGGGTTTCTAGCATTATTTATAAGTCTAGCTGCTGATAGAAAAAAGCTGTTTTCGTGTCTTGAGGTTTTGGTCCTGATGAACCTCAGCCGTCTGCCAGAGGTGAGGGTGACAAAAACTGTGTGTCCTGGATGAGAGGGATTGGCCACTATCTTCCCTGCTCTCCTCAGGACCCTGGAGGTGTACAAGGTTCTGTAGGGACAGCAGATTGCAGTTGATCACCTTCTCTATTGTGTGGATGATACGCTGCAGTCTGCTCCTGTCCTTGGCACAGCGTACCAGATGGTGATGGAGGAGATAATGGACTCAGTGATGGCAGTGTAGACGTTCACCATCATTGTTTTTGGCAGGTTGAACTTCTTGACCTGCCGCAGAAAGTATATCCTCTGTTGTGCTCTCTTGGTGATAGAGCTGATGTTCACCTCCCACTTGAGGTCCTGGGTGATGGTGATCCCCAGGTAACAGAAGGACTCCACAATGGCAACTGCAGAGTCACACAGGGTGATGGGTTGGCCGGGACTGGATAATTATAGTGGGCGATTTTAACATCCACACAGATGCTGAGAATGACAGCCTCAATAGTTTTACATCCTCATTGAAGACAACTTTGGATGTTGTAGCTCCTCTGAAAAAGAGAGCTTTAAATCTGAAGTGCCTGACTCCGTGGTATAACTCACAAACTCGCAGCTTAGATAACCCGTAAGTTGGAGAGGAAATGGCGTCTCACTAATTTAGAAGATCTTCACTTAGCCTGGAAAAAGAGTCTGTTGCTCTATAAAAAAAAGCCCTCCGTAAAGCTAGGACATCTTACTACTCATCACTAATTGAAGAAAATAAGAACAACTCCAGGTTTCTTTTCAGCACTGTAGCCAGGCTGACAAAGAGTCAGAGCTCTTTTGAGCCGAGTATTCCTTTAACTTTAACTAGTAATGACTTCATGACTTTCTTTGGTGATAAAATTTTAACTATTAGAGAAAAAATTACTCATAACCATCCCAAAGACGTATCGTTATCTTTGGCTGCTTTCAGTGATGCCGGTATTTGGTTAGACTCAGATTGTTCTGTCTGAGTTATTTTCATTAGTTACTTCATCCAAACCATCAACATATCTATTAGACCCCATTCCTACCAGGCTGCTCAAGGAAGCCCTACCATTATTTAATGCTTCGATCTTAAATATGATCAATCTATCTTATTAGTTGGCTATGTACCACAGGCTTTTAAGGTGGCAGTAATTAAACCATTACTTAAAAAGCCATCACTTGACCCAGCTATCTTAGCTAATTATAGGCCAATCTCCACCTTCCTTTTCTCTCAAAAATTCTTGAAAGGGTAGTTGTAAAACAGCTAACTGATCATCTGCAGAGGAATGGTCTATTTGAAGAGTTTCAGTCAGGTTTTAGAATTCATCATAGTACAGAAACAGCATTAGTGAAGGTTACAAATGATCTTCTTATGGCCTCAGACAGTGGACTCATCTCTGTGCTTGTTCTGTTAGACCTCAGTGCTGCTTTTGATACTGTTGACCATAAAATTTTATTACAGAGATTAGAGCATGCCATAGGTATTAAAGGCACTGCGCTGCAGTGGTTTGAATCATATTTATCTAATAGATTACAATTTGTTCATGTAAATGGGGAATCTTCTTCATAGACTAAGGTTAATTATGGAGTTCCGCAAGGTTCTGTGCTAGGACCAATTTTATTCACTTTATACATGCTTCCCTTAGGCAGTATTATTAGACGGCATTGCTTAAATTTTCATTGTTACGCTGATGATACCCAGATGATACCCAGCTTTATCTATCCATGAAGCCAGAGGACACACACCAATTAGCTAAACTGCAGGATTGTCTTACAGACATAAAGACATGGATGGCCTCTAATTTCCTGCTTTTAAACTCAGATAAAACTGAAGTTATTGTACTTGGCCCCACAAATCTTAGAAACATGGTGTCTAACCAGATCCTTACTCTGGATGGCATTACCCTGACCTCTAGCAATACTATGAGAAATCTTGGAGTCATTTTGATCAGGATATGTCATTCAAAGCGCATATTAAACAAATATGTAGGACTGCTTTTTTGCATTTACGCAATATCTCTAAAATTAGAAAGGTCTTGTCTCAGAGTGATGCTGAAAAACTAATTCATGCATTTATTTCCTCTAGGCTGGACTATTGTAATTCATTATTATCAGGTTGTCCTAAAAGTTCCCTGAAAAGCCTTCAGTTAATTCAAAATGCTGCAGCTAGAGTACTAACGGGGACTAGAAGGAGAGAGCATATCTCACCCATATTGGCCTCTCTTCATTGGCTTCCTGTTAATTCTAGAATAGAATTTAAAATTCTTCTTCTTACTTATAAGGTTTTGAATAATCAGGTTCCATCTTATCTTAGGGACCTCATAGTACCATATCACCCCAATAGAGCGCTTCGCTCTCAGACTGCAGGCTTACTTGTAGTTCCTAGGGTTTGTAAGAGTAGAATGGGAGGCAGAGCCTTCAGCTTTCAGGCTCCTCTCCTGTGGAACCAGCTCCCAATTCAGATCAGGGAGAAGACACCCTCTCTACTTTTAAGATTAGGCTTAAAACTTTCCTTTTTGCTAAAGCTTATAGGTAGGGCTGGATCAGGTGACCCTGAACCATCCCTTAGTTATGCTGCTATAGACTTAGACTGCTGGGGGGTTCCCATGATGCACTGTTTCTTTCTCTTTTTGCTCTGTATGCACCACTCTGCATTTAATCATTAGTGATTGATCTCTGCTCCCCTCCACAGCATGTCTTTTTCCTTGTTCTCTCCCTCAGCCCCAACCAGTCCCAGCAGAAGACTGCCCCTCCCTGAGCCTGGTTCTGCTGGAGGTTTCTTCCTGTTAAAAGGGAGTTTTTCCTTCCCACTGTCGCCAAGTGCTTGCTCAAAGGGGGTCGTTTTTACCGTTGGGGTTTTTCCGTAATTATTATATGGCCTTGTCTTACAATATAAAGCGCCTTGGGGCAACTGTTTGTTGTGATTTGGCGCTATATAAATAAAATTGATGATGATGATGATGACTGTGTTCTTTCTGAAGTCAACAACCATCTCCACTGTCTTGAGGGCATTGAGCTCCAGATTGTTCTGTTTGCACCAGAACCCATCTGTAGGCAGACTTGTCCACACCAGAGGTGAGTCCGATGAGGGCTGTATCATCCGTGAACTTCAGGAGCTTTACAGACTGGTGACTATAGGTGCAGCTGTTGGTCTACAGGGAGAAGAGTAGAGAGGAAAGAACACAGCCTTGGGGGATTCCATTACTGATGGACCGTGTGTCGGAGACGTGCCCCTCCAGCTTCACATGTTGCCTCCTGTTGGACAGGAAGTCAGTGATCCACCTGCAAGTGGTGTCAAGGAAGAAACCTCAAGCAGACCAGACTCAGAGGGGTAAGTCACTGCTTAGGCCATTCTAACAATAACAGAGAACTGGTGAAAACAAAACAAAATATAACACAGAAAAGAGAACATAACAAACACACAAAAAACAAGTCCAAAACAGATCTAACTTCAAAAAAGTCCCACAATTTTTAAGTCACTTTGAGATGCTGTTCCATCACGGCATCCATCAGGCCAGCCACCCCCGGACGGTAGTTAGTCATCCAATGGTCCAGTAGATGTTGACAGAAACCCTGGGCCCAGGTCCATTAAACCTATACCTGCTTCAAGACAGCACATTGTAATCTGACCATAAGGTTTATCATAAGCATTCTTAGAAATATTATAAGAATAGCAAGGCATTGGTACAGTGCCCCCCCCCACACACACACACACACACACACACATACACACACACAGACAGGGTGAGAGAGAGATGCCAATAATATAATATAGTAGTATAATATAGTACTTGTGTATATTTTTTTCTTCATTAATATGCCAAAGACCAAATGATTTTTGATTGAGAGCTACATTAAAATTTAACGTGTTGATTTTTGGCCCATGCCATGGGCCCATTGTCATTAAAACCTGCTATTAAAGGTGTCATCCCTTTTGAGCTTTGGCAAAAATAGCAGAGTTTACTTTTTGTTGAAAGCTAATTATCATAAAGTGCTTTTATTTTCATGGTATATCACTAAAATATAACAACAACAAAAATCACTGGTAATGTACTATAACTCTGCGACAGACTGATGCCCTGTCCTCAGTGTACCCCACCTTTTGCCCCATGACTGCTGGGATAGGCTTCACCTCCCTCAAGACTGTTAAATACAATAAGGTATAGAAAATGAATGAATGTACTATATGTGCAAGATATAAACTTGCCTTAAAAACACTATGTAAGTTCTGTGAATCCCTTCGGTGTCTCATTTTTTTACCCTCAGAGTCACCGTAGCAGAGCTGAGATGGATGATGCTTGCCTTAAACCATTTGGGAAACATTTGTGAAACTCTTTCTAAGAAAACTAATGTAATAAACTAATAATAACTAATAACTAATAATAAACTGTAATTCACGTTCCAGGTCTGCGTCTTTTATCTTACCTGTCCAGCACATATTCAGCAAAACTTTGTGTTAAACATGCTCAGAGTTCTTCCCACTGGGATCTCTGGTGCCTTTGTGCATTAGCCATGTCAGACACTTTATTTTTACCTCTGCCAACCAAGTAGGAGGAGGTTATGTTTTCGCCCCTGTTTGTTTGTTTGTTTGTTTGTTTGTTTGTTTGTTTGTTTGTTTGTTTGTTTGTCTGTCGGTTTGTGAACAGTCTGGAGCCCACAATTTTTCATATACTGTTATGAAATTTGTATCCTGATAGGCAATAACTGATTCCATTTCCAAGGTCATAGGTCAAAGGGAAAAGTCAGGAAAAATCTTGGGAAATTGGAAAATCTTCATCTGTCTTTAACATGTAGGGTAAAGTGATAAGATCGGCTGTTGCTTTACATCATCTCACTGGGTGAACTCTCGCACTTTTTTCTTTTTTTTCCTCTTTTAAAATTTACATTATGGCTGTTTGTTGTTGTTGTTGTTGTTGTTTAAATGTTCCATTTTCTTGCTTTGTTTATTGTTATTGCACATTTGCTCACTCTGCGCATTGTATCTTTGATTGCATATTTTTGCATTTGTTTTAGCAAAAAGTCAATAAAGTTCAAATCATAAAAAAATTCAGAACTCTGTCAAAAAAAGGCATTTGAGAGTGTTATGTAGGATGGTATTCTTTATCGTCTGACAAAGGCTGATCTGGATCTGATCCAGATGACAGATTTTGTGGCCATTTAAATTTAACATTGAAAACCTCATTTAATGTATATTTTACATTATATCTTAATCAAACGTGCCCCAAACACTCTCATCATTGAAAGTGGTGTACAGGCTGGCACTCACTGTCACCTGACAAAGTTTGATACGGACCTGATCCGGATTATGGATTTTGAGGACATTTGAATTTAATACTAAAAAGCCCATTTGGTGTACATTTTGTGCCTCAATCACTCTCATTTGTGACAGTGAGGTGCAAACTGGCACTCTGAAGTTTTATCTGTAACTGATTCATATTGTGGATATTTGATTTTAATATTGAAAAGCCCTTTTGATCTATATTTTGTGTTATATTTTAGCTTATGAAAAGCCAATTCTAAAGCCCCCCTCACACAGAGCAAGAATGTGCAGGAACCAGCCCGACACGGCAAATACTGTCATCATCGGACTGCAGGAGTCAAGCCGCAGTCCTGTCGTGGTCAGCATCATCAGAACGCATCCAGATTACCTCGTCCACACCTGCACGATGGCATCCAAAGCGTGTGCAGGCAACAGGTAGATGACAGAGACAGCTGTCAGGCGAACATAAAAGGCGCTGAAGACTGTCCAATGTCCAAACGTCTGGATGGCAAACACAGGGCCGGAGTGGGAGGGAGCGTTGTGTTCCTCCTTTGTACAGTCCCTGCCGGTACTGGACACTGGAGTACAAACAACGTATGGACCGGACTCACGCCATATGTGTCAAAGTCGGCATGGTGCGGTCATGCAATCACATCTGCGCTTGTCCTCCACTTCCCAGCGCTGCTGACCTCATGTGCATGTGTGTGTAGAGTAGGTGCTGGACTGATGACATAATCTCTGGGTGTGTGTGTGTGTGTGTGTGTGTGTGTATGTGTGTGTGTGTGTGTGTATGTGTGTATTCAGAAGAGCTGAATGAGCAGCTGTGTGCGCGGAGGGCACATGCACACTGTTGCCAGCTCCTGGACACTGCTGGCAGTGGGCTGCGCTGTTTCATGCATCAGACGCAGCCTTTACACATAACTTTAATTTCTTTGTGTTTTGGCTCACTTCAGCAGCACAACACAACTCTGTTCACTGCAATGGTTGGATTATCACATGGGATTTGTTTTTGTGTGGTTGATTACAGCACACAGCAGCTGGGTGAGAGGATTTTAACCACAGGCTGTGGTCCCGACTCCACGTCCACCCTGTGCTGCGAAACACTCCTGGGCCATTATTGGAGGTGAGATTCATGTTTATTAATGCTGTCATGGCCTGGTACAACAGTTCCACATCATATCTTCTACAGAGTTAGAAGGTGATCATATATTACAACGGTGAGATCCGTTCAGCTCTAAGCCTGATGCGTACAGTCACATGTTACTGTGCATGAGACCATGGAGAGGTGCAGCTGCCCGTGTTATGATGGAGACAATAGTTCACATTATTTAAGTCACCCATGGGAAGGAATGGACAAATATCTGTACTATAAGGTCTATTGTGGATATAACAGCCTGTTCAGATTTGCAGTGGTGTGCACACAGTAGCGCATGGTGCTTTCACTTTGCTAGCATGCTGTTCACATTCACTGTACATGATGAATGCATGCCACATACATATCAAGAGTTCCTTTGCACTTTGGGAGAGCATTGAAGGTGGACATGTATGTACATATGTGGCACGTGTAGGTCATACCAGCAGGCTTTGCCGTGCCAGATCCATCCTGAGGTTCCCTTATACATGCTCAAATCATTTCGGATCCTGTTTTGTCACCATCAGAATATGTAAATTGCGGTCAGATGGTGCTCAGATTGCACATGGACCACTATCGGATAGGTGTCCTATCTCGATGGCGCCCGGAGGGTTTTGAACATGTGCAACACACTCGGGGCTGTGGGCTGATTGGGACCAACACTCTCACAAATGGCTGTCAGAACATTTTCGAACTGCAACTCGATACTTTTGGGATGTAAATGGTAAATGGACTGCATTTATATAGCGCTTTTCCATCTGCATCAGACGCTCAAAGCACTTTACAGTTATGCACACATTCACCCCGATGTCAGAGTGCTGCCATACATGGCACTCACTACACACCGGGAGCAATAGGGGATTAAAGACCTTGCCCAAGGCGGGAATTTAAACTGAGGATCTTCTGGTCTCAAGCCCAACACCTTAACCACTAGACCATCACCTCTGATGTGGGCTGAATCGTCATTCTGACGCCATTCGGCCTCATTCTGGCTCTGTGTGACGGGGGTATGACATGACTTTGACCTTGAAAAAATTTTTCCAAGGTAAAAATTTTGTGGAACTTGTTTTGGTGGAGGTTTGCACTCTGCGAGGGTGGTGCTCTAGTTGTTTCAGTTTTGTGTTTTTGTTGTTGTTTCTTTTTGTGTTTTTGTGCATTTGAAGGTCTACTACATTTCTCCAGCTCCATGATGCTGATACTGACCAAGTTTGCCATTCGAGGATCAGAAAAGCTCTCCATGGAATCCATGACATGTTGCATGGTGTCTCTTCGCTGTATTTTAACCCCTGTGGGTCAAAATTCTAAATTATTACAAGTGAATGCCAATCCAAATCCTATTGGCATTAGAAGAATGTGTAACTTTTATTTGAATCTTAATGAACAACATTATAATCCTGACAAAAAATATCCTTTTAATGAGTTGAATGTTCAAAAAATCAGAAGGCATGACAGCTTTAAGTTTGGGAGAAATCCAGGCGACACAGCTGGGAACATCACATCCACAGTGAAGACCTCCATAACATGAAGGTACAGTGACACGTGCAGACGTGCCCTAAAATCAAAATAAATCCTCTTATGAATGCTGTAAAACAAAATGATCAGAGTTACTTAGTATGAAGCAAATCCACTTAAGAAGCCACACCCCCCACTGAGCATTCTCATGGGAAAACTAACACCTCCATTCTTGTTTCCTTCCCTTTTTTCCTTCGTCTTCTTTGCCTTCTTCTGCAGCAGGTTTGTTTGATCCCCGTGCCATGTTATCTTGTGTTTTCTCCATTCAGCCCGTATGGACGGGGATCAGTGGAGTGGACCGCCCGTCTGCCCCAGGGACAAAAGTCTGCCTGCTAATTGCTGCCACATCAAATGGAGAGGGGCATCCCAAATAGAAGCCCTCAGATTGATGGAGAGGGAGGAGGGAGGGAGGAGAAGACAAATGGAGAGGAGGGAAAAGGCCATGAGTCTGCATTTTAGAAACAGATATGAGGTTGTTTGGGAATCTGGAAATACAGAACTCTAATTCTAATTGTTTCCATTTACAGAAACCAAATTGTAATTTGTTAATGACGTCTGAAGGACACGTGGCAGGATGTCTTACTAAAACACACCAAATGCAACGTAATTAAACACACTGAGCAGCAAGAGTTGTTTTCTGTGATAGAAATTTGCTGTACATCTTGTTGAGCTATTGATTCCACAGATGTGTAGTGGGCGTGGCTTACTGACACACTGCACCACCTCCTGGATGACAACCAGCCAGAAAGTTTAGAAAGAATGCCACACAGGAAATTTTGCCAAGTAAAATAATTTCAATTTATTTCATTTCTATATCTCCAAATCACAACAAAGTTGCCTCAAGGCGATTCACACAAGGAAGGTCTACTAACCTTACCAACCCCAGAGCACGCACACAGGCGACAGTGGTAAGGAAAAACTCCCTCTGATTAGGAAAAACAAATATACAGGAAATTTTGGGAGTCCATCTCAGTGCACAGGATGGGAGGCTTGCAGAAGAAGACACCACTGCCATCTCTGGATGGAGCTGCAAGCAAAAAAGAGAATCAGGCATCAGAAAGAAAACAGTATCATTTGTCACCATTAAGCAACAAGAAAAACAGAAGAAATACTAAGGTGATCACCGGCCACTAGCCCTAAGCTTCACTAAAACACCCAGAATTTAGATAAAGTTGAGGCCGTGGCCCGCTCTCTTTACTAATAAATTAATTTAAACGGGTAAAAAGCATAGTAACATTACTATGCCAGTATGCTAGCCATACGAGAGGGAAAAGGGATAAGTGCATCTTAAGTTTGAACTTGAAAGTCTCTACAGAACCTGACTGTTTTATTGATGCAGGGTGATCATTCCACAGAACAGGGGCACAATAAGAGAAAGCTCTGTGACCCACAGACTTTTTATTCACCCAAGGGACACAAAGTAGTCTTGCACCCTGAGAATGTAGGGTCGGGCCGGTACGTAGGGTTTAAGTAGGTCAGCTAAGTAGGGAGGGGCGAGTCCATGAATAATTTTATAGGTTAGTAACAGAACCTTAAAATCTGATCTCACAGAGACAGGAAGCCAGAAGAAACAAATGCATGAATCAGGGTCTCAGCATCAGCCATAGACAGGATGGGATGAATCTTCGATATATTTCACAGGGAGAAGAAAGCAGTCCTCGTAATATCTCTCATGGAGGTCAAAATGGACAATGTATGATCAAAAATGAACCCACGTTTCCTCAAATTGATGCTGAGGTCTCACTGGACCAAGAACTATCATTTCAGTCTTAACGGAGTTTAAAATTAGGGACTTGTGAGACATCTAGCGTCTCACTGATGTAAGACAATCTTCTAAGGATTTTATGTGGATGAGATTACTAGCAGTTATCAGCATATATAACTGAGTATCATCAGCATAGCAATGAAAGGCCTCAACTTTATTTAAATTCTGGATCTTTTCGTGAAGCTTTGGGCTAGTACCCAGTGATCACCTTAGTAGTTCTTCTGTTTGTCTTGTTGCTTAATGCTGACAAATTATACCGTATTTGTCGTATTTCTGCCTCCTGAGTCTATTTTTTCTCTCTGTCCAAGGTGCGGCTCCATCCAGAGGTGGGAGTGGGTCTCTTCTTCTCTTCTTCAATGGTCATGAAATAGACAGGATCTGTTGGACCTACCCCCACTCCCCAGCCAGCCGCCCGTCCTGGACACCAGCATGGACTCCCAAAATTTCCTGTATATTTGTATTGTCAGGTGTGTCGGTCGCATGGCCCAAGCAGAGGGTCACCCCTCTGAGTCTGGTTTGCTTGAGGTTTCTACAATCACAGAAGTAAGGTCTAATCTTACTTGTGTGAAGTGCCTTAAGGCAGCTTTGTTGTGAACTGGCGCTATATAAATTAAATAAATTAAATTAATTCATTAAATTAGGGGCAAGGTCACTTTGATGACAATAATAACAACATTCATTGCTTGTACACATGAAAACACAAAGGCGGCATTTTGAAATGTATTCATTCTGGGACCAGTTTTCAAAAAGTAGCATTTTCAGGTTCTGAAAATGCCGGTTCTATGTGGATGAAACACTGACATGATACAAAGCCTTTGGGGATACGCCTAAACTCAACTCTGAGTGGATTGGTCCCTAGCGTGCCGGTCCAAGCGGCAGAGGCCATTAGCACACTCTCAATTACTTTGGACATTTGACCCCCAAGCACTTAAACTCCTCTCCTAGCAACTGCACTGTTCTGCCCACTGTCCTTCTCACTCACACACATACTCCATCTTGCCTACTGACTTTCATTCCCCTTCTCTTCAGAGTGTACCTTCATCGCTGCTGGCTCAACTCACAATACAAATCCCAATGTCTTCCATGAGCATCATTGTCCTTGGAGACTCCTGTCTGATCTCATCCATCAACCTGTCCAACACTCCAATTTGAAGCACTAAAGACCCAGGAGCTGAACCCTGAAAAGAGTCCTCTTAGCCAGCTGCTACTGATGATAACTAACTCAGTAACAAAACAGTCAACAAAATCATTAGTCCAGCAAAGAAGACTATTTGGAACGGTGGACAAACTAAACAACCAACCAAAATAGAATAAATACCTATTTGAACCAGAAAATAGACAGAGATGAGGTACTCTCCCACTATTGAATTCCTCTGCCAAAATTTGAATTAATTTTTTTTATTTGACATATTGATGAAATCAAATAAAATATTTGATTTAAATTCTAGAGTGTGATTTTACTGAATATAAACATAATATGTGTGACACAGCTGTCCAGAGAATGTGGAATGAATATAAGTTTAACATACACTCAAAAAAATGGCTCTTTCGATGAACTCAGTTCAGTTATGTGCAGGATTTCCATCTAATAAATATATGTCGCCCCAACTCAAATACAACACATCCATGCAAGATAATGTCAGTTAATTTGCTGGGACGACATATATTTATTAGATGGAAATCAAATGAGTCAGTTTTTGAGTGCATCACTCAAACAAATGACTCATTGGATGAACTCAATTCAATTATGAGCAGGATTTCCATCTAATAAATATATGTAGTCCCAACTAAATTAAAATAATTATCCTACACGGATGCACTTTATTTGAGTTGGGGCTACATATGTTTATTCAGTGGCAATCCCGCCCATAACTGACTTGAGTTCATCCAATGCATCAGTTTTTTGAGTGTAGCCTCAGTAGTGTCATTGACTTAGTCAGCAGGATTTCAGTCATGTCTCCATATTTCACTTTTGTTTTAGTAATCGTGAACTTTTTAGCGGTGAGTGTGGATGAGAGGCTTTCCCAGATTAGTTCTGCCCGTGCGACTAGCTGTTATGTTGGGAAGCAGACAGTATCTGACTGGGTGCCTCCTTATTGTGCTTCAGCAGTGATGAAGATCAGTGGACCAGGACACGGAACAAAAGGCTCGGTGCCGCATCTGTGTGTGTGTATGTGTGTGTCGGTATGTGTGGACCTGTTACGGACCACTGATACAAGTGTCTCGGGGCCATGCCGCGTCCGTGCACCATGCCAGGGCAGAAAGGGAGAAAAAGCTGTCACTTTGAAAGGCCTTTTCAAATGGTGCATCTCTTCAGCGCAATCAGGCCCTGAAAGTCACATTGCCCTCCAAGCAGTCAAGTGGCCACTGCTCTGCTTCTGCAGCCCTCACTCCCACCCTGCCCTTCCTTTTCTCAGACCATGCATTCCTTCTTCCAATAGTTTTGTCTTTGTGTCACAGCGAGGCTTTGTTGTACGGCTGTTCAGGACAGCGATTTGTTTTCAAAGTGTTTATTGATGGCCAGTCTCCACATGATGTTAGATCTTATTGTCAGAGGTCGCAACCTGTTGGTGTTCCGGTGTGGCAGGCATGAGCTTCACCTCTAGATCCTCGTCAGCAGGTCATGCTAGGCCTTTGAAAGCAACAAGACAAACAGATCGTTTGGATACAGGTCCATCCATCAAACCTACCTTCAGACTGTATCAGCCAAGCATGCAGGGCTGTCACTCACAGGTAAGTAAGCTGTTGTTGGCAGGAAGCGCAGCGAGCAGACAGCTCTGCTGTGAATCAGTTTGTTGGGGTTGTGGAGAGCGAATTCTGGAACTGAAATGGTCGATCAGCTGACAGGGCATGTTCACAGCTGACAGTTTGAGTGGAGGTGACAGTTGCTGATTGATGGTAAATGGACTGCATTTATATAGTGCTTTTCCATCTGCATCAGACGCATTCACACATTCACCCGATGTGAGGATGCTGCCATACAAGGTACTCACTACACACTGGGAGCAACAAGGGGATTAAGGACCTTGCCCAAAGGCCCTTAGTGATTTTCTGGTCAGGCTGGGATTTGAACCGAGGATCCTCTAGTCTCAAGCCCAACACTTAACCACTAGACCATCACCTCCCCCCAATGGACATTTTATGCTATCAAATTTCATTGTTTGCTTAGAGTAAGGTATATTGTGTTGTCCCTTGTACCTCAGCTTACATTGTCAATCTGCAGTTAATGCAGCATAAATGCAGCATAAATCTCTCTCTCTCTCTCTCTCTCTCTCTCTCTCTCTCTCTCTCTCTCTCTCTCTCTCTCTCTCTCTCTCTCTCTATATATATATATATATATATATATATATATATATATATAAATCAATCAATCAATTTTTTTATATAGCGCCAAATCACAACAAACAGTTGCCCCAAGGCGCTTTATATTGTAAGGCAAGGCCATACAATAATTATGTAAAACCCCAACGGTCAAAACGACCCCCTGTGAGCAAGCACTTGGCGACAGTGGGAAGGAAAAACTCCCTTTTAACAGGAAGAAACCTCCAGCAGAACCAGGCTCAGGGAGGGGCAGTCTTCTGCTGGGACTGGTTGGGGCTGAGGGAGAGAACCAGGAAAAAGACATGCTGTGGAGGGGAGCAGAGATCGATCACTAATGATTAAATGCAGAGTGGTGCATACAGAGCAAAAAGAGAAAGAAACAGTGCATCATGGGAACCCCCCAGCAGTCTACGTCTATAGCAGCATAACTAAGGGATGGATCTGAATTGGGAGCTGGTTCCACAGGAGAGGAGCCTGAAAGCTGAAGGCTCTGCCTCCCATTCTACTCTTACAAACCCTAGGAACTACAAGTAAGCCTGCAGTCTGAGAGCGAAGCACTCTATTGGGGTGATATGGTACTACGAGGTCCCTAAGATAAGATGGGACCTGATTATTCAAAACCTTATAAGTAAGAAGAAGAATTTTAAATTCTATTCTAGAATTAACAGGAAGCCAATGAAGAGAGGCCAATATGGATGAGATATGCTCTGTCCTTCTAGTCCCCATCAGTACTCTAGCTGCAGCATTTTGAATTAACTGAAGGCTTTTTAGGGAACTTTTAGGACAACCTGATAATAATGAATTACAATAGTCCAGCCTAGAGGAAATAAATGCATGAATTAGTTTTTCAGCATCACTCTGAGACAAGACCTTTCTGATTTTAGAGATATTGCGTAAATGCAAAAAAGCAGTCCTACATATTTGTTTAATATGCGCTTTGAATGACATATCCTGATCAAAAATGACTCCAAGATTTCTCACAGTATTACTAGAGGTCAGGGTAATGCCATCCAGAGTAAGGATCTGGTTAGACACCATGTTTCTAAGATTTGTGGGGCCAAGTACAATAACTTCAGTTTTATCTGAGTTTAAAAGCAGGAAATTAGAGGTCATCCATGTCTTTATGTCTGTAAGACAATCCTGCAGTTTAGCTAATTGGTGTGTGTCCTCTGGCTTCATGGATAGATAAAGCTGGGTATCATCTGCATAACAATGAAAATTTAAGCAATACCGTCTAATAATACTGCCTAAGGGAAGCATGTATAAAGTGAATAAAATTGGTCCTAGCACAGAACCTTGTGGAACTCCATAATTAACTTTAGTCTGTGAAGAAGATTCCCCATTTACATGAACAAATTGTAATCTATTAGACAAATATGATTCAAACCACCGCAGCGCAGTGCCTTTAATACCTATGGCATGCTCTAATCTCTGTAATAAAATTTTATGGTCAACAGTATCAAAAGCAGCACTGAGGTCTAATAGAACAAGCACAGAGATGAGTCCACTGTCCGAGGCCATAAGAAGATCATTTGTAACCTTCACTAATGCTGTTTCTGTACTATGATGAATTCTAAAACCTGACTGAAACTCTTCAAATAGACCATTCCTCTGCAGATGATCAGTTAGCTGTTTTACAACTACCCTTTCAAGAATTTTTGAGAGAAAAGGAAGGTTGGAGATTGGCCTATAATTAGCTAAGATAGCTGGGTCAAGTGATGGCTTTTTAAGTAATGGTTTAATTACTGCCACCTTAAAAGCCTGTGGTACATAGCCAACTAACAAAGATAGATTGATCATATTTAAGATCGAAGCATTAAATAATGGTAGGGCTTCCTTGAGCAGCCTGGTAGGAATGGGGTCTAATAAACATGTTGATGGTTTGGATGAAGTAACTAATGAAAATAACTCAGACAGAACAATCGGAGAGAAAGAGTCTAACCAAATGCCGGCATCACTGAAAGCAGCCAAAGATAACGATACGTCTTTGGGATGGTTATGAGTAATTTTTTCTGTAATAGTTAAAATTTTGTTATCAAAGAAAGTCATGAAGTCATTACTAGTTAAAGTTAATGGAATACTCAGCTCAATAGAGCTCTGACTCTTTGTCAGCCTGGCTACAGTGCTGAAAAGAAACCTGGGGTTGTTCTTATTTTCTTCAATTAGTGATGAGTAGAAAGATGTCCTAGCTTTACGGAGGGCTTTTTTATAGAGCAACAGACTCTTTTTCCAGGCTAAGTGAAGATCTTCTAAATTAGTGAGACGCCATTTCCTCTCCAACTTACGGGTTATCTGCTTTAAGCTACGAGTTTGTGAGTTATACCATGGAGTCAGGCACTTCTAATTTAAAGCTCTCTTTTTTAGAGGAGCTACAGCATCCAAAGTTGTCTTCAATGAGGATGTAAAACTATTGACGAGATACTCTATCTCACTTACAGAGTTTAGGTAGCTACTCTGCACTGTGTTGGTATATGGCATTAGAAAACATAAAGAAGGAATCATATCCTTAAACCTAGTTACAGCGCTTTCTGAAAGACTTCTAGTGTAATGAAACTTATTCCCCACTGCTGGGTAGTCCATCAGAGTAAATGTAAATGTTATTAAGAAATGATCAGACAGAAGGGAGTTTTCAGGGAATACTGTTAAGTCTTCTGTTTCCATACCATAAGTCAGAACAAGATCTAAGATATGATTAAAGTGGTGGGTGGACTCATTTACTTTTTGAGCAAAGCCAATAGAGTCTAATAATAGATTAAATGCAGTGTTGAGGCTGTCATTCTCAGCATCTGTGTGGATATATATATGTTATATATATATATACACTCAACAAAAATATAAACGCAACACTTTTGGTTTTGCTCCCATTTTGTATGAGATGAACTCAAAGATCTAAAACTTTTTCCACATACACAATATCACCATTTCCCTCAAACACTGTTCACAAACCAGTCTAAATCTGTGTTAGTTGTTGTGTGTGGGCCGCCAGAAGAGGAGGTACTGCTGGCCCACCACCAGTGGGCGCTCTGCCTGAAGAGCAGGCTTCAGGCACGAGAGGGCGCTGCCGCCATGGACACAGCCGGGGGTGACAGCTGTCGCTCATTACCTCTTGACAGCTGTCACCCATCTACTCAACATCATCTCACTCCATAAAGACCAGACGTCATCTCCACCTCGTTGCCGAGATATCATACTTCATTGGAGGTAATATCCTCAGCCTTTTGTAAATCTGTTTATTGTGAGTGTTTGCAGGAGAACCGGTCATTTTTGAGGAGGCTGTGCAAGACGGCGCTCCTTTTCAGCTGAGACCGCTGCAACGCGCTGAGTGTGAGGTGGAGGTGGCATTCCCACCGTTATTGTTACTGGGTGTACACACACCCACACTTGACTGTCTTTGTTCTTCGCCAGCAGTACCAGATCCGACAGTCGGGGACGGTGATCACCTGGGAATTCGGGACTTGGCGGCTCCAGTATTCACCAGGTTCTGGGGCGGCGGAAATCGTGTGGTTCCGGCTCTCCTCAGGACAGACGTCTTCTATCCTCGAGCCTGCCCACACGTCACCTTTGTGTATTGACTGTTGTGATATTCTGAGATTGTCTGTATGTTCGTTGTGCACATTCACAACATTAAATTGTTATATTTTGGCTCATCTATTGACCGTTCATTTGCGCCCCCTGTTGTGGGTCCGTGTCACTACACTTTCCCAAAAGGATATCTCGGCCAGCGTCATGGACTCCGAGGGGCGTCACCCGGCTGTTGAACGACCAATGGGAGAGCAGGGAGCGCAGGCGTCTGCAGGAGACGTGATTGGTGAGCTGCAGCACATTCTCACCGCCTTTACGGCTCGGTTGGATCAAATGACTGAGCAAAACATCCTCCTGAACCGCAGGGTGGAGGCTCTCTCTGCACAGATGGCGGCGAGCGCTCAGGGCGCTGCTGCAGCTCCTCCTCCTGCCGACCCTGTGCAGGATATAAATGTTCCAGTGGTGGTTCAACAACCCCTCCCACCATCCCCTGAAGCATACATAAGCCCTCCTGAGCCGTACGGAGGTTGTGCGGAGACGTGCGCGGACTTTCTTATGCAGTGTTCACTCGTCTTCGCACAATGTCCCGTCATGTACGCATCAGATGCTAGTAAAATAGCTTATGTGATTGCTCTGCTTCGGGGTAAAGCACGCGCCTGGGCTACGGCGCTCTGGGAACAGAACTCACGGTTGTTATCAGCATGCACTGGGTTTGTGGGGGAGTTCAGAACAGTGTTTGATCACCCTAACAGAGGAGAGACCGCTTCAACAGTGCTGCTGTCAATGAGACAGGGACGCGAGAGCGCAGCCGCTTATGCAGTCAACTTCCGCATCGCGGCTGCAAGGTCCGGCTCGAATAACGTTGCGCTCCGCGCCGCCTTCATAAACGGACTGTCATTGGTTCTGAAGGAGCAGCTGGTAGCTAAGGAGGACCCGCGGGATTTAGATGGGCTTATCGATCTCGTTATACGGTTAGACAATTGGTTGGAGGAACGCTGTCGGGAGCGAGGCGAAGGACGTGACCGGATACGCGCCGCCCCTCTCCCTTCCGGGTTCGAAAAGGGGCCGCCCTCCCCACGCTCCACAGCCGCAGCGCTTTGTGGGGCAACAGCTCCCCCTGCTGACGTTGTTAGGGAAATGCACAGGGCCAAAATGGGGAGATTGATCCGTGGAGAGTGTTTTCTCTGCAGCTCAACTGAGCACACACAGAGAAACTGCCCCAAACGGCCAAAACGACAACACTCGCCCTTAGAGACTGGGCTAAGGGGGGGGTCAAAACATTCAAGTAAGACACACACAAATTGCCACACGACTCCCAGTCACAATCCTGAGCGGGGATTTAACCCTTCAAGCCCGAGCACTGGTGGACACGGGGTCAGAAGGGAATCTGCTAGACAGCAGATGGGCAAGGGAGGTAGGGCTCCCTCTGGTGGCGCTTCCTTCGCCATTGCAGGTGCGGGCACTAGATGGCACCCTCCTCCCTTTACTCACACACAAGACACAACCAGTAATTCTGGTGGTGTCTGGAAACCATTGGGAGGAGATTGAGTTTTTTGTAACTCCTTCTACCTCCCGCGTGATTTTGGGCATCCCATGGATGTTGAAGCACAATCCCCGGATTGATTGGCCGTCTGGGGTGGTGGTTCAGTGGAGCGAAACCTGCCATCGGGGGTGTTTAGGATCCTCGGTTCCTCCCGGTTCACAGGCTAAGGAGGAGGTCAAAGTCCCTCCCAATCTGACGGCAGTGCCGATTGAGTACCACGATCTTGCTGACGTCTTCAGCAAGAATCTGGCACTCACCCTTCCCCCGCACCGTCCGTACGATTGTGCCATTGATTTGGTTCCAGGAGCTGAGTTCCCCTCCAGCAGGCTGTACAACCTCTCACGACCTGAGCGCGAATCAATGGAGACCTACATCCGGGACTCATTAGCTGCCGGGCTGATCCGGAACTCCACCTCCCCGATGGGGGCAGGTTTCTTTTTTGTGGGCAAGAAAGATGGCGGACTCCGTCCATGCATTGATTACAGGGGGCTGAATGAGATTACGGTTCGCAACCGATACCCGTTGCCATTGTTAGATTCCATGTTCACCCCCCTGCATGGAGCCAAAATCTTTACTAAGCTGGATCTTAGAAATGTGTATCACCTGGTTCGGATCCGGAAGGGAGACAAATGGAAGACAGCATTTAACACCCCGTTAGGTCACTTTGAGTACCTGGTCATGCCGTTCGGCCTCACCAACGCCCCCGCAACGTTCCAAGCCTTGGTTAACGACGTCTTGCGGGACTTCCTGCACCGATTCGTCTTCGTATATCTGGACGATATTCTCATCTTTTCTCCGGATCCTGAGACCCATGTCCAGCATGTACGTCAGGTCCTGCAGCGGTTATTAGAAAACCGACTGTTTGTGAAGGGCGAGAAGTGCGAGTTTCACCGCACGTCTTTGTCCTTCCTGGGGTTTATAATCTCCTCCAACTCCGTCGCCCCTGATCCGGCCAAGGTTGCGGCGGTGAGAGATTGGCCCCAACCAACAAGCCGTAGGAAGCTGCAGCAGTTCCTCGATTTCGCTAATTTCTATAGGAGGTTCATTAAGGGCTACAGTCAGGTAGTTAGCCCCCTGACAGCCCTGACCTCTCCAAAAGTCCCCTTCACCTGGTCGGATCGGTGCGAAGCCGCGTTCAAGGAGTTGAAACGACGGATCACCTATCGGCCCAGGACCAAGAAACAGAGGTCGGATGCCTTGTCCCGGGTACACGAAGAGGAGGTCAAAACTGCACTGTCGGATCCACCGGAGCCCATCCTGCCTGAGTCCACTATCGTGGCCACCCTCACCTGGGACGTGGAGAAGACCATCCAGGAGGCCCTGGCACGGAGCCCGGACCCAAGAACAGGTCCGAAGAACCGTCTGTACGTCCCACCAGAGGCCAGAGCTGCAGTCTTGGACTTCTGTCACGGTTCCAAGCTCTCCTGTCATCCAGGGGTGCGAAGGACCGTGGCAGTTGTCCGGCAGCGCTTCTGGTGGGCGTCTATGGAGGCAGACGTCCGGGAATATATCCAGGCCTGCACCACCTGTGCCAGGGGCAAGGCAGTACACACGAAGGCCCAAGGACTCCTCCAGCCGCTGCCGGTGCCTCATCGCCCCTGGTCCCACATCGGCCTGGATTTCGTCACGGGCCTCCCGCCGTCCCAGGGCAACACCACCATCTTCACGATAGTGGACCGTTTCTCCAAGGCGGCCCACTTCGTGGCCCTCCCGAAGCTCCCAACAGCCCAGGAGACAGCAGACCTCCTGGTCCACCACGTTGTCCGTCTGCATGGGATACCCTCCGACATCGTCTCAGATCGTGGTCCCCAGTTCTCCTCACACATCTGGAGGAGCTTCTGCAGGGAACTGGGGGCCACCATGAGCCTCTCGTCCGGGTACCATCCACAGACAAACGGACAGGCAGAGCGGGTCAACCAGGAACTGGAACAGACCCTCCGCTGCGTCACATCTGCGCACCCGACGACCTGGAGTAACCATCTGGCCTGGATCGAGTATGCGCATAACAGCCAGGTGTCTTCGGCCACCGGCCTCTCCCCATTTGAGGTGTGTTTGGGGTATCAGCCCCCGTTGTTTCTTGTGGTGGAGGGAGAGGTCGGTGTGCCCTCGGTCCAGGCCCACCTGCGGAAGTGCCGTCGGGTGTGGCGCTCCGCCCGCTCTGCCTTGTTGAAGGCCCGGACGAGGGCGAAGACCCATGCAGACCGCCGGCGATCCCCGGCCCCTGCTTACCAGCCCGGGCAGGAGGTGTGGCTTTCCATGAAGGACGTCCCCCTCCAGGTGGACTCCCCGAAACTTCAGGACAGGTACATTGGCCCCTTCAAGCTCCTCAAAGTCCTCAGTCCTGCCGCAGTGAAGCCGGGAGTTGGAGCTTCACTGCGGATCCATCCGGTTTTCCACGTGTCACGTATCACACCTCATCACACCTCACCCCTCTGTGCTCCTGGACCGGCGCCCCCTCCTGCTCGGATCATCGACGGCGGGCCGGCTTGGACGGTGCGCCGGCTCCTGGATGTCCGTCGGATGGGTCGGGGGTTCCAGTACTTGGTTGACTGGGAGGGGTATGGACCTGAAGAATGCTCCTGGGTGAAGAGGAGCTTCATCCTGGATCCGGCCCTCCTGGCCGACTTCTACCGTCGACACCCCAACAAGCCGGGTCGGGCGCCAGGAGGCGCCCGTTGAGGGGGGGGTCCTGTTGTGTGTGGGCCGCCAGAAGAGGAGGTACTGCTGGCCCACCACCAGTGGGCGCTCTGCCTGAAGTGCGGGCTTCAGGCACGAGAGGGCGCTGCCGCCATGGACACAGCCGGGGGTGACAGCTGTCGCTCATTACCTCTTGACAGCTGTCACCCATCTACTCAACATCATCTCACTCCATAAAGACCAGACGTCATCTCCACCTCGTTGCCGAGATATTGTACTTCATTGGAGGTAATATCCTCAGCCTTTTGTAAATCTGTTTATTGTGAGTGTTTGCAGGAGAACCGGTCGTTTTTGAGGAGGCTGTGCAAGACGGCGCTCCTTTTCAGCTGAGACTGCTGCAACGCGCTGAGTGTGAGGTGGAGGTGGCATTCCCACCGTTATTGTTACTGGGTGTACACACACCCACACTTGACTGTCTTTGTTCTTCGCCAGCAGTACCAGATCCGACAGTCGGGGACGGTGATCACCTGGGAATTCGGGACTTGGCGGCTCCAGTATTCACCAGGTTCTGGGGCGGCGGAAATCGTGTGGTTCCGGCTCTCCTCAGGACAGACGTCTTCTATCCTTGAGCCTGCCCACACGTCACCTTTGTGTATTGACTGTTGTGATATTCTGAGATTGTCTGTATGTTCGTTGTGCAAATTCACAACATTAAATTGTTATATTTTGGCTCATCTATTGACCGTTCATTTGCGCCCCCTGTTGTGGGTCCGTGTCACTACACTTTCCCAACATTAGTGAGCACTTCTCCTTTGCTGAGATAATCCATCCCACCTCACAGGTGTGCCATATCAAGATGCTGATTAGTCACCATGATTAGTGCACAGGTGTGCCTTAGACTGTCACAATAAAAGGCCACTCTGAAAGGTGCAGTTTTGTTTTATTGGGGGGGGGATACCAGTCAGTATCTGGTGTGACCACCATTTGCCTCATGCAGTGCAACACATCTCCTTCGCATAGAGTTGATCAGGTTGTCAATTGTGGCCTGTGGAATGTTGGTCCACTCCTCTTCAATGGCTGCGCGAAGTTGCTGGATATTGGCAGGAACTGGTACACGCTGTCGTATACGCTGGTCCAGAGCATCCCAAACATGCTCAATGGGTGACATGTCCGGTGAGTATGCCGGCCATGCAAGAACTGGGACATTTTCAGCTTCCAAGAATTGTGTACAGATCCTTGCAACATGGGGCCGTGCATTATCCTGCTGCAACATGAGGTGATGTTCTTGGATGTATGGCACAACAATGGGCCTCAGGATCTCGTGACGGTATCTCTGTGCATTCAAAATACCATCAATAAAATGCACCTGTGTTCTTCGTCCATAACAGATGCCTGCCCATACCATAACCCCACCGCCACCATGGGCCACTCGATCCACAACACTGACATCAGAAAACCGCTCACCCACACGACGCCACACACGCTGTCAGCCATCTGCCCTGAACAGTGTGAACCGGGATTCATCCGTGAAGAGAACACCTCTCCAATGTGCCAAACACCAGCGAATGTGAGCATTTGCCCACTCAAGTCGGTTACGACGAAGAACTGGAGTCAGGTCGAGACCCCAATGAGGACGACGAGCATGCAGATGAGCTTCCCTGAGATGGTTTCTGACAGTTTGTGCAGAAATTCTTTGGTTATGCAAACCGATTGTTTCAGCAGCTGTCCGAGTGGCTGGTCTCAGACGATCTTGGAGGTGAACATGCTGGATGTGGAGGTGCTGGGCTGGTGTGGTTACACGTGGTCTGCGGTTGTGAGGCTGGTTGGATGTACTGCCAAATTCTCTGAAACGCCTTTGGAGACGGCTTGTGGTAGAGAAATGAACATTCAATACACGAGCAACAGCTCTGGTTGAGATTCCTGCTGTCAGCATGCCAATTGCACGCTCCTTCAAATCTTGCGACATCTGTGGCATTGTGCTGTGTGATAAAACTACACCTTTCAGAGTGGCCCTTTATTGTGGGCAGTCTAAGGCACACCTGTGCACTAATCATGGTGTCTAATCAGCATCTTGATATGGCACACCTGTGAAGTGGGATGGATTATCTCAGCAAAGGAGAAGTGCTCACTATCACAGATTTAGACTGGTTTGTGAACAATATTTGAGGGAAATGGTGATATTGTGTATGTGGAAAAAGTTTTAGATCTTTGAGTTCATCTCGTACAAAATGGGAGCAAAACCAAAAGTGTTGCATTTATATTTTTGTTGTGTATATATATATATATATATATATATATATATATATATATATATATATATATATATATATATATATATATATACACAAGGTTGGGTAGGATTACTTTGAAAGAATACATGTGGATTACATGTATGTATGTACATACATTTGGATTACTTGTAATCTGATTACTTTTGGATTACATTTCAATGTAATCCTACCCAACCCTTGGGTAAATCCTTGTTCAGTGTAATTTTATGGTAAAAAAAAACAAAGACAACTTGTGGAAAAAACTTTTTTTTATTCTTCCAGAATATGTAAAAACATCATGGCATGGCAGGGACCCTTTAACCTGCATGTCTTTGGATGTGGGAGGAAGCAGGAGCACCCAGAGGAAATCCGCGCCAACACAGGGGAGAACATGCAAACTCCACACAGAAAAGCCATAGGTGGGAATTGATCCCATGACCTTCTTGCTGTGTGGTAATTGTCCTGTAGGAACACCCAATTATGGCCAAGTTCCAACTGTCGAGCTGTTGATCTGAGGTGATGTTGCAGAATTTGAGTTCCTTAAGACTTTCCCATTGTTCTGAGTGTTGGTCAGTCCAGTGAGTGCTGTCAAACACATTCTTTTTATGCTGGCAAAGAGAAGCACCCGTTGTAGTCAGTCATGATTACTAACGAGGAGTTAATAGGTCTTGGCCTTGTCATGTTAAAAGACATAGAACCTTCAGCACCACTTCTTAAAATATTTAAGTGAATGCATGTCTATATTTGAACCTGTATGTATAATTTTGTGGCTGTGTGGACTGGCGAAGATCCAAAAAAAATCAAACTTGTGCACCCAATTCGTTTTTTTTTTTTAAGTCATTAATTCTGTTTGCTGAACAATCATTCCCTGGCAGAAGAACAGTTCAAAGACATTAAAAGCCCGGAGTTACCATGACATTCATGCCCAAGATTAGTGTATGTAAATTTCTGACCACAAGTCTATATCCCATCAGGCACATTGAGCCTAGTGATGATTGCAGACCCTTTGTTACTTCACAGCAACAGCAGACTGGCAGATGTGTGCACTCTACTGAGCGGCGGCGCTGTCAGCAAACTGAGTGTGTTTCAGCACAGATAAAACACTTAACAGGCCGCCGCCCTTTTACTGCGACTTCTGCTGTTGTGGATCGACGTTACTCTGTAACACCACAACATGTTGGCATCTGTTTGGA
Organism: Thalassophryne amazonica; assembly: GCF_902500255.1. Classification (NCBI taxonomy): domain Eukaryota; kingdom Metazoa; phylum Chordata; class Actinopteri; order Batrachoidiformes; family Batrachoididae; genus Thalassophryne; species Thalassophryne amazonica. Next base: position 13,748,750 of record NC_047104.1, read on the forward strand.
AGGTAAATGATGTGAACTTGTTGCTCTCACAAACGGGCCGACGGCTGCGGGCTGTGAATAAATGTAGCTGTGGGGTCTCAGCAGTGAGGGCTTCTGGGAGGTCTCTTCAGATTCCTGTTTGACAGCGAGGGTCCTCCACGCTTTGGAGAGCTCCTTCACCTACAGCCACCAGAGCCCTGAGACCTGGCAACACACACACAATTATTCCAGACAAATTATGGACACTGGGGGGATGCCGCGGCCTCCATGTGGTCTGGAGGGGGAACATTTAACTCATTGTTGCCCCTTAATCCTCACCTCCACCCTTCCTGTGACCCCCGCTGGCATGACCCCCCACCCCCAACCCTCCATCACCCCATACTAAAAATATATAGGCTATATTTTACTACTAATAAAAGCTGTTTTCTTTTTTCTTTCTTTCTTTCTTGTAATTCTGTGCGTGTTTGAAATATTTAACAAAACTGAAAATTCACAGGTGTTTTAAGGGTTTTTTGTTTGTTTTTTGTTTTGTTTTTTTTATATAAATTGCAGTGTAGATGTTGTCAAAGCACCCAGTCAATATGACCACATCTTCAGTCACAACTTCACATCCACAAGGAGAAAGGGCAGGGGGCGGGTTGACCCCAGGATGTGAGGACAGGGCGCGCATCATTATGTTGTCTGTGTGATAGATAAAAACAACAAACAAACAAAACAATCACAAATGATGGTTAAGCTGATTTTATAGCCATCATTCACAGGAAGAGACGTAAGAGCCAAAAATGTTGATGGGCTGCCGGGAGCTGGGGGTCAAGGGTCAGATGAAGTGAGCTGAGATGGGCGGTAATGAGAGACTGACCCTCATTAGATCTAACTCCTGATGAGATGACAATGAGAGCTGACGAGGACAGTCAGGTGTAACGAGCGGGACAACAGGCCCACAGGGAGGACAGAAAGCATTTCAGTCAGCACACGCGTTCACGCTCGTGAGACTTTCCATCTAAACCGATGAGAAGTCTCCTGAATGCCTTGTGTGAACACAGATGTGTGCATGGAAGGGGATGTCCAAATATATGTTTGTTGACACAAACGTTAACGACTAAAGACTAACAATTAAATAAATAAATAAGAAGTAAATCAAGAAAAAGTGATTGCCTGGGTGCAACAACGACGGGGTTCAGATACTTTGACACTTGCACGCATTTTGGCTCCACAATCACGTGCAATTCATCGTGACAATGCCACCCGCTGTATTCCGAGCTGGATGCCACACTTTGTGCACGGGGCACTGTGTTATATAAAATAATTATTTCGTAGTGGATTAATCATTTTCTCTCAGAGTTGGCTGTTGAAAACACCTCTAATCGCTTCTGGAATCACAGAGGACCATTTCAGCAGCAGCTTTCTCTCTCTCTCTCTTGCACTTTATGAGGTGGAGAACGCATTTGGAATAGTCTAAAAGGTAATTATTTGTAATATTTATATTGTAATGGTTTGGTAAAACACTTGCATGTTTATTCCTTCTTGTGAGCTGCTGTAAAATTATGTTTATGATAGATTGAACATCTCATTATAATCGATCAGATGATCACTCACACTCACAAGCAGTGTTTCTTAATTGTTTGAGCAATGTTCACGTGAAGTTCACATAATTGATGCGTGATGGAGATTTTGAACTTTTCAAAATTTTCTTTGCACACTTGCACAAAGCCGCGCACAGTTTACAATGGTTTGCGACAAGTTTACTCTCCAGCATGACACAGTGAACGCAAGAACACAGATCAAATTCGTGCAAGTGTCAAGGCACCTTTAGTCTGCTTTCTGGGTGGTGTATGTCGAAAGGTCATTCTCAAGAGGATCCAGTGCCAGCTGCTTGGTGGCCACTAAGCCTCAGGTTTGTAGCTGGGAAGCAACAAGCTGGGTGTGGGCCATGGAGTGTTAATGTCCTCTTTAAAAAAAAAAAAAAACATCAAGACCCGCATGATAACTATGAAGGATTTTTTTTTTAATTTAACCAGGTTAGTCCCACTGAGATCGAGACCTCTTTTACAAGGGAGACCTGGACAATCATAAAGTTTCTTCACCTAACCTGCCTTTAAATGTGGGAGGTAACCGGAGCACCCGGAGGAAACCCACGCAAGCACGGGGAGAACATGCAAACTCTACACAGAAAGACCACAGGTGGGAATCGAACCCATGATCTTCTTGCTGTGAGGCAACAGTACTAACCACTAAGCTACTATGCTGAATTATAGGCTTCTGTGGCTGTGAGTGAAGAAACAGCACATACAGTGTTTTCTGGGGTATAAGTCACACCGGACTATAAATCACACCTTTTTCTGTTATGACTTCTTTAATTTGGGATTTTTGTGCACTGCTGTAGTCTATTTTTTATTACTGGCATTTATTCTTTTATTATTGGAGTTTAGGTTTAGTGCTTTAATTCTTCTTCTTCTTTCTTCTTCTTCTTCTTCTTCTTATTATTATTATTATTATTTTATTTTAATTTATTTTTACTTGTGTTTTGTCATTTGATTTTTAAGTGGACTACAATGCAAAAAAGTGTTTTCACTTTCTTGTCATCCATGTATTTTAACGCATTTACAATTATATTACGTGCTTATGTTGAACAATTTCAATTAATTTTTTTCAGTTTGTTTCCATTTATACAGCATAGCGCCAAATCATAACAAAGTTGCCTCAAGACACATCACACAAGTAAGGTCTAACCTTATCAACCCCTAGAGCAGCACACAGGCGACAGTGGTAAGGAAAAACTCCCTCTGATGACTTGAGGTAGAAACCTCAAGCAGACCAGACTCAAAGGAGAAACCCTCTGCCTGAGCCATGCTAGCAATATACTTGACAAAGCAATTTACAAAATGAATATACAAGAAATTTTGCCAGTGCATAGGATGGGAGGGTTGCAGAAGTAGACACCACACCCATCTCTGGATGGAGCTGCACCTCAAACCTAGAAAAAAAAAAACAGAATCAGGCATCAGAGAGACAACAAATACAGTATAATTTGTCAGCATTAAGCATCAAGAAAAACAAAAGAAATACTAAGGTGATTGTCAATCACACACACGCTCATGCTTTTGATATACAGATGATTTACCACCCCCTGCTGGATTGGCATGTGAGTCTAGAATGTAATCATCAATGTTGAATGTTCAGTGGTGTTAGCTGATACCATAGTTTCTCTAAAAATATTCATCTTATCAACTTTCCATTTCGCAACGTTCATCCTTGGTCCAAAATACATAAGCATACCAAATGGCAAATGTCAGCTCTTCCCAGTCTGTCCATGGTCGAAATTGCACGCACACACAAACACGGAGCTTTTTTTCTTTTCCGCATTCTGCCGCAAGCAGGTGCTTCTAATTTTAGACAGGCTCAAACAGAGATAGTGGTGGAAGACATCAAACGCAGTACACTTGAGAGTTAACATGAGATATAACTTACTTATGGTAACAGCAACATGACACTTCACTAAACTGATTTAACCAATTGAACTACAAAAAATGCAAAAAACCAACATAAACACACTGTTAAACTAACATGAACCCCAATAACAGCACTTAGAAACACAAAACCACAAACTGCCATGGCGCATTGCAGCACAACATTCATTGTTTATTGGTTAACCAAACTGCTAATTTCTCAAAAAATATTAGTCTTTCTGTTTTTACAGCTTTCATCCTTGACCCAAAATACATAAGCATACCAAACGGCAAATGTCAGCTCTCCCCATTTTCGACGTGATCAAAGCCATACACACGCATGTACACTCACAGATGCCACTTGGCTATTAAAATATAAAGTGTGTAGTCCCCAGAACATAGGCCCCCAACCAGGTGTCTCTCAGTGTCCACGAGGAGGTGCTCTTCAAATTCAGTCCTGTCATGGCCCAAAGGCTCCTGGAAGTCTGGATCTGAATAAAGTGGGCTGTGTGGATTTATCAAAGGAAAGAAGACAGTGTGAGCGTGGTGATGCTGGATTCAATATGAGTATCCATGACATCCAGGAGGAGTTGCTCCTTCATGTTTAAAAGATTTGGGGATTTAATGGTTTTCATCATTAAAGATCTGCTCTTTCCTATGATAAAACTATGCTTAGATGTATAAATAACACATAATTTAGCAGTTACATCTCTGTGTGGTTAGTGGTAGGAACGGAACTGACTTCTTATTTATTTTTTGAGACAGAACTCTTGACGCAGGCAAGTTCCAATTGCTCTAGATGTCAACATTAATTATGTGCTGCCATCTAGTGAGCAAAGACAGGCACTTTATTTCATTGTCTGGATTCTTATTCAGTTTTTAAATAGATATTTGGAGATCGCATACAGAGTGTCCCAGTGAAGTTACAGGACTTCTGTCTGACTGTAAGCTTGTTTCTGTGGGTTAATCTCCACACTGAGGATGATTTGACCTTTGGTTGTTTGAGTTGTGGCAAGATGACAAAACAGTAGATACTCAGGGATGGATTGGAAGGATGCTGACCAGCCAGCCCCCAGCCAAAACAAAAAAGGATCTGAAGAAAAAAATGTTTGAGTAAAAAATGAAAAGAAAGGAAAACCTGAAGATATCTCAGTGTTCAACAATAATATATACAATGAGGAAAATAAGTATTTGAACACGCTGTGATTTTGCAAGTTCTCCCACTTAGAAATCATGGAGGGGTCTGAAATTTTCATCTTAGGTGCATGTCCACTGTGAGAGACATAATCTAAAAAAAAAAAAGTCAGGAAATCACAATGTATGATTTTTTTACTAATTTATTTGTATGTTACGGCTCCATATAAGTATTTGAACACCTGTGAAAATCAATGTTAATATTTGGTACAGTAGCCTTTGTTTGCAATTACAGAGGTCAAACGTTTCCTGTAGTTTTTCACCAGGTTTGCACACACTGCAGGGATTTTGGTCCACTCCTCCATACAGATCTTCTCTAGATCTTTCAGATTTGGAGTTTCAGCTCCCTCCAAAGATTTTCTATTGAGTTCAGGTCTGGAGACTGGCCAGACCACTCCAGGACCTTGAAATGCTTCTTACAGAGCCCCTCCTTAGTTGCCCTGGCTGTGTGTTTGGGGTCATTGTCATGCTGGAAGACACAGCCGTGACCCATCTTCAATGCTCTTACTGAGGGAAGGAGGTTGTTTGCCAAAATCTCGCAATACATGACCCCATCCATCCTCCCTTCAATACGGTGCAGTCGTCCTGTCCCCTTTGCAGAAGAGCACCCACAGAGTATAATGTTTCCACCCTCATGCTTCACGGTTGCGATGGTTTTCTTGGGGTTGTTCTCATCCTCTAAACATGGTAAGTGGAGTTGATTCCAAAAACCTCTATTCTGGTCTCATCTGATCCCATGACCTTCTCCCATGCCTCCTCTGGATCATCCAGATCATCACTGGTGAACTTCAAACGGGCCTGGACATGTGCTGGCTTGAGCAGGGGGACCTTGCTGCCCTGCAGGATTTTAAACCATGACAGCATCATGTGTTACTAATGTAATCTTTGTGAATGTGGTCCCAGCTCTCTCCAGGTCATTGACCAGGTCCTCCTGTGTAGTTCTGAGCTTTCTCAGAATCATCCTTACCCCACAAAGTGAGATCTTGCATGGAATCCCAGACTGAGGGAGATTGACAGTCATTTTGTGTTTCTTTCACTTTCTAATAAATAATCATAACAGTTGTTGTCTTCCACCAAGCTGCTTGCCTGTTGTCCTGTAGTCCATCCCAACCTTGTGCAAGTCTGTAGTTTTGTCTCTGGTCTCCTGCCCCTGGTGTTGGTCTTGGCTGTGGTGGACAGGTTGGAGTGTGATTGACTGAGTGTGTGAACAGGTGTCTTTTATACAGGTAACAAGTTCAAACAGGTGCAGTTAATACAGGTAAAGAGTGCAGAGGGCTTCTTAAAGAAAAATTAACAGGTCTGTGTGAGCCAGAATTCTTGCTGGTTGGCAGGTGCTGCCCACATTTTTAAGCATTGTTCTTTTTCTGCCTTTCAGCTTTTATTTACATCAATTATGAAGAAATACAAAAGTTTCTTTCACCAAAACATCAAATCTAGGCTTTCATTTCAGATGTACTTTCTGGCAAATTGTAGCTGAACTTTCAGGTCTTCTTTTTAAGAAAATCCTCCTCAACACCACTTCATCAGGAAGCTGGATTTTATATTTTGAATTAATTTATATCAAGTTATAGATATTTGCTTTCAGTTTGAGTTTTAGGAAGATAACTTTAGATTTATTTATCTAAAGTTCTGTAACTGGTCTGTCACTCAGACAGCAAAATTAAGAGGTTATTTAATCAACAGCTGCCTACTCGTTTAAAAAAATAATCACTGGAAAAATACGTATATATAAGACAATCCGATTTTAAAGGAGAAATGCCGCTTTTAACAATCTGGACGTCATTTCTGGCATAAAATACAATTGTTTAGTCACCAATATAACTCTGGTGTCATTATTAGTCCACGGTTCAAACGATGCGTTCAGTTCAAATCTGAGGCAAACATTTGGGTCATTCCATCTCAAGTCACCAGAGGCTCCCAGGTCACCTCTCAGCCCTGGTCTGCAAATTTAATATGTTGTTCCTATTGCAACATTATGGTGAAATGCCAAATATTAGGTCTCTATGCTTAAAACTTTTGAAGTTATAGCCCCCGGACATTTTTGTTAATTTTTGCAAAGTGTTTTCCACCAAATTTTGATGTCAATAACTAGAGTAGAGAAGCTTGAATCTTCGACTGGACTGGATTGCTTGACTTATGGACGTTTCGCTTCAAATCGCAGAAGCTTCCACCGCTAAAATTCTTGCTCTGGTAGTCTGACTTCTGTCTTGACTCTTGTAGAGAAGAAAGAATGAAGCGAAACGTCCTCGCGTCAAGCAACCCAGTCCAGTCGAAGATTCAAGCTTCTCTACTATGGAAACCACCTGGACAACTGAGAGCCTACACAGAGTCAATAACTAGACTTCTGCTAATGTCACAGCACTGAAACTATGCATCCTAGGCTAACATTTTGTGTAGAGCTGGAAAATTGAGTCAGTTGTGCTGTATCTGGTATGATCTGACATCTATAAAGGCCTCAAAATGGTAGCAAACCCATGATTTGACTTGTCCGTCACATTTCTGATTGTGCCAAAATGAAGGAAATAAATGTGCTATGGCAATCTAATTTGTTTTACCATGACTTTGATGTGATTGAGCATTGCTATTAGGTTCAATTTCAATTCAATTTATTTCAATTTTATAGCGCCAAATCACAGCAAAGTTGCCTCAAGGTGCTCCACCCAAGTAAGGTCTAACATTACCAACCCCAGAGCAAGCATACAGGTGACAGTGGTAAGAAAAAACTCCCTCTGAGGAAGAAACCTCAAGAAGACCAGACTCAAAGGGGTGACCCTCTGCTGGCCCATGCTACACAAGTTACAAAACAATTCACAAAACAAATATACAGGAAATGTTGCCTGTGTACAGGACAGGAGGGTTGCAAAAGAAGACACCACTCCCATCTCTGGATGGAGCCGCACTTCAAACAGAGTGAAAAAACAGAATCAGGCATCAGAAAGACAACAGATACAGTATAATTTGTCAGCATTAAGCAACAAGAAGAGGAAAAGAACTACTAAGGTGATCGCGGCCACTAGCCCTAAGCTTCACTAAAAAACCCAGAATTTAGATAAAGCTGAGGCCGCGCCCCGCTCTATTTCCGAATAAAATTAATTTAAAAGAATAAAAATGAAAGGGAAAATAAGTGTGTCAAGTCTGGTCTTGAAAGTCTCTAAAGAATCTGACTGTTTTATTGATGCAGGGAGATCATTCCACAGAACAGGGGCACAATAAGAGAAATCTCTGTGACCCGCACACTTTTTATTCACCCAAGGGACACAAAGTAGTCCTGCACCCTGAGAATGCAAAGCCCGGGCCGGTACGTAGGGTTTAATAAGGTCAGCTCAGTAGGGAAGTGCCAGTCTGTGAACAATTTTATAGGCTAGTAGCAGAATCTTAAAATCTGATCTCAGTGGGACAGGAAGCCAGTGAAGAGATGCCAAAATGGGTGTAATGTGGCCAAAGTTTCTGCTTCCTGTCAAAAGTCTGGCAGCAGCATTTTGAACCAATTGGAGACCCCTAATACTGGACTGCGGTAAAAATAGAACACTGCAGTAGTCGAATCTAGAAGAGACAAATGCATGAATCAGGGTCTCAGCATCAGCCATAGACAGGATGGAACGAATCTTCGCTATATTTCACAGGTGGAAAAAAAACAGTCCTCGTAATATCTCTAATGTGGAGGTCAAAGGACAACGTAGGATCAAAAATTACCCCAAGGTTCCCCACTTTGTCAGTGTGATGTATGACACATGAGCCTAGACTAAGCATTAGCCGAGGTCTCACTGGACCAAGAACCATCATTTCAGTCTTATCAGAGTTTAAAAGTAGGAAATTGCTACACATCCAGCTTTTCACTGATGCAAGGCAATCTTCTAAGGATTTTATGTGGATGAGATTACCAGCAGTTATCAGCATGTACAACTGAGTATCATCAGCACAGCAGTGAAAGGTAAACAAATCAAATCAATTTTATTTATATAGCGCCAAATCACAACATACAGTTGCCCCAAGGCGCTTTATATTGTAAGGCAAGGCCATACAATAATTACGGAAAAACCCCAACGGTCAAAACGACCCCCTGTGAGCAAGCACTTGGCAACAGTGGGAAGGAAAAACTCCCTTTTAACAGGAAGAAACCTCCAGCAGAACCAGGCTCAGGGAGGGGCAGTCTTCTGCTGGGACTGGTTGGGGCTGAGGGAGAGAACCAGGAAAAAGACATGCTGTGGAGGGGAGCAGAGATCAATCACTAATGATTAAATGCAGAGTGGTGCATACAGAGCAAAAAGAGAAAGAAACAGTGCATCATGGGAACCCCCCAGCAGTCTACGTCTATAGCAGCATAACTAAGGGATGGTTCAGGGTCACCTGATCCAGCCCTAACTATAAGCTTTAGCAAAAAAGAAAGTTTTAAGCCTAATCTTAAAAGTAGAGAGGGTGTCTGTCTCCCTGATCTGAATTGGGAGCTGGTTCCACAGGAGAGGAGCCTGAAAGCTGAAGGCTCTGCCTCCCATTCTACTCTTACAAACCCTAGGAACTACAAGTAAGCCTGCAGTCTGAGAGCGTAATCCAAAAATGTGTGCCCAAGGGGTGCTATATAAAGGGAGAAAAAGGTTATATCATATATAAAGTTGATTTAAGCCAAATTTATGGTTGCTAGAATTATTCTAATTTTGAAAAAGCCTTACAATATGGCAATTTTCAACACCCCAGATGACAATGGAGGTAATTGCTAATCAAATTCATATTTTTACCATGTATTCGTACACATCTCAAGATGGTATGTTGCAAATATGTTGTTTTTGAGATTCCTTCTTGTAATTTTTTTTAAATATAAAGGTACTTGTATGTACAATTTCCTGTGGTAATAAATACTGTTCAGCTGTACTCCCTGATATATTCACACAGTAGTCAGAAAGCAACTTTGGTAGGGGTGGTGGCCCCGAGTGCAAACAAGGGAGCAGCTGAAGGGACTTACTTACTAGTCAGAAAGAAGATTTGCTTTGTTTTGTTACATCTGCAGCTATAATTTTTTCAAACTCATGGAAAAAAGAAACAAAACAGGTAATTTGTAAGTGAGACTGAGCGACAACCACTCAAAATACACTATTTTGTTACCTTAAAAATATCTTACATTATATTCTATACTGATGCAAAATTGTTACTGGATTTACTAATTACATAGCATTAAAATAAAATCATTATTCACTTGTATTGATTGTAAAGTTTGTAAAACAAGTGGTCAACTTTTTTTTGACTTCCTTTGGAAAAAACTTAAAATAAAATAAAATTATTAAAAATAATTTTGAATATCTTACTTGCTAATACAATTTGTAAAATATTTTTGATTCATTATATTTGAGTGGATTATTTATCACTGCACACTGGTTCTGCAAGTAAAGGTGAGTTTGATATTCCATACGTTTCTGTTGCTGGCAGTAGGCTACGTGTCTGAGCTTGTCTCCTAGCATATGACATCATGGGGATTCGAGAATTACATGGTTTCTAGAATTATGAAGTATTGTTAAATTCTCAGTGACCTAATCTCAGCATGACAACCTGCACCCAAAATAGATACTGTCCAATCTTTTGTTTATTTTTGTACATTATGAGTTCATGGTTATAATGGTTTTCCCAATTTCTACTGACACAACCAGGGTGTTGCTCAATATTCATGAAGTAAGCTAATCCCAAAGTGACAAGAGCCACCCAAAATAACTTACATTTCTGATGAATGTTGTGAAATATCTGTGATTAATTAACCTGTGTTGTGAAATAAAATATCATACCAAGATATATTGTTGTGTTGTGAATCTCATAGCTTTGATACTGCACAGACTGCAAAAATATAAGGTAAATAAGTTGTTGAAACATTACTAACTCTAGTAATTTCACCATGCATAACAAGTGTGTTACTTACTCTGATGTGCAATACAGTACTACCAGAAGGAATCTCAAAAACAACACCATATTTGCAACATACCCTCTTGAGATGTGTAAGAATACATAGTAAAAATATGAATTTGATTAGCAATTACCCCCATTGTCATCTGAGGTGTTGAAAATTGCCATATTTTAATTGACTCAATTTTCTACATCTACACAAAAAGTTAGCCTAGGATGCACAGTTTCAATGCTGTGACATTAGCAGAAGTCTATAGTTACTGACTTCCAAAGTTGGTAGAAAACACTGTTTTCGCAAAATGTGAAAAATTCACAAAAACTTCCCAGGGCTATAATTTGCGACCGTAAAATCCAGCATTAACGTCCACAAATCATCAGAGTCAACAGGGTTATTCCCTAAGTATTAGGCGGGACTTGCCGTGCCATCACCATATCTAATCTATCTGCTTTTCTCGTAAGAGCTTCACTAGATTGACAATTATGATAACACAAAACCCAACGGTCACATTCTGCCGGCTAATGGAAACAGTATCTTTTAGCTGTTCTGCTTTGTCAACCTTCTGAAAATATCACTAAGCTTTTGAGCAAATCAGTAATGGAAATTCAGTAAGTGTGTGCACAGCTTTCAGTCAGTTAGTGTAAAATGTAGCATCGTGTGTGCAGAAATTCAACTCCTCCACATTTCAGAATGACACCCCAAATCAGAAAGAGTTGGGACAATATGGAAAATACTGCACTTCTTCATTTTCTTGTTCTTGTCAATCATTTCTAGCTCACCTTGTCCTCTGTGACTTCCTCTGTCTTATCAATCACCTGCATGACCTACCTCAGGACATCCATTAACCTCCTCTTTGGCCTCCCTCTTCTCCTGTCTGGTGGCTGCATCATCAGCATCCTTCTCCCTATATACCCTGGGTCCTTCTTCTGCACATCTCCAAACCATGTCAGTCTCACCTGTCTGACATCCTACTTGTGCTGTCCCTCTGATATGTTCATTCCTAATCCTGTCCATCCTCGTCACTCCCAAAGAAAGTTGCAACATCTTTCTTCAGCTCTGCCTCCTGCTCTGTTGTCTGTACAGCATAACCGGTCTCACTGCTGTCTTGTGAACTTTTCCCTTCACTCTTGTTGATATTCTTCTGTCACAAATCACTCCTGCCACCTTCCTCCACCCACTCCACCCTGCCTGCACTCTCTTCTTCACCTCTCTACCAACACTCTCCATTACTTTGGATCATTGGCCCATGTATTTAAACTTTTCTACCTTCACCACCTTTACTGGTTATAGCCACAACTGTGGCTGACAAATAGGAACACTACAAGTTTGCAAGTTTGCTACAAGTTTATTCTTTCAAGTAGCTGTCCAACTCTGTCTATTGTTCTACCATGCGTTGGTAATGAAGTGAATCAGTAGACAATCTGACGTGAACTCTTTATTCAAAACCATGTTGTAAAAAGGCAAACAACAAAAGACATTTTTCACCATCCAACTTTGTCCATCATGTTAAAAGCAAATTGCGACACAGATGAAACTAAAAAAATAATACATCTCTCTGGAATTTAAAGCATAAAAAGTCAAACACAGGTAAGTCAGCTGCTTCCACCCCTGATGTGGTTAGTAGGGTCATCTTCCTCCTATTCCTAGTCCATATGGAAATAAAAGTGAGATAAAGCTATCTATGTATATTCCTTGTTGTGTGGGCCGCCAGAAGAGGAGGTACTGCTGGCCCACCACCAGAGGGCGCCCTGCCCGAAGTGCAGGTTTCGGGCACGAGAGGGCGCTGCCACCACGCAGGAGCCACCGGAGTGACAGCTGTCACTCATCACCACTCATCATCATCATCTATCCCATAAAAGCCAGACATCTCCACCTCACTGCCGAGATATCGTCTACCTCTAAGGTAAACTCTCAGCCGTTTGACTGTGCCGTACGCACGTGATCTTTTCTGAGTGTTTGCAGGAGATCCTGTTGACTGCTTTCAGCTGGTGCTGAGTTTTGTGGTTCGTGTAGGAGTGACGTTCTTCATCCCGCACGCTAAAATGGATAAGTAGCTCTCAGGCTCTGCACAACTGTGTTCTGTGTTAAAGGTGGAGGTGTTGTTTCCCACCTGGAAAGAAACACTTGCTGACTGATTACTGGGTGTGTTTTCACACACTCATTACATCTGTTTTTCTGCTTCCTGCCAGCAGCACCAGATCCGGCAGCGGAAGACAGTGGCCACCTGGGGACTCAGGACTTGGCGTCTCCAGTGTGTTTCCAGATCCGGTGGTAGTGGAAATCGTGTGGGGTCCGGCTCTTCTCTCGACAGTGCTCTGCTATCCTCGAGCCTGCCCACATGTCATCTTCGTGTAATTATCTGTAATCCGAATTCTGGTTCTGTCTGTAATCCATTGTGCACATTTACAACAGTAAATTGTTATTTATTGGCTCATCCATTGTCCGGTTCCTTTGCGCCCCCTGTTGTGGGTCCGTGTCCCTACAATTTCCCAACAGGATATCTCGGCCAACGTCATGGATTCCGAGGGGCGTCAACCGTCTGTTGAACATCCAATGGAAGAGCAGGGTGCACAGGCACCAGCAGGAGGCACGTTAGGTGAGTTGCAGTGCATCTTAACCGCCTTCACTGCTCGGATGGACTTAGTGACCGAGCAGAGCAATATACTCAATCGCAGGATGGAGGCTCTCACCGCAGAGGTGGAAGTGTGCGCACAGGGCGTGGCTGCAGCTCCTCCTCCTGCTGTCCTGGTGCCGAATATAGACATTCCACTGGTCATTCAACGAACCCCCCCCCCCCCCCCCCACCGTCCCCTGAAGCATACATAAGTCCCCCGGAACCATACGGAGGTTGTGTGGAGACGTGCGCAGACTTCTTAATGCAGTGTTCGCTCGTCTTTGCACAGTGTCCCGTGATGTACGCGTTAGACTCCAGTCGGGTGGCTTATGTAATTAATTTGCTTCGAGGTGAGGCACGCGCCTGGGCTATGGCGCTTTGGGAGCAGAATGCATGGTTCCTAATGGTGTATACTGAGTTTGTGAGGGAGTTCAGACTGGTGTTCGATCACCCACATAGAGGCGAGACCGCTTCAACGGTGCTGCTGTCTATGAGACAGGGGCGTCAGAGCGCAGCCGAGTATGCTCCGCGCCGCCTTTGTAAATGGACTGTCTCTGGTCCTCAAGGAGCATCTGGTGGCCAAGGACGAGCCGCGGGATTTGGACGGGCTTATTGATCTGGTCATACGATTAGACAATCGGTTAGAACAACGCCGTCGGGAGCGAGACGAAGGACGTGGCCGGGCACGCACCGTCCCTCTCCCTTCTGGGTCCGAAAAGGTTCCGCCCTTCCCACGCTCCACAGCCTCAGCGCTCCGTGGGGCAACAGCTCCCCCTGCTGGCGTTGTTAGGGAGACGAGCAGGGCCAAAAGGAGATCAGATGACAGAATGAGGAGGCTGGCCCGCGGGGAGTGTTTTCTCTGCAGCTCAAAAGAGCATATACAGAAAAACTGCCCCAAACGGCCAAAACGACCACACTCGCCTTTAGAGACTGGGCTAAGGGTGGGTCATAACATTCACATGGGACATACACGCATATCTGCACGTCTCCCAGTTAAGATCGTGAGTGGGGATCTAACCCTTCAGGCCCCAGCACTGGTGGACACGGGGTCAGAAGGGAATCTGCTGGACAGCAGATGGGCAAGGGAAGTAGGGCTCCCTCTAGTGGCACTCCCTTCACCATTGAAGGTGCGGGCACTAGATGGCACCCTTCTCCCTTTAATCACACACAAGACACTGCCAGTAACTCTGGTAGTGTCTGGGAATCATCGGGAGGAGATTGAGTTTTATGTGACTCCTTCTACCTCCCGCGTGATTTTGGGCTTCCCATGGATGATTAAACACAATCCCCGGATTGATTGGCCATCTGGGGTTGTGGCTCAGTGGAGCGAAACCTGCCACCGGGAGTGCTTAGGATCCTCAGTCCCCCCCAGTTTGGCTGCTAATGAGGAGGTTAAAGTCCCCCGCCAATCTTATGGCGGTGCCTGAGGAGTACCACGATCTTGCTGACGTCTTCAGCAAAGATCTGGCACTCACTCTTCCCCCGCACCGTCCATATGATTGCGCCATAGATTTGATCCCGGGCGTTGAGTACCCGTCCAGTCGACTGTACAACCTCTCACGTCCTGAGCGTGAATCAATGGAGACCTACATCCGGGACTCATTAGCTGCCGCGCTGATCCAAAACTCCACCTCCCCGATGGGTGCTGGTTTCTTTTTTGTGGGCAAGAAAGATGGCGGACTCCGTCCATGCATTGACTATAGGGGGCTGAACAACATAACGGTTCGCAATCGATACCCATTGCCCCTGTTAGATTCAGTGTTCATGCCCCTGCATGGAGCCAAAATCTTCACCAAACTGGATCTGAGAAATGCTTATCACCTGGTTCGGATCCGGAAGGGAGACGAATGGAAGACGGCATTTAACACCCCGTTGGGTCACTTCGAGTACCTGGTCATGCCATTCGGCCTCACTAACGCCCCTGCGACGTTCCAGGCATTGGTAAATGACGTCTTGCGGGACTTCCTGCACCAAATCGTCTTCATATATCTAGACGATATACTCATCTTCTCCCCGGATCGTGAGACTCATGTTCAGCATGTACGTCAGGTCCTGCAGCGGTTGTTGGATAACCGGCTGTTTGTGAAGGGCGAGAAGTGTGAGTTCCACCGCACTTCTTTGTCTTTCCTGGGGTTTATCATATCCTCCAACTCCGTCGCCCCTGATCCGGCCAAGGTTGCGGCGGTGAGAGATTGGCCCCAACCTACAAGCCGTAGGAAGCTGCAACAGTTCCTCAGCTTTGCAAATTTTTACAGGAGGTTCATTAAGGGCTGCAGTCAGGTAGTTAGCCCCCTGACAGCCCTGACCTCCCCAAAAGTCCCCTTCACCTGGTCGGATCGGTGCGAAGCCGCGTTTAGGGAGTTGAAATGCCGGTTTTCGACTGCACCACTCATGGTGCAGCCCGATCCTAGCCCCCAGTTTGTGGTTGAAGTGGACACCTCTGACTCAGGGATAGGAGCTGTGTTGTCCCAGAGCGGAGAGTCCGACAAGGTTCTCCACCCATGTGCCTGTTTTTCACGCAGGTTGACCCCGGCTGAATGGAACTATGACGTGGGCAATCGGGAACTCCTTGCGGTGAAAGAGGCTCTTGAGGAGTGGAGACATCTGTTGGAGGGAGCTGTGGCACCATTTACAGTTTTCACGGACCATCGGAACCTGGAGTACATCAGGACCGCCAAACGGCTGAACCCCAGGCAAGCCCGCTGGTCACTATTCTTTGGGCGTTTTGACTTCCGGATCACCTATTGCCCCGGGACCAAGAACCAACGATCTGACATCCTGTTCCGGGTTCACGAAGAGGAGGTCAAGACCGAG
Organism: Thalassophryne amazonica; assembly: GCF_902500255.1. Classification (NCBI taxonomy): domain Eukaryota; kingdom Metazoa; phylum Chordata; class Actinopteri; order Batrachoidiformes; family Batrachoididae; genus Thalassophryne; species Thalassophryne amazonica. The sequence goes on from NC_047104.1 coordinate 13,764,678, forward strand.
CTGCCGGATCCACCGGAGCCCATTATTCCCGAGTCCACTATCGTGGCCACCCTCACCTGGGACGTAGAGAAGACCATCCGGGAGGCCCTGGCACGGAGCCCGGACCCGGGAAACGGCCCAAAGAACCATCTCTACGTCCCACCAGAGGCCAGACCGGCTGTCCTGGACTTCTGTCACGGTTCCAAGCTCTGCTGTCATCCAGGGGTGCGAAGAACCGTGGCAGTGGTCCGGCAGCACTTCTGGTGGGCATCCATGGAGGCCGACGTCCGGGAATATATCCAGGCCTGTACCACCTGCGCCGGGGCAAGGCGGACCATTCTAAGACTCAAGGACTTCTGCAACCGCTCCCGGTGCCTCATCGCCCCTGGTCCCACATCGGCCTGGATTTTGTCACGGGCCTCCCGCCGTCCCAGGGCATGATGACCATGAAGACCAAAGTCAGTAAACAGACGCTAGAATCGAAAATGCTATAATTATAGTGTTAGAAACAGCAGCAACAAAAATCAAAGCCTCCCTTACCATTCCGCATTATGCAGCCTTTCAAAATCCATCGGAATTGGCACATCTCTTGCCTCTGCTTCGGCTCCGCCATAAACACTGTCAGCATTATTTTCGCTGCCAGATTGTTTGAATGTTCGTCTGAAAGATACGGCTCCAATCCGTAGGGTCTAATCACTGTTGCGACATCCTCAGGATCCGAGCCAGTCTCGATTTCCTCACAGAAACAATCCACACTTGAAGAGGAGTCATAAAAGTTCTTGATCTTGTCACTGTCCATGCTGAGGCCTATCGGTTCTTGTTGTCAATCGCACAGACAAAGACGGGAGTCTACATGTTGTGACATCACGGCATCACGTGACCGCTGATGGAACGCTGCCAGCGCGCTTTCCAAGAAACACACTTTTGAGAAGCTGTACAAACTTTATTTCTCAGTGATAATGATTAAAACCACTTTCAACTTACTATACTGTATGTATATTTTTGATATTTATATCAGTTTTACCTAATTTTTAAGTGTCATATCCACTTTAAACTCCCTTGAGTACTCATTTTTTATGTCCTCTCTATCCATCCATCCAATTTCTATACCTGCTCACTCCAATTAAGGGTGACGGGGTGGCTGGAGCCTATTGCAGCAGTCATAGGGTGTGAGGCGGGGTACACCCCAGACAGGATGTTTGCAATTCATCTAACCTGCACATCTTTGGTTGTGGGAGGGAGCCAGAGCACACAGACAGAAGAGAACCACACAAACATGGAGAGAAAATGCAAACTCATTCAACACAGAAAGACCCTGGGTGGGAATCTACCCCAAGACCTACTTGCTGTGAGGCAACAGTGCTAACCACTAAGCCACCGTGGTGACCAAAAACAACTAAATATGATTTTACTAATCAGGTTGGGTCAGCAACATCAGCTGGTTGTGTGTTGCTGCACTGTGCCGCCCTGTTTAAGTCCTCTGAACTTTATAAATAAAACCCATTTAACTGTGAAACAGTCCGCTCACTGCATCATGCCTGGTCTGTGACAATAAGAAAATAGCATGTTTGATAGTTTGAGCACAACTATACATTCATACATTCAATTTCTGCACCCGTTTACTTCAATCAAGGGTCACAGGGTGGACAACCATACTGCGTTTTAAAAGATGGAACAGGAGCAGTCTGTGAGTGCCATACTTTATTTAAAGCCTAAAGTCACTGCTCCCATGCACTGATTCCAACAGTGTGCCTAAGACGTGTCCGTCTGCTAGGACACATAAGGACGTGTGCCGGCTGTGACTCACACTGAAGTGATTAATACAAGCATGGAGAAGAATAACTATAAAATCCTCGTAATTCCTGAAGGACACTTGATGTGTAAACAATCACCACTGGCACCACACTCTGACATACAAACACAGCTGCTGAGGTGCACAGCTGTGTGTGTGTGTTTGTGTGGGTGTGTGTGTGTGGGGGGGGGGGGGGTGCACATGTTTAATGCTGCATGAACCACTGAATGTTTATTACGTGTCTGTATGTCACTGCAATGAATAAGTGCTTTTGGTGGCAGTATTCAGTAACCTGTGAAGACATTCCTGACTTCTACCACTTGACTAGAAGTAACCCGGTTTGTGTTTGCTCAGCCTATCACATCACAGCCGTGCCCTTCACCTGAGCCGCGAAGAGGGGGCAGGGTTGTTGTATGATGCGTCATTGTACATTGTATTTATGTTTAGCATAACAACGTAGAACATATGCACACTTTGCTGATGACATGGGAAGAGCTCTTTGCTTTGAAGCCGGCTGTTTGCTGTGGATAACCTCTGACCTCTGTCACACAGACAGAGGTCGCCACTGTTCAGTTTGGGGGAAACCATGAGTGAGGAGAGTGAAATGTAAAGGGCTGTAAAACTTAAATTAAGGATTTAATGAGGTGTTTGTGTCCACACGTGGCTCCAAAGGAACAACGTGGTTCACAGACACAGTGATAATCCACAGGAGACAGATCAGCCTCAAATCATCCACAGACGGCACAGGATTATTACGTCTGCCAAGGACGTAATAAAATCATCGGGGTTTAGTTATTTGTCTGTCTGTCTGACTGTTAGCAGGATTACGTCAAAACTACTGCACAGATGTTGATGACATTTTCGACACAGATACATATCAGACCATGGAAGACTCCATTAAATTTTGGAGGTGATCCAGATCCGAATTCAGATTCTGGATTAAGATTCACTTTATAGGTTTTGAAGGATTATGTCATAACTACTTCAGGGATTCTCGCCAAATTGCACCACAGATAGATATATTTGGGCATGGAAGAATCCACTGAATTTTGGAGATTATCCAGTATCGCAGACTGAACGGTCCACCCCTAAAAATTGGTCCGCCTGACTTCACTGCACATTTGTCATTTGCGACCACAGCAGCTCATCTGAGACGGACTGTCTTCACCCAAAGCGATCAAATGGATTAATGTGATTATTAACCACCAGATGACAAAGTAAAACCTCTTAAATCATTCTAAAGTCAGGCCGTTTTAAGCAGAATCACTTCCTCCATCTTTAATGATGAAATAATGCTGAATTTATGTGGAAATGATTGTTGTACAAAAGCTTCAGATATCTGTCGCTGAGATAAATGACTGGAGTGCAGTTTTAAGCAGAAACAAGGTGATAATTGGTGAACCGCGGCTGATGACGCATGCACAGTGAAGGCAGGGCAGACCAATTTTTAGGGGGGACCGTTCAGTCTGCGACACTGGATCTGGATTAATATTCACTTTATATAGGCTTTGCAGGATTACGTCAAAACTACTTCACAGATTCTCAGCAAATTTGCACCACAGATACACTCAACAAAAATATAAACGCAACACTTTTGGTTTTGCTCCCATTTTGTATGAGATGAACTCAAAGATCTAAAACTTTTTCCACATACACAATATCACCATTTCCCTCAAATATTGTTCACAAACCAGTCTAAATCTGTGATAGTGAGCACTTCTCCTTTGCTGAGATAATCCATCCCACCACACAGGTGTGCCATATCAAGATGCTGATTAGACACCATGATTAGTGCACAGGTGTGCCTTAGACTGTCCACAATAAAAGGCCACTCTGAAAGGTGCAGTTTTGTTTTATTGGGGGGGGGATACCAGTCAGTATCTGGTGTGACCACCATTTGCCTCATGCAGTGCAACACATCTCCTTCGCATAGAGTTGATCAGGTTGTCAATTGTGGCCTGTGGAATGTTGGTCCACTCCTCTTCAATGGCTGTGCGAAGTTGCTGGATATTGGCAGGAACTGGTACACGCTGTCGTATACGCCGGTCCAGAGCATCCCAAACATGCTCAATGGGTGACATGTCCGGTGAGTATGCCGGCCATACAAGAACTGGGACATTTTCAGCTTCCAAGAATTGTGTACAGATCCTTGCAACATGGGGCCGTGCATTATCCTGCTGCAACATGAGGTGATGTTCTTGGATGTATGGCACAACAATGGGCCTCAGGATCTCGTCACGGTATCTCTGTGCATTCAAAATGCCATCAATAAAATGCACCTGTGTTCTTCGTCCATAATAGACACCTGCCCATACCATAACCCCACCGCCACCATGGGCCACTCGATCCACAATATTGACATCAGAAAACCGCTCACCCACACGACGCCACACACGCTGTCTGCCATCTGCCCTGGACAGTGTGAACCGGGATTCATCCGTGAAGAGAACACCTCTCCAACGTGCCAAATGCCAGCGAATGTGAGCATTTGCCCACTCAAGTCGGTTACGACGACGAACTGGAGTCAGGTTGAGACCCCGATGAGGACGACAAGCATGCAGATGAGCTTCCCTGAGACGGTTTCTGACAGTTTGTGCATAAATTCTTTGGTTATGCAAACCGATTGTTTCAGCAGCTGTCCGAGTGGCTGGCCTCAGACGATCTTGGAGGTGAACATGCTGGATGTGGAGGTCCTGGGCTGGTGTGGTTACACGTGGTCTGCGGTTGTGAGGTTGGTTGGATGTACTGCCAAATTCTCTGAAACGCCTTTGGAGATGGCTTATGGTAGAGAAATGAACATTCAATACACGAGCAACAGCTCTGGTTGACATTCCTGCTGTCAGCATGCCAATTGCACGCTCCCTCAAATCTTGCGACATCTGTGGCATTGTGCTGTGTGATAAAACTGCACCTTTCAGAGTGGCCTTTTATTGTGGGCAGTCTAAGGCACACCTGTGCACTAATCATGGTGTCTAATCAGCATCTTGATATGGCACACCTGTGAGGTGGGATGGATTATCTCAGCAAAGGAGAAGTGCTCACTATCACAGATTTAGACTGGTTTGTGAACAATATTTGAGGGAAATGGTGATATTGTGTATGTGGAAAAAGTTTTAGATCTTTGAGTTCATCTCATACAAAATGGGAGCAAAACCAAAAGTGTTGCGTTTATATTTTTGTTGAGTGTAAGTATTTGCACCCTTTGCTCAATACTTGTTGATGCACCTTAGGCACCAGTTACAGCCTCAAGTCTTCTTAAATATGATGCCACAAGCTTGGCAACTTCTTCCATTTACGGATGATGGAGGCCAGTGTGCTCACTGGGACCTTCAGAGCAGCAGAAATATATATCTGTACCCTTCCCCAGATTTGTGCCTCGACAATCCTGTCTCTGAGGTCCACAGATGATTCCTTTGACTTCATGATTGGTTTGTGCTCTGGTTTGCAAAAAAACAAAACAAAACAAAAACCCCCACCTTTTTTCACATTGTCATTATAGGACATTGTGTGTCGAATTTTTCGGAAAAGGGAATTTCATCCATTTTGGGATAAGTCTATAACATAACGTGGAAAAAGTGAGGTGCTGTGAATATTTTCTGGGTGCACTGTATATATATATGTATATATATATATATATATATATATATATATATATATATATATATATATATATATATATATATATATATATATATATATATATATGTATGTATGTATGTATGTATGTATGTATGTATGTATGGGTCTTTAAACTCTGCAGTAATGTTTACAGGGTATTCCAGATGTGTTGATGATTAAATTGTGCTGCCGTGATGTTCTCTAATCTTTCTCAGTTTGACTAAATGTTATGTACACTTTGGTTGTGCGATAGTGTGTCAAAATCCAACCCTTCATCTGCGTCATGACCAGTGTTACCACAGTTACTGATTACTGCTTGAAAAGTACCTTGGTAACTTTACTGATTACTCAATTTTAAAAGTAACTATGTTATATTACTAGTTACTTTCAACAGCTGTCAACAACACCCCCTGCAACTTCAACATGAAAATGATAACCCATTTTGCCTAAAATGACTCACTTTATAGTCACCCTTTCTTGACTTTAATGAACATAAATACTTGTCTTATAAAAACAGACATCTTTCTTGACCTCATATTTAACTGTTGACAGCACTGTAACAGTAAAACTTAAATTGTAATGTAACATTTATTTTTTTCTAAACAGTTGTTGAAATTATTATTATTGTCAGTTGTATTAGTATGGAAAAATGTCTTCTAAAGTGAACCTTTAACACCGTAAAACTTAATGAGTTGGTTGAACTTAAACCATTTGAGGAACCCGATTGCCTTAAACCATTTAAGTCTGCCAACTTAAATAAAATCATTTTCAAAAATTTAATTGAGTTTTAGTAACTGAACAATTTATAGTTAATTAAACTTATGTAAATCTAGTTTTTTTTAATAAAAAGTGACAAATTTCTGCCTAAAGAAATTTGCATTACATTTTGGATTCAATTTTTTGATGCATTCTTTGGTTTACTTGTTGACTCTGCATTGTGTTGTTCTGACTCCGCCCGTTCACTCCCCTCGGGAAGCAAACTCACAATCTCCGGCATAGAAGTCGGACTCTCTAACCAGAAGGCTAAAACCAAGGGCTCTGGCCTTGTGACCAGGGAATTCTTTTGAGCTGTTGGGAGTGAGGTTTACTAACTACATATGCACAGTGACACCTGCTGGCCTCCGTTACATAAACTCAATTAAAATGAGTGAATGGAATGCACTGGAAATACATCACCAACACTTAAATGCCCCAAACAATTCATTTTTGGGTTAGTTTAGTTAATGGAAATGAGTGACTATAACTTTTTTCATTAACTTAATTATTGTATTAAAATGGAGTGTTCGGTTTAACAATAAATCTAGGGCTGTTGTCGGGAGCCGCGGCTCCTTCCCACCCATGGCACCTTCCGGCATGGATTCTCCCCTGGTTTGCTGTTTGAACAGAAGAATCGATAACGTTTATTTATGCAGAAAACACGACCAGCTTGACAGGTGAGAAAAATTTATCAGTGTTTTTTACGTCATGTCGTGCTCAGAAAGAGACTTTAGGCACATTTGGGTGGAAAAAAGAAGTTAGTATTTGTTGATAACATGTAGCGGATCACTTGTTTTTAGCGAGGAGACACACAGAGCAGCACAGAAAAAAAGCATAAAAATGTCTTTGTAAAACCATAGCTCTGAGCATCACCGTGCTTTCAGAGACAATGGTTTATCAAGTCCCAGCTGCAAAAACACGCACAGTGACTTGGAGAAGTAACTTCTGATTACTGATATATATATATATATATATATATATATATATATATATATATATATATATATATATACGAGGTCTATTAGGTAATAAACCGACCCTTTTATTTTTTTTTTTAACTATATGGATTTGAATGACGTGCGATTACACCAATCATGGTTGAACCCTCGTGCGCATGCGTGCGTTTTTTTCACGTGTGTCAGTGACGTCATTTCACTGTGGGCAGGCCTGAGATGTGGTCCCGCCCTCTCGGCTGAATTCCTTTGTTTCACATGCTGCTCGAGACGGCGCACGTTGCTTTATCAAAATTTTTTCTGGACCTGTGAGGAATATCAGAGTGGACACTATTCAAGAAATTAAGCTGGTTTTTGGTGAAAAGTTTAACGGCTGATGAGAGATTATGGGGTGTTTCTGTCGCTGTAAGGACTTCCCACAGAGCAGGACGTCGTGCAGCGCTTCCAGGCGCCATCGTCGGCCTGTTTCGACCTGAAAACATCCTAATTTAAGGCTTAATTCACCCAGGATGTCCTGAGAGAACAGAGAAGATTCAGAAGAGGCCGGCATGAGGACTTTATGCGGACATTCTGTTATGTGTCGACACGGGTTGAGGAGCGGACCTGCGTCTGACTGAACCCAGCGCTAAATAACCAGAAAGCGGTTCCAAAAACAAAATAGTTTTATTTCCCCTTTTGTGCAATACTTAGTGTACAACATAAAAGTGCGTTTGTCTGGCGGAGTGAAGGACGGCGCGCTCTCCAGCGCCCAAAGGGATCGAAGCCCGGCGCTTCTGGACTCAACTTCACCGCCAAACACCCCCCAGGTGGACACGACAAACTGACTCTGTGAAGGATAGAAGAGGTGAGGTAAGTCAACAGCTACAACTAATATCCTTCAAAGGCACACACTATCAGCAACACATTCAGGTCTGAATTTAAGCTTTATGTAAATGAGCAGCTTCTCACAACAGGTGGAGGATCATCAGTCTGCATGCCACGGCCGTGAGAAGCGAGCTGCACAATTCTCATCAATGTTCAAATCTACTGAGTAACAAAATACCAAATTACTATTAACACTTATTCAGACAATCAATCACCTCTGATGTGTGCTGACAGCATGTGTCCCTCACCCGTCCTCCTTCACAGGCACGATGTGTCAAACCCAGGCGCGGTCCTCAGCGTCTCACAAATGAATGTCACAAGGTCGAGTTCCCGGCAATTCTGCTTGAATCACTCATGGCTTAAATGCAGAACGCCATCTCATTATCTGCCCCAGCTGAAAGTCTTTAAGTCTGCACATGAGCATCATCCACAGGTGCTGCGAGTCATTAGGCCTGCACATGAACATCCTCCACAAGTGCAGCCAATAATGTTGATGAGGGTGAAGGATTCTTCTGCCAGCACCTTCTTCACAGACAAAAAAACAGTTTGCATACCACCTGGAGAGCAAAGAAAAGAAAACAACACAAAAACATCCAGCCAAACCCCCCAACACACAACACATTCCACTGTTTAAGGACATTTTGTAATGAAAGACGTGCGCGCAAATTCGCAGAGTTCTTTCCGTGACGACTCGGCGAATCTGTGTGCGCCGCGACAGGAAAAACACCTCCGTGTTGAAAACCATTTGTAAAATTCAGGTGGCTTTTGATGGCTTTCAACAAGTGAGTAACTGAGAAATTGTTTAGCAGCTTGGGCATGTTCCAACTTGCCCGTTAAGGTTTCCAACGGAGGTGTTTTTCCTGTCGCGACCCCCCGCGGTCGGGTCCGGCCCGACTTGCGACTCTACCTGCACGTTCTTTCATTACAAAATGTCCGTTAACAATGGAATGTCCGAATAAACTCCTCATGCCGACTTCTTCTGAAAGTTCTCTGTTCTCTGACGACTTACTGGGTCAACAGAGCCTGAAATGTGGAAGTTTTCAACTTGAAATGGCGAGACGCTGCCGCATCGAAGCGCAAATTGCCGTCAGGCGCCGTGGGCCGTCCTTACAGCGACACTACCAGACCAAAATCTCTCAACAGCCGTTAAAATTTTTACCGAAAACCAGCTGAATTTATCGAATGGTGTCCACTCAGTTGTGCCTTACAGTTTTGAAAAAAATTTTGATCAAACAAAGCAGCAGTCTCTGAGCCATTCCTAAACAATGAAAAAACGATGAGAGGGTGGGCGACTCCTCACTCAAAGACTGCCCACAGGCGAATGACGTAACCGACAGGCGTGAAAAAACTCTTGCATGCCCACGAGGGTTCAAGCATGTCTGATGTAATCACACGTGATTCAAATCCATATGGTTTCTGAAAAAAATAATAAGGTTGGATACTTTTCTAATAGACCTCGTATATATATATATATATATATATATATATATATATATATATATATATATATATATATATATATATATATATATATATATATATATATATATATATATATATACACACACACACACACACACACACACAATACTGTGGAAAAGGTTTGTAGGAGCCGGTCTGCTCTGTGACCTCTTCAGAACACCAGCGGCTCTGTGTGTTTCTCCAGGTAAAACCTGGAGTTGCATCAGGAAGGACATCCGGCGTAAAACCTGTGCCAAATACAAATGCGGTGTCTGGCTGTATCCGCTGTGGTGACCCCGAACAAATGGGAGCAGCCAAAATGACAACACACATTGTGGAAAAGGTTTGTGCGCCCTTGAACTTTTACATGTTTTATTTATTTATTTATTTATTTTTAAGATGTCCTAAAAAAAAAAAAATCCAGGCTTCTTATATTAATATTTCTAAAATTATGCCCTTTAAACTCACAATGAAAAGTAATCTCTATATCATGATTTAAAAGAAACAAGAGCAATCAAATATTTCTGATGTCCACCAATCTGGATCACCTTGGAAATTCAGTGGAGTCTTCCATGCCCTAATGTCTATCTGTGGTGAAAAATTGGTGGGAATCCGTGAAGTAGTTTTGACATAATCCTTCATAAAGTGAAATCTTCAACCGGATCAGGTGTCGCCAACCGAAAAGTTTCCCCCCCTTCACTGCACATATGTCATTTCAGAGCATCAGCAGCAATTCACCCATAATTGCCTCATTTCTGCTTAAAACTGCCCTCCAGGCATCATCTATATCAGCGACAGATATCTGAAGCTTTTGTACAACAATCATTTCCACATAAATTCAGCATTATTTCATCATAAAGGACAGGGAGCGCGACAGTTGAACATCTGAGTCTGACTTTCTGCACACAAAGGGAATAATGTGATTATTAACCATTAAATGACAAAGTAAAACCTCTTAAATCATTTTAAAGTCAGTTTTAAGCAGAAACGAAGTGATATCGAGGGAGAACCGTTCAGTGGGCGACACCAGACTTCCATGCCCTAATATCCATCTGTGGTGCAAATTTGATGAGAATCTGTGAAGTAGTTTTGGCATGATCCTGCTAACAGACAGACAAATAATTAAATGCAGATGATTTTTCTTCCATCCTTGGCAGCTGTAATAAAAAGCTAAAAGCCAAAAGGTTGGTGTGAATAAGTAAGTGCACCCTTTATTATAACACATGTAAACCATCAATTTTCTATTCTTCTTCAGACAAGTCAGGGGATGGATACATGAACATTTCCAAGACACTGATTACGTCTTGGACGTTGTTTACACCAGCTATGAAGAAATACAAACAGTATGATACTCTGTGGTAAATCTGTGTGGAGCAGACAGTTCTCAAATACTAAGGGACCTTACAAGAAGGAGATGAGTGAGGAAAGCCACCAAGTCACCCAGATAACTCTGAAGACGTTATAGGCTTCTGGGTTGACAGCATGTGTGAAGGATGACTGTGGAGCGTTTTAATCAGTTGAAACGTGGTCATGAGATTAGCGAGTAGAAGGTCACGTTGTGACATCTCTTCTCCATACCAGCTGTGAAAACATGTTAGCTCAGCTGGCTTTGGTAACATTTACCCCAGTAATGATTTAGTTCTGCAAACATTTCACTCAGACACGAGTAAATGTGCCAGTTTACTTCAAAACACTTCAGACAAGCAGAAAACAAAAAGAGCAGTGACCAAAGTTTTGTGAGCTCCTCAGGCCAGTGCCAAAGGTTCCCGGTTCAAGGCCACCCCTGTCCATTCTCCATGTAATGTGGAGTTGCATCAGGACGGGCATCAGGTTAAATGGGGTCTGACTTTCCATGATTCTGATGCAGTAACTGTTTCTCTCACTCCTCAGAGGCTGGACTATACCCAAGGATCCTCCGGAGAGACCTAGGACCAAAGATATCTAGTCTTCACCTTATGTCATTGGTTAGTGTCTAAATCTGAAAAGCAGACAAGCTCAACTTCAAAAAAGAAAGCCCTTGGGTGCAAGTTAAAAAACTATCAATCTGATGTGAAGAACTGTGCTCTTAAGCTACTTGCATAATTATTATTTTAAAATAATTACAAGAGCAGCTGGAGAGTGCAGGTCTTTACGGCAGATTGATAGTGTCCAAATCTCGCAACCATACATTAAGAGATATGGCACCAAACGTCTTAAGACTTGGACCTTCATTCTTCTGCAAAGATATCAGCATTGGCAAGTGCCTTTGTGTAACAACCTCATGACTCCATAAACTCTTCCCAGGCACCTCTCAATCTCAAAGGCTGAGGACCCAAAGACATGAATGTCACTGCCAAGATAAGTGAATGTCTCTCCAAGTTCAACACTTTCACTACACGCAGATCCACTTCTGATGGCTGCACCTTGGAAGCCATTAAAAGCCTGAATCTTAGTCTTCATCCAGGACAGTCACAAACCCAACCACTCCGATTCATCATTCAACTTTTCAAGTGCTGCAATCAGAGAGTACATTGATTCCACAAAGACCACAACATCGTACACAAAGTCAAGGTCAGCAATGTTTTCGACCTACGGCTCATCTTGCCAAGGATATTCTGGATCCCCCCGACTGTACAAATTTGTGGCAAGTTTGATCCCAGTCTGATTTAAATCTGTTGCTCTTGAAACCAATGATCATGATCTTTGTTAAAATGAATCCTTTTAGCACAGTTTAGTTTAGCACAGTTTTATTGTGGAACTTAATCCACATACCAAATTATCAGAAAATGGCAAAAGAACCTGGGAGGAGTTGGGCAACAGACAAGACAGACCTTAATCCCAAATGCTGATCTTTGGTAAATTTGACTTCACCTGGGCAATTATGGAACTAGCTAACCAAGTGCCAAGTTTTTTTGCAAATTGAGGTGAAAATCAAAATTATGACTTCTAACCCAATGGCCTTGATCTTTGCTGAAACAAACCCTTTCAGGGCAGTTTCATAATTGACCTTCATCCACATAAGTTTGGTGGAAATTGGCTAAAGAACCCAAGAACAGTAGGGGAACTGTGTCGTTCTGCACTTAGCAGTTTATCATTTCACAAACCACAACTTTATGGTTTCTAATAAATATGGACATATTTTGGTGATTCTGGTATGACTGAGGGCAGCACAGTGGCTTAGTGGTTAGCACAGTTGCTGAAGAGCAAGAATGTCCCAGTGTTATGTTTTGTCTTGAACCAAATCCAAAATCCAGACAGTTACCACACAGATAGGAAATAAGAGATTTAGTTAAAAAGAAAGTAAGATGTGAAGTCCAAAAACTGGCAGCAGTCCAAGATGTTTGGTGCAAAGGTGATGAGTCAGAGGCAGCATGGCGTGACGGGGAGATGAACGCACTCACTCACTGACAGCATTAATCCATGCTTGTCCTACTAATTGCAGGGTTCTGTGTGGTCTTGACATGTGCCCAATTCAGTGAACATTTATTATAACATGAGATCCATCCAGCTCTGAGCCTGATGCATGCAATGATGCGTTACTGCGCACCACGGAGAGGCACAGCTGCCTGTGTTATATGCAGTTATGATGGAGACAGTAGTTCACATTATTTACATCGTCCATGGGAAGGAATATCTGTACTGTCAGGTCTATTGTGGATATAACAGTCTGTTCAGATTTGCAGTAGCGTGTGCGCATTAGCGCATAGAGCTTTTGGTTTGATAGATGCTGTTCACATTCACTGTATATGATAATAATTCATAATTATTATTGTGATGAAGTGTGCCACATACATTTCAACAGTTCCTTTGTGCTCCGGGGGTGGACATTATTATACATGGCAAGGTCATACTGGCAGGGTTTGTGGTGCCAGATCTACCTCGAGGTTCCCTCGTATGCACTCAACGCAGCAGGAATGTGGCTCTCGAGGACCGAACTTGGCCACCCCTGCATAAGTCCAACGCCACTCTGTGTGATTCTGGCTATGTGTGACGGGGGTATGAAGGTTCTCCAGTGTCTTTTAACGTGACAAGGCCAGGGCCTATTAACTCCTTGTTAGTAATAATGATTGATTACAACTGGTAGTTTCTCTTTGAATGCATAAAAAGGATGTGTTTGACACCACTTATTGGTCTGACCAACACTCAAAAGAATGGGAAGGTCCAAGGAACTCAGTGATGATCTAAGAAGGAGAACGGTAGATTTACACAACTTGTGAAGGTCTCAAGGAGCCGTTTCCGAACACCTGCTGATTCCCACATCATTACTTCAAACAACTGTACATATACATACAGTTGTACAGTTGGTTCTTTTTTCAGTTTACACTTGTAAGCCATTTGATAGTCTTCCTTACGAAGAAGCCATGGCTGCTGTTATGGCTTCAGCTCTCAATGGTTTGCAGGCCAAAGTTAAAGCAATAGCCCCCAGTGCAATGTTTGTGCATTGCTATGCACACAGACTGAATCTGGTTCTGTCTCAGGGGGCTAAATGCTTATCTGATTGCAGAATATTTTTTGCATCACTCTCTGGGTTTGCCACATTTTTCTCAAAATCCACAAAGAGGATGTCTTTTCTTGAGTCTGCAGGCTGCTCAAGGTTGCCCAGAAATGCTCCTACTCCATGGAATTTCACATCACGGATAGTGAGCACTGTGGCAAACAATTATGATGCCCTCCTGCAAACTTTTGAGATGATCATTGCAGATAAGTCCATGTATGATGACACATTAGACTGTGTCAATTTCTTTGTGTTTGTTATTGCAGTAGTCATTAAAACTGGAAATTTGTTCTCGAAAATAGCTGTTGTGAGTTAATTTGTGGGATTGTGGGTGTTCTGGACGAAGTTAGTGTTTTCATGGGTGGTGGGGCGGAGGTGGTGGCCACGTTAGTGTGTGCGGGGGGGGGGGCACGCAGGGGGTTTCGCTTGGGGAGTAAATCACTCTAGGACGGCCACTGGTTTGTAGGATTAAAGGTGAGGTTTTAAAACCTAAGAACACTGTGTCATCTGTCCAGCATGGTGGTAGCATCATGCTCTGGGCCTGTTTTGATACCAGTGGTATTGCTGTATTGCACAAAGTCGATGGAATAATGAAGAAGGATGACTGTTTCCACTGACTGTTTCCACAGATCAGACCTGAAGCATAAATCTCTTTTTCAGAATTATTTTGTGCACAGGATAAAATTAAATTGTTAAATAAGGCACTCAAAAAGAAAATACAAATTTGGTAGCATAAAACTACTACCTACGCTGAGAAATCAGTTTTGTCTTGTTTTATGATGTTTTATTTTATTGTAAAATGCCATATATATATATATATATATATATATATATATATATATATATATATATATATATATATATATATATATATATATATATATATTAGAGATGTACCGAATCCTGATTTTTAAGGTTCTGCCGAATACCGAATCCACTGCTTAAGATTTGGCCGAATCCGAAACCGAATACCGAATCCTACCCTGATCATCAGCTAGTACATTATAATGCAATAAAAACCATTGCACAGTGTATTTCCTTTCCTTAACAGTAAGATAAATCATAGGCGATAACTTCTACCATTATTTTTTTTATTTGAATATAGTCACACTTACAGAACACCACTGAAATGTTAAGCTTAAAGCCATTCAGTGTACAGGCTTAGTTCATTCCAAAGAACAAAGAAAGAGAGCAAAAAGGTTATCTTCTCTTAAGCCTGGTTCACACGACAGGATTGTAAAATTATCTTTAGGTTTCCAAAACCTGAGAGACCACACACGTGAAGATAAAAAATCATGGCTCTAACAGGTTTGGTCGTACAATGTGTGGTGTTCAGCCATACGGTAAGGACACCACCACGAACAGATTTCACGCACGGACATTCACAGTTCAGACAGGAAATCTTGCAAAATCTCTCGAGATTAAACGTGACTTCAGAGTAAACAAACAGAGATACTTTGTGGACTATTTAAAACAGAGGGGAAAAAAACAATACAAAAAGAAAAAGAAAAGGTGTTCTTTAAAGGAGTGGAGACAGCGCGACCACCGGACTTTCTGGTAAGTCAGAACAGCTGTTTTGATTTTATTTTCCACTCCGTACATCCAGTACCTCACTTTCTGACTGGCTAAACGTCACATTCAGCAGGCTGTGTACTTGTTTTGGTCGGAGGACACAACACACACGGTGTGATATCGAGCCAAAAAAATCCAACATGTTGAATATCCCCGATTTGCGATCAGAGCGCTCCTGACGCCCTTCCGAGCAGATCAGAGCGCTCTGAACACACCACACATGGCAGGAATATCTGATAAGATTATCTTTAGCGTCATCACGATTGTAGGGGCGTCCTTAAGATTGTCAGAAGGGGAAGACCGGATATCGGCCTAATTATCCTGCCGCGTGAACCCGGCCTTAAACATTAACGACGTAATCATGTTGTGCTTACGCGCGGTCGGATTCGGTTCGGTTGGCGCTCTAGGGTTCGGCCGAAACCGAACCCCGTCAACAAGGCCAATGTTAGGCCGAATCCGAAACCGAATCTTGGATTTGGTACATCTCTAATATATATATATATATATATATATATATATATATATATATATATATACTTGTGTCCAGGTAGCACACTACGCCACGCTTCCCCCCTCCTCAACCAGAGCCACCGTGAAGCCTTCTCAGCTGCTTCCAAGATGTTCTTGGTGGCTCTTCGCCTATGCAGTCCACAAATCCCAAGGAGTCCAAGGACGCGGTGTAGGGATCTGCCTGCAAAGCCCCTGCAGCCCACCTCAGTTGGCTCGCAGCGGGCATTCCAACCATTCCTCCGGCACTCAGCCACAAGCTCTGCATATTTTGCTCTCTTCCTCTCCTGGGCTTCCTCCATTCTGTCCTCCCAGGGAACTGTTAGCTCAAGGAGCACCACCTGCCGGCTGGATGTTGACATCAACACCATGTCTGGACAGAGTGTCGTGGCTGCGATGTTGTCAGGGAATTGCAACTGTCTCCCCAGATCGACCAAGAGCTGCCAGTCTCTTGCTGTTGTAAGCAGGCCCCCTTGAGTCTTCTTGGAGGGCTGAGGTTTCTCTCCTGCTTGGACAAAAGCAATTGCGCTCTTGGTTGGTTGTTGTCCCTTGCTGATGTTGATGCCGGTACAGATGGTGTCTGCTATTGCCCGCAGGACCTGGTCATGGCGCCAGCAATACCTCCCATCTTCCAGGGCCTTTGAGCAACAGCTGAGGATGTGTTCTAAGGATCCCTTCTTCTGGCAGAGCTGGCACACAGGTGAGTCTGTCAGGCCCCAGGTGAACAGGTTAGCAGGGCTTGGGAGGACATCATATACCGATTGGACAAGGAACTTGAAATGATATGGCTCCACCTTCCACAGCTCAGTCCATGTGATTTTCTGGCTTGTGACATGCTCCCACTTGGTCCAAGCCCCCTGCTTGCTCATGCCCACCACTCTGCTGAAGCGAGCCTCTTCCACCTCTACCCAAACCTCCTCCTGTATGAGCTTCTATATATATATATATATATATATATATATATATATATATATATATATATATATATATATATATATATATATACTCAACAAAAATATAAACGCAACACTTTTGGTTTTGCTCCCATTTTGCATGAGATGAACTCAAAGATCTAAAACTTTTTCCATATACACAATATCACCATTTCCCTCAAATATTGTTCACAAACCAGTCTAAATCTGTGATAGTGAGCACTTCTCCTTTGCTGAGATAATCCATCCCACCTCACAGGTGTGCCATACCAAGATGTGGATTAGACACCATGATTAGTGCACAGGTGTGCCTTAGACTGTCCACAATAAAAGGCCACTCTGAAAGGTGCAGTTTTGTTTTATTGGGGCGGGGATACCAGTCAGTATCACCTTTGCATAGAGTTGATCAGGTTGTCAATTGGGGCCTGTGGAATGTTGGTCCACTCCTCTTCAATGGCTGCGCGAAGTTGCTGGATATTGGCAGGAACTGGTACACGCTGTCGTATACGTCGGTCCAGAGCATCCCAAACATGCTCAATGGGTGACATGTCCGGTGAGTATGCCGGCCATGCAAGAACTGGGACATTTTCAGCTTCCAAGAATTGTGTACAGATCCTTGCAACATGGGGCCGTGCATTATCCTGCTGCAACATGAGGTGATGTTCTTGGATGTATGGCACAACAATGGGCCTCAGGATCTCGTCACAGTATCTCTGTGCATTCAAAATGCCATCAATAAAATGCACCTGTGTTCTTCATCCATAACAGACGCCTGCCCATACCATAACCCCACCGCCACCATGGGCCACTCGATCCACAACATTGACATCAGAAAACCGCTCACCCACACGACGCCACACACGCTGGCTGCCATCTGCCCTGGACAGTGTGAACCGGGATTCATCCGTGAAGAGAACACCTCTCCAACGTGCCAAACGCCAGTGAATGTGAGCATTTGCCCACTCAAGTCGGTTATGACGACGAACTAGAGTCAGGTCGATACCCCAATGAGGACGACGAGCATGCGATGAGCTTCCCTGAGATGGTTTCTGACAGTTTGTGCAGAAATTCTTTGGTTATGCAAACCGATTGTTTCAGCAGCTGTCCGAGTGGCTGGTCTCAGACGATCTTGGAGGTGAACATGCTGGATGTGGAGGTCCTGGGCTGGTGTGGTTACACGTGGTCTGCGGTTGTGAGGCTGGTTGGATGTACTGCCAAATTCTCTGAAAAGCCTTTTGAGATGGCTTATGGTAGAGAAATGAACATTCAATACACGAGCAACAGCTCTGGTTGGCATTCCTGCTGTCAGTATGCCAATTGCACGCTCCCTCAAATCTTGCGACATCTGTGGCACTGTGCTGTGTGATAAAACTGCACCTTTCAGAGTGGCCTTTTATTGTGGGCAGTCTAAGGCACACCTGTGCACTAATCGTGGTGTCTAATCAGCATCTTGATATGGCACACCTGTGAGGTGGGATGGATTATCTCAGCAAAGGAGAAGTGCTCACTATCACAGATTTAGACTGGTTTGTGAACAACATTTGAGGGAAATGGTGATATTGTGTATGTGGAAAAAGTTTTAGATCTTTGAGTTCATCTCATACAAAATGAGAGCAAAACCAAAAGTGTTGCATTTATGTTTTTGTTGAGTGTATGTACATGAGATTTCTTAACTTTTTTTTTTTAAAGAAGTTTGCTAAAGTATTACAGCTGGTAGTGATGACGGACCAAAAGGCAACCCCAAATGCAGGACAGCCAGATACAGGGATGGAGGAAGGAACAGTTTATTCACACAAGCAGAGTCTCTTTAAATTGCAGACAAGAGTCAACTTGTTGATTGTTGTCAATTGTTGACCAAGTTTTTGTGCCAAGCACTTTGTTTATTTGTTGAATATGTAAATACCCCTTGATAATGAAAGCATGATCTGTTCTCTAGCGCCACCATCAGGTCACACTTTTCATTTAGAAATAATTTATCTTGAAATGTTTTCATCCAAATCTAAAATTTACTGACAGCATTAATGATGGTAATGAAGAGAATGAACAGTATTGGTTTTGGTGATGGTATGACCTTTCCTGCAGCGCCACCATCAGGTCAAACTTTCAGTTTTAGAGTTAGAGTATCTTGAAAATCTTTCATCCGAATCTTTTCTAATTTGGGGTGCACATTCATGACTCTCACAGAATTAACCGTATTGATTGATGTTGGTACCCCCACCTTCCTCTCATAAACAAATTTTGTTATTTTATTTCCTTTTTTGTAACATATTTGTGGTTAACTATAAAGCCTCCCTCCCCCCTCCTCTTTTGTTGTCCGGGCTTGGGACCGGCAAAGGCAGAGTTACAGAGTTTGTTTGTTGTTGTTGTTTTTCTTTTTTGGTGTGTGTGAGCCAGTTTACATATTAGAAAATTCATCCATTTGTAAAACAGAAAATCATAACGAGTCAGATAGTCAGAACATGGAACAGTTCCACAGTCAAGCTTCTAGTCTGCTCTACTTTACACAGGATGTGCAGACAGTGTGCACATGCTCCTTGCAGACATATTTCTTGCACAGCGAACAGGTCATGCTGGTCTTCAAATCATTTTGGGTAGGACAAACCTGACACCTGACACGTTTCTTGCCTGCGTTTTGTGTCACTGGAGGAGTTGGGGTGTTTGTCTCTGACTGTATGTCCTTCACAGTAGCTGCAGCAGCTGTTGATGCTCTTGGAAGTCACGGTCTTCTCTCAAGCTGAGGTTTCACCAGTGCATTTTCAAGCTGCTCCAGGAAAATCGTCCTTCGACTCAGTCTTCTCCTGTTCCAGTCCTTGTTTATTTCACACCATATCACAAACGCATTGTATGCACTCACATTAATGATGTGGAAGAAGATGACAAGGGGCCAAGGAGCAGTCATGCATCGACAACTGTATGCAGCTGTGACCTTGTCCAGGTTGTCCACCCCTCCCTTTGTCTCATTGTAGTTCAGCCCCATTTGTGTTTTGTTTTGTTTTTTTTTTTGTCTTCTCTGCTGCTCAGGGCAGTATCTTTGTTCATGGTGCTGAGCAGAAGGACATTTTTCCCTTTCTTGGGGCAACAGGAGACCACAGTGCTTTGTCAGTGAAGGCAAACATTGAAGATGTTACTTTCCTGTTCTTGACAGCAAGAAGTTCAGAGGGAAGCTCTGGTTTATTCTTTCTCACTGTCCCCAACATTGTAACCTTCCTTTTGAGCAGTTCCTCACCCAGGGCGTAAGATGTGAAAAAAATTATCACATGTAATATGATGCCCATGCAGTCCTTCAGCCATATCAAGAACAACCCCTGTGCCCTGATTTGTTTCCGGTGCTTCACCAGGAGATTTGCCTGTATAAACCTGCATATTCCAGGCAAAGCTGGACTGTGCATCACATGCTGCCCATATTTGGCAGGTTTGCTCGGCATATATTGTCAAAATGGACAGCGGCCCCGAAATGCAACCAAGCACTCATCACCTGTCACGTTGGGTCCTGGATTGTAAATCACGGGTAAACGCTGCACTCACTTGTCCCAGACATCCCTTATTTCCACAAGTTTCTCACGCTCTCGTCGGCCCTGCCTCATTTGTTTGTCATCAAAGTGAATTACACGGGATATAACTTGGAATGTCTTCAAAGACATGGTGTCTGGAAATATTGCCCTTCCAGTCTCAGCATTCCAAAGGCTTGCTGTTGCTTCACCTTTAGATTTGTATACTCCTGCCAAAATAAGCAGGCTGATGTAGGCTTCCAAGTCAACCACATCCAAGTCTTGTCAACTGTCCCCATACACACGCTTCCCCTCTAAATTTGTCATCCCAAGAACAACATTTTCAATTGTTGGAGTTATGAACAGTTTGTTTTCAGCGGTGGTCCAAAATGGCGGCGGAAGTGACATAGGCCCGCCTGTACCTATAGGCAGGGGCAGTCCATGAAGTGTCTAGTCTACGTATTAGAGTGCCTCTACTATGTGTATAATGTCTATGTTCATTCATACTAGTAGTGATGGTGGTGGTAAGTGACGAGTAAACAGTGTGACCTGCTGACAAAGGTCTTACTAGTGCTGACATATCTTAAACTCATGTTGACAAATGTCCATCTGGTGCTGAAAAAGATTCAACAAGTGCTGACAAATGTTCAGCTAGTGCTTACAAAAGTGACGTTCATCAAAGGGTGGAATTAAATACACACTTCACCTCCACACTGCTAGGTGGCAGCACCATTCTGAGTTCGAGCGAAGAAAGAACGTCGGGGGAAAACAGGAAGTTGGTCAGTGAGCAGCGTAATTGTGCTGCTGTCCAGTTTATCTCATAACATTCAGACAAAAAACAAGCTTTCGTATCAGTTGCCGGTAAACACAAGAGAGCGTGCGAGTTTTTAATCGTCCTTCAGCATGTCTGGTGACCGTGGAAAGGACGATATATTTGACAGTATCGTCATGGCAGATGAGAGGTGAGTTAGCCGGGGCATGCTAACGGCTGCGCTAAGGAGCAAAAACACTGATTAAGCAAAACCTTTAGTCAAATACATTTTAATAAAGCGACGTTATTACAGAGTTACGTTAATATAGTGATGGAAAGAAAAAAAATGTACTTAACACCGAGATATAGTGGTAGATAGCTATAATACAGACAGTTGCCCAGTTCCGGATCACCTTTTTTAAAAGTCCCGCTATACGGACTCATAATGCAATGCAGGATAGATTTCTTGCGGAAAAAATTCACAGTGCCGCAGGGTCTCGGTAAACCGCAGCTGCAGAGCTCCGTGGCCATGATTTGGATTCTTTGCGAGTCCCGCATCCGTACCCCCGGAGGCAGTGAGCGAAGGGAGAGCACGTGCATTATGTTCGGCGTGTGTCTATTTATAATCTTCTCGCCCAGAAGAAAAAAGAGAGTGTTTACACAGGAGAGAAAAGTGAGAAAATGTTAATGCCTGTTTGAGAAAAGTGTATAAAGTGTGTAGTGAGGGGTTTTACACGAAGCAGGATTTGCACGAACGCCAGACCAAATCAAGCACCGGTGGAAGACATGCGTCGCTGTTTAGATGGGGATATTCCAAATGATACCAATGACCATGTATACAGGAGTAACTCTGTCTGCTTAAGCATGTAAACGGGTTATTCCTAATGATTCAGAAACCGGAATATTGACCTTAACCCGAATATTAACGGCATGTAAACGTAGTCTGTGTCACTTTGGGGGCATTCCTGACATCCTGCTGGAGCCCTTCTAATGCAGAATGATGCACACTGTGCCCGAGAATGTGTTTTGAACACAAAATGTTATAAATTATACTTATTAAATGAGAATTTACTTAGTTTCGAAAGGCACTGTATAACATTTTTACGAGCAAAAAAGAAGTGTTTACTCAAATTTGGTGGCATTCCTTAATAAATGAAGATAAAATAAAACATCAGGCAGCACTGTATATACACTGCTTTTTATCAAAAACGAAAAAAAAAAATATACAGTCACTTGCCCAGTTCTGGATCACTGCTGTAGTATTTGCACCGCCATTTCTCATAATCAGCACAAATAAGCTAATACTTGGTACCATTGGAAAGACTGATGTTTTGTCTACAAACGACCACAAGCTCGACTGGATCCAGCCATCCTTGTGATCAGCAGAGGACTCAAAACAACCCGGTCTCAGTGGTGTGCGCGCTTTTTTCACTCACTCATTCATGCAAGTGTGAAAGTGACGATCTCTATTAAGTAGCAAAGGTGAGTTAGCGATTTAGTGTCATTGGTTCTAGAGTGGGAAAATACTTACTTGGGTAGAAAATGTCTGTGTTATGTCTTGCTGTTTAATTGCTGCACGCATTTATCTCCGACGCGAAAAATTTGCTGGTTGTGGATCACTGAAGCAGCAGCCTTGTGTCAGTACTTGTGAGCCACGTGGACTTTGAGGGTCATCTCAACATCACGAATGGGCATGAATGTGGGGGCTTTTACTTTTTAATTTGGGAGAAATTTCACCTCCACACTTCATTTTTTGCTCGTAAAAACGTATAACAGTGTTTTTCGAAACTAAGCAAATTCTCATTTAATAAGTACAGTCACTTGCCCAGTTCCGGATCATTGCCGGTTCCGGATCACTGCTGTAGTATTTGCACCGCCGTTTCTCGTAATCAGTGCGAATAAGCTAATACTTCGTACCAATGGAAAGACTGATGTTTTGTCTACAAACGACCACAAGCTCAACCAGTTCCAGCCATCCTTGTGATCAGCAGATGAATCAAAACATCTGGTGTCTGTGGTGTGCGCGCCTTTTCTGACTCACTCATTCCTGCAAGTTTGAAAGTAACGATCTCTAAGATATAGCAAAGGCGAGTTAGCCATTCAGTGTTTTTGGTTCTAGAGTGGGAAAATACTTACTTACTTGGGTAGAAAATGTCAGTGTGTTATGTCTTGCTGTTTAATTGCTGAACACATTTATCTCTCTTTACACTTTAAGTAGAATGGCTACCCCATCCTGACTTTTTCAGCTAGATAACATCCACATGCCCAATACAATAATACCCAATAAAGGACATTCAGTTGCATTATGGCTCCGTATAGCGGGACTTTCAAAAAAGTGATCCAGAACTGGGCAACTGACTGAGCAATGCTTTTCCAACAGATGTAATAATTCATTTGTTAGCATGTAAAACTGCATATAAGCATTAAAGCACACATCATACAAATACAACAATAAAAATAAGAAAAAAAAAATAGCTATCTAGTACAATAAGTAGCAATTAAAAACAACACACTGGTTACGAAGTGGATATTTTGCCAGATGCGGCAAACACGGACCTAGCGCTATTTGACCGGATCTCCTCGCTGATTGACTAGTTCAGATAACGTGATCACAGAATGTATTTCAACATGGCATTGAGTGTTGGTGCAAATTTTCCTCTTTAAATGCCGTTTTGGGTGCCATAAAGTCATTTGAATCAGAACAGAAAATCACCTACTGGCAGAGGGATTCTTGGACGCTAAAAGCAGCTCAGAAACGTGGCATAGCCATGCCCAAAATTGTTTCCACCATGTGGCGAGAATTATTTCCACCGCTGCGCCCAAAATTATTTCCTCCGGTGCTTTCCACCACTCGGTGGATATAGCTCAAGGGATTCTCAGACCCTAAAAGCACCTCAAAAACGTGGCATAGCCATGTCCAAAATTATTTCCACCGTGTGGCAAAAATTATTTGCACTGGCGCTTTTCGCCACCCGGTGAAAATAATTTCATGCACGGTGGAAATAATTTTTGCAGTCTTGGTACTTTTCTGTGTTGGGCAGGGATGATAAATAAAACCTGCAAATTCAAGACAGAATAAAAACGAAAATACAGAAGTCCACGTCGGCATGTGTGTTTATCCTGTTTTTTTCTCTGTCACTGTCATGTCTGCAAAACCTTCGATCAGTCCA
Source organism: Thalassophryne amazonica (assembly GCF_902500255.1). Taxonomy (NCBI): domain Eukaryota; kingdom Metazoa; phylum Chordata; class Actinopteri; order Batrachoidiformes; family Batrachoididae; genus Thalassophryne; species Thalassophryne amazonica. The sequence goes on from NC_047104.1 coordinate 13,788,995, forward strand.
CCCCTGAAAATAGTGAATGGTAAAATATGCCAGTTTTCAGTAATGAAAATCAATATCCATGTTGAAGTAAACTCTGCCATGGCGTCATTTGAACTAGCCAATCAGCGAGGAGATCCGGTTAAATAGCGCTAGGTGCGTGTTTGACGTATCCATCAAAATATCCACTGCCCACTGGTTAACACTGAGTGAAATGGTTTGTGCCTTGATAGTTGGGTTTCCGCTTTGGCACATTTCCCATGACCCTTTGCTCTAGCTGTCATGTTGTGTGGCACTGATTCAGTTTATTAACAAAAGAGATGCATATTGTCCCAAGCGACAATATACTGACAATCAAGGCACATATTGTCACTGGTCATCAGAGCAAGAAGTAATACTTGATGTTTAACTGTGAATTTTTTTTTTCTGCTCTGTCTCTCATACGTTCTCTCTTACGTCCGCCAAGAATGTAATAAAATCATCGGCATTTATTTAATATGCTGCTTAAATTCAGCGGGTGGTGTTGTCTGATCTGAGGTCATAGCCCAAAGGCTGTTTTTTTTTTTTTTGGCGACCATCGCGCGTCGACTGGTAACCTACATGGACAGGCGGTACACAGAGGTCTAAAAAGTAGGCTTCCCGTGAATGCACACCAGGTTCAGTTCTGGCGTTTTATCATTGACGTTTTATCATTGTCACATTTATTTTCTTGCAAGCCTTCTCGACAGCGCCAGGACCAGTGCGACCAGTGCGCACAGGACTGAGGAAGATGGTTTGATCCTTTCTGTACTAAATGGTGATGTGTAACGCGGAAATGCTTTTGCGCAGGCTGCAGAACACCACATCGTTTCAGCATGACTTTTAGCACTCAGATGTTGGTGATTTATTCAAAGCTCGCAGGTGATGTTGGCTCAGTAATAATAAAAATACCAGTGCTGCTGCTACTGCGGATCAGCGCAACAACTGTGGGCGCGCCGTAAATCCCGGTGTTATTGTTCCGCCGGCAGCAGCCCAAATCATCTTTGTCTGCGCATACACGAAAATACAATTGTCGTTTCATTTCTTCTAAAGTGTACGCACACCATATACCAAATAGTTGACAAGATCTGGGAAGGTAAAGGCTGGGAGCACTTCCTTGTCCGAGCACCGTTCTTCTTTTTAGATTGTGTATGGGTCCTTATTGGCAATTTCAGCAATTTTCTGTAAATGCCTCGCTTTGCAAATTGGATTCAATGTGTTATGATATACTGGTTTTTCCTTGTTGCTATTTTTATCCGGCTTTGATGTCAACATTATTGTGGCATGTCACTGATCTCTATATAATAGATCAGTGATAAAGAAAGTTGACTCACAACATGGCAGACTGCGGAATTGTGGGAAATCTGTGACGTCACCAGATGTCTATCTATTAGAATGAGTGGCGTCAACTCAGAACATGGTGTCATTTTGGTTCCAACTGTGCTGAACTGCTGAATGAACCTTTAATGTTTTCAACATTTTTTAATTATTTAACCACATACAGCAACACATCCAGGTACAGGTGCTATCAAAATAAATATAAAAATAATTAAGCTATCAAAGTCACAGAAATTTACAATTTATGATGACTTATTTAATTAATTTAAAGCCTGATTTATGCAGCTGCAGCTCTGCAATTCCGTGTCATGCAGTAACGTGTGACAGTTTAAAGTTGTCTGTCTCTGGATTATGGTTTATTCTTCACTAATTTGACCCCCAACAAGCTTTCTTTCTACAGTCATCACCTCCAAATCAAAGGTAAGCTGTACATTTTCCTCTTTTACCGACTTTGTGCTGTAAATGTGCAGACTTTTCTGATCCATTTGTAATCATTGCTGGCACTGTAAAAACTGTTAGAATATGATGGGGGACGAAAGAGTAAAAGCAGAAAAGTTTCAGATCACAGCCTTTTGTGTCTGATATAACAGGTGCACTTCAGTCTTCAGGTCCCAATCGGAACACGGTTTGAAAAAAAAATAAAAGGTCGGACCTTTATGTGTGTATGTGTATATATATATATATATATATATATATATATATATATATATATAGATATAATCTATTTCTACCTCATTTTCTTATTTTATTGTATTGTTATTATTATTATTATTATTATTGCTTATCCTTGCACATGCTGTTTGATGCACATTTTCCTCTGCTCGCACCAATCTTGTGTGTTTTTCTTAAGAGCTGACATAACGTGAATTTCTCCACTGTGAGAGCAATAAAGTCTTATCTAATCACACTCCGGCCCCACTTTCCTCAGATCGGCAAAAGTCAGAGCGCTGACCTTTAATTTGTACCTCTGCATGTCCAGACTGCATGGGGTTTTAATGGAAATACATTGCGATCAGATGGGACTTTTTATCCAGTGTGAGTGAAAAATCCGTTGTCCAAAATTTGTTATATACAGTGTTTATTACATGGAAAACAATACAAAAACTTTTTTTGCTCGGTGACAGCGAATATCTGGTTTATACGATGATGGTTTAGGTGAGTTTTACTGTACATGGGACTGAAGACAAAATTTACCTCTTAAAACTTTGACGATGATGTCGACTTCCATCCCACACGGCTGACTTTATTTTCCCAAAATTTTCTTCTGTTCGGATCTGAAGGGAATCTGTACATCTTCAAGCCCTTGCTTTGTCTATTTTTGCATCCAAATGCACAGTAACCCATCATTAAAAAAATTAAATTAAATAGCTGGATTTACATGCAGACAGATTAACAGCAAACTTTATTTGGAGCCCAAGATGGCACCATGAGTCATGTGACTGATTTTTTTGACTTGTCATGTCACCACTCTCTCTAATCAAGACACTCTATGTTATAATAAGCATCTATCTATAAAGCAAGAAGCGTCTGTGTGAGTGCAAGTATGTGGCTCACATATCTATTTGTCAGATCTGTTTAAGATTTCGGCTTATGCATAGCACGATGATGCGCATCCTTTTATTATGAAAATTTTGGGAATTAATTTTCGAAACCTTTATTTTTATTAACATTGTAACGTTTGTGGCTCGCTGATGTTACTAGTAGCAAAGTTAAACAACATCAGATACTTCATCATGTTGCTCACCTTTTCACAGTAAAAGGTTTCATGACAGCATCCTAGCAAATACTTTTACTGTGAACTGCATACTGTCAGTGTTCCTTGTGACTGAGTTTAACTTGACAGCCCTGAGGAGACGTTAGCTAAAATCCGTTTTTTGCTAAAACAAACAAATTTCCCACTATTTTTACAACATTTGCAGTAAGTACATAAATTAAATAAAATCTGATGCTTGTCCAGAACTATCATTACTTCTGTCAGTTAATACGTTTTATAAAAACATTATCTGTGACAAAATGTGTTCCTCGGATGTAAGTGTCATTCAGTTTTGTAGACCAGATTTGGTGTGTTGTTAAAGCACCCCCTTCTCGTGATTTTGACTAACAGCAACAGAACTTAAGGTCCAGATACTTTGGTTTGCACTCCAACCAAGAACACAGCAATGTTTGGAACATGTTACATCACATTGTTGGCACATGCCTCATAGCTTCTGTCTCACACATGGCATTATTACACAAATGTCTCATTGAAGCAGCAGCTGGCTTCTTTACAACAAAAGTTCTGGATGTAGTTTGCATCAGTCGTGCCACTGAGGGCGCCCACACATTACGTGGCTTCGGCACGTAGATTGTTACATTTGAGAGGTGGGGATGGGCCGGTGCTCTGGCAGTGTGGAAGCCGTCCAGACCCAACACAGTTCCGTTGTTTTGTGGATGCGGTGAAGTGCAGCATGAGCAGCTGCTCCCAGACTTGACTTGTGCCACTGAGTGAAGGAAACCTGTGCTGTTTTCAGGTTCCGTGGAGAGGGTTATCAAGAGGGATTTGAGAAAGGAGTCCAGCGGGGGCTGCAGGAAGGCCGCAGACATGGAGCGTCGCACGGGGCAAAGCTGTCGGCTGAGGTGAGGTCAAATGTCCAGTAACTGCAGAGATCGTGAACACAGTCCCACAGTGGGTGCCCTCTGTTTCCAGCAAACAGTCTATTAGAGCCTGTTAGAATCAAGAAGTCTGAGGCTCAATTTCAGTTTCCAGAAGTGAGCCTGGAGCTGAAGAATAATCCATCAGTCAGAAGTTTACGTAGTTTGCTGTTTTTAAAGAAGCACCTTGGAACATTTGCTGTTGGGCTCCCACTACAGGCGTCAAGTGTAATTCTCATTTTGAACATAGTGTCTTAAATACAGGTCACCTTGCGGGCCTCCCCAGTACTGCATGTGCACTTGTTGGCAAGATGATGGAAAATAAATTGTCAGTCGTCCTCCCCCAACCCAGACTTTTGCATGCACCATATCTGGCAACAAGCGAACATTTATGTGTTATAGTGTTATAATAGTGTTTAGTGACGTGTAATGTCACTAAAGAAGCTGAACATCAAAGACGCACAACAGAGCCCGACTTAGCAGGTTAACAGTCAGGGAAGTTTTACAGCTTAGATTTGATGTTATGAATTTGATTAGTTGTCAACTACAACCCCTGGCAAAAATTATGGAATCACCGGCCTCGGAGGATGTTCATTCAGTTGTTTAATTTTGTAGAAAAAAAGCAGATCACAGACATGACACAAAACTAAAGTCATTTCAAATGGCAACTTTCTGGCTTTAAGAAACACTATAAGAAATCAGGAAAAAAAATTGTGCCATGAAGAGCCAGATTGATGAAGAGTACTGTTTGTCACTCATTAAGTCCATGCCTCAGAGACTGCAAGCTGTTATAAATGCCAGAGGTGGTGCAACAAAATACTAGTGATGTGTTGGAGCGTTCTTTTGTTTTTCATGATTCCATAATTTATTCCTCAGAATTGAGTGCGTCCATATTTTTTTCCCTCTGCTTGGTCTAAAAAAGTAACCGTTACTGACTGCCACAATTTTTTTTCCCTGATTTCTTATAGTGTTTCTTAAAGCCAGAAAGTTGCCATTTGAAATGAGTTTAGTTTTGTGTCATGTCTGTGATCTGCTTTTTTTCTACAAAATTAAACAACTGAATGAACATCCTCTGAGGCCGGTGATTCCATAATTTTTGCCAGGGGTCTGACTAATCATAACAAGTCACTAAATGATTTATAGTTGTTTGTCCCAACCCAGAGTTTTTTATTAAAGTGACAGAACACACTGTGTATGTTCTTTATGTATTTGATAGTTTACAGTTTTTTTAATATATATAATTAATATATATAATCCACAGATTTCCTTTTATTATGGATTTGCCATCTCATGGAAATGTTTCCTCCAACACAATACTGACCCCAAATCGAGGTATGTGTTTTTATTTACTATTATCACCTTACTGTAGGTTTTTTTCCTCATACATGTATCTTACATCCTGGAGATACTGTGATTTTGTGTAGGCTCAGAGGCTGACCAGTGCTGCTATTTATCCCTGGATTCCATAGTAAGAAGCGGGACACCAGATTATCGTAGGTTGCTTCACCAGCCAAGGACGGCATCCATTTTTAGCTGGGTGGACTAGTCATGTCCAAGGACACAGAGAGCAACACTGAGGTTTACAGGGGTCACCCAACTCCTTATCCCTCTGAGCAACCTGCACTTGTGCACATTTGGGCACATAATTGTTTTTTCTTCCTTTATTTTGCATAGATCTTTGTTGATCTCTCTATGCACACAGATCAATGTACACATTTGCAGATTTTTTTTTTTTTACACATTTGTGGATCTGGTTACACACACATTTTTTTTTTACACATTTATGGATAAGGTTACACAGATTTTTTTTACACATTTGTGGATCTGGTTACACACAACACATTTTCTGCACATTTGTGGATCTGGTTACACACACACATTTTTTACACATTTGTGGATCTGGTTACACACACATTTTTTTTACACATTTGTGCATCTGGTTACACACTTTTTTTTTTTTTTTTTTTTTTACACTTGTGCATCTGGTTACACACTTTTTTTTTTACACATTTGTGGATCTGGTTACACACACACATTTTTTTACACATTTGTGGATCTGGTTACACACACACACACACACATTTTTTTACACATTTGTGGATCTGTTTACACACAGATTGTTTGCACATCAGTTTTCATTTTCCATAACGCTGTAGGGGTGAGGGTATTTTGAAATGAAACAAGTGTTGGATCTAGTTACCTGGTTTATCAAAAAAAAACACTGCTGAAGCTAATTTATGGCCTTCTGGTTCAATTTTGGCATAAAAAAGCAGTTGGGAAAAGCTCTTAAAATCGGCCTTTTTCTTCTTCTTCTTCTTTTTTTTTTGCTGGTGAATTTCTGAGAAAGGAATCATTCAAGTCGAGTCAGGATCTCAGACTCAGATATGCCTTGGGTGAGGATGCAGGAAAGTTTCAGCAGTTTCCCAAAAGGGGAAATAATTTTGATGTGGGGCCCGCCGTCTAAAAGAGTTTTTAGTGGATAAACTGCACTTCCCGTCTTTATTTGAGGAACATTGTTTTTAAACATGTCATTCATTTCACATGACATCTCTATTCATAGCAGAGCTGCACGGCGCCATGACGTACCCCGTGCTGTTATAATTCACAAGTGGAGATGATCATTGTTAGTTAACTGCTTTGTATTAACTCCTGATGAACACGTTTAGTGTGTTGTTAACGTTTCCAATACACAAATGATTTTATCAGTGCATGAACTTACCCTTGCAAAAACAAGACTCTGTCTTCGTCAACCACCCGCCCATTTGTGAAACATTTGTGAGCTTCCAAGGCTTTGGAAGCTTCCATTTTCTTGCTGGTGTAGGAATGTGTTTCCAGAACAATGGTGGCTCCAGAGACTTTTTTTCTGCAGGTGCTATGGGGGAGCTTGTCATTTTTATCAGGGTGTGATGAAATAAGGGCTTGTGTGTGGTCATGGCTCTCTGCTACACTTCTGCCATATTCACGGGGGCACGCACACATCGCCACATTCTAATCTGCGACAGTCACGAATGACCTACAGAATGACCAAAATCACACCAACCTAGGCTACTGTTCAATACCAATATTCACAGACCTCCATGTAGCCATGAAAAAAATCTTTCACCTACCGTTGATGTCTTCACAACAGTACAATACCCCTGTTGTTGTGGTTAAGATCAAAAGCATCAATGATTTGGTTGCTGTCCAGTGGCTGTGTTCTCTGAGGATTAATTGCCAGTAGTGATACCGGGTCACTGTTTTGTCTTTGCCTACTGCTGTTCTTCAGGTAGTTCTTTTGCTGACACACACTTCACTTCTGTCCAGTTCCACTCATGGATATTTGGGCAGCAAAAACCGAACCATTTCAGCAACTTAAAACGACACTGCAGTACGACATCATGACATCGTCGAACGTGATGTCATTGAACATCACATTACACTAATTTTGTGTAAAACAGTCAGTTCTGTTGATGAATGTTTATTTTCTTTTATGAGTGAAAAATTTATTTAACCACATAAATCTGAAAATGCCAGAAGTGTCTTACTGTGGAAAACTGAAAGGATGATGTCATTGTCCTGCCTCTTTAGCATGTTGCTAACAGTGTAATTTTAGTGTGTAATTTGGCATAATTTGTTTTGATTTGTTTTTTTTGTTTTTTTTTTGGTGGTGGCGTCCTCCAGCTCAGTCTGAGAAACGCACCCAGAGCAGACAAACACTGAGGGACTTCTTTAAAAAAAAAAAAACCCTTAACAAGTAGTAACTTCCATCATAAAGAATGAACGCCCTTTAAAAGTAGGTCATGCAACCTCTCTGTTGTGATTTAGGGGCAGGTGATGGTCTAGTGGTTAAGGTTTTGGCCTTGAGACCAGAGATCCTTGGTTCAAATCCTGAACTGACCAGAAAGCCACTAAGGGCCCTTGGGCAAGGTTCTTAATACTCTAGTTGCTCCCGGTGTGTAGTGGGCGCCTTGTATGGCAGCACCCTGACATTGGGGTGAATGTGAGGCATTATTGTAGAGCGCTTTGAGTGTCTGATGCAGATGGAAAAGCGCTATATAAATGCAGTCCATTTACCATTTATGTTTATATATGAATACAGTTGTATGTAAAAGTTTGGGCACCCCTGATACTTTCCATGATTTCCCTTTATAAATCATTGGCTGTTTGGATGAGCAATTTCAGTTAAATATATCATATAGCAGACGAACACAGTGATATTTGAGAAGTGAAATGAAGTTTATAGGATTAGGATAAAGTGTGCTAATTTTAAACAAAATTAGGCAGGTGCATAAATTTGGGCACCCCAACAGAAAAAAATAGATCAATATTTAGTAGATCCTCCTTTTGCAGAAATAACAGCCTCTAAATGCTTCCTATAGCTTCCAATGAGAGTCTGGATTCTGGTTGAAGGTATTTTGGACCATTCTTCTTTGCAAAACATATCCAGTTCAGTCAGGTTTGTTGGTTTCTGAGCATGGACAGCCCTCTTAAAATCACACCACAGATTGCAGGGTTCTAGCTAGGATAAAATTTTAGCGTAGTGGTAATGTCAAGGGGGGAAGCTTTTGAAAATTCAAGCTAAAAATTGGCCATTCTAGGGGTACCCAAAGGGGAAAAGCAAGGTACGACAGCCCAAGTCCCTTCATCATGTCTAGAAGGCTGGGGAAGTTTGTTGAGTGGGCAATCTCATTCTGGGTTTGTCAGTACATGGCCCTCAGTGAGGCAGTCGGAGTCCGTGGACATTTTTAAGTCAAGACTTAAAACCTATTTTTATTCTATTACTTATGAGTAGTTTTTATTTTGTTGTGTTTTATTCTTTTACTTCTGTTTTTAATTAAGTATTTGAATTTTTTATTTTTATTTATTTATTTTAATTTTTTTTATGTTGAACTGTTCTGTGTGAGGCACCTTGAGATGGCTTTTGTTGTAATTTGGCGCTTTATAAGCTGATTAAATTGAAATTGAACAACATTTTATTGAGTCTTAAAGTAAATAAATATGAAATTGGTTACTGGATCCTTAAACTCTGGACATAATAAACTCTACATGGTGGATCCTTGATCTCTGGACATAAACAGAAATAAAATCTGTTAGTTTTTGTCAAAAGCATTTCCTTTCAGACAATATTATTGGCATGAATGTCTTTCCATATCTGAGCTGAGCTCTACAGCTTGCTGCGCTCCACATCAGGTTCATAAAGAATGCAGGATGTCTCATTTTGGGAGGAAAAAACGTTTTAGTCTATTATAGTTTATTGTCTGTATTGCAATGTTTCTAAGAGGTGTCATTTTATTCAAAGCGGCAATTCGTTTTGAAGTTATTAATTCCGAGCAGACTCTGTCTCAGGAGAGAGCCGCACAGCGTTTGAAGCTGTGACAACGGAACGGAGGACGATTCTCGTTTCTCAACTGCAACAAGACAAGAGTCCCAGTTAGTGACTTTAATCCACACAAAAGTGACTCATGATATTTTAATGGCTTTCAGGGGGGGTTTTCTGAACAGCAGCGAATCAAAGAGCCACGAGCCATTAAATCGAAGCATTGCTTCGATTCACGCTTCAAACTGGAGTCGCGCTGCAGAAACGGTTGATTACAGACGCTGTATTGAAAATAAGCGTAACGGTCCAAAATTATAGCATAACAGGCAAATCATGTTGTAGGTCATTGGAGCAAGTCTGTGGGTTGACTATGATTGTTCTCACCATCCTTTGCTTCAGCTTATATGAGATTTTTCTTGGCCTGTCACTTCGGGCCTTAACTAGTACTGTGCCTGTGGGCTTCCATTTCCTCACTATGTTCCTTACAGTGGAAACTGACAGCTGAAATCTCTGAGATAGCTTTTTGTATCCTTCCCCTAAACCATGATGTTGAACAATCTTTGTTTTCAGGACATTTGAGAGTTGTTTAGAGGCTCCCATGTTGCCACTCATTAGAAGAGATGCAAAGAGGAGAAGCATTTGCAAATGGCCACCTTAAATACCCTTTCTCATGATTGGATTCACCTGTGTAAAGAGGTCAAGGGTCAATGAGCTTACCAAACCAACTTTGTGTTCCAATAATTAGTGCTAAATGTATTCAAATCACTAAAATGACAGGGGTGCCCAAATTTATGCACCTGCCTAATTTTGTTTAAATAATTATTGCACACATTCTCTAAATACTAGAAATTTCATTTCACTTCTCAAATATCAGTGTGTTCGTCTGCTATATATTTAACTGAAATTTCTGATCCAGACAACCAATGATTTATAAAGGAAAATTATCAGGGGTGCCCAAACCTTTTGCATACCACTGTAGTCAGTTGGAACCATGACAGCACACTGACTGCAACTTTGTGTTGTGCAATTTTATTTTTGGTGACTTTTTTTTTTTTTAATCTCATCATCATGTGTGCATGTGCTTGTTGTCAGAAAGCGTGTGAAAGTGCTGGAGAGTCTCCTGGCTTTGACTGAAAACTCACAGCATGACGATCCCCAGTCGGTGAAATTACAGGAGGACATGGAGAAGCTCCGCGCCAAGTTCAGACAGGTAACTTCATGTGAAACAAGAGCAATCAGAGATTTCTGATGTCCGCCAATCCTGATCTGGTGTCGCAGACCGAACAGTTCACCCTAAAAATTGGTCCGCCCTACCTTCACTGCCCATGCGTAATTTGGGACTGTACACTGACTCTGTACACCCAAAGCGATAAAATGGATTAATGTGATTATTAACCATCAGATGACAAAGTAAAACCTCTAAAATCATTCTAAAGTCAGTTTTAAGCAGAAACAAGGTGATAATCTGTGACACTTTGAAATGACTGACGCGCAGTGAACACAAGAGCTAGCAACTCGTGTAGCTGTTGCGTTCTGATCGCTTCCTCTGTCTTTTATGATGAAATAATGCTGATTTGATTGTTGTACAAAAGCTTCAAATGTCTGTTTCTGAGATAGATGAAGACTGGAGTGCAGTTTTAAGCAGAAATGAGGCAATAATGTGTTAACCGCGGCTGATGACGCATGCGCAGTGAAAGCAGGGTGGACCGATTTTTAGGGAGAACCGTTCGGCCTGCGACACTGGATCACCTGCAAAATTCAGTGGAGTCTTCCATACTAATATCCTTCCTAATATCTATCCGTGGTGCAAATTTGGTGAGAGTCTGTGAAGTCGTTTTGAAGTAATCCTTCAAAGCCTGTATGAAGGGAAATGTTGATCCAGAATCCAGATCCTTATCTGGATCACCTCCAAAATTTACTGGAGTCATCCATGGCCTAATACGTATCTGTGTTGAAAATTTCGTCAAAGTCTGTGCAGTAGTTTTGATGTAATACTTCAAAACTTGATCCGGATCATCTCCAAAATTTACTGGAGTCTTCCTTGGTCTGATGTCTATTTGTGGTGAAAATTTCATCAAAATCTGTGCAGTAGCTTTGACGTAATCTTGCCAACAGCCAGATAAATAAATAAATAAACACCAATGATTTTATTACGTCCTTCCCAAATTCTGCGACTCTTTGTGTATGGGATGCCAGTTGGATGCAGGTGGCTTCCTGAGCTTTTACCCATGTACAGGTGGGTGGACTGGCACAATGCATGTAGTGTGACTGGGAATTAAACTGAGATCTACATATTAGTTAAAATAAGTTTTTGAAACATTTTATAGTTTATATGTAATGTCTAGAATTTATAAAATTTTCACTTTCTGATATAACTGACAAAAAAAGAACTGTATCATGATATTCTAATTTTATCCCCTTCTGGTTGAAGGCCCAAAGGGGGATTATGTCGTGGCAATTTCCGTCCGTCCATTCCAAAACAGGTATAAGCGTTCTGAAATCAACTCCCCTCACATTTTTAGGAGGAATTTTGTGAAACTTGGTACAAGTCCTTGTTATAGGTTGGTAAAACACATATTCTCATATAGTTTAAGTTGGGCCCATTTTAACGGAGTTATGGCCCTTGATTAACAAATCTAGACTCTGTCAGTTTCATGAGTTGGCCTTTGCATTCTGAAATTAACTATCACATACCTTGAAAAGTTTTCAGAATGTAGCAAACACTTGTACCAAAGCAGTATTTGCCAGCGGGGGATATTGCGCTCTCAGAGCGCTGTTGTTTTGAGATCCACTTGTAGTTCAGTGTTGATAGACCAATTTGTGAATTTGTTGTCTAAATCAATCAACAACATTGGTGTGTTAATTTTTGATTGGTCTTTTTCTGCTACAGTACCAACCATTTTCAGAATGGTACTTTTGAAATAGTGTTTCAGAGATGGCAGCTATTTCAGCTTATTTAAATAAATTTTGTACAGCTTCCTTAAAACAATTATGGAGGTAGAAATTGTTAATGCTGAGATAACAGAGATAAAGTGGAAAAATAAGGCTAAAGATTGGGCATAGAACCCTTTAACACACTAATATTGTTTTCAGAATGAAGCCGTTCTGTCTCCATATTTTGGTAATATGACCTGATTGAATGAAAATTAAAATCAGAATAATACTTCCTACAAGCATGTCTTAAGGTGTGCATCACTACGGGGTCATCACTGCTGCGTTTTTTGTTTCAAAATTCTTCACACCTTCTCTATTGGGAACAGGTCAAGGCTGCAGGCAGGCTAGTCCATTACCTGTATCCTCTTTATCTGCAGCCATGCCTTTGTACTGTGTGCAGAATGTGGTTTTGCATTGTCCTGTTGAAAAATACATTATGTCCCTGGAAAAGATGTGGTCTTGAAGACAGCATAATTTCACTGTGCTTTTCTGCATTGATGTTGCCATCACAGAAGTATAAATTGCCTTTGCCAAGGGCACTGACACAACCCCATACCATGAGAGACCCTGGATTTTGGACTGGAGCACATGGTGCCTATTTCTTCAAACAAAAAGATCTGCAGTACCTAATCATGTGGCCACAATCCACATTTCTGTGTGATGTGCAAACCCAGATGCTTCTGAGCCCAGACAAGCTGATGCAGCTTCTGGAGGTTAACAAGGCATCTTTTTCACACTAAAGTTTTGTGGCATTTGTGAGTGCAACTCCATATTGTAATGCCTGACAAAGGTTTGCCAAAGTAATCTCTGGCCATCATGGTTATATCAGCTATTGATGAATGACAGCTCTTGATGCAATGCTATCTGACTGATCAGTTCAGCTTAGGCTTTCACCCTTCCTCTTTACTTATTGAAATTCCTCCAAATTTCTTGAAATTCTGAATGATATTATGGACTGTACAGGGAAAAATTTTCAAATCTTTCTTTGAGGAATATTAAATCAAATCAAATCAATTTCATTTATATAGCGCCAAATCACAACAAACAGTTGCCCCAAGGTGCTTCATATTGCAAGGCAAAGCCATACAGTAATATTAAGACTCAGTTTTTCATAAATGCTGCCTTTGTTAGCCCTAAATTGCCCCATCCCAACTTTTTTGGAATGTGTTGCAGGCTGGAATTTCAGAAATTGATGTACAGTAGTGTTCAGAATAATAGTAGTGCTATGTGACTAAAAGATTAATCCAGGTTTTGAGTATATTTCTTATTGTTACATGGGAAACAAGGTACCAGTAGATTCTCACAAATCCAACAAGACCAAGCATTCATGATATGCACACTCTTAAGGCTATGAAATTTGGCTATTAGTAAAAAAAAAAAAAAGTAGAAAAGGGGGTGTTCACAATAATAGTAGCATCTGCTGTTGATGCAACAAACTCAAAACTGTTATGTTCAAACTGCTTTTTTAACAATCCTGTGAATCACTAAACTAGCATTTAGTTGTATAACCACAGTTTTTCATGATTTCTTCACATCTGCGAGGCATTAATTTTGTTGGTTTGGAACCGAGATTTTGCTTGTTTACTAGTGTGCTTGGGGTCATTGTCTTGTTGAAACACCCATTTCAAGGGCATGTCCTCTTCAGCATAAGGCAACATGACCTCTTCAAGTATTTTCACATATCCAAACTGATCCATGATATCTGGTATGCAATATATATGCCCAACACCATTGTAGGAGAAACATGCCCATATCATGATGCTTGCACCGCCATGCTTCACTGTCTTCACTGTGAACTGTGGCTTGAATTCAGAGTTTGGGGGTCATCTCACAAACTGTCTACAGCCCTTGGACCCAAAAAGAACAATTTTACTCTCATCAGTCCACAAAATATTCCTCCATTTCTCTTTAGGCCAGTTGATCTGTTCTTTGGCAAATTGTAACCTCTTTTGCACATCTTTTATTTAACAGAGGGACTTTGCGGGGGATTCTTGCAAATAAATTAGCTTCACACAGGCGTCTTCTAACTGTCACAGCACTTACAGGTAACTCCAGACTGTCTTTGATCATCCTGGAGCTGATGAATGGGTGAGCCTTTGCCATTTTGGTTATTCTTCTATCCATTTTGATGGTTGTTTTCCGTTTTCTTCCACGTGTCTCTGTTTTTTTTTTTTGTCCATTTTAAAGCATTGGAGATCATTGTAGATGAACAGCCTATAATTTTTTGCACCTGCATATAACTTTCCCCTCTCCAATCAACTTTTTAATCAAACTACGCTGTTCTTCTGAACAATGTCTTGAACGTCCCATTTTCCTCAGGCTTTCAAAGAGAAAAGCATGTTCAACAGGTGCTGGCTTCATCCTTAAATAGGGGACACCTGATTCACACCTGTTTGTTCCAAAAAATTGACGAACTCCCTGACTGAATGCCACACTACTATTATTGTGAACACCCCCTTTTCTACTTTTTTTTTTTTTTTACTAATAGCCCAATTTCATAGCCTTAAGAGTGTGCATATCATGAATGCTTGGTCTTGTTGGATTTGTGAGACTCTACTGAATCTACTGGTACCTTGTTTCCCATGTAACAATAAGAAATATAGTCAAAACCTGGATTAATCTTTTTAGTCACATAGCACTACTATTATTCTGAACACGACTGTATATTAACAAATAAACTGAAGTTGACCACACAAATTATGAAATATCTTGGGTTCATGCTGTCTGCAATGAGATCAAAATCAAAGTAAATGTAATAATCACTGTGCAGATATTTTTACTAGCATTTTCCAAACCATCCCAACTTATTCTCTGGAGTTGTAATAAACTGTCATCTTTTCATATCTCACAATCATTCCATGCAAAAAATACAGCTCAGCTGTTGGACATCTGGCTGGCCAAATATTTAAACCCATTTTTCTTCAAACAATAATAAAAAAAGTTTACAGATTCTCAGTAAAAGCAGCTTCAGGTTTTTTTTCTGGTTTCACAGGAAATAGCTACATCTGGTTTTACAACTTAAAAAAAACCCATCATTCTTGTGTATTTGTATGAAACAAAGTTAATTCCAGCAACTGCTGTGTGTCTTTTCACTTGGATAACAGTGGAGATGCTGTGCGTTCTGAATGTTTGTCATGAGGTCTGTTGTTGCAGGTCTGCGCTTTGATGAACGTCCCTTCTGACTTCAAGGATTACGTCAAAACGTCTGGTGGGAATTCCTTCTGAATGGTTCTTGAGTGGAGAAGAAGGTGGAGCTGCTACATGGTGACCCTGCTGCCCATCCCTCAGCCAGGCGGCGGCGGCGGCGAGGGGGTCCCCGCAGAGTGCAGTGTGGAGCAGTGACTGGAGATCCAGCTGTAATCTGGACTCCACAGTCACAGCGTGCTGGCAGAAGAGTTCACAGTGTAAACCTGTTAAACCAGAAGAGGAGGAGCCAACAAACTTACTCCGCTCAGTGTGCTACGAGTCGAGTCGACATGTTAGCAGACCAGGAAGAGACATCAGATTCCATGTGGAACGTGTGAAGTGAATATGTCTGATGGTACTGAGGTGGAAGAGCGCCGGCCTGATTGTTTTTACGTGTAAAACCTGATCATTGGACATTATTCAGTGGTTATCTTAATGCTGTAGGTGTCCAGTGTGGAGACACTGGACAAAGATTATGTGATTGGCAGGACTGCTGACCAATCAAACATGACATAAATCATGATTTCTTGATTGTGAGAATTCATTGAATTAATCTGAAGTGGAAAATAATAAACACAATGTAACATTGAAGGATGTCTGTTACCTGTGTTTATCCATCACGGAAGGCACACCAGGTCTAGGAAGCAAGTGTGTGTGTGTGTGTGTGTGTGTGTGTGTGTGTGTGTGTGTGTGTGTGTGTGTGTGTGTGTGTGTGTGTGTGTGTGTGTGTGTGTGTGTGTGTGTGTGTGTGTGTGTGTGTGTGTGTGTGTGTGTGTGTGTGTGTGTGTGTGTGTGTGTGAAACTTGGTACACATTTCCTCACTAGGACTGGATAGGTTTAGTGTTGGGTGTATTTCAGTTCTATCTGTGACCACCAGGAGGCACTGTCTGAAATGCCACAAGGACTTAATGGAGTGTGCTGAGGCTTGGTCCTGTAAATTAAACCTTGCTGCGGTTTTGCACAAGTTCTGAAGTTGGACTTGGTGACTCGGGTTCGAGTAAGTATTGCTTTCATTAAAATACAGGTGACACAAGGTGAAATTAACCCATGGAATTAAGCACTCAGCTCCTAGAAATAGGTAATTTCATTAAGTGTGCACATAGTTGAATCATTCCCTCACTTGTCTGTCCATGAATTTATAAAATTACCTGTTCAGTTCAGTGACAGCTCGAGAACAGAAACTTCTTAAGTCTGGACCTGTAACATCTTCCAGATAGGAGCTGAGAAAAGATCAAATGGACCAGTATTCAGTTGTTTTTTGCACTTGCTAGGGTCACGGGGTAGCTGGAGTTTATCCCAGTGGGCACTGGGCGAGAGGCAGGAGCCACCCTGGATAGGACACTTGGACGAATTTGTTTAATCTGGATGTGAGAGGAAGCCGAAGCACCCAGACGGAACCCACAAAAACACTGGGAGAACATGCAAACTTCACTCAGAAAGGACCAGGTGGGAAGCGAGCCCATGGCCTTCTTACTGTGAGGCAACAGTGCTAACCACTAATCCATCGTGCCACCTGTGGATGTATGGTCCCTCAAAATGTGTTTGGCATTTATTTGTTTAAATTTCACTTTTTCAGTTGTACAACCCCTGGCAAAAATTATGGAATCACCGGCCTCGGAGGATGTTCATTCAGTTGTTTAATTTTGTAGAAAAAAAAGCAGATCACAGACATGACACAAAACTAAAGTCATTTCAAATGGCAACTTTCTGGCTTTAAGAAACACTATAAGAAATCAAGAAAAAAAATTGTGGCAGTCAGTAGCGGTTACTTTTTTAGACCAAGCAGAGGGAAAAAAATATGGACTCACTCAATTCTGAGGAATAAATTGGGGAATCGCCCTGTAAATTTTCATCCCCAAAAGTAACACCTGCATCAAATCAGATCTGCTTGTTAGTCTGCATCTAAAAAGGAGTTAACACACCTTGGAGAGCTGTTGCACCAAGTGGACTGACATGAATCATGGCTCCAACACGAGAGATGTCAATTGAAACAAAGGAGAGGATTATCAAACTCTTAAAAGAGGGTAAATCATCACGCAATGTTGCAAAAGATGTTGGTTGTTCACAGTCAGCTGTGTCTAAACTCTGGACCAAATACAAACAACATGGGAAGGTTGTTAAAGGTAAACATACTGGTAGACCAAGGAAGACATCAAAGCGTCAAGACAGAAAACTTAAAGCAATATGTCTCAAAAATCGAAAATGCACAGCAAAACAAATGAACGAATGGGAGGAAACTGGAGTCAACGTCTGTGAACTGTAAGAAACCGCCTAAAGGAAATGGGATTTACATACAGATAAGCTAAACGAAAGCTATCATTAACACCTAAACAGAAAAAAACAAGATTACAATGGGCTAAGGAAAAGCAATTGTGGACTGTGGATGACTGGATGAAAGTCATATTCAGTGATGAATCTCGAATCTATTGGGCAAGGTGATGATGCTGGAACTTTTGTTTGGTGCCGTTCCAATGAGATTTATAAAGATGACTGCCTGAAGAGAACATGTACATTTCCACAGTCATTGATATATGGGGCTGCATGTCAGGTAAAGGCACTGGGGAGATGGCTGTCATTACATCATCAATAAATGCACAAGTTTACGTTGATATTTTGGACACTTTTCTTATCCCATCAATTGAAAGGATGTTTGGGGATGATGAAATCATTTTTCAAGATGATAATGCATCTTGCCATAGAACAAAAACTGTGAAAACATTCCTTGTAAAAAGACCCATTCCTTGCAAATGATAACTGGACTCCCTCATGTTGCATACGTTTTGAATGTTTCCAGTGACTCCATGAAGTTAACCCCGTGTTTCCCTTCTACTCCACAAAGAAATAACAATTCAAACCCACAATTTTGTTTTTCAAGTTCAAAGTAACAAAAAGGGTTTTTTTTCCCTATAATGCTAATCATTATCCCCGAGTGTGAAGGTGATGATTTAATTATGTTCCAGGGAAGTGCTTATTGTGCATTTTCTGATCTGAATTTTTTTAAAGCTCACATAAAGATCTTTTTTTTTCTCTGACATTATAGTATCATGAAACAATAAAACATGCAAAAACACAAACTTCATATTGCCTGATGGCAAGATGGTCCAGGGTTCAAAGCCCACCTATACTAATGGAGTTGAATGAGGTTGGGCAACTGCTGCAAAACTTGTGCCAAGTCGAAAAGAATCACAGGTGTGGGTTGCTTGTTAAAAATTTTGAAGCCCGGAGCAGTGTACGTTTTAGCCTGTAGGGGGAACTGCTCTCACTGATAAAAGCACAACCCTGAGCCCAGACCATTTCCTGGAGACCAGCTCCTGTTCTGCCCCATACTGGTTTACATCAGGATGCTGTCTCCATGAGGGTTTTGTTTGTTTTTAGCATCTACATGAAGATCTTATTGCCATTATAACAACAGGTTTGTAGTTTGAGTCCCACCAGCATCAGGATAGAAATGATAAATGGGTTGTGCACATCTTTGACATCAGGTCAACAGTACAATGAAGCGTGCAGCTCCATGATATTTGTCAGTTATGCTGCACCATGAGCCCCTGAACGATGCACGACGACAGTCATTTTAACTTGACCACTTTGGCGCACTCTGGAGTTTGGTAAGGATTCCACTTTCTCAGCTGGTGCTTAGCTGACCAGGTGTGTGGAGCGCATGCTTGGATTGGAGCACCTGGTCTATCGATTGCTTGGATAACTTTGATCCCACAGAGCTGCTAACAAACACCTGTGAGAGAGTTCCTTCTGTTGGTTTCCAAGGATTTCCTCCATGAACAAGTCCAGGACTCCCCCCACCACCACCACCATCAATACAACTCAGGTTGATGTCTAAAGAGCTGGTTGATGGTGAGATTGGCGCCACACTTACTGTAAAAACATTCACCCATCAGTAACCTATAGGGGCCAGTACAGATGCATTGGCAGTTGATGGTGACTGTGTGTTAGGCCTCGCACGTTATGAAACTGCCTTTCTGTTAGCATGGAGCGCTTGGTCAGTACCAGAGCCACGCTGTCTCTGAACGCAGGAACTTCTGATGTGAAGTGTGAAGGAAGGCTGTACATCTGAGAGCCCCTTATGTTGTGTACCAATGGTACTGCTGCAAAGTTCTGCCTTGTCATGGGGAAATCAGAAGCTGCAGTGGGCTCACTGTGTGACAGTTTCACCATATTGATTTTATTCACAAGGGGTGTGCACTAGAGGTGGAATTTTGATATTGATCCGATACCAAGTAAATACAGGGCCCAGTATTGCCGATATCAATACCGATACTTTTTTCATATTTAAGCTTCATAGATCCAAAAGACCTAGGATAGAATTTTGCCAAACATTGTACGTGACAACAAAAATACTTTATTATCACAATCAACATTTTTCTTTTAAAAATATCACTCAACACAACTTAAAACAAAATCTCCTGAGGTAGAGGGCTGACAAACCACAATACAAGGGTGCGCTGCTCCGTGTTGTGTGACACAGCGCAGCGCTGCTCTTACAGAGAGTAGACTTTGATGAATCTGTGTGTGCAGCAGTCAGTGCGTGTCGGAGAGAAAAAAGCTTGAGTATCGATCTTTTTACACAAGGATCATTCAGTATCAGTACCAGCGTTGGTATCGATATTATCAATATTAGGATCGATCCGCCAACCTCTAGTGTGCACCTGCTTATCTTATGGAGCTCGTCAAACCTGATACACCATATTGTCCTTTGCAGTTTCAGGATGCAAGCTGATGTTATGTTCTGAGGGTTAAAAGGAAATCCACAGGCTGCAGAGCTTTTGCTCATAGTCAGGACAGGCGCGCTGTCAGCAGCTGGTCACTAGAGGGTGCTAAGGTACCTCCCCCTCAAAATATTGAGAAAAGAAAATGCATTACAACATAATTACTCAGAGTATGTGAGTGGCTGTCCATGTCAGTCTGCAATTAAATGCGTTCCAATACTTCATTTCAGTTTTTCATTACATTTCGGTTTGTGAGAGCAAAGCCCACATCTTGGTTGGGTCCGTGGTCATATGAGAGTCTGTGGAAGGTTATAAACCTTCACAATCATGTGACCTGAGGCTGTTTTAATTGTCTGTGTGTCCCAGACCAACTGACACAGGACAGGGGTCTCAAACTGATTCCAGAAAGGTCCAAGAGGGTGCAGGTTTTCTTTGCAACCACCCACTCCACCAGGTGATTTCACTGATGAACTAATTCCATCTGCTCAAAGTGATGTTAATCAGTGAAATCACCTGGTGGAGTCAGTGGCTGCAATCAGTTTGAGATCTCTAACATAGGAGTTTCACTCACATGCCGTCAATCTGCTTGGGAAGACCTTGGAGTCATGAGGTTATTGGACAGAGGTGTTTGGCGATGCTGATGTCTTTGTAGGTGAACGAAGGTTCCAGTCTTTAGGGTCCTGGTCCTGCCTGTCTTGCTGTATGGTTATGAGACTTGGACGCTAACCAGTGACCTAAGATGACAACTGGATGTCTTTGGTAGTAGGTGTCTTGGAAGGATCCTTGGGTACAGCTGGAATGACCTTGTATTAGATTTGCTGTATGCTGGCAGCGTAGATCAGCTGACAAATGCATAATCCACCTCTGGCATAAATAAATCCCATGTGAAGCACCGACCCACAACGATAATCCAACTGCAGTTGTATTAAGATGCGTATCAAGTAAAAGGACAACAAAAAAGAGTTTAAGAAAAGAGAAAAGAGAAGGTCCACTAGCTGCAACTGAATGTTGCACACATATGGGAAGCTTGCGCACTGCCAGCACAGTTCAAAAGCAGTTATGGAGTCCAGCTCGACAAATAAAATCTAGCACCCTGTGGTGTGCAGCTGTTAGCCTTGTGCAATGTCATCAGTACTTCAGACAGAGAGAAAAAGAGCAGAATCAGCTGGCTGGAAAAATTACATCTAAGGTATGAGTTCACCAGCAATAAAGCAACAGGGAAGCAGAGAGACTACTAAAGTGGTTGCTGGCCACTCGCCCTAAGCTTCACTAACAGACCCAGAATTTAGGTGACATGAGGCTGGGACCTGTTCCATTGATGAGTTAAAGGGATAGGAAGCATAGTTCCCTACTATGCCAGTATGCTAGCCATACGAGAGGGAGAATAGATGCATCTTCAGTCTGGACTTGAATGTCTCTATAGAATCTGACTGTAGGGAGATCATTCCACAAAGCAGGTGCACGATAAGAGAAAGCTCTGTGACCCACAGACTTTTTATTCACCCTAGGGACACAAAGTAGCCCTGAGAATGCAGAAGGCAGGTATGTAGGGTTTAGTTGGGTCAGCTAAGTAGGGAGGTGCTAGTCCGTGAATAATTTTATAGGTTGGCAGCAGAACCTTAAAATCTGATCTCACTGGGACAGGAAGCCAATGAAAAGATGCCAAAATGGGTGTAATGTGGTCAAACTTTCTGCTTCCTGCAAAACTCTGGCAGAAGCATTTTGAACCAATAGGAGACCCCTAATGCTGGACTGCATTAAACCAGAAAATAGAACATTGCAGTAGTCCAATCTAGAAAAGACAAATGCATGAATCAGGGTCTCAGCATCAACCATAGACAGGATGGGACGAATCTTCGCTATATTTTACAGGTGGAGGAAAGCAGTCCTTGTGATATCTCTAATGTGGAGGTCAAAGGACAACATAAGATCAAACACTACCCCAAGGGGTGTGTGTGTGCGTGCGTGTGTGTGTGGACAAGATAAATCACAACTGGACAGATTACCTTCGAACTTGATGGGAATATTATATGAATAGATATCTAGAGGTGAAGTCACAGAAACATGGTCCCAAAAATTCATTTTTTATTAAATTAGTTTATATATTGTTTGTACATGTCCACAACCAAGAAACCTAGACAAATGATTGTATTGATCAGCAAAATATTTGTGATTAATTGGCATAAATGAGTTTTGTGTTATGTTTTAAATATATAGTACATTAACATTTTGACCCTAAAACACTTTTTAAATAATTGAAACATCATTTTCACATCACAGAATGCTGAGAAAACATCTGTTGATAAGACAGCATGTGTATGCTGAGCACTTTCAGGTGCAAGCACTGGCGTTGTGCGTACCACCATCTGACATGCCGCTGTAATTGTAACCATGACCCCACCAATTGGGTGGGGTTGAATTTGGAATCATGTATTCAGCATAGTGGCTTAGTGGTTAGCACTGTTGCCTCACAGCAATAAGGTCATGGGTTCAATTCCCACCTGTGGCCTTTCTGTGTGGAGTTTGCATGTTCTCCCCGTGTTTGTGTGGGTTCTCTCCAGGTGCTCTGGTTTCCTCCCACATTTAAAGACATGCAGGTTCGGTGGCTTGGAAAATTTATAATGATCCAGGTCTCCCTTGCAAAAGAGATCTCAATCTCAATGGGACTAACCTGGTTAAATAAATAAAAACTCCAAGTAATAACATGGTGTTTGGTCCATAGTACACTCTATGACATCAGGTGGCAGCAAACAAAACAAACACTTTTTGAGTTACTGTCTGTGCCATGTAGAAATCACAGCGCCAATAAGCCCACAGGACAGTGTGTGTGTGTGTGTGTGTGTGCATGTGCACAGCATGGTACAGTGGCAGCTGGTTTGTGCCGCGTCAGGCAGCAGGTGAACTCCGTCTTTTAGTCGGCAGCTTCTGAAGGCAAATAGAGAAAAGAGAGAGGGGGGCATTCAGGGCCCAAATGAGAGAGGCTGCATTCAGTTGAGCATTTTAGTACGACTTGTACCCTCCTCTTCAGTCAAAAAATCAAAAGCAGAGAGAGCGGAGCAATTAGCAAAGGGAGAACACAAAGACGGAGAATGGGATGGATCGCCTGTAGCTGTAGTGAAGCTGAGAGGAAGAATGGAGGAGAAGAGGAAAAGGAGGAGACACACAAGGAGTTAGAGAGGATGAGCAGGAACGGGATGAAGGGAAGGCAGAGTGGAAGAAGACGAGGATGAAGAGCAGGAGCTGGAGAGGCCAGGAGGAGGAGGAGGAGGAGGAGGAGGGACGGAGGCCTTTCAGAGAATGTAGAGGAATGCGGGGAGCAGGTGGTGAGTGGTGACATGAAAAGCAGCGGTGACAAATGCAGCCGTCCGGCCGTCCGGCAGCAGAAAAGCCCTGTGAATGAAGTGGCGGCATCAGGTTTCACCATAAGCACACCAGAGGCTCCGTGAGGAGGAGGAGGAGGCGCAGGGAGAACACAGTGGAGAGGAAGCTGCCTCATGGTTCCTCTTCTACACCTTTCTGTTTTATTGATTTGGAATAGGTTGATGTGGTCACGTTATAGATCTTTATGGCACACGAATAAAATTCACAAGTCATCTTGTAAAGATACGTTTGTTTGGTTCTCCTGTAGAATATCCCTCTGACGTGAGAATTCCTTAAGGGCCCCGTCACACTGAGCACGAATGAAGGTGAATCAGCCCGAAGGGGCAAAAAAGCCAAAATTCGAGACACAGTCGGGGAGGGACAAATATTCCGCCAGCTGTGTACAAATGCTGTGGGAATACCCAGAACGTGGGCCGAAGCCGCCTCGTCTGATTTGCGCACATTGAGCGCAGCGGCTCTCTCGCTCTCTCTCGTGTGGCAGGACTGAAAGCCAGACATATTTCTTGGTACAGAAACCTGGTTAAAAAGTAGAAAGTTGAATGCACGAGGGGTTTGTTACTACAGGTGTTTTACTTCAGTGTGGACAGTGGATGGCGCACCAGCGTCCCGTCTTTCAATACTATCTGCTGTTGCGGTCACTGTGGTCTGACCGTGGTCTGCACCCAGGTGGGTGGTTCCTGCCTCATCCGTGTTTCACTGAGGGGCCACTCAGGACATTCGGCTTGCAGTCGTGTTGCATTGAGGGGCCAGTCAGGACATTCAGCTCGCTCATCTGTGCCACATCCAGGGCATTCGGCTGGGTTCTTTATTAGCTGGCCATTGCAGTACATCAGCCGACTCCGTTCAGGTGTTTCGAATGCTGAGACGGCAGTCAGACTGCACTTAAACTGCTGTTCGAACTTTCCCCACCTCAAACGCACCTTAACAGTGGTGTGCATGTGCTCTACATTCGAGCTGGCTGTGTCAATGTGCCCGACTCTGTGGGATGCACACGAGGAATGCTGTATGAGGATTTTGAGTGCGCTCTGCCTGAATGTAGGTCAAATGTCCATTTGTGCAGCATTCGGCCTCTAGTGCGACGGGGAGGTGCGTTCAGGCATGATCGAGACATTTGGCCAGGATTCGATGTGCCCGGACATTTTGAAGAGCCTCTCCGAATGCTTGGAATTGCATTTTCTGTTGGGAAGGTGTCGTAGCACGGACCCACAACAGGGGGCGCAAATGAACGGACAATGAGTAAGCCAAAAGGTAACAATTTACTGTTGTGACAATACACAACTAAACGTACAGAAATTACAAAGTCAATGAACACCAGGTGACGTGTGGGCAGGCTCGAAGATAGAAGACCCCGACGAGAGAGAGACCGCGTCCCACACGGCCTCCACCACCAACGGTCTGAAGAACACCGGAGCCGCCAAGTCCCGAATCCCCAGGTGACCTCTGTCTTCGGCTGTCGACCCTGGTACTGCTGGCAGAAAGCAGAGAAAAGATGAATGAGTGTAAATCCTTACACTCAGCGGTCTATAGTCTGTACACAGTTAGGAGGAGAACCTCCACCTCCGAATCACACACTCGTGCAGCTCCTAGTGTGACCACTTATCTGTAGCGCGGTTGTCGTCGTCACGCTCCACGCCACTTCCCAGATAAGGGTGAACACCACAGGATACCGGCTGCAACAGAAGTTCAGAATCCTACACAACGTGTTAATCAGCAGAGAGATTACCTCACGGTAGTCGATTTCTCGGCGAGGAGGTGGAGTCACGATCCGGCTTTTAAGATGGTGATGATGATGATGAACGAGTGACAGCTGGTGCAGGGGATGAATGACAGCTGTCACTTCTTCAGGGTCCGGCGCCCTCTCGTGCTTGGAGCCCGCACTCCAAGCAGGGCGCCCTCTGGTGGTGGTGGGCCAGCAGTACCTCCTCTTCAGCGGCCCACATAACATTTTCATGCCATAACAATATTACGACTGCAGTCATATTGCGGGACGACTGCACCTCGGCCGCCATTTGATATGTTTTCCACCACGAGCGCACCATGAGTGTGGAGTGCATGTGCTCTGGCTGCACGAATGTGTCAGCTGCTGTAAGAATGCTGTACGAGGATTTCGAGTACACCTCGAATTTGCCCGAATGTGAGTCGAATCCTCATTCGTGTGGCATTTGGGCTCATTCATGCTCTCGTGTGACGGGGGCATAAAGGGAAAAAAGGTTTAAAGACTCAACATGATTTTTATTCTATATACCAGAATAATGGCAAACCCATTAAAACTGTCAAAGGTTTGTTTCTGAAAGAGAGTTGAAAAGAACTGAGAAAGTAAGTAAGCAGTGTTGATAATTTTGATAATTTAACTTTGATCATTTAATACCAACTGCTCAGAGAGGAGGAATAACCACCTCTGACACCTGAGTGTCAAGGCCCAGTCTGCTAGCCTTGAACATTGTAGCCCAGTCTGCCAGCCGCCGCCATTCCAGCCTTGCCTGCTAGCCAATGATGTCTCGACCCAGCCTGCTAGCCTCTGGTGTTTTGGCCGTGACTACTAGCCTACAGTATTTCATGCCAGCCTCTGGCATATTGGCCCATATGATTAACCGCTACCGTTTACAGCTAATCCATATATGACCCTTCTAACTGAGTGTTAAACTTCATCCAGCCATGTGGAGGGAGCACCAGGGTAAGAAACAAAATAGGGGTTTGTGTAGAAGGACAGAAATAGAAAGTTGAATGCACGAGGGGTTTGTTACTATGGGTGCTTTACTTCACAGAAAGATGATGGTACCCATGAAACTGGATACACAGTGGACAAAGATTCAAATCCTTCTCAGCTTCATAGAGCCGGGTCTCGGAGCAAAACAAGAATAAAAGTCAGGGTAACAAGATTACAGATTTGATTTGACATAACCCTTATACTAAGGGGTTGATGTGTGTGATGTGGACAGTGGCTCAGTTAGGAGTGATGGACAACCTTGTATGCTGCATGTTAAGCTGAAGGACTTTGAAGTGATTCCTCAACAATGCCAAGAGTCTGAGAAAGAAACTGTACATCAATCCAGATTTGACAGCCAACCAGAGGCAATTGAACCAAAGATCGAGGTCACCTGAACCCAACAGGATACGAGAGAATGATGAAATAGACCCAATCATTAAGAAACTCAAAGTAGTAAAGCAATAATGCTAGAGTTAACACACAACAGGAACTAGGGACTGGGCACACATGATGGGTGTGATGAATCTGTTAGTTTAGCCCACCCATGTGAGAGGACACACAAGACGATACCAAACACACCTGCTACCAAGGAGCATGTGCAAGTGAACCCTATTAAGTACATGACTACAAACTTTGAATGCATTTTGTGTAAGCTGGGAGGATTTTAAAATAAGAGTCTGAGACCTAAAGCCAGACATATTTCTTGGCACAGAAACCTGATTAAAGCCTGAAATTTATAAGTATTCCAGAATACTATATCCACTTGGAGCAGACATTGAGGAAGTAAGGGGCGGTGTTATTATTTATTTGAAAGTTCATTTAAATGCTGAAACTTGCACAGCATTAACTGATTAAAAGTTAAAGGACACTTTATGGCTCTGGTTGAAAAGGACAGGAGCTCATAACAACTTAACTGGAGTAGTTTATATAGAAAGGGAACGTCAAGTGAACATAATGAACAGTTACTGGAGCAATTTGGCATTGCAAGTCAGATTTGTGAAGGCAAAGTGATAGTGAACTGTGATTTTAATGTATCCTTGATTGATTGGAAGTATTCTATTGTGAACGACACTGAAGATTCTTTACAGAAGTATGGCAGAGTGGATAATTTAAACTGTTGGATTGAAAATTTTCTGTTTGCATAAATGGTACTTGTTCAATATGGAAGCAAATAACCAGTGGTATCCCCCAAGGGTCTGTCATTGGGCTGGTGTTGGGAAAGTGTAGGAACACGGACCCACAACAGGGGGCGCAAATGAACGGACAATGGAGGAAGTCAAATAACAATGCTTTACTGTTGTGAAACACGCACAACAAACACAACCGATTACAATGTCAAAGAATAAGCCGAATTCCAACGGTGTCGTGTGGGCAGGCTCGAAGATAGGAGACGTCTGTCTAAGTCGAACCGGAACCACCCGATTTCCTCCGCCACCGAACCCCGGGAATACTGGAGCCGCCAAGTCCCGAACTCCCAGGTGGCCACTGCCTCCGCTTGTCGGATCCGGTACTGCTGGCGAGGAACAGAAACAGTCAGATGTGGGTGCGTCTGCACCCAGCAACACGTAGGGTGGAAACACCACCTCCACCTCTCGTCAGAAAAATACTGTAGTGTAGGAATGTGAGTACTTATCCCAAAAAAGTCCAATACAGTCTCCAGCTGTCCGCACTCCAGGCAGGGTGCCCTCTGGTGGTGGTGGGCCAGCAGTACCTCCTCTTCAGCGGCCCACACAACAGGACCCCCCCCTCAACGGGCGCCTCCTGGCGCCCGACCAGGCTTGTCCGGGTGGCGGCGGTAGAAATCGGCCAGGAGGGCCGGGTCCAGGATGAAGCTCCTCTTCACCCAGTAGCGTTCTTCAGGTCCGTACCCCTCCCAGTCCACCAAATACTGGAAGCCCCGGCCCATTCTACGGATGTCTAAGAGTCGGCGCACAGTCCAAGCCGGTTCGCCATCGATGATCCGGGCAGGAGGTGGTGCCGGACCCGGAGTACAGAGGGGTGAGGTGTGATGGGGCTTGATCCGGGACACGTGGAAAATGGGATGGATCCGCAGTGAGGCCGGAAGCTGAAGCCTCACTGCGGCTGGACTGAGTACCTTGATGATTTTAAACGGACCGATATACCGGTCCTGCAGCTTAGGGGAGTCCACTTGAAGGGGTATGTCCTTAGTAGACAACCACACTGCCTGCCCTGGCCGGTACGTAGGGGCCGGGGTCCGCCGACGGTCTGCATGGGCCTTCGTCCTCATCCGGGCCCTCAGCAAGGCAGAACGGGCGGCACGCCACACCCGACGGCACTTCCGTAGGTGGGCCTGGACCGAGGGCACACCGATCTCTCCCTCAACCACCGGAAACAGAGGAGGTTGGTACCCCAGACATACCTCGAAAGGGGAGAGGCCGGTGGCTGACGACACCTGGCTGTTATGGGCATACTCGATCCAGGCCAGATGGGTACTCCAGGCCACCGGGTGCGCGGCTGTCACGCAACGCAGGGCCTGCTCCATCTCCTGATTGGCCCGTTCTGCTTGCCCGTTGGTCTGGGGATGATACCCGGATGAGAGACTCACCGTGGCCCCCAGTTCCCGGCAGAAGCTCCTCCAGACGTGCGAGGAGAACTGGGGACCACGATCGGAGACGATGTCTGTTGGGATCCCATGCAGCCGGACGACGTGGTGGACCAGGAGGTCTGCTGTCTCCTGGGCCGTCGGGAGCTTCGGGAGGGCCACGAAGTGGGCCGCCTTGGAGAATCGGTCCACTATCGTGAGGATGGTGGTGTTGCCCTGGGACGGCGGGAGGCCCGTGACAAAATCCAGGCCGATGTGGGACCAGGGGCGATGGGGCACGGGCAGCGGCTGGAGCAGTCCCGAAGCCCTGCGATGGTCAGCCTTGCCTCTGGCGCAGGTGGTGCAGGCCTGGATATAATCCCGGACGTCGGCCTCTAGGGACGCCCACCAGAAGCGCTGCCGGACAACTGCCACGGTTCTTCACACCCCTGGATGACAGGAGAGCTTAGAGCCGTGACAGAAGTCCAGGACTGCAGCCCTAGCTTCTGGTGGGACGTAGAGTCTGTTCTTCGGCCCAGTTCCGGGGTCCGGGCTTCGTGCCAGGGCCTCCCGGATGGTTCTCTCTACGTCCCAGGTGAGGGTGGCCACGATAGTGGACTCCGGGATGATGGGTTCCAGTGGATCCGACAACTCCGTTTTGACTTCATCTTCATGTACCCGGGACAAGGCATCCGATCTCTGGTTTTTGGTCCGGTAGGTGATCCGGAAGTCAAAACGGCTGAAGAACAGTGACCAGCGGGCTTGCCTGGGGTTCAGCCGCTTGGTGGTCCTGATATACTCCAGGTTCCGGTGGTCAGTGAAAACCGTGAATGGCACAGATGTTCCCTCCAACAGATGTCTCCACTCTTCAAGAGCCTCTTTCACCGCAAGGAGTTCTCGATTGCCGACGTCATAGTTCCGTTCAGCCGGGGTCAACCTGCGGGAAAAATAGGCACACGGGTGAAGGACCTTATCGGTCTTCCCGCTCTGGGAAAGCACAGCTCCTATCCCTGAGTCCGAGGCGTCCACTTCAACCACTAACTGGCGACTAGGGTCGGGCTGCACCAGAACGGGTGCAGACGAGAAGCGCCGTTTCAACTCCCTGAACGCGGCATCGCAACGATCCGACCAGGTGAAGGGAACTTTTGGTGAGGTCAGGGCTGTCAGGGGGCTAACTACCTGACTGTAGCCCTTAATGAACCTCCTGTAGAAATTAGCAAAGCCGAGGAACTGTTGCAGCTTCCTACGGCTAGTGGGTTGGGGCCAGTCTCTCACCGCCGCAACCTTGGCCGGATCAGGAGTGACGGAGTTGGGGGAGATGATAAACCCCAGGAAGGACAAAGATGTGCGGTGGAACTCACACTTCTCGCCCTTCACAAACAGCCGGTTCTCCAACAACCGCTGCAGGACCTGACGTACATGCCGGACATGAGTCTCAGGATCCGGAGAAAAGATGAGTATATCGTCTAGATATACGAAGACGAATCGGTGCAGGAAATCCCGCAAGACATCATTAACCAAAGCTTGGAACGTCGCGGGGGCGTTTGTGAGGCCGAACGGCATGACCAGGTACTCAAAGTGACCTAAGGGGGTGTTAAATGCCGTCTTCCACTCGTCTCCCTTCCGGATCCGAACCAGGTGATACGCATTTCTAAGATCTAACTTAGTGAATATTCGGGCTCCATGCAGGGGCATGAACACTGAATCCAACAGGGGCAACGGGTATCGATTACGAACCGTGATTTCGTTCAGTCCCCTATAATCAATGCATGGACGAAGTCCGCCGTCTTTTTTACCCACAAAAAAGAAACCTGCACCCATCGGGGAGGTGGAATTCTGGATCAACCCGGCGGCTAAAGAGTCCCGGATGTAGGTCTCCATTGATTCGCGCTCAGGTCGTGAGAGGTTGTACAGCCTGCTGGACGGGAACTCACCACCTGGAACCAAATCAATGGCACAATCGTACAGACGGTGGGGGGGAAGGGTGAGCGCCAGATCCTTACTGAACACATCTACAAGGTCGTGGTACTCCACCGGCACCGTCCCTAGATTGGGCGGGACTCTGACCTCCTCCTTAGCCTGGGAACCGGGAGGAACCGAGGAACCTAAACATACCCGATGGCAGGTCTCGCTCCACTGAACCACTACCCCAGACGGCCAATCGATCCGGGGATTGTGTTTTAACATCCAGGGGAACCCTAAAATCACACGGGAGGTAGCAGGAGTCACAAAAAACTCGACCTCCTCCCGGTGATTTCCTGACACCACCAGAGTTACAGGTGGTGTCTTATGTGTGATTGGAGGGAGTAGGGAGCCATCTAGTGCCCGCACCTGCACAGGCGAGGTAAGCGCCACCAGAGGGAGCCCTATCTCCCTGGCCCATCTGCTGTCTAACAGATTCCCTTCAGAGCCCGTGTCCACCAGTGCTGGGGCCTTCAGGGTTAAATCCTCATAAAGGATTGTAACTGGGAGTCGTGTGGCAATGTGGGTGTGTCCCACGTGAATGTCTCGGCCCACCCCTAGCCCAGTTTCTAGGGGCGGGCGTTGGTGTTTAACCGCTCGGGGCAGTCTCTTACCTGATGCTCTATCGAGCCACAAACAAAACACGCTCCGCGGGCCAGCCTCCTCTGTCTATCTGGTGCCCTAAATGTGGCCCTGCTCGTGTCCATAGCTTCGTCAGCAGGGGGAGCTGTAACCACACGGAGCGCAGGGGCCGTGGAGCATGGGGAGGGCGGAACGCGGTCGGAACCGGAAGGAAGAGGGACGGCGCGTGCCCGGCCACGCCCTTCGTCTTGTTCCCGACGGCGTTCTTCTAACCGATTGTCTAATCGTATGACGAGATCAGTAAGCCCATCTAAATCCCGCGGTTCGTCCTTAGCCACCAGGTGCTCCTTTAGAACCAATGACAGTCCGTTTACAAAGGCGGCGCGGAGGGCAGTGCTATTCCAGCCAGACCTCGCAGCCGCGATGCGGAAGTCGACTGCATAGGCAGCTGCGCTCCGGCGCCCCTGTCTCATTGACAGCAGCACGGCTGAAGCGGTCTCTCCTCTATTTGGGTGATCGAACACTGTTCTGAACTCCCTCACAAACCCATCATATGTCTGAAGGAGCCGTGAATTCTGCTCCCAGAGCGCTGTAGCCCAAGCGCGTGCCTCACCGCGAAGCAGGTTTATTACATAAGCTATCTTGCTGGCATCAGTCGCGTACATGACAGGACGTTGTGCGAAGACGAGCGAACACTGCATAAGGAAGTCCGCGCACGTCTCCACACAACCTCCGTACGGCTCTGGAGGGCTTATGTATGCTTCCGGGGAAGGTGGGAGGGGTGGTTGAACGACCTGTGGAACGTCACTGTTACGCACAGGGTCGACAGGAGGGAGAGCCGCAGCAGCGCCCTGAGGGCGCGCTTCCACCTGTGCGGCGAGAGCCTCCACCCTGCCGTTAAGGAGGACGTTCTGCTCGGTCATTAAATCCAACCGAGCCATGAAAGCGGTGAGGATCCGCTGCAACTCACCGATCATTCCTCCTGCGGACACCTGTGCGCCCTGTTCTTCCATTGGCTGTTCAACAGCCGGTTGACGCCCCTCGGGATCCATGACGTTGGCCGAGATATCCTGTTGGGAAAGTGTAGGAACACGGACCCACAACAGGGGGCGCAAATGAACGGACAATGGAGGAAGTCAAATAACAATGCTTTACTGTTGTGAAACACGCACAACAAACACAACCGATTACAATGTCAAAGAATAAGCCGAATTCCAACGGTGTCGTGTGGGCAGGCTCGAAGATAGGAGACGTCTGTCTAAGTCGAACCAGAACCACCCGATTTCCTCCGCCACCGAACCCCGGGAATACTGGAGCCGCCAAGTCCCGAACTCCCAGGTGGCCACTGCCTCCGCTTGTCGGATCCGGTACTGCTGGCGAGGAACAGAAACAGTCAGATGTGGGTGCGTCTGCACCCAGCAACACGTAGGGTGGAAACACCACCTCCACCTCTCGTCAGAAAAATACTGTAGTGTAGGAATGTGAGTACTTATCCAAAAAAAGTCCAATACAGTCTCCAGCTGTCTTACACACAAGCAACAAAGTATTATTGTCAAGACGATAACACAATTGGCTGAGTACGTTACCTCCTTGGTGGAGCGATATCTCGGCAAAGAGGTGGAGATGACGTCTTGCTGATATACTGATGCTGATCAGATGAGTGGTGACAGCTGTCATAGGTGATGAGTGTCAGCTGTCACCCCGGCTACTCCTGTTAGGCGGCAGCGCCCTCTGGTGCCTGGAGCCCGCACTCCAGGCAGGGTGCCCTCTGGTGGTGGTGGGCCAGCAGTACCTCCTCTTCAGCGGCCCACACAACAGCTGGTGCTTTTCATTATATATATATATATATATATATATATATATATATATATATATATATATTTTTTTTTTTTTTTTTTTTTTTTTTCACTTTCTGTAATTACTTTTTACAGATGACACTAAATTTTATCAGCCAGTTTTATACATACAGAGAGACTTAGATAATATACTGTTATAGACAGCTGGGTTTAATAATAAAAATGTACTAAAGCCTGTTGCATTTACATGATTTAAATATGTACATCGGTTGCACACAATCAGAATGAGTCCAAATAATATAATTTTCTTATGTTTTGATTTGATGAACATAAGACATAGCATCCTGATCATGTGATGTGGAAAAGTAATTCATGCATCTTTTTTCTTGACATGAAGGAAAGGAGATGAGCAAAGAGGAGGTGCAGGACCAGTGTATGAGCAAGTCCGTCAGGACAATGGACCCACATGAGGAATAAGAAGAACTGAGCTGAGAAGAACATTTCTACTGCATTTCTACATTTCTACTAACTATAACTACAAGTGTAGTTATAGTTAGAGGTTTCTCTCCAACCATGACTTTGTGAAGTCACACAGGTCAAAGGGCAGGTCTGAGTCTCTCTGTGCATGCTGGCGTCAAGAGATTTTGAAAACCTCAGGTTCATTGGGCCAACATTTGGAGTGTAGTGCCAGTGTCATCACTGATAAAATACACTAAATGTGTGTGTGAGTGTGTGTCTTTGTCTGCTGCTGCTGGCAGGCCTGTGGGAAAGGATTAGACTTTCACGCCTTTTCCTCCACACTGAAGCCCCATCAAAGGCATTCCGTGCATAACAAATCAGAGTACTGTCTCTCTCTCTCTCTTTCTCTGTCTCTCTCTTTCACACACACACACACACATATATATTCTGGTAATCATTACTCAAACAATAACTACCAGAATTCTTCACACCTTTCATTTTACAAAGTAAATATGTCACGTCATCAAGATACTATTTTGTACGTTTATGTCATATTTACATCTAATCATGAGTTATTTTTAAAAGGATACTTCACTGATGGTCTTTTAAAGTCAATTGTTAAGTGTTTTTAATTTATTTTTAAACTGCTTCAACACACACAGTTCCATTTTGGAACTCTTTGTTCTCTCATCACGGGTCTACGATGGTGTTTTAGGGCCACAATACTTCCAGAATAAAGTCATAATATTACAAGAATAAAGTTGGAATTTTATGATAAAAACCTGTAATATTACGAGAATAAAGTCATAATATTACAGGAATAATGTCATAATATTACTTAGAAATAAGAAAAAACATTATATTTTGAGACTAAACTTGTTATTTTATGAGAATAAAGATGTAATTTTATGAGAGGAAAAACTCTGCATCTCAAAACGAGATCAATCAATCAATCAATCAATCAACTTTTTTTTTATATAGCGCCAAATCACAACAAACAGTTGCCCCAAGGCGCTTTATATTGTAAGGCAAGGCCATACAACAATCATGAAAAACCCCAACGGTCAAAACGACCCCCTGTGAGCAAGCACTTGGCAACAGTGGGAAGGAAAAACTCCCTCTTAACAGGAAGAAACCTCCAGCAGAACCAGGCTCAGGGAGGGGCAGTCTTCTGCTGAGACTGGTTGGGGCTGAGGGAAAGAACCAGGAAAAAGACATGCTGTGGAGGGGGGCAGAGATCGATCACTAATGATTAAATGCGGAGTGATGCATACAGAGCAAAAAGAGAAAGAAACAGTGCATCATGGGAACCCCCCCACAGTCTACGTCTAAAGCAGCATAACCAAGGGATAGTCCAGGGTCACCCGATCCAGCCCTAACTATAAGCCTTAGCGAAAAGGAAAGTTTTAAGCCTAATCTTAAAAGTAGAGAGGGTATCTGTCTCTGGAGATCTGTGGAGAACTTTGTTAAGGGGTACTTCAGTACAGGTTTTACAAATAAGGAAATACAGTAGTGTTCAGAATAATAGTAGTGTGGCATTCAGCCAGTGAGTTTGTCAGTTTTGTGGAACAAACAGGTGTGAATCAGGTGTCCCCTATTTAAGGATGAAGCCAGCACCTGTTGAACATGCTTTTCTCTTTGAAAGCCTGAGGAAAATGGGACGTTCAAGACATTGTTCAGAAGAACAGCGTAGTAGCGTAAAAAGTTGATTGGAGAGGGGAAAACTTATATGCAGGTGCAAAAAATTATAGGCTGTTCATCTACAATGATCTCCAATGCTTTAAAATGGACAAAAAAAAAAAAAAAAAAAAAACAGAAACGCGTGGAAGAAAACAGAAAACAACCATCAAAATGGATAGAAGAATAACCAGAATGTCAAAGGCTCACTCATTGATCAGCTCCAGGATGATCAAAGACAGTCTGGAGTTACCTGTAAGTGCTGTGACAGTTAGAAGACGCCTGTGTGAAGCTAATTTATTTGCAAGAATCCCACGCAAAGTCCCTCTGTTAAATAAAGACATGTGCAGAAGAGGTTACAATTTCCCAAAGAACACATCAACTGGCCTAAAGAGAAATGGAGGAATATTTTGTGGACTGATGAGAGTAAAATTGTTCTTTTTGGGTCCAAGGGCCACAGACAGTTTGTGAGACGACCCCAAACTCTGAATTCAAGCCACAGTTCACAGTGAAGACAGTGAAGCATGGTGGTGCAAGCATCATGATATGGGCATGTTTCTCCTACTATGGTGTTGGGTCTATATATCGCATACCAGGTATCATGGATCAGTTTGGATATGTCAAAATACTTGAAGAGGTCATGTTGCCTTATGCTGAAGAGGACATGCCCTTGAAACGGGTGTTTCAACAAGACAGTGACCCCAAGCACACTAGTAAACAAGCAAAATCTTGGTTCCAAACCAACAAAATTAATGCCTCGCAGATGTGAAGAAATCATGAAAAACTATGGTTATACAACTAAATTCTAGTTTAGTGATTCACAGGATTGCTAAAAAAGACAGTGTGAACATAATAGTTTTGAGTTTGTAGTGTCAACAGCAGATGCTACTATTATTGTGAACACCCCCTTTTCTACTTTTTTACTAATAGCCTAATTTCATAGCCTTAAGAGTGTGCATATCATGAATGCTTGGTCTTGTTGGATTTGTGAGAATCTACTGAATCTACTGGTACCTTGTTTCCCATGTAACAATAAGAAATATACTCAAAACCTGGATTAATCTTTTTAGTCACATACCACTACTATTATTCTGAACACTACTGTACTTAATATTTTGGCCCATCTGCACCACATTATCATTAATATCAGAACTTTGAAAAGAATATGCAAGAAAATGTGTCTATTCTGGAGGGGGAAGCACACGGACTTCACCTGTTGATTACTAGCTCCTGAAATCGCCTCTTTGGAGGAGGAGACGGCTGGAACTGGCAGTCTGCAGGGTTAGCGCTTCTCGTATAAATACAACTTTATTCTCGTAATATTACAAGGTTTTTTTCTCATAAAATTACAAGGTTTTTTTTCATAAAATTACACTTGTCTCATAAAATTGCGACTTTATTCTCGTAATGTTATGACTTTATTCTTGAACAATAAAAAAAACCTCAATGTGGCACTAAAACGCCATCGTACGTGTCCAGTACAGCCTGTAGAGAATAGCTGTTTATATGTGCACCTGAAAATCTCTCTGTTTTCCCATTAATGAGTACAGCCTTTGACTGGTTGGACTGTTTTAATTGACATGGGTGTCCTGAAGTATGGCGCACTGTGCGCAGTGTTTCAGGCCACGAAGGATGAGAGAGTTTCTGTGAGCCACAGGTAGCATGTTAGCACGTTAGCTTGGTTGTGTATTTCAGTTACACAAAGTAAATATTCAGCCCTCAAACTTCTCTCAAAACTTTTTAACATTTACTGAAAAACAAAATGCTCACTTGTCTGCTCAGAGAATTCAGATGGAAAAGCTCCAGATTTGGGTAAATTACACAAAAATGCCTGAGTAATATGGAAATAAACAGCCCAATCTCACGTTTTTTTTTTCGTGCTCCCATCACAAACTGAGTCAAATTTTCATGACTTTCGTGTTTTTTTATTTAACTCACCAATACTAACCCAACTCCTACCCCAACCCTAACCTTAACCATAACCTAACCCTACTCCTTCCCCCAACCCTAACCATAACCACCCGACCCCCCGTTTCACTTTTAATTTTGTGCAGCCATCACGAAATTGGAATTAATTTGTGCTGCTGTGACGAAAATGAGGCACTTTTTGTCACAATATCACGAACCAATAGATTAATGTATACGAGGTCTGTCAATAAAGTATAGGTCCTTTTTATTTTTTTCAAAAACTATATGGATTTCATTCATATGTTTTTACGTCAGACATGCTTGAACCCTCGTGCGCATGCGTGGGTTTTTCCACGCCTGTCGGTGACGTCATTCGCCTGTGAGCACTCCTTGTGGGAGGAGTCGTCCAGCCCCTCGTCGGAATTCCTTTGTCTGAGAAGTTGCTGAGAGACTGGCGCTTTGTTTGATCAAAATTTTTTCTAAACCTGTGAGACACATCGAAGTGGACACGGTTCGAAAAATTAAGCTGGTTTTCGGTGAAAATTTTAACGGCTGATGAGAGATTTTGAGGTGATACTGTCGCTTTAAGGACTTCCCACGGTGCGAGACGTCGTGCAGCACTCTCAGGCGCCGTCGTCAGCCTGTTTCAAGCTGAAAACCTCCACATTTCAGGCTCTATTGATCCAGGACGTCGTGAGAGAACAGAGAAGTTTCAGAAGAAGTCGGTTTCAGCATTTTATCCGGATATTCCACTGTTAAAGGAGATTTTTTTAATGAAAGACATGCGGACGGATTGCAGCGTCGGCTCGCAGCCGCTGCGACGCTCCGCCACTGGAAAAACACCTCTGTTGGAAGCCTTAAGGACAAGTTGGAACATGTCCAGCTGTTAAACAATTTCTCATATACTCACTCCACTGAAAGCCATCAAAAGCCGCCTGGATTTTACAAATGATTATCAACACGGAGGTGTTTTTCCTGTGCCGCCGCACCGCGCCGGCTGCGTCCCGACGCGCGGACCCGTCCACACGTCTTTCATTAAAAAAAATCTCCTTTAACAGTGGAATATCTGGATAAAATGCTGAAACCGACTTCTTCTGAAACTTCTCTGTTCTCTCATGACGTCCTGGATCAATAGAGCCTGAAATGTGGAGGTTTTCAGCTTGAAACAGGCTGACGACGGCGCCTGGGACCGCTGCGCGACGTCTCGCACCGTGGGAAGTCCTTAAAGCGACAGTATCACCCCAAAATCTCTCATCAGCTGTTAAAATTTTCACCGAAAACCAGCTTAATTTTTCGAACCGTCTCCACTTCAATGTGCCTCACAGGTTTAGAAAAAATTTTGATCAAACAAAGCGCCAGTCTCTCAGCAACTTCTCAGACAAAGGAATTCCGACGAGGGGCTGGACGACTCCTCCCACAAGGAGTGCTCACAGGCAAATGACGTCACCGACAGGCGTGGAAAAACTCACGCATGCGCACGA
The DNA here is from genome assembly GCF_902500255.1 of Thalassophryne amazonica. Taxonomy (NCBI): domain Eukaryota; kingdom Metazoa; phylum Chordata; class Actinopteri; order Batrachoidiformes; family Batrachoididae; genus Thalassophryne; species Thalassophryne amazonica. The sequence continues at coordinate 13,827,590 of NC_047104.1, forward strand.
GGGTTCAAGCATGTCTGACGTAAAAACATATGAATGAAATCCATATAGTTTTTGAAAAAAATAAGAAGGACCTATACTTTCTTGACAGCCCTCGTATTTCGTGCTGCTGAATCACAACTTGCCATGAGACTGGGTTGAACTAAAACATGATGTTAGTGCGTAACAGAGGCCAGCGTAAACCTCACTTCACGATGCCAAAAGACATTCAAGCAACAAATGGTAGAGGCCTTGGTTTTGAGTCTCCTGGTTAGGGCCCCTTCACGCATAGTATGAATAAGTACAACTCAGGGCAACTCATGGTGAAACAGCTCGTATGAATAAACCATAAAACATTGCGCAGATGGGCAGGTGTACATGATCCTCAAGTGGCGTGCATGCGACGGTGTCTTTTGAACAGGAATACAGTGTGAGCAGTGACACCAATCACGCCGCTGATGTAGAGAACATCCATCCATCCATCCATTTTCTTCCGCTTATCTTAGGTTGGGTCGCGGGGGCAGCAGCTCAAGCAAAGCCGCCCAGTCCTCCTGATCTACACACACCTCCCCCAGCCCCTCCGGGGGAACCCTGACGTGTTCCCAAGCCAGCTGAGAGACATAGTCCCTCCAGCATGTCCTGGGTCTTCCCTGGGGCCTCCTCCCGATGGGACGTGCCCGGAGCACCTCTCCAGCGAGGCGTCCAAGGGGCATCTGGAAAAGATGCCCGAGCCACCTCAACTGACTCCTTTCGATGTGGAGGAGCAGCGGCTCGACTCCGAGCTCCTCCCGAGTGACAGAGCTCCTCACCCTATCTCTAAGGGAGCGCCCAGCCACCCTGCGGAGGAAACTCATCTCGGCCGCTTGTACTCGCGATCTTGTTCTTTCAGTCATGAGCCAAATCTCATGACCATAGGTGAGGGTCGGAACGTAGATCGATCGGTAAATCGAGAGCTTTGGCCCCCTGCTCAGCTTTCTCTTCACCACGACAGTCCGATACAGCAACCGCATCACTGCAGACGCTGCACCGATCCGTCTATCAATCTCACGCTCCATCCGTCCCTCACTCATGAACAAGACCCCGAGATACTTAAACTCCACCACCTGAGGCAAGGACACCCCACCGACCTGAAGAGGGCAAGGCAGCTTTTTCCGGTCGAAAACCATGGCCTCGGATTTGGAGGTGCTGATCCTCATCCCGGACGCTTCACACTCGGCTGCAAACCACCCCAGTGCACGCTGAAGGTCCTGATTTGACGAAGCCAACAGGACCACATCGTCCACAAACAGCAGAGATGAGATTCTGTGGTTCCCAAACAGGACCCCCTCTACACCCTGGCTGCGCCTAGAAATTCTGTCCATAAAGGTAATGAACAGAACCGGTGACAAAGGGCAGCCCTGGCGGAGGCCAACGTGCACTGGAAACAGGTTTGACTTACTACTGGCAATGCAAACCAAGCTCCTGCTGTGGTCGTACAGGGACCAGATACCCCTTAGCAAAGGACCCCGGACTCCCGGAGCACCCCCACAGGGCACCTCGAGGGACATGGTCAAACGCCTACTCCAGATCCACAAAGCACATGTAGACTGGTTGTGTGAACTCCCATGAACCCTTGAGCACCCGATGGAGGGTGTAGAGCTGGTCCAGTGTGCCGCAACCAGGACAAAAACCCCACTGCTCCTCCTGAATCCGAGGTTCGACAAATCAGTCAAATTCTCCTCTCCAGCACCCTGGAATAGACCTTACCGGGGAGAGTGAGGCGTGTGATCCCCCTGTAGTTGGAACACACCCTCCAGTCCCCCTTCTTAAACAGAAGGACCACCACCCCGGTCTGCCAATCCAGGGGTACTGTCCCCGACCGCCACGCGATGTTGCAGAGACGTGTCAACCAGGACAGTCTCACAACATCCAGAGACTTAAGGTACTCAGGACGGATTTTGTCCACCCCAGGAGCCTTGCCAGGAGCTTTCTGACCACCTCGGTGACTTCGGCCTGGGTGATGGACAAGTCCGCCTCTGAGTCCCCAGTCGCTGCTTCCTCTTCGGAAGACGTGACGATGGGATTGAGGAGATCCTTGAAGTATTCCTTCCACCGCCCAACAACATCCTCAGTGGTTTGATGGGCTCTCACAGCGCACACTCTGTCTTTCAGCCGCTGGTGTGCGCAAATAGTTGTAGCAACAGGTGTACGAGGTGTTGTAATGTGCCAGGCACAGTCAGTTTGCCGAATTCTTCATATTTGTAAATTGTTCAGTCTATGTATTATTTTTATCCAGTAAATTAATACAATAGGCCTTATCTGTATCTGGAATGCGCATGCTCATACCCACGACTCACAGCACACCGCAAAAAAGTCACTCCACAAGAGAAAATTGATTTAGCTCACTTTTATTCTTTAATGTTACCATCTTGTGCTTTTTTTAATGACTATTTATCAGTTAGCATAGGTATTTGGAAATGCACAGACTGTAACAATGGCGAGTATACCATAGAACCAAACAGGTGTAACTTCACCTTCTGAAAAGCACACGTGCAAATTTGATTCAAATGATTGTGACTGTCCAAATCCATGTACTAATGTTATGGAAATACAGATAATAACAGTTCTGAGTAAAAAAAAATTATCCATCCATTTTCTATATCTGCTGACTCCAGTCAAGGGACTTAGAGGGGTTTGGAGCTTATCCCAGCAGTCATAGGACGTGAGGTGGGGTACACCCTGGACAGGATGCCAGTCTATTGCAGGGCCACATATAGACAGACAAACAGATTATACATAGTGGCTCAAATATACTCATACATTCACTTAAAACTTATAATAAGTGGTACTGATGGTTCCGCAATGTCTTTTAACGTGACATGGCCTATTAACTCCTCATTAATGATCATGATTGAATACAACTAGTAGTTTCTCTTTTCCAGCATAAAAAGGATGTTTTTGACAACACTCACTGGACTAACCAATACTCCAAGGAACTCAGTTAAAGATCTAAGAAGGAGAAATGTAAATTATACGTTGGGAAGGTCTCTTGGAGCCATTTATAAACATCTACAGATTCCAAGATCATCACTTCACACAACTGTCTACAAGTACAAGTTAATCAGATGTATTGCCACATTGCCATGGTCTGGAAGAAGATCCAAACTTCTGCCCTCAGATGAGAGGAAAGTGGTTAGGATGTTCTGGAACAACCAATGAACCAACAGGGCTCAGGCTGCCAAGAACTGGAAACTGCTGGAACACCAGCATCACTATCCACAGTAAAGCAAGTTTTGCATCGCCATGGATTGAGAGGGTGCTGACCAAGAAAGAAGCCCCTGATCCAGTATTGACACGTTCAAGGTAGACTGTAGCTGCCGACATGGGCAAGCCAAATGCCTATTAGAGAAACTTTTGGGGTCAGATACAATTCAATTTATTTCATTTTATACAGTGCCAAATCACAACAAAGCTGCCTCAAGACCCTTCACACAAGTAAGTTCTAACCTTACCAACCCGCCGAGCAAGCACACAGCCCACAGTAGTGAGGAAAAACTCCATAGGATGATACTGAGGAAGAAACCTCAAGCAGAACAGACTCAAAGGGGGTGACCCACTGCTTAGGCCATTCTAACAGTTACAAGGTTTTTTTTACAAAGTTTTACAAAGCTGAAGAAACATAAAACATGAAATCAAAACATCTGCTGCATCAGCTTCAGGTATGGCATCTCGCAGTAGGTCCAGCATCCCGCTGTCCACATATACCACTGTCACGTATTTCCCTCTGCACCTTGGACAGAGAGAAAAAGAGAAGAATCAGTCGACCAGAAAAACCACACCTGCACAGTAAAATCACCAGTGTTAAATTAACACTGACAGTGAACATATGGTCCCACTCTGGCCAGAGTAAATGGACTGCATTCATATAGCACTTTTCCATCTGCATTAGATGCTCAAGGTGCTTCACAATTATGCCTCACATTCACACAGACACACTCACATACTGATGTCAGGGTACTGCACAACAAAGACAAAAGTTGTGCTTTTTGGTCGCAATGACAATAGGTATGTTTGGAGGAGGAAAGGTGAGGCTTTCAAACTCTCATTATATTACGCAACATATCTAGCCATTTGGCCACTTGAAAATTCAAGACATTTTCAAGATGGCTGCCAAAATTACCTGTTCAAAATCAATTTTTCAATTCAAAATATTTTTTTTAATATATTTGCAACTAAGGATCAGAAATTCTGTTGTTGTCCATCTTAGAGAAAATTCTAACTAGAAATCCATATGATCAGGGTATGATATCCAAAGAATATGGTTTGTTGACATCTTCTCCACAATCCTGTTTCTAAACTTAATAGTAAGTACAGTCGTGTTCAGAATAATAGTAATGCTATGTGACTAAAAAGATTAATCCAGGTTTTGAGTATATTTCTTATTGTTACATGGGAAACAAGGTACCAGTAGATTCAGTAGATTCTCACAAATCCAACAAGACCAAGCATTCATGATATGCACACTCTTAAGGCTATGAAATTGGGCTATTAGTAAAAAAACTATTATGTTCAAACTGCTTTTTTAGCAATCCTGTGAATCACTAAACTAGTATTTAGTTGTATAACCACATTTTTCATGATTTCTTCTCATCTGCGAGGCATTAATTTTGTTGGTTTGGAACCAAGATTTTGCACGTTTACTAGTGTGCTTGGGGTCATTGTCTTGTTGAAACACCCATTTCAAGGGCATCTCCTCTTCAGCATAAGGCAACATGACCTCTTCAAGTATTTTGACATATCCAAACTGATCCATGATACCTGGTATGCGATATATAGGCCCAACACCATAGTAGGAGAAACATGCCCATATCATGATGCTTGCACCACCATGCTTCACTGTCTTCACTGTGAACTGTGGCTTGAATTCAGAGTTTGGGGTCGTCTCACAAACTGTCTGTGGCCCTTGGACCCAAAAAGAACAATTTTACTCTCATCAGTCCACAAAATATTCCTCCATTTCTCTTTCGGCCAGTTGATGTGTTCTTTGGCAAATTGTAACCTCTTCTGCACATGTCTTTATTTAACAGAGGGACTTTGCGGGGGATTCTTGCAACTGTCACAGCACTTATAGGTAACTCCAGACTGTCTTTGATCATCCTGGAGCAGATCAATGAGTGAGCCTTTGCCATTCTGGTTATTCTTCTATCCTTTTAATGGTTGTTTTCTGTTTTCTTCCACGCGTCTCTGGTTTGTTTGTCCATTTTAAGCACTGGAGATCATTGTGGATGAACAAGCTATAATTTTTGCACCTGCGTATAGGTTTTCCCCTCTCCAATCAACTTTTTAATCAAACTATGCTGTTCTTCTGAACATGTTTTGAACGTCCCATTTTCCTCAGGCTTTCAAAGGCTTTGTGAGAATCTACTGAATCTACTGTACCTTGTTTCCCATGTAACAATAAAATATACTCAAACCTGAATTAATCTTTTTAGTCACATAGCACTACTATTATTCTGAACACTACTGTAAGTCCCTTTGGCTGCTCCCTTGTTTGCACTCAGAGTCACCACAGCAAATCCACAGTGGATCTGCATGTTGAAGTGGCACAGGTTTTACTCTGGATGCCCTTCCTGGCGCAACTCCACATTACATGGAGAAATGTGGCAGGGGTGGGATTTGAACCCGGAGCTTTCTGAACTGAAACCAAGCGCATTAACCACTTAATGGGCCTCATGTATCAATGTTGCGCACTTGTGGCGTAAATTTACGGCGTAAACTTGAAATACACCAAAGTCGCCGTGACATGTATCAAGCAGTGCGCACCTGCCCATTTCTGGCGTACGCCTGACGTGATCTTGATAAATGCGGCGGGTGGAAACGATCGTAATTATAATAAACACGCCCATAAATATTCAGACTCTGCTTCAGACACACCCTCATTTTACGACATGGAAGCCGGGAAGACGGCAATGAAAAAGAACTCCACCAATCACGACGCGTGCCAATAGAGCGCCGAAAGCGGCTGTCGTATCAATTATTTTGTAGTATATAATCAATAAAGTGTTACAGTGGTCCCTCATTAATCGCTGGAGTTACGTTCTAAAAAATAGCCTGTAATACGCGAAACCACGACATAGTCAGCATTATTTTTTACAATTATTATAGACGTTTCAAAGCTATAAAACCCCTCACTACACAGTTTATACACTTTCTCAATCAGGCATGAACATTTTCTCACTTTTCTCTCATGTGTAAACACTCTCAAAGTTCAAACCTTAGTAGGAAAATAATACCAAACTGTTTTCAGGCCCAAACATTTGTTTGAGAAATAAAAATAGAACGTTTTCCTATAAATAATTATGATGGCATTTAGAACTAACGAATTAATTTTAATGATTAACGAACGAGGTTGGACACATAAGAAATTATTAATAGTGACTGACCAGTATGTCACAGATCGCGCCTTTGCGTCCTGGCGCTGCGCCTTTCCCACTCACATCTCGCTTCAGCAGGTGTGTGTTTCCGTGTGACAAACACAGTTATGAGTAGTTGTTGGCGCTCTTTTCTCTTCTGGGCAACAAGATTCTTAGAAACATATACGCAGAACACAGAACACTGTAAAAAAAAAAAAGGCATGCAAAATTGGACTAAATACGAGACCCCGAGGCCGCGAAAGGTGAACGGCGTTATAGCGAGGGACCACTGTATTCTCTTTTCACATGTCAATAATTCTTGACATGTGGATATTTGCTCCCTCAATTAATAAGACACGCCTAATCTGTCAGATTTCTTTATTTTTTTAAATTTATTTTCTGTATTATTTTATTGTGACAACCGAATGGAGACGACAAAACCTGGTTGCAGCACGGGCGAATTAAGGGAAATGACGAAACTACAATTGTTATTATCAATTTCATAGTCTAAAACGATCACACCACATGAAGTTAAGCTCAGCGCTGCTCTGGCTCCAGGCTCACGTCTGGAGAAAAAGGCGAGCAGTGCTTTCCTTCCTGTCAGACACTGTAGCCACGGATCGTGCTCCATAACAATCCCGCAACAGCGGGATTTGTATTGATTATTATGTAGTATAATCAGGAAAGTGTTATTGGATTTGTATAATGGCACTGTTATCATGTTGATCATCTTCATTCCTATGTGGATTCCAACACTGTTCATTTTGGTGTATAATTTATGCCACCTCTCAACCTGGTATATATTTTCAGCGCAGCGTACACCAACGACCCACATTGATAAATGCCAAGTAGCGCAGCATAATTTACAGGAGGAACTAACAACAGAACAATGGAGTATAGCGTGTAAGGTAAAATACTGCCTACTGCAATTTAACTGGTTGATGGGATTGTATATAACTCCACAAAAACTGAACATGCAGATTCTTGATCTCTGTAATAGATGTGGAGAAGATAAAGGTACTTTATTCCATTGTCTATGGTTATGTCCAAAAATAAAGGAATTCTGTGAAGAAGTTAAAATAACACATAGGAGTACTGGAAACTAAAATGGTTTCTATTGGGCTAAAAACCCTAGAGGACATCACATAAACCATTATGATAAAATTTTTATAAATACTGGAATACAACAAGCAAGATAGTGATCGCTCTATCATGGATAAAGACTTGTCAATCCGACTATTGCAAAGTGGCTTAAAGAAGTTTCTCTATACCTCCATTGAAAAAAAAAAAAAAATCACATTGTACACCAGAAGATAACTAGACATATTTCAGAAGTGTGGGAATGATTCATTCAGTATGTAAGAACAAGGATTAGTCTTACTTAATGCATGAAACAGACAGAATAATCACACCCTGCATAGATCCACAACCATATGCTGCATCTTGACCATCATTTGACATCTGGAAAGACTCTTGTGGACTCGAGTGCCTTTTTTAAGTGTACATAAAGCTTGTTTTTTTTGTGTAGTTATAATGTAAATGTGTTTTTCTCTATTATTTTGCAAAAACCCTCAAATATATTTTGAAAACAAAAAGAAATGCTCCTATTTGATCAGTTAATATGATACTGATGTCAAATTACCTTATACTTTAATTGCTATTTGTTAGATTTAATGTTTTATTTTTGCTTATGTGCCAAATTAGAGTGAAGCTTTTACTTTTAATATTAATGGTTTCCACCCAGCACATTTTGAAAGTATTTATCGCTTGAAACTACGGAATGTAGGCCTATTAAAAGTTTAGTGTTGAAAATTGATGCCACTATCAGCATCATATTGTTGCTGGAATGGAAAAAAAAATTTAATCCTGCACGCCTGAAAACCTACCTATTTGACACAAATCAAATGATACTGGCATAGTTCCATATTATGCCAGTATGCTAGCCATATGAAAGAGAGAATAAATGCATCTTATACAAAGGTTGTGCTTTTGGTCGCAATGACAGGGGTATGTTTGGAGGAGAAAGGTGAGACAAGATTGGCACAAATCAAATAACATTTTTGACTGAAAAAAAAATGATTTAGGGTAGATCTGGTGGGCATCATGACATTAGGCACTATCTTGTGTTTCATTGATGCTGTAAAACAGATCCATTGTGGTACGAGCATTTCAATGCAAGACTAATTTTTTCAGGTCATTTTGGTGCCATCTTGGAAAATGGCCACCCATCTTGGATGTTTAATGGGCGCTATTTGGTAAGTACCATCTTGGGACTCATCATGCCAAATTTGGTGCTTGTACCAGCATTTGCACGATTTTTCTGTAAAATTGGTATCTGCTCCACTGGTTTTAGCCCAGCAAAGCTCATGGAATGAACCACGTGTCATAAAGTTTGGCTTCTTTACAGAGCTCATACTGTTGAGCAGGAATTCTTGCCAGTTTTGGACGGGCATTTTCAAACCATGCAATGCTCTGAAACCATTTAACTGACCATACATACAGGCTAGAAAACACACAACAGGCACTTTTACACTGGAACTTCAGTTTGAAACAAAAGTTGAAAATATGCTTGATGGAAGGGGAAAATCACTCAGTGGGTACATTATTATTTTGCAATAGTGTTTAGTAGACAGTCTACAAATATTGCTTATATGTTGCACCAAATCTGCAATGGAAACCCTCTAGCATTATTAAAGTTGTAACTCGAAGCCTTGGCTGAGGTATGTGCTCTCCAAGTACCATTCTACTGAAAAAAACAAAAAAAATCTCCCGGATAAGAAGTGACAGGCAGTTTTTACACAGTCTAATGTTTTATTGTGTAGTCGGCAACAAAACATGAATACACCGTGCCTCCAGTTGTTGACAAGACAACTGACATGAAATGAACACCACAACTGTGTGGAATGATTTGTAAAAGTCTATGGCTTACCAAGCTCGACACTGAACCTATTTACAATTCAACTCACTGACAGTTTGGAAATTGGAGCACAAAGCTTTTTTTCTTTTTAATATAAATATAAAGGGATAAGGAAGGCCACTATGGGCCTAAAGGGGGGATAAAGTCTCTATCACCGAGACAGCTTAACACTCAACAGAGTTATAGATATCCCATTTTCTGTTATGGCACCAGTATCAAAGCAGGCCCTGGACTTGCTGGTTTCCATCATAGATGCTTCATCTCGAGAAGTTTCAACAGAGCTAGTAGGCACTGAACCAACAAGTAGAATAGAATAAGACCTAACAAATAAAAAGTCTAAAATTAAAGATAGATATCGACTGTCACATGAGGTATTGTAGATCAAAGCACATCTGTACACCGTCTTATTTTTTTTTTTTATCTTTTTTGGAATAGTACAGAATCTAAACAAACAATAGCAACTGAACAAAAAAAATCATCACTTAAGCTACATAAAACAAAACAAAACCAAAAAAAAAGTCAACAACACAATTTTCTATGAGAAAATTCAAACCTAGCATGGCAGTATAGACATTTGATGTATAAAAAAATGTAGCAGCAAACAGGAGAAAGCATTTTTTTTAAATCCATCATGGTTTTAGTCTTTTTTTTTTACGTAGCTGGGATTTATTTTCTATAGCAGCGGAATACAAGGAGTGTTTCTCTCCTACTCTCTATTATCCTTAATGTACAATCAGAAACCTACGCAGCAGGGTTCCTACACAGTTTCAGAAAATCACACACGTTTCTCACAACTCAAAGTGATCATATTGTGCAAAAATCCAGTTTTATCCATCGTCTATGGTTAAGTATGATTTGGGGTTTTAAGTCCAACAATTCTGTCCCACTCTTGGCACAATTTTAAACAACTGTGAATGTGTGGGACAGAAATGCCTCCTACTCAAGACAGAAGGGGGCGTGGCCAGCATGCAGTTTCCTTTCCGTTTAAAGCGACAGGTACACAGAGGTTCTGAAAATGGACTGTCACCGTCTCCTCAGTCTCTGTAATATTTTTGGCTCCAAACATTGCAAATGTTTTTGCAAACCCCTGGTAACCTCTGTGCTGAAAGTTGACCCCTTTTAAATTAAAGTCCTGGTACAAAACTGGACTTTATACTCTCCATAAAGACAGACAACGGGTGATGGATGCTGATGGACGTTGAACAAACCCAATGGTACAAAAGTATGAATTTCTTCCATGCAAGGTGAAAATGTGCTTCCTGTCGTTCTCTGTGCTGTGTTAGAACCTGAATGGAAGCCAACAGCGCGGACACCCCGCTGCTGAGCTTTCGAGCCTTTAAGCCACCTGTTCACACCCTCAGTACTCTTGCCAACATTGCCCTCTGCATTTTTTTTCCATTTATTTATTTTTTCGGCAAGTCCCCAAGAAATGCAGCTCAGGTCTTTTGTTTGTGCAAAATCACGTCAACAGTCTCATCAGCTCTCCTCGTCATTTAGCTTCGCCCCTTCCCTAATCCATGAGCATCTGTGGAGGAGGGGCCCCTTGGGTTTTCCAAAGCCTTTCCCACTGGTTGAGCTAAACTCCAGAAGGTGGAGCCAAAGACCAGTTATTTGAAGTTTGCAAAAAGACAAAATAGAAAAATAAATAATATTAATAGCAGAGACATCATCTCTTAGTCGTAGCGCCGGTCTTTTCCACATGACCGCGGCTCTGAAGCTCCGAACACTGAAGCTTAACCAAAACCAACGGGATTGCTTTGAATTTAAGAGCAGCTCGGCCTCTGAGAATTCTGTGTGTGTGTGTGTGTTGGGGGGGGTTGACAGCACGCCGCCAACCTCCGAGACTTGTGATGGCATCGAGCAGCGTTCAGACATATGTTCTACTGGTCATGAGTTTGTCCCGTTAAAAGAAAACCTGCTCCGACTCCAACACTGTGAAAGAATCCTGCTCTTCTCCCTTTCTTTTTAATTTTTTTTAATGTTGTTTTACAAACTTAATCACTGATTTTATTTATTTATTTTTTAAAGATGAGCCAGCAGTACTGACCAAAAGTGGCCTTTTTTTTCCTTTTTTTTTTTTTTTAAAGAACATAGCTGGAATGGTTTTTGGGTTTGACAACAGTGGGGGGGGGGGGGGTGCTTGCATGCCTGCAAGCAGATCTGCTTGCAGGCATGTTGATTTAAGCATAACGAACCACAGCTCAAACGAGTCACAAATGCTGGTTGAAATCAACCTACTTTTCCAAGTTAGCACCCCGGGGGGGGTTAAAATCAGAGCATTTCACACTAAATGTGGTTAAAACAAAAAAGAGATTTAAGACTAATTCATAGCAGGTCTACAATGACATAAAGTGACTAAACATAAGCAAGCAGGATATATGAAAGTTTGCACTGCAACAACAAAAAGACGGGAGAGTGAAAATCTAACAACACTCTAGATTATCACAGAGAGAACGAAAAACAAAAAGCCTCTTCTCTTTAATACATTTCAGGTAAAAACCTGAAGTCAGACTCACAAACACCTACATCACACGTCACCATGTTTTAGTAGGAAACGTTGCGTCTTCAGCAATTTAAAGATTCCTAGTTTAATTTTTCAGGGATTAAGAAAACAAACTAAAATGTCTATTTTTGTGGCTTAAACTCCAGCTCTCTTAGTTTTTCAGTTTCTTTTTTTTTTTGCTCTGTAGTGTTCATTTCCTGGAATGGGAGTGGCAGCAGGCAGGAAATGTGATTTGGGGTCCTTGTGGAATCGGGGGGCTGTGTGCTGTCTTTACAGCCGCAGACTGAGAATGTAGGTGACAAAATCGGCCATGAAGCAAAAACAGCCCACCAGAGAGGAGGAGGGGAAGCCAGGTTCATGCAGGCAGAGCATCCCGCTCGGGATCGGTACGCTGCATCAGACGGCGCATCCAGCCCGTCGCCACGCTCCAGCCGTTACTTTCCCTCAATCATCAGCACGCCGTGCCATCACTCAGATGTTGACATCTCTGACATCTGTCGGGGTGCAGGACACATCCACGTCCTCTTCCACATGTTTGGTTTCTGTCGTGCTGCTGTACTGTTGGGCCTGCCGCAGCGTGGACTCCAGCAAGGACTCGATCTGCTCCTGGCATGACCGCAAGCAGTCCTGAAGGCAACACAACCAAGGGCACACATTTTATATAACCTCCTCATTTGCCTGCATCAGGGAAACAGCTCCTGTCCTCAAACGGACAAGTCTCATGTTAACGTCTCAATAAAACAGACAGACTTTCCTGGGTTTGACCTCTGAAAGTTAGCCAAGGTCAAAGGTCAGGCCACCAACAGACATTACCATACACATTATATATCTGGCATACTGTTGTAAAAAGCACAACACCCTGCATGCGCTATATTAATTTGTACATAAGCGAAAACTGTAAAATATTTGTTTAAACGCTATAGTGACGGTCAGATATGTCGACCACATTGGTGACTTGCATATTTTGGAAGTAGCGTGTATCTCTGTGACGTACCGGGTCACTGCGAATGACTTGTGACAGGAAGTTGGTGAGGTTCTGGGAAGACAGGGAGCTGTCTTGACTCTTCAGGTACAAACCCCGGACAGCTGCCGCCACGCTGCTGGCCGCCACCATGGACGGAGGACTGGTGATAAAGTTGACATCTGTCAAAAACAGCACAGCGGGAGTTAGGACGGTGCGTCAGAACCATGGCACTGTGTCTGCAGCACAACCAGTACTGCTTCCACCCAGAGTTAACATCAGCATTCATAGGAAACGTGCTTCCTGTCATTAAGATGCCCTCGACCTGGAGGAGACCCGGGCTGAAACTAACCATTATTTTCAAAGATAATCAGTTTATTGCCAGACAGGAGTAGAAACACAAGATGTAGACAAATATGAAACTGTTGTGTGAAAACTACAACTTATCCTCAGATTCAAACTGTGAAGCCGTAAACAAAGACGACACTTTGCGATATTGATGACACAGTACAGCTGTTACAAAAAAAAAAAATAATAATAATACTACTCTGCAGTATTTGGCGAATTCCGTTTAGCTGCTAGAAGCCTCAGTCACTTTTTTAAACAATCTAAATTCAACTTAAGTTGAAAGACGAGCAGCAAAGGTCAAAGAGTCTTTAAAATGTCCAAGCTGCTGTTTTAAGGACAAAAAGGAAACCATCTGACTGCTCATTTCTGTAAAATCAGCCTGGTAAGAGATCTGGATCTGTCCAATCACTTCATGGGTTTATTAAAGGCCGACCACCACTGCAGCTCTTACTTGATGGCAAGGGGCTACTCCCCTTGCCATCAAGTAAGAGGAACACCAGTTGTGGTCCTTTAGCAGCTACTGTCATTCTGTGACTTGGAGGGGAGCAACAGCTTCACAGGACGGGACTCACATGCACTCAACGTACACACATGGCTAGTTGGGCTGTGAAAACAAACAAACAAAAAACGTACCAGAGCAATACAAAGCGTGGGATACGTCCCTCCCTCCTATGTCAAGTTGGTGTATGGTTTTATAGTAGAGGTGATAATGAAGTCTGGAAATTATTTCCATAGCCAGAGATGCTTTAAAGATGGTTTCATCTATTTGCCACTTTATAATTGGTATTTTCAAAAGGACAGGGACAGAGTGAGAAGCTCCACTATCCGGGAGGAACTCTGAGTAGAGCTGCAGCTTCTTCACATCAAAAACCAGATGAGGTGGTTCAGACAGCCGGTGAGGATGCCCCCGGTCATCTCCCTAAGGAGGTCTTCCAGGCACATCCAATTGAGAGGAAGCCCCGGAAAAGACCCAGGACACACAGGAGGGATTCTATTCCTGAACTGGCTTGGGAAGGCCTCAGAATCCCCCAGGAAGAGGTACAGGACTTGCCAGAGCATAGGGAAATGTGGGATGAGCTGCTTGGTCTACTTCCACTTTCCAGACAAGTGGCAGAAAACTGGTGAATTAATGCATAATCATTTCCTCTAGCGTCCCCAAAATTTACCACCAAGAAATAGTTTCAATCATGCAAGGTCATGTTCACTTCCTGTATAGAAACAAAACTCAAGATGGCGTCTATAATGGCGACACTGAGTAACAGAAAGCTATTTTCAAAATTAACCTTCCTCCAGTTTCCCAAAATTTATCACCAAGAAATGGTTTCAATCAGAAGAGGCATTCTTTAGTTGCTGTGCAAACAACAAACAAAAATGAAGATGGTGCCAGTGGTGGCCAAATCGGATGACATTTGACCCCCATTTGTAAAAGGAATTTTCCTCTAATTTCCTCCAGGACTCTACAATGTTTCACAAAACTCCATACAATACATATCCTCGGACCTCTGAAACTCAATGCACAAGTTGTACCTGATTCGCCAGCAATGGAAGTTTTTAGAGACAGTCAGGCGGGGAGTGGAGTGTTGAGTGGAGACTAGTCATGTGCCGATAACCAGTTTCACTTTATACCGCGGTATGAAAAAGCCATGGTATCAAAACCACTACAATTTTCCGTTATACCGTCCCTACGGTATGAGCGGGTTATGAGAATTCTTGACAGGCAGAGCGGAGGCGGCCGCTGCCGCCCTTCCCCCTGGCGCACACCTGTCTCTGTTTACAAACAGGCAGCTAACGTTAGCTAGCTCTGCATCATGGCTGAAGGAGGTGAAGCCTCCACTGAACTTTTCCCTCCGCCTAAAAGGACCAAGTTGGCTTTTTTGCGGAATAGCCCTTCAAGCCAAAAACGGTGGCAACAAAGCACCATAGCTATGGCCTGTATCGGACATGGAGCGATTCAAGATATCCGCAAAGGATTACATGGAAGGAGTAAACTTTATGCCGTCTTTGAAACCACTGAGAAGTACAAGCGTGGACTCAAGTCGTGCTTGTGGTAGACGAAATTTCTCCCACAAACCTATCAAGAAGGACAAATACATCTATTCCAAGCACTTTGTTGGTGAAGGTGGGCCAAGCATTGAGCATCCGGAGTTCCGGACTTTATTCCAGCCACGTTTCTCCTGAAGCAAGTCAGTCATGTTTTCCATGGGGGAGATGCTACATGTATAAAAGAGTGGCTATCATTTTGGTATTATCTCTAAAGTTATCAGTGGTATAGTGCTCGTAGCGGTAGACATCGCGTCAATTATTGCACCTGAATCACGCGCACTTCATATGCAAATAGCCATAATGTTGTTAAAGCACATTTTAAGCTATACATAATACCGTGAAACCGCGGTATTTTTCCCCACGGCTATCATACCGTCCAAATCTCATACCGGCCCATGCCGAGTGGACACATAAAAACCTCTGTTAACAACACACAGAGGTTTTTTTTTTTTTTATAACTGTTCACATGGTATTTCTGGCTACTACCTTGTGTACCTGCTGGGTTGTGTTACACACAACGGCGCACTGGGTGGGAGTCCTACCTGTAGCGCAGAGCGCCACAAACGTCTGGGCATGTTTCCTGAGGATCTGTTTATTGGACAGGTGAATCTTCAGCTTGGACAGGAAGTGCTCGATGAAGTCGTGAGGCGTGACTGCAGCCAAGTCCCACTTCAGTTTGTTCAGAACCAGCAGCTCCATGTGCTGTGAACCAAAGCACAGCGTCAGCCAAAAGGTCATCCACGTGCAACCACGTTCATGCTTCAGTCAGGCTGGGATTATCATCTCTGTATCACATTAACTGTGTGATATTACTCAGTTGTTTTTTTTGCAGGAACAATAAACCCACTGCTTATTGTTTGAATGTTACGCAGTTTTTTTACTCTGAATAAAAACACAAACTCCTTCTCAAAAATAAAGTTGGGCATTTTTACGGGCAAGTTTACAGTTACAGAAAAACTGATCACTGTGAGACATTTGTCACCACTCATTTTTTAAAGAAATCCACATAAACACAGCACATTTGGTTTGATTTTCTTGTGCACCCCCTGTTGGAAGCAAAGTACTGCAAGAACAGAAAAGCATCAGGAAGGCTGATGGAAACCCTCTGTGCTGTGCACGATGGGACATATTCATGTCTGGTCCTTCACATTACCAAACAATCGAAGTATTTTGCTGATCACTATAAAACTTAGATAATCTCTCTGCCCTACACTCAAAAAAAAAAAAAAAAAACTGATGCAATGGATGCACTCAATTCCATTATGAGCAGGAATTCCATCTAATAAATATAATCCCATATCTTGCATGCATGTGTTTTATTTGAGTTGGACCTACATATATTTATTAGATGGAAATCCTGCACATAATTGAAATGAGTTTATCCAATGAGTCATTTGTTTGTGTGATACACTCAAAAAACTGACTCACTGGATTGGATTCCATCTAATAAAAATATGTAGTCCCAACTAAATTAAATAATATTATCTTGCATGGATGTGTTTTACCTGAGTTTGGGCTACATATATTTATTAGATACAAATCCTGCACATAATTGAACTGAGTTCACCCAAAGAGCCATTTTTGAGTGTATTGGTTGAAGAAAATATATTTTTGTATCATGAGATAAAGAGGATTCATTTTTAGAAAGGATCAGACACAGAAATACTCCCTTCAAGTTTGGTGAAAATCCATCCAGCCACTTTTTAAAATTCATTTAAGTCATCTTCTTCAAACAGACACACACACGGGGCTAATTACAATACATTGCCAGTAGAGGTGGGCGGATCGATACTAATATCGATAACATCTATACCAACGCTGGTATTGATATTGAACGATCCTCGTGTAAAAAGATCGATACTCAAGCTTTTTTTCCTCTCCCGCATGCACTGACTACTGCTCACGCAGATTCATCAAAGTCTACTCTCTGTCTGTAAGAGCAGCGCTGCGCTGTGTCACCCTTGTATTGTGGTTTGTCAGCCCTCTAGCTCTGGAGATTTTGCTTTAAGTTGTGTTGAGTGATTTTTTTTTTTATTAAATTGATTGTGATAATAAAGTATTTTGTTGTCACGTACAATGTTTGGCAAAATTCTGTCCTAGGTTCTTTTGGATCCTTTGGATCTATGAAGCTTAAATATTAAAAAGTATCGGTATTGATATCGGCAATACTGGGCCTGTATTTACTTGGTATCGGATCAATACCAAAATTCCCGGTATCTAGTTGCCAGTGCACAGAGCAATATTAACAATAATAACTGCAAGACTGGATTGATTTTACTAATATGACTGTGAACATTAATCCATTTTTGTGATTGCTTTAAAGTCTTCCAAGTAGATTTCTGACAGCCCATTTGCACAGCACTTGAAAAAGCACCCAGATCTATGATTTGTTGCTATACAATCTGATTTTTCCTTTTTTAAATGCATTATCAGAACTCATTCTTGTCCTGCTTTAACTGTCACATCGGTGTTCTGTGTATACCGTCATTTCAAAACTAACTTTCCCAATAATATATGCAGAGTTTTTGTCGGATAGTCAATGTTTCGACACCTGGCAACACAAAATGCAAACAATTTTTTTACAGCACTTCTACTATGTGACCACGCGATGTCGCTGTTGTGCAGTGTTTTCTGGTACATCAGTGAGACCATTCATGAAATCAGAGGCCTTCCAGTCACCCCCATTCAGACGCTGGCTGCTCCAAAACGGCATTTATAGATTTGATCGTTTTTACCCCCACTGCTTCCCGACCACACTGACGTAGACAAAACCCCAGAAAACCTTTACACCGCGCTCTGTGGCGCACAACAGCCATGTGACATCCATGTGTGCAGGAGTCTTTACCAGCAGCTCATCGGCCTGCACAGAGTTGTCTGTGTAGATGCAAAGTTTCTCTGCTGTTAATGGCACAGTCTCCTTCATCTTGGACGCCAGAAACATGCAAGCAGCTCCCAGCAGCTGAAGCCTGCTTTTCCTGGTGGCCTCCACAGATAGAAATCTATCCAAATAGTTCATGGCAAGTGCAAAAACCTCCTCCTCACATTTCTGCTCCTCGCACACCTGAGACAAAGAGAGTGAGGACAGAAAAACAAAAACAAAAATTTAGAGAAGTGTGGAATTCATGGGTGTTTGTGATCACAGAAAGATTAAGTGAAACAAATTACACGTTTTGTGCATTTTTATTCTTTTGATTTCAAATTGTATACACGTTGGGGGAACCATCATTTGTTGCAAACTCCTTTGCACGTACAATTAAAAGCATCTAAAGTGAAAATGTGCCGTGTTTACTGTGATATCCTGGTGCACAAATGCAAACGGTGGGGAAAATCGTTTGCAGTCAGTTCAGAGAGAGACACAAAGGTGGCGTCGACGCAAGTTTCGCTCTGCAATTTCAACTTCGTCATCTTTTCAAAAAATAATTATAAATATTTAAAAATTACCAGGGCGAACAAAAATGGCACGAAAATGACCCTCGTTGAATACCTGATCGGATAGCGGTGAAAAGTGTCGAATTGTGCAAAGCATGATTTTTAAATAATTTAATTTCTCCGACTGGAGGCTTCGCTCCGCGCTGCGAGCTGTGCGCCGACGCGCGCTTTCCAAAATTAATTAAAAATATAGAACCGCAACCGATTCGAATCAAAAGCATGTGTAAATGTTTAGAAACATTTACGGCATCAAAGCCGACTGTTAAAATGTGTGTGACGGCTATGGGGCTTTTTTAAAGCTCGTGTTTTGCGCTGGAGCTGGGCGCGCAGGGCGCAGACTCCCGTGGATCCGGACAAACTTCAGCAGCTGACAACAGACAGACGGACTGTTCGAGTCCACGTTTAACCGAACCAACACGCGCCTGGATTCGTGTCTTGTTTAACCGGACTGCTGTCACCGTCGCCGGTGATCCCGATTTTTAATTAAATTAAAATCCGCCTGATGTTCCACAACAAAGATGGCGCAGAATACTGGCACGGGCCGGACTGCATACGTGTACAATGCTGTTAATTTGGAATATTTTCCCAGTCTTTTTAAGTTCCCCATCTTCTCAGAAAACAGAAACTTGTTGGAAGTTTGATGCTGAGAATGAGTGCAGTGTGAAACCGAAGCGGGATATACAGCGCGTGCAGAAGGCACGAGCTCCTCGTGGACACTTTACGTAACGTGCGAAATAACAAAGCTGGAAAAAGCTGATAACGTCCACTTTTAACGCCAAAGTGACTGACGTTTTCTTTGTTTTGTTTCAATTTTTTCAGGTTTATTCACACGCAGCCCCGAAAATTCACCAACTGACCTCGAGCATCCAGGTGGCGACTATTTTCCTCATTTTGGGCACTATTTCTTTCTGGACGCACTTGAAGTAGTTGGCTGACGGCTGGTAGTTGTCCTCCGCCTTCAGCATGTTGTGCAGGACGCGGTCGGTCAGCAGGTTGGAGTCCTGGTAGGCTCTCCTGATGGAGTCCACCTCGCAGCACAGCAGCTGGTCCTCCATGGCACGATTCTGGCCGGACGTGCTGGCTCGAGCCGTGTCCCAGGAAATAGTCGACGGCCGCGCCGTCAAGTCGCCTTGTTTGAAGTCACTTGTGGCCTCGCGGAGCTCCGCTGCTGCGTGCTGCTCCTGCCCCGTGCGCGAGCCTTCTGAAGAACAGGACGCCTCCTCGCACCAGACAAAAAAAAAAAAAAAAAAAAAAAAAAGACCCCTACCTCGCGCTGGCAAGGCGCGCGCGCGGCTTCGCGGGATTGAGCTGAGAGGGCGGGTGCGTGGGTGGCAGTGGTGGGGGTGGGCGCGCGCGCGCGCGTTGACGTCAGTCGTTGTTAAGAGTAAAGAGAGGGAGCAGGATCAAAGTCTGCGAGGGAGCGCGCGAGGAAGGGAGGGGGGGTAGAGAGAGAGAGAGAGAGAGAGAGAGAGAGAGAGTTTTCTCTTCCACCCTCCTCCGCTAAGGTGCAGTCGGTAGGGGGCGCTCAGGACCTGCTCCTCTTTCTCCCTCACATGAGCCGAGCACCTGGGAGGCCGAACCTCACTTTCCTAAAGAGCACGCGTGTTTGTACCACAGTCATAACACAGTGGAGTTTCACGCTTCTGAAAATAATAAAATATCCACCTGAAGTCACCACGGACAGAAACTTCCAAAGGCCAAAGCCCCTCTCTTACAGAAAGCGTTGAGTGGTCCGTGAAGCACTCGCCACCCAAGTCATCAACAAAAGCAACGTCCAACGTCGGTGTTCTGTCAAGATGAGGTGCGTCGTTGAGATGAGGTTCCTCGCATAACTGCATATGTGTACACTGAAAAAAATTACTTCACGAAATTCACTTATTTTGATGGGCAAGTAAATGTTTAAATTGTTGATCCGAACGTAGTAATGTATAAAACGATAAGTATTTTTAACCTGGAGTTAGCTTATTTCAGGCAAAATATACATATACATACATTTATGCTCCTAACGTAAAATACAGAAAATGTTTTACTTAGGCTATAAATACACTGAATACAATTAAGAAAAAAAAAAACGTTGACGGAAAAAACAAAAAACACAAAATACGCATGCGCAGTTGCACGCCGAGCAAGTTACATCATCTCCACATGTACAGTTGCGCGAAGCACCTCGTCTTGACGGGTGACGTCTTCAAGTCCGGGGTAGAGCGATGTGTGCATGTGCACGCATGCGCAGTAGCGCAACGCACCTCATCTCGACGTTCACCTCATCTTGACGGGACACCTGGCACTCACCAGGGTGTGGTGAGTGGTTTGGTCATGTTCCGCTCTCCGTGCAGTCTTATCTTCCAAACGCACACGCCAGGCACACAGCAAGTGTGACGGGCTGGAAAGCATCAGGTTGTTCAGAAACTCTGAATCCGTAATGAAATGGTAGAAAACAAAGTTTATAAAAAAAAATAAAAAAAAAACACTGTCCAGGAAGCAGCAGACAGCACACTACATTAAACGCCACTGACCGCCGGTCACACAGTAGTGGAGATGAGTGCCGGCGTGTGGGTGGTGAGTATACCATGCCAGTGGTTACCGCTCTTAGTCACATTAGCTACAAGCAACAGAGGCAAAGCAACGCATGACAAGATCTTTTTCACTCATAGTGCGCGTTTTACAGCGACAAGAGACAAGCGGTCGCTATTCTTCCAGCTAGGCAGGGCCAAAATAGACGAGAGGTCTATTGTATGCAAATGCTGAACAAAGCAACACAGCAACTCCCAATCTCAGTGAAGCAGCGGCAGTACGTTGGTTGCTATCTTGAACATAATAATCCAAGATGGCCGAGTGTGCTCCCAGACAACTGTATTTCTCTATAAAAAATAAAATGTTTGGCATTTTTCCTCTTACGTGTGTTTTGTATATAAAGACTATTAAATCTAAAAATGCTGTTTCTGTAACCAGATAAAACCTCTGAGGTGATGTACAACACACCTTATGGAGATGTTAGCATGCTAACCACCGACACAGACGTGTCACCATGAAACACATTTTACTTGAAACAAATCAATCAAACTTTGCTTCCGTCAAACAGTCAAGCATGGAGGAAAAGCTCATAGTGACAGTGTCGGGTTTCCCCGTCCACATGGTCCAATTCTGGACACAGACAAGGAGTATGACTGGGATTTGAACCAAGGTCGACATATTGTCAGACTGGTTCCTTATCCAGTGCTCTCCAATGTGATCCTCATTGGACATAACATTAGTTTGGACACAGTGTTAATTAATTATAATAATGAATTAGTTTTAAATTAATTAATTAATGATAATTATTAGTTTTCTCTCTGCTAACAGTATAAAAACAGTTCATGTTGTCATGTTGGGTCTTTGATGGTTAAAAAGCCCCACGTTTGGCAAAGCCAAATTTACACTGAAGGCCAAGTAGCAGCTCCTTGTGCAGAAAGAGTTTGGCCTGCAAATGTTCAGCTGGCGTGGAGGCTTTCGCATCACTTCAACTCCATTCTCACTTTCACAGATATGTGTCCTGGAAGTTCATGGTTTGGAAGCTTGTCCATACCTTGGATGAACCACAACTTTCCATCATTGTGTAAAGGTCTTGTGGTAACTACGGTGAGAATCATGTGATGTTTGAGTGATAAAATTTTTCATCATCAATTTTGACATGTTGAGGTAGGTTGAGTTAGGCCAGCTGGGCTTGCAGAGTTCCTTGAAAACCTTTCACTTACCCCAGTTGACATGACTCAACCTATCTGAATACTATGACCTGGCTGATTGAGAATCTCCACAGAGACCTTTGACATACTGTATTTTCTGGAGTATAAATCACTTTTTTTTAAACTAGTTTGGGAGGTCCCCTTATTACTCTGTTGCGACTTATACTCCAGAAAATACAGTTGTTTCATAATACCTTGCTATTTTGTGGAACCCATAAAGTTGTCATACATGACATGACATCACCTGAAGGTTTTCCAGAAACTCCAAGGTGATGGTCTCGTGATGTTCTAGTGGTTAAGCAGTGGGCTGCAGACCAGAGGATCCTCGGTTCAAACCCCCATCTGGCCGGACAATCACTATGGACCCTTGTGGAAGGTCCTTAATCCCCAAGTTGCTCCTGGTAGTGAGTGCCTTGCATGGCAGCAGCCTGGCTTCTGTGTGTGAGTGTGTCTGTGTGAATGTGAGGCATCAGCACTTTGAGCTTCTGATATAGATGGAAAAGCGCTATATAAATGCAGTCCATTTACTCCAAGGTTCTGCTGAGGTTGATTGGTGGTCAACCGGTATCTTCGCATGGGGGCTTCTCACAGTTATAGATCGTTACCTTCCGAGATGCATATCCATAAACATGAGAATGGGCCTTAAAACACAATAGGTGTGTAAAAGATGTGATTCCATGTTCTGACTCTTCCAAGTCAAACTTGTAGATGGAATCCAAAGCCTGTGAGTGATCGCAATTAATCAGTGTGTCTCAATTATTGATCAACTTCTACCCACCTGAAGTTTGATCTTTTACATCAAGTTTGCTGACTGGATTATTTGTGGTACCCAGGGGGGAAAAAAAATGACAGTTTATAAAAGTTCTTTAGGATGCAGTAATAGCTGAGCTAGTAAAGACACCCACACAGAGGAGTGGGAGCAGCCTGGAGCTGCACCAATGGGAGGAGCTGCTGTTACTAGGCAGATGTCGGCAACACCTTTCATCCGGGTAAGAGTTCAGTGCACTGGAAAAGTTCAACGTGTTATCGATAACCATATCAAAGTCCTCTGGCAGCGTATCGCCTTTCAGGTAATCAATGCAGGCGTGCTGCCGCCGCTTTGTTCACATGACAAACAGTTCCAGTGGCGTTCCTGATCACCCACGCCGGCTTTTATGGCGTCTCACGGCCATACAGACCACGCACGGGGCTACAGTTACAAACATTTAGTGTCAAGTTGTTCACATTTAATCTACTTTCAATATGATTTGGAGCGTTTCACATTCCTGGCATTCCTCTCTGGGCTTTTGGGAGGATTACCGTAAGGTGTGGATTCAGCGAGCACATCTCACCACTGTGCAGCTGTGACCAACCCAACATCATTCCACATTCATACACACTGCAAAAGAAACAAAAAAGCAGTTTGACAACATGATTAGAAACATCATTTAACTTCACGTCACATGAACTACGACATCACTTCGAACTGATTTTCTCTTTCTAACTTTTCTGAATGTGTGATTTTCTAAACATCGACTAAAATCTTTATGAGCACGCACACAAACCACAGAGCTGACAAGAAGTCTGTGGATGATTCACATGATTTTCCTCACTTTGATTTTGCCCAGATATGATTTTTCTCACTGGTTTGTGTGTGTGGGAAACAAAAGCAGCTGAGCATGTGACTTTTGCAGTGAGGCTCTTGTCTTGGTTTTATGGTAGGTGCTGGAGGAAGTGTTTAAAGGGCTCGCGGTGAAAGCGTCATGCCGGTTCAGCGAGGCCTCGCAGTCCACGGGCGGAAAATAGATGATATGTCAAGCCTGCCATTTACCAGATGAAGGGATCCGCTCGGTGCTCTGCTTTTCATTCGCTGAAGTGGAACCGATGTTCCCCCCATTGGTGCCCTCGCTGACACACACACACACACACACACACACTGCACTACAATTCAACTTTACTCTTTAAAAAAACTGGTTCCCGCACATTCACTTATGACAGTTCGCTGCCTTCATCAGTTTATTTTTTATTCTTAACTCTTAGCAAAAAGAAGTTTATTCAAGTGTACTATCAATATACTTATTTTTTACTAAAACTGAGGAGGTATTCGCCCTATTGATGTTTCAAATCCTGCAAAACCCCAGAAAGGTCACTGCACTGCGAGATCTCAGTCACATTGAGAACTGCATTGAGACGCTCTGATCATGCTGCACTTTAACTGCTGCACACAGACAACACCATTAACATCGCAACATAAAACTATTTTTATATTGTGCCTAAAACTCTCATGAATACATTCTCTGGGTTTATAGACGTATGTTACTTTATGTAAACATGAGAGAATCACAGGCTGTCTCTCCGTTATTTTCAATGGGAGCTGCTGTGAGCTTCCTGATCAGGTCGTTCTGGGAGAAAGTAAAATTTGCTCTTTAACGTCTTGATTATTGTTCTTTATAACACTGTTTGTCCTCTTTGTTCCAGACTAATTTGTGTTTATTAAATTCCATGCAGATTAAATGTAACAGACACAGATTATTTGTTATACTTGTTTTAGCAAGTTTTCAGGGTATCATGCAGCAGTCTCTTTTTTTTAGTATAATCAAATCAAATCAAATCAATTTTATTTATATAGCGCCAAATCACAACAAACAGTTGCCCCAAGGCGCTTATAATATTCATTTACAACTGTCATCGTGTTGATTCTCTATATGTTGTTTGACTGCAGCGACTCTCTGGCACGCAAGGAATTATGGGATACGTCAATAGGGCAAATACCTGAAGGTGACTTTTTATAAACTATATTTTTTATACATAAGAATGGTATAGTGAAGTATACTTGGCTTATACTGAAAGGTATAAACAAAAGTAAGTCTAAGTACATTAATACTAAGACTTACACTTATTATACTTTAATACTAAAACTTATACTTTAGTATACTTTTTACGTCTTTCTGCCACAAAGTACTAACACTTATTATGCACTTGGAGCAAGATATACGAAGTCAAGCCATTGACTCAAGTAACTGAAAAAAGTCATAAAAGTACAGATTTTGTTTTCTATGTAGTTATTTATTTTTGGTTCCGAAGGTTCGCACTTTTCTTTTACCTTTTTTGACAAGGAAGGACTTTAGTTCTCAGTTGAAGACACCGTGTTTACATTTTTACAAATAAGGACTTGATCTTGGAGAGACTATTATTTTTACATTTTACATGCACTTTTTCCTTCATAGGTTCAACATTCTGTCTTGTGATTTTTTTTTTAAACATATTTTTATTATGATTTTTTAAGATTTGAACATCAACAGAGGAACATGAACATTATAACCCCACCCGGCAACAGCAGCATCTTATACACTGCTGTGACCCTTTTGGAGTATACTTTATTTTATTTTATTTTATTAATGCCCTTTGATTTATCTGTCTTGTAATTTTTTTAAAATGCATCACACTCTTGTGTACATACAGTAGGAGTAAACTTTAAGAATACTTTAAGGAGTATATTTTCAGTATATAAATAGTAAGCTACAAGTAATATGCCAAGCAAAATTGAAGTATAAAAAGTAAAATAGTGAAATAACCAATGTGTATAACAGTATACTTTAAGTATACGATAATAAACTAAAAATAGGGACTCAAAGTATACAACTTGTACAATGGCAGTATATCGATAAGTGCACTTGTGGTATACTTTAAGCATAGGAGAGGGATCTACCAAGTACATTGATAGTATATAGATGAGTGTACTTGTTGTATATTGTAAAGTGTACTTTTGCAAACTTAAAACAAACTTTAAAATATACTTTTATACACTTGAAATGTTCCAATTTAGTCCGAAAAAGTATTAAATTTGTGTACTTTCTAGTATACTAACAGTACACGGTCAGTAGTATACTTGCAATATTTATACTGAAGCATACTTAACAGAATGAACTTTAAGTATACTACTTTTTGCTAAGGGTATGTTGATGTTGTGTTGAATTGTTGAGGGAAGAAACATAATTAAGTTCTTTACACGTCCCAGTAAGTAAGTCCCTTCGGCTGCTCCCTTGTTTGCACTCGGGGTCGCCACAGCAAATCCAAGGTGGATCTGCATGTTGATTTGGCACAGGTTTTAAGCCGGATGCCCTTCCTGACGCAACTCCACATTACATGGAGAAATGTGGCAGGGGTGGGATTTGAACCCAGAACCTTCTGAACTGAAACCAAGCGCATTAACCACTTGGCCACCCAGTAAGAGTAAAAAAGTGACTGTACTTTCTGTACTGCAGTTTTCACCTGAATCTGATCAAACTGATCATTTGTTTTGGTCAGGCAGAACGCAAGTCAATAATTCCCCATCGATATTTGCAGCTCCCTATCTGAATGCATTACAGAGCATCTGCTCGGGAAAACATGACTGTTCACAGCACGCTCATACTTGTATGGATAGCAACATCAACTTCCTTTTCGGCTGCATTTTCATCCCCAATCTTAAGACAGGAATTGTCATGTGGTTGCGACCAGTCGCCATACTGACAGCAACACCAACACCAATCAGATAAAGTAAAAAAGATGATGCCATGATGGTGTGTCGTCAGATTGGCAAACTCAGTCTTCACAGGTCTTTCTGACTTGGAATTTCATCTTGATTGGCTGTTCCATTCCCCCTTCTTAAAGGCGCCTTGACACTTACACAAATTTGATCCGTGCACCGGCACACAGTCTACCATGCCAGAGAGTGAACTCATTGTAAACTCATTGTAAACTGTTGTAAACTGTGTGTGGCTTCGTGCAAGTGCGCAAAGAAAATTTTCAAATGTTCAAAATCTCTGTCATGCATATATTATGTGAACTTCACGTGAACATTGCACAAACAATTCAAAAACACTGTCAGTGCGAGTCATTGCGTCAGCGCAGCGCATCAGAGTGCAGCTCATCTGAACGATTATAACGAGATGTTAAATCTATCATAAACATAATTTTACAGATACACATAAGAAGGAATGCAAATGCAACTGTTTTACCAAGTTATTACAATATAAATATTACAAATAATCACGTTTTAGACTATTCCAAAATCGTTCTCCATGTCATGAAGCGTACGAGAGAGAGAGAGAAAAAAGCTGCAGCTGTAGATTCCTCTGTGATTCCAGAAGCGATTGGAGGTGGTTTCATCAGCCAAACTCTGAGTGCAAATGATTAATCCGCTACGAAATAACTATTTTATATCACACAGCGTCCAGTGGCACAAAGTGCAGCATCCAGTGGAGCACAGCGGGTTGCATTTGCACAATGAATTGCGCAAAAGTGCGGGGGTTAAATGCATGCAAGTGTTAAGGTGCCTTTAGGTCATAGCTAGTTCTTTCGGAGTTACAGTGGAATGCAGCATTACGGCTTGTCACAGAAATGACTAAAGCCCAATTTATGCTACTCTGTACCCTTGTAGAGCCCTCTGCATTTTTGACAACCCTTTCCAAACCCCTCTCCATAGCCTGACATGAACCTCCTAAAAATTGTAACTACACATCAAAAGAATGGAGACCACACGGGCTGTGATTGGTGCGCTAATTACATCATTTCCTGAATCTCACTTTTCCGGTTTCACAATCAACAACTTTCATGGGATAGTAGGCCAGTCTTCACGAAAAAACACTGTAGTCTGAAACCCACTAACCCCAATGGAGAACTTCGAAAGGTTCACGACTACATCAAAGCGATTGCATGTCCATGGAGTTACGGAGTAGTAGAAGCATAAAAAGGTCTTAACATTAGCCTTATAGTGGTCACCAGCAGGATCCTGGGAATCCAAAATGGCTCCATTCTTTATTTTGCAGTTGTGAACCTCGCAGCCCGTGACTTATGCGAGAAGTCAGTTTCAGCAGAGGTCCAGTTCAGGGCACAATGCAAACAAACCTCATGAAGTATGGACAACAAGACAACATTGGGGCATGGTAGAAGTCCATCACGGGCGCTAGATAACCCTCTCAACTTGGGAGAAGGTGTCATCATCATAATCGCTCATGAACTTGCTGGATCAACACCATCCACATCCTTTCTAGTCATTGTTTACATGCGCTGTGAGACGACAGAACACTGCTGGTGCTGCGGTGCATTTTGGGAAGTGCAGGGGGCCACCAGGGGGATTATGGAAAATATTAAAGTACTGAATAATTTGTAAACAGTAGGCTTACTTTCCATATACAGTAGTGTTCAGAATAATAGTAGTGCTATGTGACCAAAAAGATTAATCAAGGTTTTGGGTATATTTCTTATTGTTACATGGGAAACAAGGTACCAGTAGAGTCAGTAGATTCTCGCAAATCCAACAAGACCGAGCATTCATGATATGACACTCTTAAGGCTATGAAATTGGGCTATTAGTAAAAAAAAGGTAGAAAAGGGGGTGTTCACACTAATAGTAGTGTGGCATTCAGTCAGTGAGTTCGTCAGTTTTGTGGAACAAACAGGTGTGAATCAGGTGTCCCCTATTTAAGGATGAATCCAGCACCTGTTGAACATGCTTTTCTCTTTGAAAGCCTGAGCAAAATGGGACGTTCAAGACATTGTTCAGAAGAACAGCGTAGTTTGATTAAAAAGTTGATTGGAGAGGGGAAAACCTATATGCAGGTGCAAAAAATTATAGGCTGTTCATCTACAATGATCTCCAATGCTTTAAAATGGACAAAAAACAAAACAAACAAAAAAAAAAAACAGAGACGCGTGGAAGAAAATGGAAAACAACTATCAAAATGGATAGAAGAATAACCAGAATGGCAAAGGCTCATCCACTGATCAGTTCCAGGATGATCAAAGACAAGACGCCTGTGTGAAGCTAATTTATTTGCAAGAATCCCCCGCAAAGTCCCTCTGTTAAATAAAAGACATGCAGAAGAGGTTACAATTTGCCAAAGAACACATCAACTAGCCTAAAGAAAAATGGAGGAATATTTTGTGGACTAATGAGAGTAAAATTGTTCTTTTTGGGTCCAAGGACCGCAGACAGTTTGTGAGACGACCCCCAAACTCTGAATTCAAGCCACAGTTCACAGTGAAGACAGTGAAGCATGGTGGTGCAAGCATCATGATATGGGCATGTTTCTCCTACTATGGTGTTGGGCCTATATATCGCATACCAGGTATCATGGATCAGTTTGGATATGTCAAAATACTTGAAGAGGTCATGTTGCCTTATGCTGAAGAGGACATGCCCTTGAAATGGGTGTTTCAACAAGACAATGACCTCAAGCACACTAGTAAACAAGCAAAATCTTGGTTCCAAACCAACAAAATTAATGCCTTGCAGATGTGAAGAAATCATGAAAAACTGTGGTTTTACAACTAAATGCTAGTTTAGTGATTCACAGGATTGGTAAAAAAGCAGTTTGAACATAATAGTTTTGAGTTTGTAGCGTCAACAACAGATGCTACTATTACTGTGAACACCCCCTTTTCTACTTTTTTTACTTCCATGTTTTCTTCCACGTGTCTGTTTTTTTTTGTCCATTTTAAAGCATTGGAAATCATTGTAGATGAACAGCCTATAATTTTTTGCACCTGCGTATAAGTTTCCCCTCTCCAATCAACTTTTTAGTCAAACTACGCTGTTCTTCTGAACAATGTCTTGAACGTCCCATTTTCCTCAGGCTTTTTTTTTTACTAATAGCCCAATTTCATAGCCTTAAGAGTGTGCATATCATGAGTGCTTGGTCTTGTTGGATTTGTGAGAATCTACTGAATCTACTGGTACCTTGTTTCCCATGTAACAATAAGAAATATACTCAAAACCTGGATTAATCTTTTTAGTCACATAGCACTACTATTATTCTGAACACTACTGTACAAGCCCAGACTGTGCCAACATTCCTATGTAAACTAAATTATTATGTTAAAATATGCCAACATGGTCCAAAGCAGGAGGTTCACTGGTCCTCAGCTGTAACTATCAGAACCCAAAATTTCAGAGTGATTATGCAGTGGTTTTTATGCAGATATTGACTCCATTAATCCCGTGTTTGCTCATCACAGAGACAAAGAGATGGATTGAATTTTGTTGAAGAAAAACTGTTAGCAAGTTTTTATTTTTATTTTTTTGTTAGTTTTTATTTTAGTTTTGGATGAGTTACAATTAAAAATGAGCAAAGAAAATATACATACGTGAGAACCTGAAGGATTTTATTTGAAAAAAAAAAAACACGTTTGTCACAGCTGCTTTGCTTTTGTGTTCATTCAACACTGCTTTGTGCACGGCTAAGACCCACATTTCACATTATCTCTACGTCAAATTCTATTTCTGTCAACATTTTTGTTTCACTCATTCATGTAGCATGAGTATTACAAACCAAAGAGCCACTGGAAATGCCGATTGATTGATTTATTGATTGATTGATTGATTCATGAAGCGCTGCATGCTGCCTTTCATTCATTCATAGAATTGATATGTTTGAGGACGTGCTCGCTAGCATCCCTCCCCCATACTGTCTCACCCCCGATCCCCACTTCAGTTTTACTTTACATTCCCTCAGAACATTCCTTTGGTCTGTCAACATATGGGTTTTTTTTTTTACTGGTGCTGTTCTTTCACACACAGGACTCTCCAAGTGGGAAAAGAACATCCACAGAAAAGAAACTGATTCAAACTAACAACAATCACGCAAGACATATATATATAAACACCAATAATTCTTTTCACATTTAATGCTTGTAGTCTTGCTGACTGATTCTTTAGTAACTACTTCACAATATTTTTAATTATGAATGCATTAATTTTTGTAAATGTATAAAAAATGAAGAATATAGCTGATTATGAAGTTATGAACTGCCTTCACAAATGAAAACGAAATGTGATTACTTTGTGCATTTGCTGTTCAGTATAGGAGAAGTCAGTGCAACGTCACTTGTGGAGATATCTCGCCCCTTAAGGTAGCCTCTTTGTCCACACAAAACTTGCAACCACCATAATCAGTTGTGTAAACACAACATTTTAGGATTTTATCAATCAAACATCGTAACAGACAGTAGGGAAGGAGTACATCATTTACGGGTGTACAAATAAGGCACCTTGACACTTGCACGCATTTAACCCCGCACTGCTGTGCAATTCGTCATGCCAATGCAACCTGTTTTGTCCCGCTGGACGCTGCAGTAAATAAAATCAATCAATCAATCAATTTTATTTATATAGCGCCAAATCACAACAAACAGTTGCCCCAAGGCGCTTTATATTGTAAGGCAAGGCCATACAATAATTACGTAAAAACCCCAACGGTCAAAACGACCCCCTGTGAGCAAGCACTTGGCGACAGTGGGAAGGAAAAACTCCCTTTTAACAGGAAGAAACCTCCAGCAGAACCAGACTCAGGGAGGGGCAGTCTTCTGCTGGGACTGGTTGGGGCTGAGGGAGAGAACCAGGAAAAAGACATGCTGTGGAGGGGAGCAGAGATCAATCACTAATGATTAAATGCAGAGTGGTGCATACAGAGCAAAAAGAGAAAGAAACACTCAGTGCATCATGGGAACCCCCCAGTGGTCTAAGTCTATAGCAGCATAACTAAGGGATGGTTCAGGGTCACCTGATCCAGCCCTAACTATAAGCTTTAGCAAAAAGGAAAGTTTTAAGCCTAATCTTAAAAGTAGAGAGGGTGTCTGTCTCCCTGATCTGAATTGGGAGCTGGTTCCACAGGAGAGGAGCCTGAAAGCTGAAGGCTCTGCCTCCCATTCTACTCTTACAAACCCTAGGAACTCCAAGTAAGCCTGCAGTCTGAGAGCGAAGTGCTCTATTGGGGTGATATGGTACTATGAGGTCCCTAAGATAAGATGGGACCTGATTATTCAAAACCTTATAAGTAAGAAGAAGAATTTTAAATTCTATTCTAGAATTAACAGGAAGCCAATGAAGAGAGGCCAATATGGGTGAGATATGCTCTCTCCTTACCAAAATAATTATTTTGTACTGGATTAATCATTTGCTCTCAGAGTTTGTCTGATGAAACCACCTCTAATTGCTCCTGGAATCCCAGAGGAATTTTCCACAGTGGCTGCTTGTTTTGTGGGCTTCATGACATGAACGCATTTGGAATCATCTCAAAGGTAATTATTTAGTAATATTTATATTGTAATGGCATGCCAAAACGGTTGCATTTTCATTTCTTCTTATGAGTATCTGTAAAATTCTGTTTATTATAGATTTAACATCTTGTCATAATAGCTTAGATGAGCTGTGCTGTGATGCACTACGCTGACGCAATGACTCACAGTGACGCAAAGTGTTTTTGAATTGTTTGCGCAATGTTCATGTGTAATTCACAAAATTAATGCGTGCCAGAGATTTTGAACATTTCAAAATTTTCTTTGCACACTTGCACGCAGCCATGCATAGCTCATACACAGTTTACAAGAGTTTACACTGAGTTTGTTCCCTGGCACACCAAATTGTGTGCCAGTGTGGGGTTCAAGTTCGTGCAAGTGTGAAGGCACCTATAGGGTCACAGATAAACAAATGGGACTGAAGTTTCACAGAATTCCAAAGGATTCTACAATAAACCTTTTCAGCATCTCGGGCGCGCAGGGGCTGATGGGAAGGCATTGGGACAAACAAATGCACATGCTTGACAGCGGACGCGTAATCAACGTAATATCGCTCACTACTGCATGCAGTAAATGGCATTTCTCAGCAAAAGTAAGCATAACAAATGTTTCCCAGTACTTTGGACTGTGTTGTTACGGAAGCGTATTGCATTCACTGGATTAAAAAAAAATTTGACAGCTGATCTCGTAATTACGAGAAAAGATCAGGCGTCTAAATTGTTTTATGTATATACTTCCTTACTTCCAGTTCCTCAGTAAAGATGCGGGCTGAACTCAGCCTATGATAACACACTGCAATTAAACACAAAGTGTAGATTTCCCCTGAAGTGCTCCCGGATGAATGTCCAGGGAGGAGCACGGGGGTCTTTCACTCACACAGCCCCACGACCCCTGAGGGATGCAGCGGGGCTCACTCCCAGCCGGGCGTATGCAGTCTGTGGGCCCCGTGTGCCACCTCGCTGGAGGACTTTCATTCATCCAGGAACAGTTTAGGGGGAAGTCCACACTTTGAGTGCACTGTGGTGTGTGATCACAGTGCAGTGTTAGAGGTTACAAATTGTCAGATTTTCGATTATGACTCGGGAATTCTCATGCTTGTCTTTACCGAGGGACTGGAAGTATGGAAGCACATTGTACGGAAACGATTACACACACACAATAAATAAAAATAGCCTGATCTCGTAATTATGAGATCTTTTCTCGTAATTACGAGATCAGCGGTCATTTTTTTTTTTTATCCAGTGAATGCAATACGCTTCTGACAGCTGCGCACATGGCTTTGTTGATCCTGATAGCCGCCAACCAGAAGCGCACGCCACACATGCGTACTGGTGATGCTGAAAAGGCTTATTAGAAAGCAGTCACTGAGAGCATTCAACAGGAGGGACCCAGTCACAGGAAAACACTGGGAGCAGAGGAACGCGTTTGTCGTGATC
This sequence comes from Thalassophryne amazonica, assembly GCF_902500255.1. Lineage (NCBI taxonomy): Eukaryota > Metazoa > Chordata > Actinopteri > Batrachoidiformes > Batrachoididae > Thalassophryne > Thalassophryne amazonica. The sequence continues at coordinate 13,861,355 of NC_047104.1, forward strand.
ACTTCATCAAAGGTATGTTTTCTGTCATAAATGTTGTCCTAACTGATTACCCAGCCCAGGGTGGGTTTGATTCAGGGACTGAAATGAAAATTTTATCTTCACCAAAAACACTATCACCTCTCACCTATCACCTCCCACCTATCCTGGATTTCAGAGGGCACGACTAAAGCCACCTTGACACTTGCACAAATTTGGTCCCCACACTGGCACACAATCTAGCATGCCAGTGCAAGTGAGTAACGAAAATTTTGAAATGTTCACAATTTCTTGCATGCATTAATTTTGTGAACTAGATGTGAACATTGTGCAATGTGTCACTGTGTGTCACTGTATGTCAATGTGTCTCATTGCTGCAGCACTTCTGAACGATTTTACAAAGATGTTACATTCACAATAAACATAATTTTACAGATACACTAACTCATCAGAAGAAATGAAAATGCAACTGTTTTACCAATTCATTACAACCTATATATATATATATATATATATATATATATATATATATATATATATATATATATATATATATATATATACACTCAACAAAAATATAAACGCAACACTTTTGGTTTTGCTCCCATTTTGTACGAGATGAACTCAAAGATCTAAAACTTTTTCCACATACACAATATCACCATTTCCCTCAAATATTGTTCACAAACCAGTCTAAATCTGTGATAGTGAGCACTTCTCCTTTGCTGAGATAATCCATCCCACCTCACAGGTGTGCCATACCAAGATGCTGATTAGACACCATGATTAGTGCACAGGTGTGCCTTAGACTGTCCACAATAAAAGGCCACTCTGAAAGGTGCAGTTTTGTATTATTGGGGGGGGGATACCAGTCAGTATCTGGTGTGACCACCATTTGCCTCATGCAGTGCAACACATCTCCTTCGCATAGAGTTGATCAGGTTGTCAATTGTGACCTGTGGAATGTTGGTCCACTCCTCTTCAATGGCTGTGCGAAGTTGCTGGATATTGGCAGGAACTGGTACACGCTGTCGTATACGCCGGTCCAGAGCATCCCAAACATGCTCAATGGGTGACATGTCCGGCGAGTATGCCGGCCATGCAAGAACTGGGACATTTTCAGCTTCCAAGAATTGTGTACAGATCCTTGCAACATGGGTCCGTGCATTATCCTGCTGCAACATGAGGTGATGTTCTTGGATGTATGGCACAACAATGGGCCTCAGGATCTCGTCACGGTATCTCTGTGCATTCAAAATGCCATCAATAAAATGCACCTGTGTTCTTCATCCATAATAGATGCCTGCCCATACCATAACCCCACCGCCACCATGGGCCACTCGATCCACAACATTGACATCAGAAAACCGCTCACCCACATGACGCCACACACGCTGTCTGCCATCTGCCCTGAACAGTGTGAACCGGGATTTTTCCATGAAGAGAACACCTCTCCAACGTGCCAAACGCCAGCACTCAAGTCGGTTACGAGGACGAACTGGAGTCAGGTCGAGACCCCGATGAGGACGACGAGCATGTAGATGAGCTTCCCTGAGACGGTTTCTGACAGTTTGTGCAGAAATTCTTTGGTTATGCAAACCGATTGTTTCAGCAGCTGTCCGAGTGGCTGGTCTCAGACGATCTTGGAGGTGAACATGCTGGATGTGGAGGTCCTGGGCTGGTGTGGTTACACGTGGTCTGCAGTTGTGAGGCTGGTTGGATGTACTGCCAAATTCTCTGAAACGCCTTTGGAGACGGCTTATGGTAGAGAAATGAACATTCAATACACGAGTAACAGCTCTGGTTGACATTCCTGCTGTCAGCATGCCAATTGCATAAGTTTTCCCCTCTCCAATCAACTCTTTAATCAAACTACGCTGTTCTTCTGAACAATGTCTTGAACATCCCATTTTCCTCAGGCTTTCAAAGAGAAAAGGATGTTCAACAGGTGCTGGCTTCATCCTTACATAGGAGACACCTGATTCACACCTGTTTGTTCCACAAAATAGACGAACTCACTGACTGAATGCCACAGTACTATTACTGTGAACACCCCGTTTTCTACTTTTTTTTACTAATAGCCCAATTTCATAGCCTTAAGAGTGTGCATATCATGAATGCTTGGTCTTGTTGGATTTGTGATAATCTACTGAATCTACTGGTAACTTGTTTCCCATGTAACAATAAGAAATATACTCAAAACCTGGATTAATCTTTTTAGTCACATAGCACTACTATTATTCTGAACACTACTGTATATATTTGAGACAATTCCAAATGCATTCTCCACTTCATGTAGCACACGAGAGAAGCAGCAGCTGCAGATAATTTCTCTGTCTTTCCAGAAGCGATGAGAGATGGTTTCATTAGCCAAGTTCTGACAACAAATGCGTCATCCCTTATGAAATAATCATTTTATATATCATAGTGTCAAACGGTACAAAGCGTGGCATCCAGGGGGACAAAGCAGGTCGCGTTGGCATGACGAATTGCACAGCAGTGCGGGGGATTAAATTTGTGCAAGTGTCAAGGTGCCTTAAAGCTGCCTGAAGAAGATACAGCTGCTGTGACTACTACTACTGCTACTACCACTACTACTGTTACTTGAAAAAATGAAGAGGTAAAAAGTTCAAAGGATAAAGAAGAGAATGGAAAAGTACAACACCAACCTTTTAACACACTTGTTGATGATGCAGCACACAAGTGTCTCTGGTCTTAAATGCTACTACTACTACTATTACCAAAGTCGTCACTCCCCATATGTTAAGTACATGTGTGCCAAGTTTGGCTTAGTTCTGCAGTACATAAGTCTCACTCTCTTTAACAACTATACAGGAAATTGTGCAGAGTAAAATAAACTCTGCTGGGACCACATTTGGTCCCAGTCCAAATAGACTTAAACAAACTCTATCACAGTGTAAAATAAACTCTATCACAGTGCAAAATCAACTCTATCGTGCTATGAATGACTCTTATTGGAGTGGAAAAACTTGATGTGGCAGGACAATAGAGCTGATTTCACACAATAATAGAGTTTATTCAACTCTTGTTGGAGTGGGACCAAATGTAGTCCCGGCAGAGTTTATTTTACTCTGGAAAATTTCCTGTGTACTACTACAATTTTTCTGTCTCTCATGTGCAATAATACGACACATTCTTGTGCAATAATAACCTGTACATTCAAGTACAACATCACTTGAACTCTCGTGCAATATTACAATGCATTCTTTTTTCTTGCTTGTAAATTGTGTATTTTATGGTATATATTGCTATTCTGCACATAACCTGACTTCCCATGTGTTTTTGGCATTATTTTCTTTTACCTTATTTCTGCATACTTTGCATAGTTGTTCTGTGACTATCCCTTTGCTGCTGTAGCATCGTAAATTTCCCTGTCATGGGACTAATAAAGGATTTTCTTATCTTACTACTACTAAAGTGCTCAATATGTCACTCTCCGCATGTCAAAGTATATGTGTGCCATGTTTGGCTCGCATCTGCCGCACAAAAGTGTCTCTCTCCTTATCTATTAACTACTACCACTACTACAAGTAAAGTGCTCAATATCCCATGTCACTCCGTGTATGTAAAAGTATAAGTTTGGCTCAGTTCGGCAGCACAAAAGTGTCTCTCCCCTTAACTACTACTACTAAAGTAATCAATATCCCATGCGATTGCGAGTACAAGTGGCCGAGATGAGTTTCTTCCACAGGGTGGCTGGGCGCTCCCTTAGAGATAGGGTGAGGAGCTTGGTCACTTGGGAGGAGCTCGGAGTCGAGGCGCTGCTCCTCCACGTCGAAAGGAGCCAATTGAGGTGGCTTGGGCATTTTTTCCAGATGCCCCCTGGACGCCTCGCTGGAGAGGTGTTCCGGGCACGTCCCATTGGGAGGAGGCACCGGGGAAGACCCAGGACACGCTGGAGGGACTACGTCTCTCGGCAGGCTTGGGAATGCCTTGGGGTTCCCCTGGAGGAGCTGGGGGAGGTGTGTGTGGATTGGGAGGTCTGGGCAGCTTTGCTTGAGCTGCTGCCCCCGTGTCCTGACTCTGGATAAAGCGGAAGAAAATGGATGGATGGATTCAATTAAACTTGTAAAACCATTGTTAGCCTATGTCTAACTGTTTTTTAAATAACTGAACAATCTTGTAACAATCTTTGAACCATCTTGTAAAGTATCAAGATAATAAAATGTGAACATGCAAAATCTTATTTTTTCATGCTGAAAATTCATGTTATACAAACTAACCTCATGAAGCATTTTTTTAGTGTACATACTCAACAAAAATATAAATGCAACACTGTTATTTTGCTCCATTCTGCAAGCAATCAAGTAAAATATCTACGATTTCTTCTATTTAAGGCTTATTCCTCTTGAATTTTCTTCACAAATTTGTTCAAATCCATGTTTGTGAGCACTTCACTTTTACCAAGATAATCCATCCACATGGCTGCTGTGACATACACGCCCCTTGGATCGGTCACACTCTAAAATGTGCCATTGATCTGGGAAAAAGAAAGATGAAGCGGTGAGGCTGTGCCAGACACTTTGTCACACATGATGAAGACTGTGTGTAAATGACGTTGGAGGCACCTTACAGTCATGAAAGGAACACTCAGTTGATGTCTAACAGCTCTGGTGCACATTCTGGCATTCAGCTCGCCAACTGCACATGCCCTCAAAACGTGTCTGTGGCGTTGTATTGAGTGATAAAATTCCAGCTTGCTATTGAAAATCACTTTTGCAGAAATGTCTGTTGAAACGACTGACATTTCATGGGTTTAGTGTGACGCTTGGGTGGTCCTCTACAGTATGTAAAAACTAAAATGTGACTTTCTTTTGGGATGTTGTTTTTTGTTATGAATGACATCCAGTGGATCCCCAGCATCTCTGTGAATCTAGTGGATGGCATTCATACAAAAAAAAAAAAGTCAAATATGGGTCTGAATCAGTAACTGGTAACTGAATAAGGGTCTGGACAGATATTCAGACAGATATGATTCATGAGATGCACCTTCATTAAAGAAAGGCAAAATTCACTTAGCAGCAAGTTACCAATTAAGGACATATTTAGAAAAAAAAAGTCTAATGGAAATGTATAGAAATATGCTTGACATATTATGACAAGTTGTTCAATCATTTTTGCATGTAAAGACTTGAACTAATGGCTAAATGTTATGTGTGTGTGTGTGTGTGTGTGTGTGTGTGGGGGGGGGGGGGGGGGGGGGGGGGGGGGTGAAACTATTCAATAGAGACCCATTATAATACATTTTGATCAACATGACATAAACAAATGATAATGTCGAAAACAGAGACTTGTACATAATCATTTGCATGGATGTACCAAAGCATTTGCAACTTGTTCAAAGAAATGAGAAACTGCTTCTTTGATGTGCACACGTGACACAACGATTGAACAGGTAGTTCTCAGAATTTCAATTCTGATCTGAGAAATGTACCAAAGCGACTGAGAAAAACTGTTAGTAAAACCTTTGAGAATGTGATGCTAACAATCATAGCACTTACTTTAAAATAAGATAAAACAAGACAAGGTGAGATCAGATAAGATAAGATAAGGTGGGATAAGATAAGCTATGACAAGGTAAGATAAGACATAAAACAAGACAATGTAAGATAAGATAAGAAAGATAAAACAAGACAAGGTAAGATAAGATAAGATATGACAATGTAAGATAAGATATGACAAGGTAAGATAAGATTTGATAAAACAAGACAAGGTAAGATAATGTAAGGCAAGATGAGGTAAGATAAGGCAAGATAAGATAAGATAAGACAAGGTAAAATAAGATTTGATAAAACAAGACAAGGTAAGATAATGTAAGGCAAGATGAGATAAGATAAGCCAAGGTAAAATAAGATAAGATGAGGCGATGTAAAGGTGCGTTTACACATAGGCTGGACGCGTTATGAATGTCATATTTGGGTCATTCTTGGCACATTCCTGACATTCTTAATGTGACTGAATAGGGTCTGAATAGGCATCTGAATAGGGTTCTCAACAGTGTGTGTAGGTGCGTGATATTCGTGGAGCATGTTTTTGGCTGTCAAAAAAAATCTTCCATGAATGTCACGCACCACCCTCATTTTGCCTCATGTGGTGGAGTTTGCAACGTAGCATGTTGATCCGTCTTGATTAGTGGTGATCCTTAATAGGGCGCAACAGCGTTCGTAGTGGTTCCTGTGATGGTTCTTGAAGCCCATACTGTCATGTGTTGTTACGAATTGACACAGAAACTGTCAAGTTTTGACACGAAGTGTAATGCGCCGTCACATTTCACTGTGCGCTATGAGGAATCACTTCTCTCACGTGCGCACAATTAAACCCTGCTACACTGCATTCAGTTTAATTGCTGCAACATGGCGAAGAAGGACACTGCCGCCAAGTCGGCCAAAAGTCTTGTTCCACTGTGTGCTCCTGCAGGTGTTCCCACCTGCTGTTGTGCCTGATGTTTGGGAGAATGAGTCTGAGCCAGAGGAGATCCATGTGCAGCTGGACATCTGGCTCGCTCCATCTCCTCTTCCTCCTTTCTGCACCACTACATGGCACAGAGTCCAACTAAGCCTGCAATCACAAAGTTCTTCTGCTGTGGATTAATGTGGATTTTGAGGAGCAATCTGGAGCGATCTGAATTGTTCAGCAGCTGGTGGTAGGAAGAATATGCGGAGTGTGTGGAGACAATTTGCCAAATTCACAACATTCCTGACAGATTGTGACAACACGTAATGATGCACTGTTGCACATAACAGGACAATAGTCTTGACTGTGCGTAATGGCTCGTAATAATTCACCAGCAACACATGCCATTAATCCTAACGTGTCTTAACAGGTCGCGGCAGTTCCTGGGGCCACCTGAAGCCTCTGCACCGACTCATCATTTGTGATCAGCGGCCAAGAATGTATACTTCGTGGCATTCGTGACTCGTCGCCGTTATGTGTAAACACAGCATTAGATAAGACAAGACAAGGTAAGATAAAATAAGACAAGAAAAGACATGATGAGATAATGTAAGATGACACAAAATAAGACAAGCTAGATAGTAAGATAAGATAAGATATTCCTTTATTAGACCCACATGAGGAAATTGGCAGTATTGAAGGCAAGGTAAATACTTAGGTATGACAAATCAATAGAATGAGAAATAGTAAAATACTGTATATACTGTTGGCAAAACCCAAATACGGTATATATGTATTGAGTAGAACAAATAGTGTGTGTGTGTGTGTAGTAAATCTCCCAAAAGTTCCTGTATAATTTCCTGTATTGTCTATTGTGTTGGTAGCATAGCCCAAGCAGAGGGTCACCCCTTGGAGTCTGGGCTGCTTGAGGTTTCTTCCTCAAATCATCAGAGGGAGTTTTTCCATACTTTCGCCTGTGTGCTTGCTCTGGAGGTTGGTACGGTTAGACCATACTTGTGTGAAGCGCCTTGAGGCAACTTTGTTGTGATTTGGAGCTATATAAATGAAAATAAATTGAAAACTGAAATTAAAGCAGATTTACCACATGTTTTGCACAGTTTGTTGACCCGGGATATACATAAGTAAATGTATGTACACTTACTGGGAGCAGACTGTACCTTGTAACAGCAGCTGTCACTGAAGGAGCTGTGGTGGTGTCCTGTTAAATAGGTAGTGTTACAGTACATATTCGTCATCACGTCCCTGCGCTGGGTAAACAGGACTGGTATAATTTCAGAGCAGTCAGTGTTACTCTTCATTGTGTGTCTATGCATCATGGTCTGAAAGATCATTTTGCAAACTTTTGTTGCTTGCCCCATGGTGACCTTTTGCAAATGTGCTAGTCTTCCGGCCCACTGGTTAGCTGGCTAAATGCATGCTATCAGGGGTGTTGAAGTGGTGACATTTGTCTTCACCCTCATTCTGCCATCAGCTTTGAAGTCCTGTTGCCTCTTCATATTCTAAGTATGACCTGCACACTCACACAGTATCTGTGTGAGGGCATCCCTTCCTCTAGCCATCATCCAGAAGAGGCCGAGAGAAAGCCAGCGGCCAGAGAAAGACTTTTTCCCTCTGAATGGAACGCCTTTCTCAGCTGAGGGCAGGTCCACAATGATCCTGCAAAGATGGATAGGGAGATTGTCCTGTGAAGTGATCCACGAACACAGATAGACGGGGGTCAGTCAGGGTGTGCGCGTGTGTGGCAACACAAGTGACCTAACAGCACCTCTGTTCTGCTAGCTGGGTGGGTGCCTGGGGGCCATGTAGGGCCAAGGGCAAGGATAAGAGGAAAAACCCCAGGCACAATAGGTCAGTGGGAGATTTGGAGGGGTGGAGGTTGGAATGTGTCCCATATCAAACACACACACACACACACACACACACACACACACACACACACACACACACACACACACACACACACACACACACACACACACACACACACACACACACACACACACTGCTGTGCTCTACAGGGTGCTACTTTGACACATATCTGTGAATGAGGAGCATGCTAAATGCTAGCGAGACTGGCTTTGGTGAGATGTCATTTGACTTATAGTTACACCCCTATTCCACAGGGCGCTGTTCCACTATTGATCGCTCACCATCCTAAAAAGTGCAATAATGGGACAAAACGTACCTTACCTCCTAAAAACAGGCTGGCTTATAAACTGCAGACCTGGCAACTGGTTGGCTGATAAAGTGCAGACCTCACAACCTGCCGGAAAATGAAACAGAAGGATCTGTACCCACGGCCAGAACCGCAACAAACGCTACTTTGGTTTCAAATTTTTACCCCAATGGAGCACCATCAAACAAGTTTCAAGCCGTATTCACTATGAATACATCTTGTTTCCTCTACTATTAATTGATGTTATTTACTGTAAAATGAAGTGGCTCTCAGTCACATTATATCAAAAATTTTGGGGTTGTTATTGAAGCAAAGGGTTAGCTGCCAGTGACCACATTAGTACTTCTGCTTTTCTGTTGATTTAATGCCATAGGTGCTGTTAATTATGTCCGATTGATCCTGCACTTGTTCCTCTCTGTCTGAGGTACTGTTGCCAAGACTGGTGAACCTGAGTGCCTTGTGGCTGGGCAAGTGTGACCTACATGGTGGATGGCTGGTCCTGACCCACCGCATTCCACAATGACAACCAGAACTGCCACTGCTGGTGGCAGCCACATGGGACTAATCTTGCAATCTGAGCGGTTTGGCCTCAGGAATGACTTTGCAGTATCAAATGCTTTTTTTTGTAACTGCTTGTAACTCTGTAACTGTTAGAATGGACAGATTGTGATTTGACGCTGTATAAATAAAACAAACTGATTAAAATTAATTAAATACAGTACCAGTCAAAAGTTTGGAAACAGTTTCACATTCAATTGAATGAACACATACTTTTTTAGACTAAGTGGTTGAATTCATAACCGTTAGGTTGGGTGTCGATATTAAAACCTATGTACGTATGTTCATATGCCACATACTGCCTCAGTAACTGTGGCATCATAAATATAGCTAATATCACCAAGCTATTGATACATGCTAGCTAGTGCTAATGGTGCTAGCATACAAATGATATAATAATAACATTTCACTGAGTGGAAATACAGGCACATAGATTTATTTGATGTTCCATTAGTGCAATTGACCACACAACCAGCAGTATTATCACAGCTATTTGTTATAAAATGGCCAGACACAAACACAGTCCAGTCCACAAAAGGTAGCTGCCTCTGCTAACGGTAGTGTCCACCTTCTAGCATGGCCCTATGTTCACCAACATTCACAACTCCATGAGATATGGGCTTGATTTTCACTAACAAAGTTGGTGAATCCAAAAACTGCAACATTGGTCAGCATTTGCTGACTCTGTGAGCTACTAGCCTTAGCATTAGGGCATCGGAACAGTAAAGAGCTTTAATGTGAAAGAATAATGCTAACTCTCAGACTGACATTGGTAAGCTAACAGGGTTAAGCTAATGCTACGTAATTTATAAGAAAAGAATTCCACGGTGGTGGTGGTGGGGGGGGGGGGTAAAGTCTTGGTTTGTTGGTTTGCTAGCAGGATTACTCAAAAATCCTCAATGGATTTCAATGAAATTTTTACCTTGGGCTAACTTAGAAGTCATTAAATTTTGGTAATGATCTGGAACACGAGCCGGATCCAGTAATTTTTTTAAGGATTCTGTATCATTGCAGGATAGGGCCAATTTCAACATTTTTTGCATCTAACTTCATGAAGACGGATCACAAAGGCTGAACAAAAATTAAGTTATAACACAACAATAATTTAGCATTTGTTTCTCCTCATTGAATAAACTTATTAGAAAATAAAAAATAAAAAAAACTTGTGTAGTTCATGCAGTTTCTCTTTATAAATACAGTTGCTGAAGATCTAAGGGTTTAATCACTGAATCTGAAACATGACGGTAGATGTGTGAAACGATGTGGAATAAGTCTCTTTGCCAAAGGGTATTCTACGTGATGTCAGTGACCCTATGGCCTTGTTGGAGGTCTGCGCTCTCCGAGTGCTTCTAGTTAAATTTATTATTACTGTTGCTACCTGTGTGAGTTTAACCTCTGACGGTTTGAGAGTCACTCTGGGAGAAAGAAAATAAGTCCTGTACAGGTCACCAAGGCCATGCCAGTGCCTATCAGTGGAGTCTCAAATCCTATCCCACTGAGCTACCTGCTCCACGGAGAAGATAAATAGCAAATAACTAGACCCCCCCACCGTCATACTTGTAACTTGCATGTACTGTATAATTTGTTGGTGGTAGTACACCTGTGTACTGAAGAGCCTAACATCAATTTATACTAAATGTGATGCAACAAAGTAAAATCCATTTATCTCCTCTTGAAGATGTTGGACCACAATAGTTTTCCTTCATGTCCACCTTCATATGCTGTGGTCCCACCGTGTGAAGTAGCTTCAGACCAGAGGATCCTCAGTTCAAACCCCAGCCTGACAGGAAAATCACTAAGAGCCCTTAGGCATGGTCCTTAATCCCCACGTTACTCTCGGTGTGTAGCGAGTGCTTTGCATGGCAGCACCCTGACTTGGGTGTGTGAGTGTGTTTGTGTGAATGTGAGACATAATGGATGATTTTCAAGTTGCTGCTAGAGCAGCGCCTACTCACATGCGTGATGACGTCATAATTCTTTCCGCTTAGGGAGACACAGTTTGCCGCTATTGTTTCTGTATGACAACGTTGCAAGTCACATTCAGCTTGTCGGACCTTTAGTTATTGATCCGTTCAGATATCGTCAACGTTCGTGCAAGACGTTGGACTTGGAAGGCTGGACCAAGTTGGACGACAGTCAAATGGAACGCTGACGGTACGGGAACTACACAAATGATGAGGATCCGTCAAGACAGAAAGCACAATGGAATACGGATGAATTGAAGTTGTTGTCAAGATTCGTTCATATTTTTCAACAGTTTGAAAATTCTGATGAAGTGCCAGCTACTGGAACGAAGCTGGACGACTGTTAATTGATGTCTCCGAAAGTCAACATAAGTCCAGATTTCTTGTTTTGTTTTGGCATCGGTGTCCTTCGTTAGTTCCGCATGACCGGGGCTTTACATTGTGACATTCACACCACTGCTGCACTCCTTCTCATTCCTTGTGAGTTAACAACGACGACAACAAAATTACTTACTGATATGGAAATCTGGCAGCTTTGCTGTTGTTTCTAATGACACCAAACACACGAGCGAGAGGCTCCCCGGAAGTCTCAGTTTCAAGATGCCAGTGCAACTTGAAAATTAATCATTGTAAAGCGTTTTGAGTGTCTGATGCAGATGGAAAAGTGCTACATACACTAGTGTTCAGAATAATAGTAGTGCTATGTGACTAAAAAGATTAATCCAGGTTTTGAGTATATTTCTTATTGTTACATGGGAAACAAGGTACCAGTAGATTCAGTAGATTCTCACCAATCCAACAAGACCAAGCATTCATGATATGCACACTCTTAAGGCTATGAAATTGGGCTATTAGTAAAAAAAAGTAGAAAAGCGGGTGTTCACAACAATAGTAGTGTGGCATTCAGTCAGTGAGTTCGTCAATTTTGTGGAACAAACAGGTGTGAATCAGGTGTCCCCTATTTAAGGATGAAGCCAGCACCTGTTGAACATGCTTTTCTCTTTGAAAACCTGAGGAAAATGGGACCATTCTGGTTATTCTTCTATCCATTTTGTTGGCTGTTTTCCATTTTCTTCCAAGTGTCTCTGTTTTTTTTTGTGTCCATTTTAAAGCCTTGGAAATCATTGTAGATGAACAGCCTATAATTTTTAATAAAGTTTTCCCCTCTCCAATCAACTTTTTAATCAAACTATGCTGTTCTTTTGAACATTGTCTTGAACGTCCCATTTTCCTCAGGCTTTTTTTTTTTTTTTTTTTTACTAATAGCCCAATTTCATAGCCTTAAGAGTGTGCATATCATGAATGCTTGGTCTTGTTGGATTTGTGAGAATCCACTGAATCTACTGGTACCTTGTTTCCCAAGTAACAATAAGAAATATACTCAAAACCGGGATTAATCTTTTTAGTCACATAGCACTACTATTATTCTGAACACTACTGTAAATGTAGTCCATTTATCATTTACAGTAACCAAGGGTGCCAAAAAGGGGCGAATAAGGAGAACGATTCTAGGGGCCCATGACTGACCAGGGCCCAGAGAGGCCCCTAATACAATTATAATACTGGCAAAATATGGGTGGTGGCCCAGGTTGGTTTCTTTTCATGGTGCCCAAAATCCCTGTCAGTGCCCCTGACAGTACCCTCCCACCAAAGTTCTGTTTCTGGGCACATTACTAATGAGACTTTAGCACCAATCAGTGGAGCGCATACTTTAATAGTATGAAATGTAGCATTTGCTTCTTTCTCTCAAAGCGTTAAAACAAAGATCAGCTAAACGGACATTTTGCTAAGTTCACACTGTTGAGGTGTTTTTGCACAACAGCACATTTCTGCTGCAGTTTGCAGTTTTGTTTGATGACAGACAAAAAAAAGTTCACGCTTTCACAGAGAGCTCTGAACAGTTGGCTGTGTCTGCCCCTTGGTGCCGATAAGGCACGGCGGGGGGTGATGAGTGTGCACGTATGTGTGTGTGAAAGGCAGCTGTGACATTTTACGTTACCATGAGACTTCTTCGTGGTTATCTTCTCACAACATGTCTTTGAATCTGTATCTCTGTAATCTTTGAGCAGTGTGTAATTTACACAAGCAGATCCAAAACGTCTCTGAACAGCAGAACGGCTGACGTGGGTCAGAAAGGTGACACCGAGAGGATATGAAAAAGGTTCTTTGACTGCACCGTCATTTGTGGGTTGAGTCAGAGATTCTCCAGCTGCTGTATCGCTGCTGAGCTCTGGAACCCCCCTCTCACATTTGCGTAGATTTGCATAGGTTTTTCATTTGTTCTTCAAATTATGTAAATGTTCTTTGACATTGCTTGTAGAATTCTTTAAATAATGACCTGGAGAACTTTGTTTCAACAAAATGAAAGAACCAGAGTCACAGCTGAGGAGACACACACGTAGAAACACGCCACAGATGATATTTGCACTTTTAATAAATATAATCAGTGTACTTTGTTCCAACTATGACATGAACTAGTGTTTTGCAGTACTTTCCTAGGTCAATCTAGGTCACGTTAATTATACACAGTAAATTCTGCAGTTTAAAATTTACTCTGCTGGGATAATATTTGGCCCCAGTCCAAATAGAGTTAAATATACTCTATCATAGTGCTAAATTAACTCTTATTGGAGTAGAAACAGTTGATTTGACAAGATGGTAGAGCTGTATTTTACTCTATTTAGACTGAGACCAAATGTTATCCCAGAAGAGCAAATTTTACTCAGCAAAATTTACTGTGTATACACCTGCACCTGTGTGGATCACTTCCCAAAAACAAAAAAAACAAAAAAAAAAAAACAATCCACAAACACAAAACCCATTCATAATCAGACCTGCTAGAACTGAACCACAGGTTCCTGGACAGTCGCCTCTGTGCTTCTTCTCGCTGGCTATATTTCTTCCGCAGCTCACAGTCATTTTGACACCGGTGATCCAAGTTTTAACTTTGTATTCGTCCGTTATTGTCTGCAAAATTGCTCTTTTGCACACTGGTGTTCTGTGTAAATGCTCGTCTTGAGTACAAGTCATTGCGCCAGTGCGCACACAGCGGAACTCATCTGATCCATTATAACAAGATGTTAATGTATCATAAACATACTTTTACAGCTGCTTATAAAGAAGGAATGAACATGCAACTGTTTTACCAAGCTATTACAACGGCAGAGAGCATACAAGAGTGCAGATCAAAGTCGTGCAAGTGTCAAGGCCCCTTTAGATGGAAATGTTGGTGAATAGTCAAAGGTGTATAGTGAGTAGAGAAGGGCTCAGCACACAGCCCTGTGGTGATCCGGTGTTGAGTGTGATTGTTGAGGAAATGTGACGGCCGACTCTGACCAATCCTGTCCAGGGTGTACCCTGCCTCTATGACTGATGGGATAGACTGCAGCTCCCCCTCGACCCTTAATTGGAAACAGCAGGCATGAAAATGAATGAATGAATTTAAAAAGTGTGGTTATAAATTATTAATTATATGCACTATGCTTGGTGGAACCACTGCAGCCACAAGGGATGAATGAATTAATGAATGAATGATGATTTATTGTCATTACAACAGTTGCAACAAAATTATCTTCACACCCAATTGCCTCAGAAATACAGCAATTAATCCACAATTATTACTGGTTGAACGTAACAATGGGACACATTAGAATTAAAACAGCTGCATATATACATTTGATTTGTTTATGTACGCTAAACTTTGAAACAGTCCGTTATCCGAATTGAGGCAAAGTGAGTGTAGGCCACAGCAGAGTCCCATGCAGCCAGGCTTGGGGTGTAAATCCAGGCTCACCTAATGGATTGTACCCGGGTGCCGGGCTGTGGCTGCCCATTGATCCTAGTGGTTGGATTGTGTCTAACTGTAATCAGGATGGTTAAATGCAGAGGATAAATTTCATTGTATGTACATACAATGACAATAAAGGCTCTTCTTCTTCTTCTTCTTCTTCTTCTTCTTCTTCACTGGGCTGTAGAGAGGAATTGGGGGAGTCATAGGCTTTCATCTGCTTTAAATCAGTTCAGTTCAATTTATTTATATAGCCGCAAAAGTCACCACAAGACACTTCACAAGGGTGAGGTCTAACCTCACACAGACTCAGAGAGGTGACCAATTCTTTAGGTCATACTAATCAACTTCAATCAATCAACTTTTTTCTTATATAGCGCCAAATCACAACAAACAGTTGCCCCAAGGTGCTCCAAACTGCCTGTAGTTCTTATAGACGTTTTTCTTCATTTTTTGGGCCGTTTCGTCGGCCAGGTTTTGGATTTTCTGCCGATGTTCCTGCAAATCGCTGTCGCCGTCCGACTGCTGCGACAACATTTTCACATAAAGCTGCGGGTCAAAATTTGGCGACTCCAGCAGTTTCCGTATGCGAACTGCAGACTCCGTCATCTTGTATCGTGTAAAATGTACTCGTTTAAGCGAAGAAAATAGCGTTAAAATCTAAAGCTTTAGCGCAGACGGAATTACTAATAACAACAAGAATCGGGTGACCAAAGAATTGCCAAAAATGCAAAGAAAAATGAATGCCCATATTGGAGGGCCCCGAGAAGAAGACCAGCGGGCAGCATAATTATTGCAAAATTATAGCATCCAACGACTTTGAACTCCACGTGATCAGGCAGGGGATCCAGAGTTTAGCCATCAACAAGATCAACAACACTTCCTAAAAGAGAGAAAACAGAAAACAATCACTAAAGATGCACTGACACAAGCATTCCTGTGGCTCACTCAATAGCACGAACGTAGTCGTGACGATCCCACCTGCTGTGTTCACAGCTGGATGCCGTTCATTGTTCTACTGGCTGCCACGTGCTCTGCGATGGATGCTGTGTATATACAATGATTACTTTGTGGCGGATTAATATTTTTTTTTGGAAATTGGCCATTGAAAACAGCTGTAATCGCATCTTGAATCACAGAGGAGGCTGCAGGAGCCGTTCGTGCGGCCCTCTCGCGTCCTGTGTGCACCAGTTAAAGACAAGTTTATTCTTCAGGACAACACAGGTCGTCTATCGCGTGAATCAAAGGCATGCTTGTGTCAGTCATTATGCTGCGACACACTGGTCAGGCATATCGACAATCAAGTCCCTGAGAGCTGTGTTTAATCAAAGTTTCTGCCATTAAAAAAAGTGTAAACAATGGCCGCCAGGCGCGTGAGCCGATACGGCCTCCATGTAGTGACGTATTTTAGGCTTGGTCGTCAGCGGGAAGCTGGTCATGGGGCGTGCACATTTTTCAGTGGCGGGACGTTCAAATGTTATATATAATGGGAGAACTGGGTCCATTTTCCCAAAACGCTTAGGTTGACCGAATTATATAACCTTTGTTACATGTAATAAGACTATGTTGTCTTTAAGTGTCATATCCACTTTAATTGTCAACAGCAAAGTAACACAGTAACAGACGGGATGGTAACGGGATCGCCGGTGGCTAGCCCTTTGCAACCATCCCAAAATTTAGATACGATGAGATTGTGTCCTGCTCCAATTATGAATAACATAATTTAAGATGGAGGGAAAAATAGTTCAATAGAACACTAATATACATTTAATGTCCAGACAAGTTCAGGGTTGCAGTGCATGTGTGCACGTGTGCATGTGTGCATGTGTGACGGAGGCTTCACACAGCTGCAAATGTCTCCCCACCACAAATCCATGAATGACCATTTGAATGAAATGAGAGGCAGTTAGCATTTTACATACAGTTGAAGCGGCTCCACAGCGGCTCTGTGGACAAAAACCTATTGATATGCAGTGACAAGATGCTCAGCTCCAGAACACAGATCTTCTCTTGGTGCATTGAGGATGATTGTTTTTCATCATTAGCAGCTGTGTTTGCTTGTTGATTCTTCTTTTTGATGAATGAGGGACCTTCAGGTTGTCGTCTGTGACAGGTAAGTGCTTTCCATCTTTCATGCAGATGTTGATTGTGTGAAGATACCTTTAATGTGACAATGCTATGGCAGACCAGCAGACCCATGGACCTTAAGGTGCCTTGACAAATTTGATCCGCGCACCAGTACGCAATGTGCCATGCCAGAGAGTGAAGTTGTTGTAAAACCATTGTAAACTGTGCAACTGCGCAAAGAAAATTTTAAAATGTTTAAACTCCCTGACACACATTAATTATGTGAACTTCACATGAACATTATGCAAACAAGTGTCAGTGTGAGTGATTGCATCAGCGCACCGCATCACAGCGCTGCACTTAAATCTATCAGAAACATAATTTTGCAGATACTCATAAGAAGGAATGAAAATGCAACTGTTTTACCAAGCTATGACAATATAAATATTATAAATAATTACCTTTTAGACAATTCAAAATGCATTCTCCACGTCATGAAGCACAGGAGAGAGAGAGAAAAAAGCTGCAGCTGTAGAAAATTCTGGAAGCAATTAGATTAGAAGTCAAACTCTGAGAGCAAATTATTTTATTTAACGCAGCGTCCAGTAGCAGAAAGTGCAGCATCCAGCGGAACACAGCGGGTCTCACTGGCACGATGAATCGTGAGGCAGTGTGGGGGTTAAATGCATGCTTTAAACAGTACTCCAAACCTCATTAAATGTAAGGAGATCCAAGATAATTAGAGAAGATGATTAGAACTTCAAGGCTGTCTTCATTGGCCTTCTTTCACCTTAACAGCTTTGTGAATTATCATTTTACATTTTCCATCTGAAGCACTGTTGACAGAGTCCTGGTTCTTCCAGAAGCGAACACATCTCCAGTTATGCAGTTCAAGCAAACTCAACATGACTCCATCTGTAGTGTTTTTCAGCAACATGATTTCTGAAATATTTTGGAAATGAGAAACAAGCTGAAATTCCTGTCTTTGTTGATTTTTCACAAAAAGACATATATACAGTAATATATCAAATCAAATCAAATCAATTTTATTTATATAGCGCCAAATCACAACAAACAGTTGCCCCAAGGCGCTTTATATTGTAAGGCAAAAGCCATACAATAATTACGTAAAAACCCCAACGGTCAAAACGACCCCCTATGAGCAAGCACAGGGGGTCATTTTATATATATACACACAATATATAGACATGGTTATATAGAAGCAGTTTATTTTAGTGAATGAAGTGTGTTGATTGTGTTTTTATGAATTCAGGTTTGCTGTTTCCTTTTGGATCTTTTAATATCAAGGATGTTATTTGCAGCATGCATCCCTTGAAGATTGATGTCAAATTATTCACTGCATCCCTGCAACCTTCATGCCCTTTTCATGAAAGCTTCCACATCTTTGCCAAACCAATAAAATCATGACTTAAGCCACCTTGACACTTGCACTTGCATCCCAGCACTGGCACGAAATTGTGTGTGCCAATGAGTAAACCCGTCGCGAACTGTTGTACACTGTGCAAGGCTGCATGACAGGGCGCAAAGAAAATTTTGAAATGTTCCAGATTTCTGGAACGCATGTTGTGAAAGTGTAGGTACACGGACCCACAACAGGGGGCGCAATGAACGGACAATGGAGAAAGGTGAATAACAAGTTTTACTGTTGTGAAAAGAGCACAACCAATACAACAATTAATAATTTGGAGTTTAAAGCCGAAATCTGCTGGTGTCGTGTGGGCAGGCTCGAAGGTAGGAGACGTCCGTCCTAGTCGAACCGGAACCACCCAGATCTCCTCTGCCACCGAACCCCAGAAGTACTGGAACCGCCAAGTCCCGAATCCCCAGGTGGCCACTGCCTCCGCTCGTCGGATCCGGTACTGCTGGCGGGAAAGAGCACAAACACACAGGTATGGATGCGACAGCACCCAGTAGACGGAGAGGGGAGAAGCCGCCTCCACCTCTTGTCACAATGAAGCAGGAAGGTGAGTACTTATCCAAGCAAGTAGCTTTCTGTAGTCAGCTGTCCTGAAAAGGTTTAACAAGGTTTATCAGAGTCTTCAGTATATGCTTGCAGCGAAGGTTACCTTAATCTCAAGGCGATATCTCGGCACTGAGGTGGAGACGCCGTTCTGCTGATATACCTCTGTGTTGAGTGGAACAGCTGTGTCCAGTGATGGGAGACAGCTATCACCCTGGCTGCTCCCGTAAGGCGGCAGCGCCCTCTGGTGCCTGGAGCCCGCACTCCAGGCAGGGCGCCCTCTTGTGGTGGTGGGCCAGCAGTACCTCCTCTTCAGCGGCCCACACAACAACGCATAAATTTCATGCCGCTTGCATGAACTGGTCATGAACATTGCACAAACACTGTGTGTCACTGCGTGTCAATTCATGTCATGGCACGCAAGGCCTCGCACAGTTAATTATATAACCGGGTTAATTATATAAATTAATTAAAAGTATAAAAGCCAAGATGATTGATTGCATAAGTATTGGAATACTTTGGTGTAATACCTGTAAATAATCAGCTTTATTGCCAGTTTTCTTCAGTCAAGTCAGGGGATGGATACATGAACATTTTCAAGTCAGTGAATATGTCTTGGACTTTATTTACATCAATAATGAAAAAAACAAAAAAACAGTATGGCACTCTGTGGTAAATCTGTGTGGAGTAGACAGTTAAAAACTGCATGACTGTGTAAGAAGGAGAAGTGTGAGGAAAGCCACCAAACACCCAGACAACCTAGAAGAAGTTATAGACCTCTGTGGCTGTGATTGGAGAAATTGTGCATAGTACAAGCCTAGATTTGATGTTTTGGTGAAAGAAAATCCTCACTCAGCACTCAGAGACTTGACTGCAAATAATGTGAATAAAACAATTAAGGTTTAATGGCCCGGTCACACGGCACTGAGTGAAGGGCAACAAAGCCAAAATGAAACAAGAAATCTGGACTTTCGTTGACTTTTGTTGGCATCGTTTAACCTTTGCCCAGCTTCGGTCCTGCAGTTGGCACTTTGTCAGGATTTAATAAACTGTTAAACTGTTGAAAAATTTGAATGAATGCCGCCGAAAACCTCAATTCAGCTGTATTTCGTTTTGCTGTAGTTCTTGACGGTTTTTAATCGTTTGCTTAGTTTTTGAAATGTTAGCGTTTAGTTTGACTTTATTCAACCAGCTGATTGTTTTCACACAGTACAGAAGCCGGTTTGTGAGTGCTTTTGTGGAGGAGCTGCAGCTCCTCCATGGCAGAGCTGGTCTGTGGTGTGGGGTATCTGCTACTGCGTGTGTTATGGCGAGTGCTGCCGGTCATCCCGTGGTGCTGTCCGGCCAGGAAGAATTTGTTGGCCTCTCCGCCAGCACACAGCAGCCGTGGTCATGGTGTTGGCCAGTGCTGCGCTCACATGAGTAAAGTGTTGCTGCAGTCCGGCCGCAGCTGCAGCATTGTGTCCATGAGCTCTGAAGGGCTTGCTGTCCTCCAGCCTCTGTAGACAGAACAGCCTGCTGCCCCTTTCAGCGTCTGACAGTTCAAAAGTTTTGAGGAAGTGATCCTTGATTGCTACATATTTGTTTGCAGCGGGAAGGCTTTGCAGGAGCACGATCAGCCTCATTTCCATGGAGATGATGACCGACATGACATAATAATGTTTTGTGTTGTCTGCTCTGATCTCTCAGAGCAAACTGCGCCTCCGTTTGTGCAAACCAGGCAGTAGTTTACAGAAGTGTGACTTTGAGCCATCAAGTGTGGAAAAAGTTCCACCAGCAGCTGACATTCCAGACTGAATCAGCTGTAGAGAAGGTGAAGCATGTGCCTGTGTGTGTGTGTCTGATCCACGAACACAGCGCCTTTGCCTGCGCAATTAGAACTGGTAATCGAAGCCGCGGGCATCTGTGTGACTGACACATAGCCGCAGCACCGGTGATCAGAAACACAAGGCTTTTGAAAAAAAAGAGAGACATACGCTGTGTGTCACTCTCTCACTCCCTCTGTCTCGTATGCGCACAATTCGGGTGTACAGACAACGATTTGAGTTTTGGTATTTGAGAGAAATGAGAAATATTTGGCATGCTTGCAGTATGTATAATTATAATAAATAAATAAAATAAATAATAAAAAATAAATGTAATGTATAATTTCGGTGGCATATTTAGCGCGTGTAGTGGTGTTTTTTTTTTTTTTGTAAAATGAGGCTTCTTATGAATGCTGAACAAGTGCTTCAGTTTTTTTTTTTAATTGGAGCAAGATGGAGCGCGCAGTGTGTCATCAGAGTCTAAACCAGACAGTGAGGATTCTGACGACGAAGGAGATGATCCCTCTTTGGTTCTGGACAGGAAACCAGAGCAGGTGGATCCACTGACGTGTGCACAGATCTCCACAGATCTCCGCTTCTGTTTGCAGCTGAGCTCAATCCCAGTGCCGAGTCCTGGAATGCAGAGATGCAGACACACACTGCTCCAGCAGTGGCTCCAGGTGCATTGCATTTAAAGTGTGGAGATCAGTGTAAGTTTAGTTTTCGTTTTATTCCTCTTTCATCCCTTTTGCACTCTTGATTCGCAGGCTGATTGGTGATGGGAAGAGTCAAAAGCTCATCCTTTTCTTGATGATTTGTTATTTTTTTTTCACTTTTTTCCTTTTGTTCAGGAATCGTCGTATGCCGTGTGACCGAGTCTTAAAACAGAGCACTTGCCCATTTATGGCTTTCAATTTTTTTTTAAAGTAGAAGCATCATGTTGTTATTGTCACATTTCTGGTGTTTGATACAGGCCTCTGAGTTTTTCAGGGTCTGTGATTATCTTATCCGTATTTATATTTCATGTGGTTTCATGGCTTTCTAGTGATTCTCCTATGTGTGAGTCCTCTTCATGATCTCTCATGATATTTTTGTATGTGTAAGATTATCGCTGTGTTTCGCTCACATTCTCCCTTTTTTAAAAATCTTTTACTCTGGTGTCTCTTCCATGTTTGCTCCATGTAGCTTACTTCCTGTTATTGGTTTCCAGTTTCACATGTCTCTACATTTCCCTTGTTAAATTTTGCTGGCATTTATAATCTCTCCCAATACATTACCTCCTCGCCAGATTGTCTAGCTTCCTGCCTGCTGTCTCCGTTTGTTTCATAGTGTTTATCAGTGTGGTATTGACCCACACTGCCAATTCATGTTTTGTGAACTAAGCCTACTGTTTCCAGATTTGGTTGCCTGGTATAACTAATCTCAGTGCATTGACCAATTCTGCTTGTATTTTTGGAGTGTCAAAATCCAATCTCTCCTTTGCATCACGACTGGATACAGGATCAAGTAGGGGATTGCCTCTTGGGATGTAATACAATGAGTGAACTTGCATGCCCCGTGGCCACTATGTTAGCCATGAAGGCCCAACAGGATCCCTGAACACGAGATGGCTGACGGGGCTCTGGTGAAACAAGAAGTTCCCAGCAGCATGGCTTGTAACCCAACAGCTGTGAAGGTGGATGAAGGCTGCAACAGGCCCTCAGAACCCACCCATCTGGGATGTCCAAGCCAGCGGACGAGGCTAAGGATCTGCCAAGGCCTGTGTGTTTGGTGTGCAATGACATTTCCATGTTAAACAAACCAAAGGTGTCTCTAGGTCCACCTTGGATGTAGATTTTCTATGCTGCTTGTATTTTAGGATAACTCTTCTGCTGCTCCCCCAAAGAGAATGCCTTCCTGCCTGGACTGACCGTCCGTGCTCCTGACCTCTGCTTGTGTAAGTGACTGAACTCGTTGTCTGCCACTTTGTAGATTAACTGCTACAATGAAATAACTGTTAGTACTATGTGCCTTGACACACTGGAACAGTTGACAATAAACCAGCTTTTACCTGCCATCATTGTGGTTCTCTGTGTTAGGCTCCTCTGTCTCCTTTGCACATGTTGGTGGAAGTTTATTTTGGTGAGGCAAAAAGAGCATGTGTTTATTGTTTATACGTGGATCAGACAGTATTTATGGTTTTCTGGAGGCGGAAGAAAAGGAAAGGCTAACTCGCTACTAATTTTACTGAACAGCCTTAATGATGCCTATTGTCTAACAGTGTTTGGCCTTGTTTACATCTGCAATGGCAGGCTTTCCTCGTGCGCTGTTTAATCTGAGCCTCAAGTCCAAATATATTTGGACATCAAATGGAACATTATTTTGGTTTCCTCTCACAGCACATTCAAGCAAATAATGGCTGTCAACTCTAATTTGGGAGTAATTGCATTTGAATCACACTATCTTTGTTGGGATTAGACCACTTGTAAGTGATTCCCCATTTAAAATGATTGGATAATTGTTTCCATAACCATGTGTATATTATTTAGTTTTTATTTAATTAACATGGCCACAGATAAAGAGAATCCTTTTATGTAAGGCTGTTGAACACAGAGCAGGTTGATGACATTGGCAGACTCAGCTTAGTTAACCAGTTTTAATTGAGATAAAAGTCTGACATGGGTCTTATCTTAACAGTCAAAGCAAAAACAAGTTGGGCAGTGGGTACAAACCTATTTGGAGTGTGTCCCAGCACACATTTCTATTTAAGAGGTAGGAAATGCTAAGCAATGGGCACAAAGGGGTTGGAACTATGGCTTCATTAGGCATGGGTTGCAATGGTTTGGCAATGGACTCCACTGCAGAGAACCACAACAAAAGGCAAATAAAGACAGGCTTGTCAACGAAAGCTCATTTCAAAAATAGCTGGCAATATTTGAGCAGCAGAAAAGCAGGTGTGGTCAAACAACAGGCAGTAATTCAGGCACCCTAACCCTAACCAAACAGGCAACAGTCTTTGTAAGGAAGCAAAGTTCAGTAACAAGTATTAAGTTTTGAGTTTTAATACCAGGTGATCATTGGCGAGCAAAGACCAGGAACACAGGACACAGCAAAGGTCTAGAATTGGAAGACAAAACCACTGGACAAAAGCACTTGAACTGTATCATGGAAGATCAGGATGAACCTATACAATCTGGCAACAAAAGAATGCTTCACCTTGCAACCAAGAGCATCACAGACAACTATGCTCAATTTAGGTCTATATATTTATACTATATACAGTAGTGTTCAGAATAATACGTAGTAGTGCTGTGTGACTAAAAAGATTAATCCAGGTTTTGGGTATATTTCTTATTGTTACATGGGAAACAAGGTACCAGTAGATTCAGTAGATTCTCACAAATCCAACAAGACCAAGCATTCATGATATGCACACTCTTAAGGCTATGAAATTGGGCTATTAGTAAAAAAAAGTAGAAAAGGGGGTGTTCACAATAATAGTAGTGTGGCATTCAGTCAGTGAGTTTGTCAATTTTGTGGAACAAACAGGTGTGAATCAGGTGTCCCCTATGTAAGGATGAAGCCAGCACCTGTTGAACATGCTTTTCTCTTTGAAAGCCTGAGGAAAATGGGACGATCAAGACATTGTTCAGAAGAACAGCGTAGTTTGATTAAAAAGTTGATTGGAGAGGGGAAAACTTATACGCAGGTGCAAAAAATTATAGGCTGTTCATCTACAATGATCTCCAATGCTTTAAAATGGACAAAAAAACAAAACAGAAATGTGTGGAAGAAAACAGAAAACAACCATCAAAATGGATAGAAGAATAACCAGAATGGCAAAGGCTCACCCATTGATCAGCTCCAGGATGATCAAAGACAGTCTGGAGTTACCTGAAAGTGCTGTGACAGTTAGAAGACGCCTGTGTGAAGCTAATTTATTTGCAAGAATCCCCCGCAAAGTCCCTCTGTTAAATAAAAGACATGTGCAGAAGAGGTTACAATTTGCCACACACATCAACTGGCCTAAAGAGAAATGGAGGAATATTTTGTGGACTGATGAGAGTAAAATTGTTCTTTTTGGGTCCAAGGACCGCAGACAGTTTGTGAGATGACCCCTAAACTCTGAATTCAAGCCACAGTTCACAGTGAAGACAGTGAAGCATGGTGGTGCATGCAACATGATATGGGCATGTTTCTCCTACTATGGTGTTGGGCCTATATATCGCATACCAGGTATCATGGATCAGTTTGGATATGTCAAAAATACTTGAATACTACATGCACACAAGCACAAGTGGTAGTACAGTGTCCGAAATAGAATATCTACATTGGGCAGAAACTAGTAGTGATCTTCTTATATGCTCCTGCTTTGCATCGAGTAAAAACCCCACAGCTCTTCATGCAGCAGCAGTTTGTACCATTGCAAAAATGGACAGAATTTTTATTAGAAAACATGAAGACACCACTGATGTGCACTTGGCAGAGGTAAGGGGCGAGTGTCAAGTGACAAAGATGAGGATCAGTACTCCAAACCTGAGATCAAGGTCTTGTGTCGAAAAAGGGTGGCCGGCTTGTCCATGCTGGGTCAGGGGAGAGTTATTACCTCAAGTGGAGGAGTTTAAGTACACTGAACAAAAATAAATGCAACACTTTTGTTTTTGCTCCCATTTCCATGAGATGAACTCAGAAATCTAAAACATTTTGTGTATACACAAAAGACCTATTTTGTTGGGGAAGTGTAGGGACATGGACCCACAACAGGGGGCGTAAAGGAACTGGACAATGGATGAACCAATAAATAACAATTTACTGTTGTAAATGTGCACAACGGAATACAGACAGAACCAGAATTTGGATTACAGAAAATTACACGAAGGTGACGTGTGGGCAGGCTTGAGGATAGGAGAGCACCGTTCAGAGAAGAGCCGGACCCCACACGATTTCCACTGCCACCGGATCTGGAAACACACTGGAGATGCCAATTTCTGAGTCCCCAGGTGGCTACCGTCTTCAGCTGCCAGATCTGGTACTGCTGGCAGGATACAGAGAAAACAGCTTGAGGTGAGTGTGTGAAGACACACCCAGTAAACATTCCGCACACAGAAATATTCTCTCCAGGTGGGCACGACACCTCCACCTCCAACACAGTAAGAGACTGAGGGCTACTTAGTTTGACGTGCGTCACTCGTCACGTTTCACCAAACTTAGCGTCCCGCTATCAGTAGGCTCCTCAGGAACTCCTGCAACAACTCAGAGAATTACGTGCTTTCTTTACACAGAACAACAAGGGCTGAGAGTTTACCTATAGGTAGACGATATCTCGGCAGTGAGGTGGAGATGTCTGGCTTTTATGGGATGGAGGATGATGAAGAGTGGTGATGAGTGACAGCTGGTAAGGGTGATGAGTGACAGCTGTCACTCCGGTGGCTCCTGCGTGGCGGCAGCGCAACTCTCGTGCCCGAAGCCCACACTTTGGGCAGGGCGCCCTCTGGTGGTGGGCCAGCAGTACCTCCTCTTTTGGCGGCCTACACAACAGGACCCCCCCCTCGACCCGGCTTGTCAGGGTGTTGAGTGTAAAAGTCAGCCAGGAGGGCCGGGTCCAGGATGAAGGTCCTCTTCACCCAGAAGCGTTCCTCAGGGCCATACCCCTCCCAGTCCACCAAGTACTGGAACCCCCGGCCCTTCCGACGGACGTCCAGGAGCCGGCACACAGTCCAAGCCGGCTCCCCGTCGATGATCCGGGTAGGAGGCGGCACTCGTCCGGGAGCACAGAGGGGTGAGGTGTGGCGTGGTTTGATCCTGGACACGTGAAAAACCGGGTGGATCCGCAGTGAAGCTGGGAGCCGGAGCTTCACTGCGGCCGGCCTGAGGACCATGATGATTTTGAAGGGACTGATGAACTGTTCCTTCAACTTGGGGGAGTCCACTTGTAGGGGGATGTCCTTTGTTGACAACCACACCTCCTGCCCGGGCTGATATGCAGGGGCCGGGGAACGCCAGTGGTCTGCATGGGCTTTAGCCCTCGTCCGGGCCTTCAGCAAGGCAGAACGGGCGGTGCGTCACACCCGACGGCAACGTCGCAGGTGGGCCTGGACCGAGGGCACATCGACCTCTCCCTCCACCACAGGGAACAATGGGGGCTGGTACCCCAAACACACCTCAAATGGGGAGAGGCCGGTGGCGGAGGATACCTGACTGTTATGTGCGTACTCGATCCAGGCCAGATGTTCACTCCAGGCCGTCGGGTGCGCGGATGTCACACAGTGTAGGGCCTGCTCCAACTCCTGGTTGGCCCGTTCTGCCTGTCCGTTCATTTGTGGGTGATACCCGGACGAGAGGCTCACGGAGGCCCCCAGTTCTCTGCAGAAACTCCTCCAGACTTGAGAGGAGACCTGGGGACCACGATCTGAGACAATGTCTGTTGGTATCCCATGCAGACGTACAACGTGGTGGACCAGGAGGTCTGCTGTCTCCTGGGCCATTGGGAGCTTCGGGAGGGCCATGAAGTGGGCCGCCTTGGAGAATCGGTCCACTATCGTAAAGATGGCCGTCATGCCCTGGGACGGCGGGAGGCCCGTGACAAAATCCAGGCCGATGTGGGACCAGGGACGATGAGGCACCGGGAGCGGTTGCAGAAGTCCTTGAGTCTTAGAATGGTCCGCCTTGCCCCTGGCGCAGGTGGTACAGGCCTGGATATATTCCCGGACGTCGGCCTCCATGGATGCCCACCAGAAGCGCTGCCGGACCACTGCCATGGTTCTTTGCACCCCTGGAAGACAGGAGAGCTTGGAACCATGACAGAAGTCTAGGACAGCCGGTCTGGCCTCTGGTGGGATGTAGAGACGGTTCTTTGGGCCGTTTCCCGGGTCCGGGCTCCGTGCCAGGGCCTCCCGGACGGTCTTCTCTACATCCCAGGAGAGGGTGGCCACGATAGTGGACTCGGGAATAATGGGCTCCGGTGGATCCGGCAGCTCGGTCTTGACCTCCTCTTCGTGAACCCGGGACAGGGCGTCAGATCGTTGGTTCTTGGTCCCGGGGTGATAGGTGATCCGGAAGTCAAAACGCCCAAAGAATAGTGACCAGCGGGCTTGCCTAGGGTTCAGCCGCTTGGCGGTCCTGATGTACTCCAGGTTCCGATGGTCCGTGAAAACGGTAAATGGTGCCTCAGCTCCCTCCAACAAATGTCTCCACTCCTCAAGAGCCTCTTTCTCCGCGAGGAGTTCCCGATTGCCCACGTCATAGTTCCATTCCGCCGGGGTCAACCTGCGGGAAAAGTAGGCACATGGGTGGAGAACCTTGTCGGACTCTCCGCTCTGGGACAACACGGCTCCTATCCCTGAGTCGGAGGCATCCACTTCAACCACAAACTGGCGGCTAGGATCGGGCTGCACCACGACTGGTGCAGTTGAAAACCGACGTTTCAACTCCCTAAACGTGGCTTCGCACCGATCCGACCAAGTGAAGGGGACTTTGGAGGAGGTCAGGGCTGTCAGGGGGCTAACTACCTGACTATAGCCCTTAATGAACCTCCTGTAGAAATTTGCAAAGCCGAGGAACTGTTGCAGTTTCCTAAGGCTTGCAGGTTGGGGCCAATCTCTCACCGCCGCAACCTTGGCCGGATCAGGGGCGACGGAGTTGGAGGAGATTATAAACCCCAGGAAGGACAAAGAAGTGCGGTGGAACTCGCACTTCTTGCCCTTCACAAACAGCCGGTTCTCCAACAACCGCTGCAGGACCTGACGTACATGCGTCTCAGTATCCGGGGAAAAGATGAGGATATCGTGTAGGTATACAAAGATGAATCGGTGCAGGAAGTCCCGCAAGACGTCATTTACCAATGCCTGGAACGTCGTGGGGGCGTTAGTGAGGCCGAACGGCATGACCAGGTACTCGAAGTGACCTAACGGGGTGTTAAATGCCGTCTTCCATTCATCTCCCTTCCGGATCCGAACCAGGTGATAAGCATTTCTCAGATCCAGTTTGGTGAAGATTTTGGCTCCATGCAGGGGTGTGAACACTGAATCTAACAGGGGCAATGGGTATCGATTGCGAACCGTAATGTTGTTCAGCCCCCTATAGTCAATGCATGGACGGAGTCCACCGTCTTTCTTGCCCACAAAAAAGAAACCAGCACCCATCGGGGAGGTGGATTTTCGGATCAGCCCGGCAGCTAAGGAGTCCCGGATGTAGGTCTCCATAGATTCGCACTCAGGACGTGAGAGGTTGTACAGTCGACCAGACGGGTACTCAACGCCCGGGATCAAATCTATGGCGCAATCATACGGATGGTGCGGGGGAAGTGTGAGTGCCAGATCTTTGCTGAAAACCTCCGCAAGATCATGGTACTCCTCAGGCACCGCAGTAAGATTGGGGGGGACTTTAACCTCCTCATTAGCAGTCAAACCGGGGGGAGTTACTGGCAGTGTCTTGTGTGTTATTAAAGGGAGAAGGGTGCCATCTAGTGCTCGCACCTTCAATGGGGAAGGAAGCACCACAAGAGGGAGCCCTACCTCCCTTGCCCATCTGCTGTCCAGCAGATTCCCTTCAGACCCGGTGTCCACCAGTGATGGGGCTTGAAGGGTTAGATCCCCGCACAGGATCGTGACTGGGAGACATGCAGAAATGCGGATGTGTCCCACGTGAATGTTTTGGCCCACCATTAGCCCAGTTTCTAAGGGCGGGCGTTGGTGTTTAACCGCTTGGGGCAGTCTCTCTGCTGGTGCTCGCTAGAGCCGCAGAAAAAGCACTCCCCGCGGGCCAGTCTCCTCTGACTGTTAGATGATCTTAATTTGGCCCTGCTGGTGTCCATAGCTTCGTCAGCAGGGGGAGCTGTTGCCACACGGAGTGCTGTGGCTGTGGAGTGTGGGGAGGGCGGAACCTTTTCAGAACCGGAAGGGAGAGGGACTGCGCATGCCCGGCCACGTCCTTCGTCTCGTTCCCGACGGCGTTCCTCTAACCGATTGTCTAGTCGTATTACTAGATCAATAAGCTCATCTAAATCCCGCGGCTCGTCCTTAGCCACCAGGTGCTCCTTCAGGACCGACGACAGTCTGTTTACGAAGGCGGCGCGGAATGCAGCAGTATTCCAGCCAGACCTCGCGGCCGCAATACGGAAGTCGACTGCATACTCGGCGGCGCTCCTGCGCCCCTGTCTCATTGACAGCAACACTGTCGAAACGGTCTCGCCTCTATTTGAATGATCAAAGACTGTTCTGAACTCCCTCACAAATCCAGCATACGTGGTTAGGAGCTGTGAATTTTGCTCCCAAAGCGCCGTAGCCCAGGTGCGTGCCTCACCTCGAAGCAGATTAACCACATAAGCCACCCGGCTGGAGTCAGACGTGTACATCACCGGACGCTGTGCGAAGACGAGCGAACACTGTATTAAGAAGTCTGTGCACGTCTCGACACAGCCTCCGTACGGTTCCGGGGGACTTAAGTATGCTTCAGGGGATGGTGGGGGGTTCGTTGAACGACCATTGGAACGACCAGGACAGCAGGAGGAGGAGTTACAGCAGTGCCCTGAGCACGCGCTTCCACCTGTGCGGTGAGAGCCTCCATCCTGCGATTGAGAATAATGTTCTGCTCGGTCATAAGATCCAACTGAGCAGTGAAGGCGGTGAGGATTTGCTGCAACTCACCGACCACGCCTCCCGCTGATGCCTGTGCACCCTGCTCTTCCATTGGCTGTTCAACAGATGGTTGCTGCCCCTCGGAATCCATGACGCTGGCCGAGATATCCTGTTGGGAAAGTGTAGGGACACGGACCCACA
Organism: Thalassophryne amazonica; assembly: GCF_902500255.1. NCBI lineage: Eukaryota > Metazoa > Chordata > Actinopteri > Batrachoidiformes > Batrachoididae > Thalassophryne > Thalassophryne amazonica. The sequence continues at coordinate 13,891,859 of NC_047104.1, forward strand.
ACAGGGGGCGTAAAGGAACTGGACAATGGATGAGCCAATAAATAACAATTTACTGTTGTAAATGTGCACAACGGAATACAGACAGAACCAGAATTTGGATTACAGAAAATTACACGAAGGTGACGTGTGGGCAGGCTCGAGGATCGGAGAGCACCGTCCAGAGAAGAGCCGGACCCCACACGATTTCCACTGCCACTGGATCTGAAATAGATCTTTTGTGTATATATATATATATATATATATATATATATAAAAATAGATCTTTGAGTTCAACTTGTGAAAAATGGAAGCAAAAACAACAGTGTTGCATTTATATTTGTGTTCAGTGTACCTTGGGTCTTGTTCAAGATGGGGAAATTGGAGCATGAGATCAATAGATGGGCTGGACACTGAAGGACAGGGTGAGAAGACTGAATATCTGAAAGTGACTTGGAATAGAGCCACTGCTTCTTCCCTTTGAAAAGAGCCAGATGAGCTGGTTCGGTCATGCCTTGTGCCTTCATTCCAGCTCTGTACTTGCGTTCTTGTTCCTGTCTGCCTCAGTGTGTGTACCTGACCTCCTGCCTGTTGCCTTGACCACGCCATATTGTCTGCTGATTTCTGTACTGCTGTTTTTGTTGGACAGCCTACTCGTGTACCGACCACTGCTATCCACTTCAGTAAAACCTTGTAAAAATCAGAGCCGTCTGCTGGAGCCTTGCATTTGTGTCCTACCATTCCTGACCACTCCGTCTGACAGTCGTCTCCCAAGGAGGACTTTCAGGCACTTCCAGTTAGACGGTTTACATTCAGGACAAGTGAGGCTTGGAAACACCTCGGGATGCCCCAGGAAGAGATAGAAGACTTGGTCAAGGATGGAGAAGCATGCTTGACCTACTGCCACCATGACTCAGTTAATTGGCAAAAAAATGAATGAATTAAGAAACAAGTGGCTTTAATGTGTTTTCATGCTGACATTATTCAGTAGCACTTAGTATCATAAGCTCAATACTCAGGCCAGGTCAGTTCTGGGAATATGGTGCTGCAAATTTCCACATCTACCACAGTATAGAACCATCCTGGGGCCATTCCTACCTCCCGAAAGTAACCATTTATCTGCCATAGCCATGTGAATCATAGATGTCTCCTTGGACTTTTCTGCGTCCTGAGATCATCAAAGCTGAGAGACCTGCAAGATGGATTGTACCCACAGACGTACACCACATGGCCAAAATGTCCAGGTCTTACACCCGTACAATAAACAAGGAAGATTCAGGATGCTAAAGACATTAAACATCTTTCTCCTGCAAAGGTATCGACATTACAAAACACCTCTGTCCAGGGTCTTCATGACTCCATAAGATCTTCCCAGGTGTCTCTCTCAATCTCAAACTCTGAGCATCTAGACCCTGCATAATCTGTGAATTTCTTGACACTTTCACTGCATTACAGATACGCTTCTTACATTTGAGTCCAGGAAGAGATTGAAAGCTGGGATCTTGGTCTTGAACCAGGATAACTGCAAATTCAGGCACACCTGCCTCCTCTCTTAACTGCTCAAGGGCTGCAATCAGGATATACTTTCAACAAAAATATAAACGCAACACTTTTGGTTTTGCTCCCACTTTGTATGAGATGAACTCAAAGATCTAAAACTTTTTCCACATACACAATATCACCATTTCCCTCAAATATTGTTCACAAACCAGTCTAAATCTGTGAAAGTGAGCACTTCTCCTTCGCTGAGATAATCCATCCCACCTCACAGGTGTGCCATATCAAGATGCTGATTAGACACCATGATTAGTGCACAGGTGTGCCTTAGACTGCCCACAATAAAAGGCCACTCTGAAAGGTGCAGTTTTATCACACAGCACAATGCCACAGATGTCGCAAGATTTGAGGGAGCGTGCAATTGGCATGCTGACAGCAGGAACGTCAACCAGAGCTGTTGCTCATGTATTGAATGTTCATTTCTCTACCATAAGCCATCTCCAAAGGCGTTTCAGAGAATTTGGCAGTACATCCAACCAGCCTCACAACCGCAGACCAAGTGTAACCACACCAGCCCAGCACCTCCACATCCAGCATGTTCACCTCCAAGATCGTCTGAGACCAGCCACTCGGACAGCTGCTGAAACAATCGGTTTGCATAACCAAAGAATTTCTGCGCAGACTGTCAGAAACCGTCTCAGGGAAGCTCATCTGCATGCTCGTCGTCCTCATCGGGGTCTTGACCTGACTCCAGTTTGTCGTCGTAACCGAACTGAGTGGGCAAATGCTCACATTCGCTGGCGTTTGGCACGTTGGAGAGGTGTTCTCTTCACGGATGAATCCCGGTTCACACTGTCCAGGGCAGATGGCAGACAGCGTGTGTGGCGTCGTATGGGTGAGCGGTTTTCTGATGTCAATGTTGTGGATCGAGTGGCCCATGGTGGCAGTGGGGTTATGGTATGGGCAGGCATCTGTTATGGACGAAGAACACAGGTGCATTTTATTGATGGCATTTTGAATGCACAGAGATACCGTGATGAGATCCTGAGGCCCATTGTTGTGCCATACATCCAAGAACATCACCTCATGTTGCAGCAGGATAATGCACGGCCCCATGTTGCAAGGATCTGTACACAATTCTTGGAAGCTGAAAATGTCCCAGTTCTTGCATGGCCGGCATACTCACTGGACATGTCACCCATTGAGCATGTTTGGGATGCTCTGGACCGACGTATACGACAGAGTGTACCAGTTCCTGCCAATATCCAGCAACTTCGCGCAGGGGGTCGTTTTGACCGTTGGGGTTTTACATAATTATTGTATGGCCTTGCCTTACAATATAAAGCACCTTGGGGCAACTGTTTGTTGTGATTTGGCACTATATAAAAAAATTGATTGATTGATTGATTGATTGATCACAGATTTAGACTGGTTTGTGAACAATATTTGAGGGAAATGGTGATATTGTGTATGTGGAAAAAGTTTTAGATCTTTGAGTTTTTTTCATACAAAATGGGAGCAAAACCAAAAGTGTTGCGTTTATATTTTTGTTGAGTGTACATTGATTCCACAAAGATGGCAGCATCATCCACTAAGTCAAGGTCCAGTGACATCACCAACAGAATTGCTGGGCTCCACAACTCTACCCAACACCGAGTCTGTGTAAGCACTGAACAGAGATGGAACCAGAAAATATAATTTTTGATCACCAAAATTCAATTCAAAGAATTTAGAGACTCACCCACAATCTGCACAGCATTGACAGTACCTGTCTGTAGGCCACCTATGAAGGCCAGCCACTTAGTGATTCTACAGTCCACAGGATGTCTCAGAGAGCAGCCCATTCAGTCCAATCAAATGCTTTACAAAAATCAACATAGGCTCCAAAGAAGCAGTGCTCATCTTCCTGCTTGTTCTCAGTGAGTACAATAATCAAACTATCACAATCTATATTCAACACGGTGTCACAGAGATTCCCAAGTTTGAAAAGTATTTGAAAAAGTATTTGGAAATACTTGGGATTGGCGATGTATTTGAAATACAAATACTTTGAATTCAAAATCAGAAAATACAAATACAAATACTCAGAAAAAAGTATTTTAAGTATTTTCAAATACAAATACTTCTGTATTTGGCCCCATGTCTGCTCATGGTCACACTGTCTATGTGTGCGTGTGAGTGTGTGTTCACAGTTGTGTCGTTACCAAAAGACTGTGTTGGTGTCTCTCACATAATCTGTGTACATGTACATCCTAGGACAACCTTCTCAAAGTGACCATCTTTATTGATCACAGCAGCTGCTCCATCATCGACCGAACACGCGCTGCCTGTTTGTTTCTCAGCAGCATCATGCTGCAGCATCTCTATTGATTATGGCGCAGAATTATCAGGACATCCACTGTCTGACAGAAAGGATTGTGAATTGATTTTTTCCTCTGTTCTCGGTGATGATTGTGTCCACACAAACCCAGGTCAAGCCTGAATTCTTGAACTTCTGGGACGTTTTGGTAGTTGGGTATGAGAACGGTCAGATATAAGTTAAATATGAGCGGTCTGTTCAATAAAAAAATAATGACACCAGCAGTAAACCGTGTGCGGTGAGTGTGGTCGCTGTGTGTTAAGCTCACAGTTAAGTCACTGCACGTGCTGGTTGTCCCTGTCTGTGTTTGTGTGTCTTGCTCGTAGTACTCAGCCTGTAGTTCTCTCCTCACCACATCAAACACTGAACATAACCCGCTCCTCCTCGCGCTGCCTGATGTGTTTTGCTCCAGTTCACTGCCTGCTGTTTCAGTCTCCTGCTCCCTTGTGTGTTAGCTGCGTGCTGGTTACATGTTTTTCTGCAAACAGGACACAACAATCTATATATCATGATCTAAATTATAAATACAATCAAAATAATTTGATTCTTCAAACGATTATGGCATTCTTCTGTACTTACAGTGAGGGTGGTGGGCAAGTGGTTTGTGCACTTGGTTTCGGTGCGGAAGGTTCCCGGTTCAAACCCCACTCCTGCCACATTTCTGCGTGCAATGTGGAGTTGCATCAGGAAGGGCATCCAGCGTAAATCTAGTGTCAAATCAACATGCAGATCTACCCTCTGTCTGCTGTGGCAACCTTGAGTGAAAACAAGCAAAAGTGTCTTACTATATAAAAAGCCATCACTTGACCCAGCTATCTTAGCTAATTATAGGCCAATCTCCAACCTTCCTTTTCTCTCAAAAATTCTTGAAAGGGTAGTTGTAAAACAGCTAACTGATCATCTGCAGAGGAATGGTCTATTTGAAGAGTTTCAGTCAGGTTTTAGAATCCATCATAGTACAGAAACAGCATTAGTGAAGGTTACAAATGATCTTCTTATGGCCTCAGACAGTGGACTCAACTCTGTGCTTCTTCTGTTAGACCTCAGTGCTGCTTTTGATACTGTTGACCATAAAATTTTATTACAGAGATTAGAGCATGCCATAGGTATTAAAGGCACTGCGCTGCGGTGGTTTGAATCATATTTATCTAATAGATTACAATTTGTTCATGTAAATGGGGAATCTTCTTCACAGACTAAGGTTAATTATGGAGTTCCACAAGGTTCTGTGCTAGGACCAATTTTATTCACTATATACATGCTTCCCTTAGGCAGTATTATTAGACAGCATTGCTTAAATTTTCATTGTTACACAGATGATACTCAGCTTTATCTATCCATGAAGCCAGAGGACACACACCAATTAGCTAAACTGCAGGATTGTCTTACAGACATAAAGACATGGATGACCTCTAATTTCCTGCTTTTAAACTCAGATAAAAGTGAAGTTATTGTACTTGGCCCCACAAATCTTAGAAACATGGTGTCTAACCAGATCCTTACTCTGGATGGCATTACCCTGACCTCTAGTAATACTGTGAGAAATCTTGGAGTCATTTTTGATCAGGATATGTCATTCAATGCGCATATTAAACAAATATGTAGGACTGCTTTTTTGCATTTGCGCAATATCTCTAAAATTAGAAAGGTCTTGTCTCAGAGTGATGCTGAAAAACTAATTCATGCATTTATTTCCTCTAGGCTGGACTATTGTAATTCATTATTATCAGGTTGTCCTAAAAGTTCCCTGAAAAGCCTTCAGTTAATTCAAAATGCTGCAGCTAGAGTACTGACAGGGACTAGAAGGAGAGAGCATTTCTCACCCATATTGGCCTCTCTTCATTGGCTTCCTGTTAATTCTAGAATAGAATTTAAAATTCTTCTTCTTACTTATAAGGTTTTGAATAATCAGGTCCCATCTTATCTTAGGGACCTCATAGTATCATATCACCCCAATAGAGCGCTTCGCTCTCAGGCTGCAGGCTTACTTGTAGTTCCTAGGGTTTGTAAGAGTAGAATGGGAGTCAGAGCCTTCAGCTTTCAGGCTCCTCTCCTCTGGAACCAGCTCCCAATTCAGATCAGGGAGACAGACACCCTCTCTACTTTTAAGATTAGGCTTAAAACTTTCCTTTTTGCTAAAGCTTATAGTTAGGGCTGGATCAGGTGACCCTGAACCATCCCTTAGTTATGCTGCTATAGACTTAGACTGCTGGGGGGTTCCCATGATGCACTGAGTGTTTCTTTCTCTTTTTGCTCTGTATGCACCACTCTGCATTTAATCATTAGTGATTGATCTCTGCTCTCTTCCACAGCATGTCTTTTTCCTGGTTCTCTCCCTCAGCCCCAACCAGTCCCAGCAGAAGACTGCCCCTCCCTGAGCCTGGTTCTGCTGGAGGTTTCTTCCTGTTAAAAGGGAGTTTTTCCTTCCCACTGTCGCCAAGTGTTTGCTCACAGGGGGTCATTTTGACCGTTGGGGTTTTTACGTAATTATTGTATGGCCTTGCCTTACAATATAAAGCGCCTTGGGGCAACTGTTTGTTGTGATTTGGCGCTATATAAATAAAATTGATTTGATTTGATTTGATATATTGTCTTTATAATATTATTATAACTATTTTGGAGACAATGTGGATGCAGGTTGTCTTCTTTACTTGAAAGATTTGCAGTATATTTTTTTGTTAAACATCACCAGAATTAGGCCCCATTTAAACAACAACAACAACAAAAACATTAGTTTATCATCCCCGCCCGTACGCCGAAATCAGTTTTTATTTTTTATTTTATTTTTTTAAATTTTGACACATTTCATTGACATCAGTACAGCTGCTGCAAGAACCTATTTAACTTGAGATGTTTGTTCAAAACTCCTTGAATTAAACCAAAAAGTCCATACTACAAAATATCTTGTTTCATGTTAAATCTTTGCATCACAGAGGCAAATTTACAAAAATTGTCACAGCCGAAAACAACTGGTTGACAAACATTTTTTTCCTCGACTCGTTCCATTTTATGGTTTCTGTTTCTGGGAGCCGTGTGTTTTCAACAGTAACAGCGAGACGGCCCAGAATGCCTTTGGCGCGCCCACTTCCTCCCATGGTGCCCCTAACTCATGTATGATTGGCCCTGGTGCCTTTCATCTCAGCCTTAATCACAGACTGTGCATGTGTGCACGGTGTGCGAGCTCTGACCAGGTTTGGGGGCAGATGGAATGCTAACGTAAAAGACGTGCAGAGAAAGACTTGGCAGCTGTGTATTTCTTCATCTCAAAGCTTCATTATTCATTCACCTAAATTCAGTTTGCCAGCTTTATTACCTCCACCAGGTAATGCACAAAAACTAATGAGTCCAATTTCATCAACCTTGGTGAACATTCCACTTTGTGGTGTGAGTTATTCCCAGAGGCGCCACTTGCCAACAGGCGTGGCAGGTGAGTGCTAGGGGCCCCAGACTGATATGGGGCCCCTGAGGGCTGACGAACTTTAAACTACAGCCACAGCTGCCCATCGTGAAGGTGGTTTAGATGAGTGCTGGGGCGACAACAGTACTATTAAAGCACTAATAATATTTTGATGTTATTAAAAGAGCATTTTATTGTTGTTGTTGTCCATTTGGCTGCTCCCATTTTGTTTGGGGTTGCCACAGCAGATAGAGCCAGATCCACATTGGTATTTGCCACAAGATTTACGCCAGATGCCCTTCCTGATGTAACTCCAGTTTTACCTGGAGAATCACACACAGCCGCTGGTGTTCCAAAGAGGTCTCCCATCCAAGTACTAACCAGATGCCGCACTGCGTAGCTTCTGAGATCTGACGGGATCAGGCTGACACAGAGCAGACCGGCTGCAAGAGCATTTTATTGTTATTATTCTAAAAAAAAAGCATAGGTAATGACATGATGACTGATGACAAAAGGCATCGAGCTACACTTATAATAGTGGTGGGACTGGTTGGTGACCCCTTGTGAATATTTGACTTTGTCCTCAACAGACTTTGGAATCACCATTGGTTATTTTTTCATGATTTCATTCAATTTCAAGTCAGAAGATAGATACAGAGTTGAGTTCATGCATCACAAGTCTTTTTGGATTTCAGCTAAATCATTCAGGTCGTTATTGTAAATAAGAATTTTTTTTTCTTAATAACTTACCTGGTTAAATAAAGGTTAAATAAAAAAATCCAATTCATTAAGAAATATTTCATTCAGGCTTATCCTGAGGCCTCGTTGGCACTTTCCTGTGATTATTTTAGCACACACCAAAGCTGCTCATCTTGCTGATCTGCAAACATCTTAATGGTCATTCCTACATGGTCTAAAGAGTGAGTGTCTTCTGGGGCACATCCAACTCCACTTTGCATTGTGTAATCTGAGTAAGGTGCAGGTTACAAAGGGGTCACATTTCATCTCTTAGTTACTTATGTGTGTGATGTGGTGTAGCATGGATTACACCAATGCCATATGTCATTTTCTTTAGGATCTATATGCACTTGAACCTTCAGATGGCAGACACAGAGGCTGACAGAACTGAGAGGGTTTTCTGGTGCATGCGCGCAGATCATTCACGGAAGCACCAATCATACCCCAATCCTCCCTTAGGTGAAACACTGGAGTACCTCATTCCTTTGAGAACTCCTTGAACCACCCGGATTCCTCCATATCCCATCAAGTGTAGACTGAACCTTGCTGTTCTTGGACTCTAACATGGCCAGCCCAATCTTGATGCTCCTCACCTGCAAACTCATGGAGAAAGCAAGCAGCGAAAAAAATATCCAGCAAACCAGTGACTAAAATGTTGTATTTTTCTATTAGTTTAATTAATGACTACAAAGGTCTTGAGGCTTATCACCGGGGAAAAAACAAGGAAATGCAATTCTGTCAGTCTACACTTCTGTCTGACTAGGACTCCAGTCCATTGCAAGTTACTTCGTCAGTCATAGAGGTTACTTATTTAGAGCCGGGTGGACCAGGATAATGTACATGAAGTGTCTTGTCCAAGGAGGTTGAAGCACACAACTGGAATTGAACTTGGCATATCAGGTGATTGTTCAAATGCTATTCCGCAGATCCACCTGGAACCTCTCATGACCAGTACCATCTTGGTGCTCCATGCCTGCAAAGTGGCAGAACGATATGACAGTTTTGTCTTCTTCCATTTGGTTTTACTTTTATTTCCTTGTTAGTTTTAGTTGTCCGTTCTGTTTGGTTTAAGTTTGATGGGTGATAATGAGGAGGATGAGCGCTGCAGCTGTTACCTGTTTGTACAGTCATGAACACGCCCATGTAAGGCCTAACTGAATATTGTGCCATACAGCACAAAAACTGCCTTTGCAGATGTATTTCTGTTTTGTTTTTATCTGTTGCAGTACATATGTAGAGCCACCTCAGATAATCTGCATATGTGCAAAGTTGCACTTTTGCATCTGGGATGCTTTCAGTCAAAACCACCAGGAATGGATCATTAAAAAAATGTTATTGAAATAGGATGTTCAAATACCTCACAAAGGCAGGGAGTCAGGACCATGTATCAGTCTTGTAGTTACATCTAATCAAAGACATAGTCCGCAACTTTGAAGGAGTGACAATAGTCAGTGGCTGTGATTGGAGAAACTGCAAACAACGCATTTGTTTGTTTGTTTGCTGCTTCATGGATTGACTTATCATCTGTAGCGCAACAGCTTTATTTCTGAAATGCAAAAAAGACACAAAAATTCTCAAATCTTTTATTTTTCTTATGTCCAAAGTTGTTTATGGAACACTAGGATTTTTGGTGACTTGGAATTCAGTAATTACTCAGACATCAGATCTCTTGGGATTGTGATTTCCTGTTCTGGCACTGATCAGTAACCAGCGAATGATGCAGAGCGAGGTCTGAAGGCCTGAGCTGAACATGAAGACACGCTAGAACTGTAAGAGTGGAACACCCACGTTTAACACCGAATCTTTAAAATGAATACTTTGTCATTCAGTGACACCACAGTGTGTGGTTCTGTGTGCATTCTTCACACTGAGCTCATGTTTTATGACAAGAATAGAGCTGCTTCATATCTTTATACAGGTTTGGACTGTCATTTTGAATTTATCATGATGTGTTCATATGATGCATCCAGAACGTATTCACAGCTCTTCACTTTTTCCACATTTTGCTATGTTACAGCCTTAATTCAAAATAGATGAAACTCATTTTATTCCCTTAAAATTCTAAACACAATAGGCCATAATGACAATGCAATTTTTTAAAATTTTTTTTGCATATATACAACCTCTGGCAATAATTATGGAATCACCAGCCTCGGAGGATGTTCATTCAGTTGTTTAATTTTGTAGAAAAAAGCAGATCACAGACAAGGCCGGTGATTCCATAATTTTTGTCAGGGGTTATATATATAAACAGCAACTAAGAAATCACATGTACATAAGTATTCACAGCCTTTGCCATGAAACTCAAAATTGAGTTCAGGTTCATCCTGTTTCCACTGATCATCCTTGAAATGTTTCCACAGCTTAATTGCAGTCCACCTGGGGTAAATGCAGTTGATTGGACATGATTTGGAAAGACACACACCTGTGTGATATATGGTCCCACAGTTGACTGCACGTTAGAGCACAAACCAAGCATGAAGTCAAAGGAATTGTCTGTAGACCTCTGAGACAGGATTGTCTCGAGGCACAAATCTGGGGAAGGGTACAGAAACATTTCTGCTGCTTTGAAGGTCCCATTGAACACAGTGGCCTCCATCATCTGTAAATGGAAGACATATTGGATCCACCAGCACTCTTCCTAGAGCTGGCCGCCCATGTAAACTTGATTGGAAAAGTGATTGGATCTGCAGCAATCCACCAATCAGGCCTGTGTGATAAAGGCACACACAGATTAGCCCGCCTGGAGTTTACCAGAAGGCACCTGAAGGACTCTCAGACCATGAGAAACAAAATTCTCTGGTCTGATGAGACAAAGATTGAACTCTTTGGCAACATGTTTGGAGGAAACCAGGCATCATCCCTACAGTGAAGCATGGTGGTGGCAGCATCAAGCTGTACAGAGCCATCCTGGATGAAAACCTGCTCCAGAGCACTCTTGACCTCAAACTGGGGTGATGGTTCATTTTTCAGCAGGACAGTGATTCTAAGCACACAGGCAAGATATCAAAGGAGTGGCTTCAGGACAACTTTCTGAATGTCCTTGAGTGGCCCAGCCAGAGCCCAGACCTGAATCTGATGGAACATCTCTGGAGAGATCTGAAAGTGGCTGTGCAGTGACACGTGAGGCATTAGTGTGTAAAGCACTTTGAGCATCTGATGCAGATGGAAAAGCGCTATATAAATGCAGTCCTTACCATTTATTTACCATTTACTGACAGTTCCCATCCAGCCTGATGGAGCTTGAGAGGTGCTGCAAAGAGTAGTGGACAAAACTGCCCAAAGACAGGTGCACCAAGCTTGTTGCAACATATTCAAGAAGAATTGAGGCTGTAATTGCTGCCAAAGGTGCATCAACAGAGTGTTGAGCAAAGGGTGTGAATACTTACGTACCCGTGATTTCTTAGTTTCTTATTTTTAATAAATTAGCAAACATAAAAAGAAGATATTTTTCGTGTTGTCATTATGGGATGTTGTGAGTAGAATTTTGAGGGAAAAATTTATTTACTTCATTTATAAGGCTGTAACATAAAATGTGGAAACAGTGAAGCACTATGAATACTTTCTAGATGCATTGTAGGTCCTTTTATGATCCCTTTAATTATATGTCTTTGTGAAGGTACAAATTAAGGATCCTTTTTGTTGATTAAACATCTCATAGGCACTTATGACCTAATGTTTGACAGTTCAAGGTCACCCAAGGTAAAAGGTCATGTGGCCAAAAGGTGATATATATATATATATATATATATATATATACAGCGTGGGCCAATAAAATGTTACCACTTTTTGATCGTACACAAGTTTCTGAAATGAGAACTTATTGGAAAATTATTGGAAGTAAAAAAAATTAACATTTGATACCAGAGGTTTCCCACTTTGTCTCTTGTTTTCCGCACAGTTCAATAATTGATGACATGTTCAATCCACGCTCCTCTTCTTTGGATTACAGCTGCAACATGCACATTGAAGTTTGTGATGACATTGCCACAGATCTCAAGAGGGATTCTTTTTCATTTTCAGGAATTGATATTCCTGAAAATGAAAAAGAAATCTTTGTTATTTTGGAAATTGTACGAATGAAAAAAGTGGTAACATTTTATTGGCCCACCCTATCTATCTATCTATCTATCTATCTATCTATCTATCTATCTATCTATCTATCTATCTATCTATCTATCTATCTATCTATCTATCTATCTATCTATCTATCTATCTATCTATCTATCTATCTATCTATCTATCTATCTATCTATCTATCTATCTATCTATCTATCTATCTATCTATCTATCTATCTATCTATCTATCTATCTATCTATCTATCTATCTATCTATCTATCTATCTATCTATCTATCTATCTATCTATCTATCTATCTATCTATCTATCTATCTATCTATCTATCTATCTATCTATCTATCTATCTATCTATCTATATATATATATATATATATATATATTATATCCCCCACACAGCTGAGTTTTCTATAAGACACACACACACACACACATATATATATATATATATATATATATATATATATATATATATATATATATATATATATATATATATATATACACTCAACAAAAATTTAAACGCAACACTTTTGGTTTTGCTCCTATTTTGTATGAGATGAACTCAAAGATCTAAAACTTTTTCCACATACACAATATCACCATTTCCCTCAAATATTGTTCACAAACCAGTCTAAATCTGTGATAGTGAGCACTTCTCCTTTGCTGAGATAATCCATCCCACCTCACAGGTGTGCCATATCAAGATGCTGATTAGACACCATGATTAGTGCACAGGTGTGCCTTAGACTGTCCACAATAAAAGGCCACTCTGAAAGGTGCAGTTCTATCACACAGCACAATGCCACAGATGTTGCAAGATTTGAGGAAGTGTGCAATTGGCATGCTGACAGCAGGAATGTCAACCAGAGCTGTTGCTCGTGTATTGAATGTTCATTTCTCTACCATAAGCCGTCTCCAAAGGCGTTTCAGAGAATTTGGCAGTACATCCAACCAGCCTCACAACCGCAGACCACGTGTAACCACACCAGCCCAGGACCTCCACATCCAGCATGTTCACCTCCAAGATCGTCTGAGACCAGCCACTCAGACTGCTGCTGAAACAATCGGTTTGCATAACCAAAGAATGTCTGCACAAACTGTCAGAAACCGTCTCAGGGAAACTCATCTGCATGCTCGTCGTCCTCATCGGGGTCTCGACCTGACTCCAATGCGTCGTCGTAACCGACTTGAGTGGGCAAATGCTCACATTCGCTGGCGTTTGGCACGTTGGAGAGGTGTTCTCTTCACGGAAGAATCCCAGTTCACACTGTTCAGGGCAGATGGCAGACAGCCGTCGTGTGGGTGAGCGGTTTTCTGATGTCAATGTTGTGGATCGAGTGGCCCATGGTGGCGGTGGGGTTATGGTATGGGCAGGCGTCTGTTATGGATGAAGAACACAGGTGCATTTTATTGATGGCATTTTGAATGCACAGAGATACTGTGACGAGATCCTGAGGCCCATTGTTGTGCCATACATCCAAGAACATCACCTCATGTTGCAGCAGGATAATGCACGGCCCCATGTTGCAAGGATCTGTACACAATTCTTGGAAGCTGAAAATGTCCCAGTTCTTGCATGGCCGGCATACTCACTGGACATGTCACCCATTGAGCATGTTTGGGATGCTCTGGACCGGCATATACGACAGCGTGTACCAGTTCCTGCCAATATCCAGCAACTTCGCACAGCCATTGAAGAGGAGTGGACCAATATTCCACAGGCCACAATTGACAACCTGATCAACTCTATGCGAAGGAGATGTGTTGCACTGCATGAGGCAAATGGTGGTCACACCAGATACTGACTGGTATCCCCCCCAATAATACAAAACTGCACCTTTCAGAGTGGCCTTTTATTGTGGGCAGTCTAAGGCACACCTGTGCACTAATCATGGTGTCTAATCAGCATCTTGATATGGCACACCTGTGAGGTGGGATGGATTATCTCAGCAAAGGAGAAGTGCTCACTATCACAGATTTAGACTGGTTTGTGAACAATATTTGAGGGAAATGGTGATATTGTGTATGTGGAAAAAGTTTTAGATCTTTGGGTTCATCTCATACAAAATGGGAGCAAACCCAAAAGTGTTGCGTTTATATTTTTGTTGAGTGTATATATATGTGTGTGTGTGTGTGTGTGTATATATGTGTGTGTGTGTGTGTGTGTGTGTCTTATAGAAAACTCAGCTGTGTGGGGGATATAGTCAGTGCATTCTGAGTGCTGAAAGACTACGGTTGCATCAGGAAGGATGTCCGGCATAAAATTTGCCAAAACAATCATGTATAGGGTGTCTCAAAAAAAATATACATTTAAAACACTCGGTTTGACCCTTAAATGCTACAAATTTAATCACTTATGTTTCTTTTTTACTTGCAGAGACCCTGAAGTTTATGTTGATGCCAAGCATCGATGCATTGAAGGAAAACATCTGCCGAGAAATCTGAAACATTCCTCAGGACACTTTCCCCAAAGCACTTGCAGGCCGTAATTGGCCAACACGGGGCCTACATTGAACATGTTGTCCAAGAGACTGACAAAATGCAGGGCCAGTATTGACATTGGTATAAAAAACTTCAACCTTTCAGTTTTCTATCCATCCATAAATTTATTTCCTATACATATGCTTTGACCATTTTCTTTGCTGATAAAATGTTGCATATTTTTTTGGGACACCCTCTATATCTCGAATCGAATTTCCACACCAGGCATGGCCTGGGATAACAACGGCCACCACCGGTAATAGAGGATGCAGATGGAGACTGTGCTGCTGTTGCTACTGTGCTCCCTTACTATGGTAGACATTTTGAGGGACACAGCCAGGAAGGTGCAGAGTGTGACATTAGGACAGAGGAAGATGATGAGACTTGGTGATAAAATGAGAAAGTAATCTATTTGATTGAAAACGTACATTGACTTTTAACCTTGGATATCTGACCTTTGAGGTTGACTGCTGACAGTGAACTTGACCTCAGTGACAAATTATTGCCTCAGCATCATCCAAGTATGCAAAACAAAAATTTGAAATTGACCTTTGACATTCAGTTTTGAGTTTTAAGTGAGAATTGAATTTTTTCCTTGAGAAATGCTTGAAAAAAGTTCTAATGAAAAATGTTTTCCAGTAAATCAATTTGGTAAATTAATTTGACAATGCAACATCAAACAGAGGCACTGACATGAAATTCTGAATTTATCTATTTTATTTTATTTTTATTTCTATTTATCTAATTTATCTAAGCAATAAATAAATAAATAAATAAATAAATAAATAAATAAATAAATAAAAATATAGACTTTGTATAACAAATAACTCAAATTTGCTCTTACAACCATATTTAAGGAGAGAGAGTGCTGCACAGTACATAGTCTTGATGAATGAATATGAGTACTATGAGCAAACTGCACCACAACAACAACAAAAAATATTTTATTTCCAAGAAAGGTAGTCCTATTTATGTATTATTACATTATTGGCTGCATTTATTACATTTCAAAGAATTTTTTTTAATGCTGTGAATGCTGTGAATGTAATAACTTATTACGTTATTGGCAAAATGTTATTAACTTATTGGCTCAAAAACTTTATTAGATTATTGGTAAGTTATTGCATTATTTATTACATTATTTCATAGTTTCATACTTACTTAATACATCTAGTTTAATACGTTTTTTAAATAATTTAAGTGACCTTAATTCTTTAATTTCTTTGTTGAGATTGTTCCATAATTTTACACCATTTACTGCAATACTCCGTTCCTTTACTTTGGTTCTGTATCTTGGTTTTCTAAAGACTTCTATTCCTTTCAATTTATAACTACTTACTCTTTTCTCAAACATATTTTGAATGTTTGTTGGTAAAGCATTTTTATTAGCTTGGTACATTGTTTGTAATATTTTCAAATCGACCAAATCACAAAATTTAAGTACCCTGTACTTAATGAACAATGGATAAGATGTAGCTCTAAAACCACTGTTGCTAATCACCCTTAAAGCCCTTTTCTTCAGAATAAACAAAGGTTGTATATAAGTTGTATATGTTGATCCCCAGATTTCTACACAATAAGTTAAATATGGGAAAATCAATGAATTGTACAATGTTAATAAATCATAACTATTTAATGAATATTTTTTAGCTTTCGCTATTTTTCCTTTTATGTAATTTATGTGTGACTTCCATGTAAGATCTTCATCAATCATGACTCCTAAAAATTTCATTTCTTTTACCCTTTGTATATCCATTCCATCTATTTGTAATGACATGTTTTTTTTTTTTTTTGCTCAGTCATTAAACAATATGAAATTTTTCTTATTAATATTTAGTGACAGTCTGTTTATATCAAACCAATGTTTAACCTTTTCCAGTTCTGTATTTATCACTTGTGCTACTTCCTGTATATCTGATCCAGAGTAAAACAGCGTTGTATCATCAGCAAATAAAATGCTACCAAGCACATTAGATACATTCACAAAATCATTGATATACAAAATAAACAGTTTGGGTCCAAGTACCGATCCTTGTGGTACTCCATAAGTAATATTACACAATTCTGATTTGATATTATTTATCTGAACAAACTGTTTTCTGTTTTCTAAGTAGCTTTTTACCCACTGATGCATTATTGGCAGGTATTACATTATTGGCCATTATTATTAGGCCACAGGCTGGAATAGGTCCAGGGAGCACCCCCCCCCACACACAATTTAATGAAACCATATTTTTTAAATTCCCTGAACTCTACAGAATATGAAATGGAGAGGTAACAGAAAAATATAGGGATCAACTTGATCAAAACACCGTTTTTCTTATTATACCTCAAATTGTCTTGTCCGATTGCCCAATCACGGGCTGATTTTTTTGCATTTATGACATGCATAAAAGTTGTTTAAATGTTCTGTATATCATATAAAACTATACATTTTTAAAAAGCTTAGATTCTCTAGATTTACATGATGTCCACTATATTTATGTGTAACAAAGGACAAATTCACAGTATAGCATAGTGTCAAACCATGTTCGCAGCCCTAACCCACACAGACAATTTTAGAAAATTTTCTAAAACATTTCTTTTACTCCAACAAACGTTAATGATGAATCAATATGCTAGATAGTATCAAACTAGAGATCTCTGGCTTTCATATGACACCAAAATCACAGTGATATGTGAAGGAGAAATCAAATAACAACTACTACATTAAAATTCCATATTTATGCTTCAAATTCACATGTTGCATCTTGAACGCAGTAAACTTTTACAATATTTCACCTTCTTTCTTAAAGTGGAAAAATGTCCTTGAATAAGTTGTGTAATATATCAAATAAAAACTTGTTTTCAATACTACCACTATATTTCAAGAACTTATACTGTTGATATATGCAGACCAGATCTAGTTTGGGTTATCTAAAGCACAACGTTATCGTGTTTAGATAGCAAAAATTGTGTACCCAGGTACCCTGAAAAGCCTTTGCATCTGCTATGTCAGAACATCAGCACATGCTGACATCTTTGAAATCATTTTAATATTACAACTGTTTAGTCCGGTTTATTGACAATCAAACCAGTATACTCAGTATACATAATGATAATATGTAGAAAACAGGAAGACATAACTCTAATGTTTAGTTTCTATGATTTTGCAGATGACTTAGTAAACCTTTTGTAAATGTTGACCTGTCAGCTCTACCACTTTGCAGAAGAAGTCTTCTGCAACACGTGAACAGAGCCCTGGAGGCTTCGCCTGAGGTGCCTGCCCCACAGGGTCACGGACGGAGCATAGAAGATGGCTAGTTTACACCACTGTGGTTTACTGTTCCAGTGTTGCCACAGAGCCTTGTGGACTGTGCAGACAGTGGGATGGAGTTGCAAGAGTCGGACGATGAGGACGATGACATTGACTTCTCCCAGTGTCATGACTCAGACAGTGATGATGACTAAGCTGTGCAGAATCTGATGATTGTTCAGTTTACTAGTTTGTTGTTCCATTTACTAGTTTGTTGATCTAGTGTAGATAATGTGTGGACACCAGGTCATGAATATACTGTGAAAGGCTTAGTTTTAACCTTGTATCTGTCATTTATATTTTTATGATGTGTTGATAATTTCTGATGATGAAGAATGTTCAGGTAAGAACATTTACACTAGTACTGCCGCAGGATTTAATTTAGTTTATGATTCTAATGATAAATGTGATATGAATGATAAATAATGTGTGTGTGTGTGTGTGTGTGTGTGTGTGTGTGGGGGTGCTCCCTGGACCTATTCCAGCTTGTGGCCTATATCACTTTACGGTGGCGTTGCTAGGCCGGTATCGTAGATTTACATCAACGCTACCTTGCTATACCCGCCCGCTGTGCATAAACAAATGACGTCATAGCGCACAGCCCAAGAACTGTCTGCAGAGGAAAAAAATGTAATCCCCCCCCCTCCCCCCCACACACACACAATTTAATGAAACCAATTTAATTGGTTTCATTAAATTGTTGGGAGGCAGGGGGGGTGCTCCCTGGACCTATTCCAGCCTGTGGCCTAATAAGGTATTGTTAAGCTGGCTCCTTCTTTACAGGTTTTTAAGTCTTGCTTAAAAACACATCTTTTCTCTAAGGCATTTCAAAATTGTTCTAGTCAGTGTTAGTCATGTTGGTCACTTTTTTACTTATTTTTTGTTTTATCTGTGTTGTATTTTATTAATGTCTTATTTGGAAAGCACTTTGTTAACCTTGTTGCTCTTTTAAAGTGCTCTATAAATGAAGTTGGATTGGCTTGGATATCATTGTCCACCTATTTATCAATTTTTTTTTATCAATTTTATTTATATAGCGCCAAATCACAACAACATGATGGGAATTGATTATTCAAAACCTTATAAGTAAGAAGAAGAATTTTAAATTCTATTCTAGAATTAACAGGAAGCCAATGAAGAGAGGCCAATATGGGTGAGATATGCTCTCGCCTTCTATTTTGTGAAAACAGTCTTGGGGAGTGGCATTTGGTTTCGATTTTCTTCCCCTCCAGGAACTGACGTCATTGCCACTCAACACCTTGCAGCAGGTATTGGCGCTGCTGTTCATTCTTGGTTAGGAACTGATTGTAATCCTGGATAAGTGCAACTCCTTGCTCAGCAAAATCATCAACAGCAGCAACGTTATCCAGGATCTGCTGTCATGACTGGAATGATGGGTCATCCTCCCACTCTGAGGGGTCCTTGATGAGGAAGTCCAGGTTAAAATGCCTCAAAAATGCAACCTGAAGCAGGTGTAACAAAATGTGCCACTAATGAACTAATGTATCCAGTCCATAACTCAAAATGTCATCACTCGAACGTCACAAATACAGGGGCCATGAAATTTTACCCAGTTTATTATTATTTTTCCCCCTAAAGGAACCAAAAAAAAAAAAAAAAAATGAAGAAGCACCACTCTAATGCCCACCCCTAAATGTGGTTTGGGACTTTTTTTATGGTTGTTGTTGTTGTTAAGGAACATCTCAAATTTTGTTACAAACAGCAGAGATATGTCATTTGTGGATATAATAGTCAGCCTATTGTATCCACAAATGACACAGAGTGGCTGAGTGAAATGAAGATTCCATGTTTTTTTTTGTTTTTTTTTCAAAATGCTCATGTGGCTTGTTCTGAGATGCTGTCACAAATGACCTGTTTTAGAGTGAGGGAACATCAACTATGATATTTTGGGCATGTGGCACATCAATGTTGGCACATCAGTGTTGAGGATCCCAGTGGTTGAAGTAGGCTGAAGACATGAAAATTTAGTAAGGTATGTCTTCTAGAATATATTCCATTTCTAAGGTAGAATTCTACTAGTGTATACTAAGCTGTCTCTAAATATCTAAAAAAGGAACAGTAGAATACATGTAGAAGAGTAGAATAGAGTAAAGTAGAGCCACTTAGATGCCTTGTCTTGAGAACCAGGGATGGTACGTTGAAAAGCTTTTTTATCCCATGGGAACTCTCCCTACCCACCCAAGCTGCTCAAGAAAATGGACATATCATAATAATATATCATAAGACATATAATAAGAAAATAGAATTCATATATATGTGATATTTATATAATAAGGGTAATAAACAACATATACCAGAAATATGGTTATTATATAATATTATAGGAGTAAGCTTCTAAAACCTAAATATTAATACAGAAGAAGATTGTAGTATACGTATACTTAGTTTGCAGACTAGTAGTAAGATATTCATACATGTTCACTTTTCACCTGGCTTGGCATGTAGATGGCTACTTTAGAAAGGTGAGTACTGGGACCTTTTTATCTGCCTGGGTGGTGGCCATTGAGAACTTGAGACTGTTCCACAGTGTGGTAGATGTGGTGACCGGTGCATGGTCCCAGACCTGACCTGGTGTGAGGACTTTGTGGTGTGCAGGCTGGATGAAGAGACCCTGAACTGAACGATTCTGGTCACTTTGCAGAGTTTGAGGTGGGCTGGCATTGTCAGTAGACCTCAACGATCCCCTTGTTTTTGTCCCTTGAGAATCTTTATTGCTTGGGGTCAAGAAGGAGGAGTTCAGCTTCACCCCACCCACCAAGCCTGGCCTACACTGTCCAAGCCTGGGTGACCTCGAAACCAAACCATCAGAATGTACCAAGCAGCCATGGGGGAGCTATTGTTCTTCAAAGTAGGTCAAAACCCACAGCCATCAAAATCAATTTGAACTGATCGGAGAACAGTAGTGCTGCAGACAAGGAGACACAGGCCACAAGGGTGATCACACTTTTTGAAATAAACTGAAAGAACAGGAACTAATGATAGTATTCTTCCTTCTCCCTCTTTCTCATACTTCTCTCCCAAAACACGTCCAGGCCCCTCATCGTCCTCGTCATTGTTCTTCCTCCTCCTTTCTCTTTCTCCCCTGCCCCTTTTGTATAGAGTGCAGTGTAATTAGTCATGTAGAGCATATGGAGGATCATATTACATAATCCAGCAGCAGCTGCACTCTGACTAGGTCCAAGAAACGCAAATCAAATGCCCACATTTCTGTGGGACACCAGATCTCAAGCGTCATAAAAACTCCACATACCTGTATTTCTTCGAGACGAATCACCCCCTGATCTTCACCGATTTCTTCACACAGTCATACTTTGGAGATAAACCATCTAAATGTCTTCCCTGTTTGAGACACTTTTACTGGAATTTCAAAGCTGCTTTCACACGTTTGCTTGAATGGTTCTTTGTTGATTTTAGCTGCGTCCCCAATGCCCTGTCATGCTCATTAACGCTGTTAACACAAGCTATGAAATGTGAGGGTGCTGTTTTGTGTTCTTCAATAACTATCGCTGGGTTCTTTAAACTTCTGAAACTATATTTAATGGATTCATGCTTTTCACCACATTCAGAAAACAAATACATTGTGACAGAGTGATGGCACGGTGAAATTCCTTTTTATTCCTGAAGTAATTTCCATATTCTAGCCAAAGGAGCCACTATTTCACAATAGTGGCTACAGTGGTCCAAATGCATAGTTCACAATGATCTGAACTCTTTATATATATACACTCAACAAAAATCTAAATGCAACACTTTTGGTTTTGCTCCCATTTTGTATGAGATGAACTCAAAGATCTAAAACTTTTTCCACATACACAATATCACCATTTCCCTCAAATATTGTTCACAAACCAGTCTAAATCTGTGATAGTGACCACTTCTCCTTTGCTGAGATAATCCATCCCACCTCACAGGTGTGCCATATCAAGATGCTGATTAGACACCATGATTAGTGCACAGGTGTGCCTTAGACTGCCCACAATAAAAGGCCACTCTGAAAGGTGCAGTTTTGTTTTATTGGGGGGGGATACCAGTCAGTATCTGGTGTGACCACCATTTGCCTCATGAAGTGCAACACATCTCCTTCGCATAGAGTTGATCAGGTTGTCAATTGTGGCCTGTGGAATGTTGGTCCACTCCTCTTCAATGGCTGTGCGAAGTTGCTGGAACTGGTACACGCTGTCATATACGCCGGTCCAGAGCATCCCAAACATGCTCAATGGGTGACATGTCCGGTGAGTATGCCAGCCATGCAAGAACTGGGACATTTTCAGCTTCCAGGAATTGTGTACAGATCCTTGCAACATGGGGCCGTGCATTATCCTGCTGCAACATGAGGTGATGTTCTTGGATGTATGGCACAACAATGGGCCTCAGGATCTCGTCACGGTATCTCTGTGCATTCAAAATGCCATCAATAAAATGCACCTGTGTTCTTCGTCCATAACAGACGCCTGCCCATACCATAACCCCACCACCACCATGGGCCACTCGATCCACAACATTGACATCAGAAAACTGCTCACCCACACGACGCCACACACGCTGTCTGCCATCTGCCCTGGACAGTGTGAACCGGGATTCATCCGTGAAGAGAACACCTCTCCAACGTGCCAAACGCCAGCGAATGTGAGCATTTGCCCACTCAAGTTGGTTACGACGACGAACTAGAGTCAGGTCAAGACCCCGATGAGGACGACGAGCATGCGATGAGCTTCCCTGAGACGGTTTCTGACAGTTTGTGCAGAAATTCTTTGGTTATGCAAACCGATTGTTTCAGCAGCTGTCCGAGTGGCTGGTCTCAGACAATCTTGGAGGTGAACATGCTGGATGTGGAGGTCCTGGGCTGGTGTGATTACACGTGGTCTGCGGTTGTGAGGCTGGTTGGATGTACTGCCAAATTCTCTGAAACGCCTTTGGAGACGGCTTATGATAGAGAAACGAACATTCAATACACGAGCAACAGCTCTGGTTGACATTCCTGCTGTCAGCATGCCAATTGCACGCTCCCTCAAATCTTGCGACATCTGTGGCATTGTGCTGTGTGATAAAACTGCACCTTTCAGAGTGGCCTTTTATTGTGGGCAGTCTAAGGCACAACTGTGCACTAATCATGGTGTCTAATCAGCATCTTGATATGGCACACCTGTGAGGTGGGATGGATTATCTCAGCAAAGGAGAACTGCTCACTATCACAGATTTGCTGTTTTGTGAACAATATTTGAGGGAAATGGTGATATTGTGTATGTGGAAAAAGTTTTAGATTTTTGAGTTCATCTCATACAAAATGGGAGCAAAACCAAAAGTGTTGCGTTTATATTTTTGTTGAGTGTATATATATATATATATATATATATATATATATATATATATATATACGAGGTCTGTTAGAAAAGTATCGGACCTTTTTTTTTTTGTTGCAAAAACCTGATGGATTTGAATCATGTGCTTGCATGAGCCAACCTTGAACCTTCGTGCACATGCGTGAATTTTTTCACGCCTGTCGATTGCGTCATTTGCTGGCAAGCAGCCTTTGTGTGAGGATGTGTGTTGTGTTATCGTCGGATTTTCATTGCAAGGAAAAAGACGGAATGACTGGAGCAGCACCGCATCAAATTTTGCCAGAAACTGGGCGACAGCCAGGTGGAAACCATTCAGAAGATTCAGACGGCTTTCGGTGACGATGCTATTGGCATCACACAGATTAAGGAGCGGTACAACCGGTTTAAAGACGTCCACACAACGGTGGAGAGCGAGCCACGCTCCGGTCGGCCATCAACATGCTGAAATGACCAGGTCATTTCCAAAGTGAACGCTGTGGTGATGCGGGACTGTCGTGTGACTATCCGAGAAATTGTGGAAGAGGTGGACATCAGCACTTTTTCGGCACATTCCACTGTGACAGAAGATTTGGCCATGAAAAGAGTGGCTGTGAAATTCGTGCCGAAGCTGACGGCGGAGCAAAAGCACCTTCGTGTTGAAGTCTTACAGGACATGCTGTGACATGCCCACCTCTTCCACAATTTCTTGGATAGCCACACGACTGAAAAGTTACCGAAAGCCCTCTGAATCTTCTGAATGGTTTCCACCTGGCTGTCACCCAGTTTCTGGCAAAATTTGATGCAGTTGCGCTGCTCCAGTCGTTCCGTGTTTTTCTTTGCAATGAAAATCCGCAGAGAGCACGACACACGTCCTCACACAAAGGCTGCTTGCCAGCAAATGACGCAATTGACAGTCGTGAAAAAATTCATGCATGCGCACAAAGGTTCAAGGTTGGCTCATGCAAGCACACGTGATTCAAATCCATCAGGTTTTTGAAAAATAAAAAGGTTCAATACTCTTCTAACAGACCCCGTGTATATATATGTCCTTTTTTCAAATGGAGAAAAATGCAGTTGAAAATGAAGATTTAAAGGAAACCCTATGCAGAAATGCACAGACATCATCATCAATAACATGAAAACAGTTTGTTCAAATTCTTTCATATTTTGCACACTGGTGGTCCTCTTGACAGCCAAGTACATGGTGGCGTCAACTAAAAATTTATGGTTTTGGAGATACTGGGTTTTGCATCTGAACTATATATATATATATAACTATATATCTGAACTATATATATATATATATATATATATATATATATATATATATATATATATATATATATATATATATATATATATATGTCACATTTTTTGGAAAGCTCAATTTCAATTTCACTAGCCCCACTCAGGCCTGATTACTGCCAGACCTGTAGGATCAAGAAATCACTTAAATAGAACCTGTCTGACAACATTAAGTAAATTAAAAGATCGCAAAAAGCAACACATCATGCCCCAATCAAAAGAAAGCCTAATAGAATTACTGCAAGAGCACATCAACAACTCATCCAGGAGATCACAGAACCCATCTAAAGCACTGCAGGCCTCACACCTCATTTAAGGCAGCTTGACACTTGCACAAATGTTATCCCTGTACTGGCAAACAATCTGGTGTACCAGTGAGTAAACGTACTGTGAACTGTTGGAAACTGTGGATGAACTGTGCACGGCTGCATGCCAGGGTGCAAAGAAAATTTTGAAATGTTCAAAACTTCTGGCATGCATTAATTTCGTGAAGTAGTCGTGAACATTGCACAACGTGTTCAAAAATACTGCATGTCAATACATATCATTGCGCACAGGGCATTGGAATGATTTTGACAAGATGTTACATCTATAATAGGCATAACTTTACAGATATTTTATGTAACTCATAAGAAGGAATAAAAATGCAACTGTTTTACCAATCCATTACAATATATATACCGGTATATATTATAAATAATTACCTTTAAGACAAGATTCCAAATGCGTTCTCCACCGTACAATGCGCATGAGACAACCTGCAGGTGTAGATAATTTTTCTGTGATTCTGGGAGCATTGAGAGAATGGTTTCATCAGCCAAATTCTGAGAGAAAATGCGTCATCAGCTATGAAATGATTATTTTATATAGCGTGGTGTCAAGCGGGACAAGGTGTGGCATCCAGTGGGACAAAGCATGTCATCAAGCAGGACAAAGGTGGACGCACTGGCATGATGACATTGCAGGGATCAAATCTGTGCAAGTGTCAAGGTGCCTTAAGAAAGAGAGAGACCAGGCACCAATGGCATCCATGGGAGAGTTCCAAGGTGAAAAACCACTGCTGACCAGAAAGAACACAAAGGCCTATTTCACATTTGCCAAAAAAAAAACATTTTGATGATTCCAAAGACTTTTGAGACAATAATCAGTGGACTGACTAGACAAAAGTGGAACTTTTTGGAAGGTGTGTATCCTGTATAGCTGGTGTAACAGCATTTCTTGAAAAACATCATAATGGCAGTCAAACATGGTGGTGGATGTGTGATGGTGTTGGGCTGTTTTTGTTGTGTGGGCCGCTGAAGAGGGCGCCCTGCTTGGAGTGCGGGCTCCAAGCACAAGAGGGCGCCAGACCCAGAGGAGGTGACAGCTGTCACTCATTACTCCAGCTGTCACTCATCTACACCACCATATAAGCCGGACTGCAACTCCACCTCCCCGCCGAGAAATCGACTACCAGTACTAAGGTAATTCTTCTCTGCTGTTGTTAGTGTATCTAAACTGTGATCTGTGTGCAGCCGCGTACCTGTGAAGTCTGTGGAAGACTGGATTGGCGGATAGTGAGAGGACGACGGTCTTCGTCTCTCACTCCATCCAGAAGGAAGACAAACAGGAGCTGCACAAGTGATAACGTATCTGGAGGTGGAGGTGCTCCCTCCTAACGGTGTCTGGACTGTTAATCACTGAGTGTGCGGACTCACACTCACACATCATCTTTCTGTTTTCTGCCAGCAGTACCAGGGTCGACAGCCGAAGACAGAGGCCACCTGGGGACTCGGGACTTGGCGGCTCCGGTGTTCTTCAGGCCGTTGGTGGTGGAAGCCGTGTGGGACGCGGCTTCTCTCTCGTCGGGCGTCTTCTATTCTTCGAGCCTGCCCAAAACGTCACCTGGTGTTTATTGAGCTGTGAACATAAGACACGTTTCGTTGTGTAATATCACAACATTAAATTGTTACCTTTTGGCTTACTCATTGTCCGTTCATTTGCGCCCCCTGTTGTGGGTCCGTGCTACGACACCTTCACAACAGTTTTACTGCTTCAGGACCTGGACAGCTTGCCATAATTGATGGAAACATGAATTCTGCACTCTACCAGAAAAACCTGAAGGAAAATGTCTGGCCATCAGTTCGTAACCTTAAGCTCAAGCACACTTTGGTTGCGCAGCCGGACAATGATCTGAACCACACCAGCAAGCCCATCTCTGAATAGCTCAAAAAATACAAATGGTTTTGAAGTGGCCTAGTCAAAGTCCAGACTTAAATCTAATTGTGATGCTGTGGCATGACCTTAAACAGGCTGTTTGTGCTTGAAAACCCTCCAATGTGGCTGAATTAAAACAATTCTGCAAAGAAAAATATGCCAAAATTCCTCAACAGAGATGTGAAAGACTTATTTTATTTGATTTTTTTTTCATTTATTTGTGCAAGGACAGCATAAGGAACCATTATGCTCATTGAGCAGAGATGTTTGTACCAGATTATAGCTGCAACAGCTAATTTTCATCTGTAGTCCTTGAGGGTCAGGGTGATACACATAGGGCTATTAAATACAACACAAATCACACCTACAAATTATGTAATACTAAATTCATAAAATATGTAATACTAAATTCATTCACATATGTCATTCATCTCTAAAATACTGCCATATCAACACATTTAAAACAATCATTCATAATTCATCCATGTCACTCATGTCATGCAATATCAAAACATCAAAATTATCAAGACATTTATAAATTGATCTAGGTCACTCTCTCAATTACTGTGCAATATCCAAACATTTATAAAAAATATTCACCATTCATGCAGTTCATTCATCTCTCATTACTATGCAAAGTATTGCAAATGCTTGATGGCAGTTGTTACCAAGGGCATCAAAGGTGGCACAACCAGTTATTAGGTTTAGGGGGAAATTACTTTTTCACCTAGGGCCAGGTTAGGTTAGTACTCGTGCTAAGGTATAGCTTGTGTGAATAAAAGAGCTACACTGCATTGTGTTGCTGACATCACAATCCTATTGGTACATTGCTATCAGGAGGTAGCAGAACACAGTTGCACCACAGACCACCAAAAATGTGTCTAAACAAACTCGAGTTACCCCTTATATGGCGACTTCATGACGAGGGTACACTCTCCTTGCACATAGAAGGATTCTGTGTTTATGATAGTGATTGTATTCACACTCTTGACTCATGAGATGTAAACACAACTGAACTGAAAACTTTGTTGATTGATCAGGTGCATTAAAGTTAACCAAATGTTTGTCTGTTTATCATCATGATATGCCTTTATCCACTTTAGTTATCGTGTTACTAGCCTGATTCACTGTATGGCTATCACTTTATACTGAAGAAGAAACAAGTCTTACCTAGGGCCCAAGCCTTGTTCGTGCCGGTGATTAACTCAGGATACCATAGAGTGAGCACTGAAGACTCCCTCTGGACAGGATGCCAGTCCAACACTTCCCCAGCCAAAGCCAATATCTGTTTTACAGCTGGCGGATTGAGATGGTGCACAGGAAGTGTTAGTCCAAGGACTCAAAAGGATAGTGTGACCTGGACTCAAACTCAAGTCTGCATATTGGCAGCCCAACTCCTTATCCCACAGAGTAACCTCATCTGCCTTTTGCCAAAGTTGTATTGAAGCCAAAAATTTTGACTTTATGTTCACAGAACCAATCAGGTTTCAGTTTCACTTTTTAATTGGTCACTGTTCCACATGTGGAATTCACAGAAAGCCACAGGGTTCTGGTTCCAGGCTGATTGGCACTATTAAGCACTGATTTATGACAAACATTTGTATAACTGGTTTTATTTTGGCTGAAACAAACAGGAACAACGTCCATGTATATTGTTTGTTCTTAGTTTGAGTGGAAAAGGGGCTTAACAGATGAAATACGTTGTTGCACTTTGACTTCATATAGTGTATTTTTTTGTTGTTGTTGCGTTTAGTAGCTAAACAGTAGCTAAACACTTAAAATGTAGGCAGAGGGTTCTTCTTGTAGAAACAATACTGAGGCTTAACACTCCCATTCCTGCTATTTACTGCCAGATCCCACCATCCCTCAGCCCAAACATTTGGTTATGATCACTGGTAAGACCGGCCCGACTCGAATTAGCTCCCTCACCTCTTTGTCTCTCACTTAGCTAAAGCCATAATCACGACTGTTGGGTTCATTAGCCGGGTGTTATTCAGTGCGGCGTTAATCCCGCGGGCCTGTTTCCTGGCTTCTGCCACCATATGGGTCTGAGACAGAATGTACAGCTGGTTCATGTATTATATAATGTTCTTATGTCTGTTGATTAAGTGGTTATCTGAGAGGGATTTATTTTGCCTCCATGTATGAGAATAGATTTGAATAGAAAGCCTTTATTGTCATTGTACAGGAACAAAGAAATGCTGCAACGAAATTGCAAGGACTCCTTCAAGGTGTTGAGTAAAAAATAAATTATAAAACTATGGTACAGACACAGACAATTACAGTGTTTGCATAGCAAACAACATTTATGCAGCAAGCTGTTGCGTAACACCAGACAGTGGTAACACACAGGGTGTAATAAAACTATTTCACATGTACTTAAAAAACATGAGGAAAAAACTGTTGTGTGGGCCGCTGAAGAGGAGGTACTGCTGGCCCACCACCACCAGAGGGCGCCCTGCCTGGAGTGCGGGCTCCAGGCACCAGAGGGCGCCGCCGCCTCACGTGAGCAGCTACGGTGACAGCTGTCACCCATCACCTGAGACAGCTGACGGCAATCATCTGTGGGGTATATCAGCAGGACGGCACCTCCACCTCATTGCCGAGATATTGTTTCTACCGGAGAGGTAACGTATCGAAGCTAACGGAGTGTATCTTTTTGGATTGTGCTAGTTTGTGGATTACTGTTCCAACGAGAGGTGGAGGTAACTTCCCTGCTGTTCGGAGTCTTGGGTGCAAACGCGCCCCCATCTAACTGTTCTTTGTTCCTCGCCAGCAGTACCAGGTCCGACACGCGGAGGCAGTGGCCACCTGGGAGTTCGGGACTTGGCGGCTCCAGTATTTCCGGGGTCCTGTGGCGGAGGAAGCCGTGTGGTTCGGGTCTTACCTTGGAGAGGCGTCTCCTATCTTCGAGCCTGCCCACACGACACTTTTGTGAATTGACTGTTGTCCATTTCGTGATTGGTTGTATTCGTTGTGCACGTTCACAACAGTAAAGCCTTGTTATTTGACTTTCTCCATTGTCTGTTCATTTGCGCCCCCTGTTGTGGGTCCGTGTACTGACACTTTCCCAACAGGATATCTCGGCCACGCCATGGATCCCGAGGGGCGTCAACCGGCTGTTGAACGGCCAATGGAAGAACAGGACACGCAGGCGTCCGCGGGAGGGGTAATCGGTGAGTTGCAGCGGATCCTCACCGCTTTCACGACTCGGTTGGATTTCATGACAGAGCAGAACGTCCTCCTGAACCGCAGGGTGGAGGCTCTCGCCGCGCAGGTGGAAGCGCGCCCTCTGGGCGCCGCTGCGGCTCTCCCTCCTGTAGATCCTGTGCGTAACGTTGACGTTCCACTGGTTGTTCAACGACCTCTCCCTCCTTCCCCGGAAGCATACATAAGCCCTCCTGAGCCGTACAGAGGCTGTGTGGAGACGTGCGCGGATTTTCTGATGCAGTGTTCGCTCGTCTTCGCACAGCGTCCCGTTATGTACGCGACCGATGCTAGTAAAGTAGCTTATGTCATAAACCTGCTTCGCAGTGAGGCACGCGCTTGGGCTACAGCGCTCTGGGAGCAGAATTCACGGCTCCTTCTGACATACGATGGGTTTGTGAGGGGGCTCAGAACCGTGTTCGATCACCCTAATAGGGGCGAGACCGCTTCAACCGTGCTACTGTCAATGAGACAGGGGCGCCGGAGCGCAGCTGTTTATGCAGTCGACTTCCGCATCGCGGCTGCGAGATCCGGCTGGAATAACGCTGCCCTCCGCGCCACCTTTGTAAACGGACTGTCTTTGGTTCTCAAGGAGCACCTGGTGGCTAAGGACGAACCGCGGGATTTAGACGGGCTTATCGATCTTGTCATACGGTTGGACAACCGGTGTAGAAGAACGTACGGCGGGAACGAGACGAAGGGCGTGGCCGGGCACGCGCCGTCCCTCTCCCTTCCGGTTCCGACCGCGCTCCGCCTTCCCCACGCTCCACTGCCCCTGCGCTCCGTGGGGTCACAGCTCCCCCTACTGACGAAGCTATGGACACGAGTAGGGCAACATTAGGGCACCAGCTGCACAGAGGAGACGGGCCATGGAGCTTGTTTTGTTTGTGGTGCACTAGAGCACCATGGTGAGAGACTGCCCCGAGCGGTTACAACACCAACGCCCGCCCCTAGAGACTGGGCTAGGGGGTGGGCCGAGACATTCACGTGGGACACCCCACATTGCTACACGACTCCCAGTCACGATCCTGTATGAGGAATTTACCCTGAAGGCCCCAGCACTGGTGGACACGGGCTCTGAGGGGAATCTGTTGGACTGCAGATGGGCCAGGGAGATAGGGCTCCCTCTGGTGGCGCTTACCTCGCCTGTGCAGGTTCGAGCGCTAGATGGCTCCCTGCTCTCTCCGATCACACATAAGACACCACCTGTAACGCTGGTGGTGTCAGGAAACCACCGGGAGGTGATCAAGTTTTTTGTGACTCAGGCCACTTCCCGTGTGGTTTTAGGCTTTCCCTGGATGTTGAAGCACAATCCCCGGATTGATTGGCCGTCCGGGGTAGTGGTTCAGTGGAGCGAGACCTGCCATCGGGTGTGTCTAGGTTCCTCGGTTCCTCCCGGCTCCCAAGCTAAGGAGGAGGTCAGAGTCCCGCCCAATCTGGGGACGGTGCCGGTGGAGTACCACGACCTTGTCAACGTGTTCAGCAAGGATCTGGCGCTCACACTCCCCCCCCACCGTCCGTACGATTGTGCCATCGATTTGGTTCCAGGCAGTGGGTTCCCGTCCAGTAGACTGTACAACCTCTCACGGCCTGAGCGCGAATCAATGGAGACCTACATCCGGGACTCGTTAGCTGCCGGGTTGATCCGAAATTCCACCTCCCCGATGGGCGCAGGTTTCTTTTTCGTGGGCAAAAAAGATGGCGGACTTCGTCCATGCATCGATTATAGGGGGCTGAACGAAATCACGGTTTGCAACCGATACCCGTTACCCCTGTTGGATTCGGTGTTCACGCCCCTGCATGGAGCCAAGATATTTACCAAGCTTGATCTTAGAAACGCGTATCATCTGGTTCGGATCCGGAAGGGAGACGAGTGGAAGACGGCATTCAACACCCCCTTAGGTCACTTTGAGTACCTGGTCATGCCGTTCGGCCTCACAAACGCCCCCGCGACGTTCCAAGCCTTGGTTAACGACGTATTGCGGGACTTCCTGCACCGGTTCGTCTTCGTATATCTAGACGATATACTCATCTTTTCTCCGGATCCTGAGACTCATGTCCGGCATGTACGTCAGGTCCTGCAGCGGTTATTGGAGAACCGGCTGTTTGTTAAGGGCGAGAAGTGTGAGTTTCACCGCACCTCTTTGTCCTTCCGGGGGTTCATCATCTCCCCCAACTCCGTCGCACCTGATCCGGCCAAGGTTGCTGCGGTGAGAGACTGGCCCCAACCCACAAGCCGTAGGAAGCTGCAACAGTTCCTCGGCTTTGCGAATTTCTACAGGAGGTTCATTAAAGGCTACAGTCAGGTTGTTAGCCCCCTGACAGCCCTGACCTCACCAAAAGTCCCCTTCACCTGGTCGGATCGTTGCGAGGCCGCGTTCAAGGAGTTGAAACGGCGCTTCTCGTCTGCACCCGTTCTGGTGCAGCCCGATCCTAGTCGCCAGTTAGTGGTTGAAGTGGACGCCTCTGACTCAGGGATAGGAGCTGTGCTGTCCCAGAGTGGGAAGACCGATAAGGTCCTTCATCCGTGTGCCTATTTTTCCCGCAGGTTGACCCCGGCTGAACGGAACTATGACGTCGGCAACCGAGAACTCCTTGCGGTGAAAGAGGCTCTTGAAGAGTGGAGACACCTGTTGGAGGGGACGTCCGTGCCATTCACGGTTTTCACTGACCACCGGAACCTGGAATATATCAGGACCGCCAAGCGGCTGAATCCCAGGCAAGCCCGCTGGTCACTGTTCTTCGGCCGTTTTGACTTCCGCATCACCTACCGGCCCGGGACCAAGAACCAGAAGTCGGATGCCTTGTCCCGGGTACACGCAGATGAGGTCAAAGCGGAGTTGTCGGATCCACCGGAACCCATCATCCCGGAGTCCACTATCGTGGCCACCCTCACCTGGGACATAGAGAGAACCGTCCGGGAGGCCCTGGCACGAAGCCCGGACCCCGGGACTGGACCAAAGAACAGACTTTACGTCCCACCAGAGGCTAGGGCTGCAGTCCTGGACTTCTGTCACGGCTCTAAGCTCTCCTGTCATCCAGGGGTGCGAAGAACCGTGGCAGTTGTCCGGCAGCGCTTCTGGTGGGCGTCCCTGGAGGCCGACGTCCGGGACTATATCCAGGCCTGTACCACCTGCGCCAGGGGCAAGGCCGACCATCGCAAGGCTCCGGGACTGCTACAGCCGCTGCCCGTGCCTCATCGCCCCTGGTCCCACATCGGCCTGGATTTTGTCACGGGCCTCCCGCCGTCCCAGGGAAACACCGTGATCCTCACGATAGTGGACCGATTCTCCAAGGCGGCCCACTTCGTGGCCCTCCCGAAACTCCCAACGGCCCAGGAGACAGCGGACCTCCTGGTCCACCATGTCGTCCGCCTGCATGGGATACCATCAGACATCGTCTCCGATCGCGGTCCCCAGTTCTCCTCGCATGTCTGGAGGAGCTTTTGCCGGGAACTGGGGGCTACGGTCAGTCTCTCGTCCGGGTATCACCCCCAGACCAACGGGCAAGCAGAGCGGGCCAATCAAGAAATGGAGCAAACACTGCGTTGTGTGACAGCCGCGCACCCGGCGGCCTGGAGTACTCATCTGGCCTGGATCGAGTACGCCCACAACAGTCAAGTGTCATCAGCCACCGGCCTCTCCCCCTTTGAGGTGTGTTTGGGGTATCAGCCCCCGTTGTTCCCGGTGGTTGAGGGAGAGGTCGGTGTGCCCTCGGTCCAGGCCCACCTGCGGAAGTGCCGTCGGGTGTGGCGTGCCGCCCGTTCTGCTTTGTTGAAGGCCCGGATGAGGGCGAAGACCCATGCAGACCGGCGGCGGACCCCGGCCCCTACGTATCGCCCCGGGCAGGCAGTGTGGTTGTCCACAAAGGACATCCCGCTACAAGTGGCCTCCCCAAAACTACAGGACAGGTACATAGGACCGTTTAAAATCCTCAAGGTCATCAATCCCGCCGCAGTGAGGCTTCAGCTTCCAGCCTCACTGCGGATCCATCCAGTTTTTCATGTGTCGAAGCTCAAGCCCCATCACACCTCGCCCCTCTGTACACCCGGTCCGGCACCACCTCCTGCCCGGATCATCGATGGCGAGCCGGCTTGGACAGTGCGCCGGTTGTTGGACGTCCGTCGGATGGGCCGGGGCTTTCAATATCTGGTGGACTGGGAGGGGTATGGTCCCGAAGAACGCTCCTGGGTGAAGAAGAGCTTCATCCTGGACCCGGCCCTCCTGGCCGACTTCTACCGTCGCCACCCGGACAAGCCCGGTCGGGCGCCAGGAGGCGCCCGTTGAGGGGGGGGTCCTGTTGTGTGGGCCGCTGAAGAGGAGGTACTGCTGGCCCACCACCACCAGAGGGCACCCTGCCTGGAGTGCGGGCTCCAGGCACCAGAGGGCGCCGCCGCCTCACGTGAGAAGCTACGGTGACAGCTGTCACCCATCACCTGAGACAGCTGACGGCAGTCATCTGTGGGGTATATCAGCAGGACGGCACCTCCACCTCATTGCCGAGATATCGTTTCTTCCGGAGAGGTAACGTATCGAAGCTAACGGAGTGTATCTTTTTGGATTGTGCTAGTTTGTGGATTACTGTTCCAACGAGAGGTGGAGGTAACTTCCCTGCTGTTCGGAGTCTTGGGTGCAAACGCGCCCCCATCTAACTGTTCTTTGTTCCTCGCCAGCAGTACCAGGTCCGACACGCGGAGGCAGTGGCCACCTGGGAGTTCGGGACTTGGCGGCTCCAGTATTTCCGGGGTCCTGTGGCGGAGGAAGCCGTGTGGTTCGGGTCTTACCTTGGAGAGGCGTCTCCTATCTTCGAGCCTGCCCACACGACACTTTTGTGAATTGACTGTTGTCCATTTCGTGATTGGTTGTATTCGTTGTGCACGTTCACAACAGTAAAGCCTTGTTATTTGACTTTCTCCATTGTCCGTTCATTTGCGCCCCCTGTTGTGGGTCCGTGTACTGACACTTTCCCAACAAAAACACTTGTTCGTGGACTTCACTTCTGCTTTTAACACACTTGTTCCAAGCAGACTGTTGTTCAAACTGCGCAGTCTGGGCATTGGCACATCTGCAGATGGATCAGAGACTTTCTCACCAACCGTCTGCAGTCAGTCAGGATGGGGTCCCACCACTTCTCAGTGCTGACAGTGAGCACTGGGGCCCCTCAGGGCTGTGTGCTCATCCCCCTGCTGTACACTTTGTACACCCATGACTGTGCACCAATCCACAGCAGTAACATCTTTGTCAAATTTGCGGATGACACGACTGTGGTTGGGCTGATTCACAACAACGATGAGACAGCCTACAGACAGGAGGTCCTGAACCTCACTACTTGGTGCTCCCTAAATAACCTGGCACTTAACTCCTCAAAGACAAAGGAGTTGGTGCTAGATTTCAGGCAGAAGAGGGATGACCCCCCCCCCCCTCCCCCCCCACTTCTCATTCAGGGAGACACCGTAGAGAGGGTCAGTGACTTCAACTTCCTGGGAACATACATTTCTCAGGACCTTACATGGGGCACCAACATCAGCCCTTGTAAAAATGCCACAGCAGCATCTGTACTTTTTAAGGTCACTGAGGAAGGTCAACCTGTCCCAGGAACTGCTGCTGTCCTTCTATAGGTGTTCTGTAGAGAGTGTCCTCACCAACAACATCTTGGTGTGGTACAGGAGCTTTTCTCAGGCTGACAAGAAGGCTCTGGAGAGAGGCAGGAAGTCAGCACAGAACATCATAGGAGCGCAGCTGTCCTCTTTGTCAAACATCTATAATACCACATGCCTGCGCAGGGCCAGAAACATCAGGTTCGATGGTTCACACCCCGGGCACAGCCTGTTCTCACTGCTGCCCTCAGGAAAGAGGTACCGGTTTACCCAAGTGCAATACGGGTATTGAATGCACATTAGCCTATGTGCATTCAATACACCTTGTGTATAATGACAATAAAAAGTATTATATTCTATTCTATTTTAAAAGTAATAGTGTAAAGTATAATAATTGTGGGGAGTGCAATAATGTAAAGTAAAAATATGAAGAATTATCCATTTGGCCTCTATTGCACATAAGCCTATTGCAGTTATTGCACATTGTCCATGTGTGGGGGTGGTGGGGACGGGGTGGGGGGGAGTGAATGTGTCTACAGTGCATGCAGAAAGTATTCACTTATTCTAAAATGGAGTAAATTAATTTTTACTATGAAAATTCTGCTCACTACACCCCATAATGACAACATGAAAAAGTTTTTTAAGACTTTTGAAAATTTATTAAAAATAAAAAAGGAAAAAGAAAAAAAAACAATCACATGTACATAGGTATTCACATTCTTTGGTCTTTACTTCGTTGATGGACCTTTGACAGCAATTACAGCCTCAAGTCTTCTTGAATATTATACCGCAAGCTTAGCGCACCTATCTTTGGGCAGTTTTGCCCCTTCCTCTGGAAGCAGCTCATTAGTTACAGATTAGAACGTAAATAGTGTCTTATTTTTTCAAGACCAAACAAATGCATGCATGAGTTTGGGATATTTCACATTGTAAATTTTACATTTCTAGTTGTATGTTGTCTGTCTTATTAACCAGAAATGTAGACTCATGAGTTCATAAAATGTTATACATAGGTTTTTCATTCGAAACTTAAAAAAATATATTAATTTTGTTCCTGTTGATGGACTAACTGCTGTCTCTGCAATGTGTAGGTTTGTGTGATTGATAGATGTGTGATAATCAATGCGTTCAGCATCTGTGTTCTCAGGTTTGTCTATTGGGGGGGTTTCCTTAAACAGCTACATTGACAGATCATCCAGCACACTTCTGGTAATACTAATTAAAAAACAAAAAATCAATAGTCCTCTGATTTGTCCTTCAAAGCACATTAATTTGTCAAAGGCATTAATTCAGTCTGTTGGATTAACATGTGGGACTGCAGTTTATCAGTATGGGGTTTTTTGCCCTTTATATGTATATCTGTGTCTCGTCAAGTCACAGCAGGCTCATACCTTAAAGAATATGTACAATTTTGATAGTCCAGCAGTAATGTGTTGGTGCCTTTATTATTATAAAAGACTAGGGGGGATACAAAACAGCACCATGAAACAGTGACAATGTCAGATGATGGTGGTAAGACACACCAAGGACGATGAAGAGAGCCAGCAAGAGAGACAACATGCTTATTAACAGACCATGTTTACTCAAGGAGGAAGTCAGGATTATAGCTGTAATCCAAGAGATATTCAGGATTGTGAAGAGATAGTGTGTATATTGAGAAGGGGTGGCAGCCAAGTATTTAAGTGCACTTGTTTCCACTGTGGAAAGTTCCCGGTTCAATTTTTTTGTGATATGGAGTTGTATCAGGAAGGGCATCCAGTAAAAAAAAAAAAGCCAAAATCAACATCAAGATCCATCTTGGATCTGCTGTGATGAAAACAAGGGAGCAGCCAAAGGGGCTTGCTTGCATTTACTGTGTATATTGGGGAGACATTGAATGTACATGTGCATATGTATTTGGGAAAGGCATGAACTGATGTGCAAAATGTGAAAGATAATGATAGATGTGTGATAATGTGGATGTCCATGCCACATGGCCTCCAAACTGAGATGCCGCCCCAAGGACATGTTGGGTCCTGCAGCCGCAGCAGGCGCCACAGAGCAGCTCGCCCCCGTGGAGGGGGGACATATGCCAGGACAGGACCATTACCCCATGACACTGGGAGACCAGAGGCAACCATGGTGGAACCCACGTCAGTCATCCAATGCAATAGCCCCCCGCCAAGAACCCCACAGAAAGAGTGGGTCAATGACACTTCTGGGACCGTCCACCACCAGGGCAAAATCAGGCAAAACACTACAACCCATGAGTCAAGGCCCCCACATCAGGGCAGAAGGAAGGAACCCTAGCCCACAGCACAGCACCCCTACTTGGAATATTGGGTCCAGTATATTATCCTTTCTGTTATGGTTATTATACGAGGTCTGTTAGAAAAGTATCAGACCTTTTTATTTTTGCAAAAACCTGATGGATTTGAATCATGTGTGCTTGCATGAGCAAACCTTGAACCTTCATGCACATGCATGAATTTTTTCATACCTGTTGATTGCGTCATTTGCCGGTAAGCAGCATTTAATAAGTGCAGCTTATTCGTAGCTTTGGAGGCCAGGCTGGGCAAATTGGAGGCTCGGCTCCGCACCGTGGAAAATTCTACAGCTAGCCAGGCCCCTGTAGTCGGTGCGGACCAAGGTAGCTTAGCCGCCGTTAGTTCCCCCCTGGCAGATCCCGTGCAGTCGGGAAAGCAGGCTGACTGGGTGACTGTGAGGAGGAAGCGTAGCCCTAAACAGAAGCCCCGTGTACACCGTCAACCCGTTCACATCTCTAACCGTTTTTCCCCACTCGACGATACACTCGCCGAGGATCAAACTCTGGTTATTGGCGACTCTGTTTTGAGAAATGTGAAGTTAACGACACCAGCAACCATTGTCAATTGTCTTCCGGGGGCCAGAGCAGGCGACATCGAAGGACATTTGAAATTGCTGGCTAAGGCTAAGCGTAAATTTGGTAAGATTGTAATTCACGTCGGCAGTAATGACACTTGGTTACGCCAATCGGAGGTCACTAAAATTAACATTAAATCGGTGTGTAACTTTGCAAAAACAATGTCGGACTCTGTTGTTTTCTCTGGGCCCCTCCCCAATCAGACCGGGAGTGACATGTTTAGCCGCATGTTCTCCTTGAATTGCTGGCTGTCTGAGTGGTGTCCAAAAAATGAGGTGGGCTTCATTGATAATTGGCAAAGCTTCTGGGGAAAACCTGGTCTTGTTAGGAGAGACGGCATCCATCCCACTTTAGAGGGAGCAGCTCTCATTTCTAGAAATCTGGACAATTTTTTTGGATCCTCCAAACTGTGACTGTCTAGCGTTGGGACCAGGAGGCAGAGCTGTGGTCTTATACACCTCTCTGCAGCTTCTCTCCCCCTGCCATCCCCTCAGTACCCCATCCCCGTAGAGACGGTGCCTGCTCCCAGACCACCAATAACCAGCAAAAATCTATTTAAGCATAAAAATTCAAAAAGAAAAAATAATATAGCACCTTCAATTGCACCACAGACTAAAACAGTTAAATGTGGTCTATTAAACATTAGGTCTCTCTCTTCTAAGTCCCTGTTGGTAAATGATATAATAATTGATCAACGTATTGATTTATTCTGCCTAACAGAAACCTGGTTACAGCAGGATGAATATGTTAGTTTAAATGAGTCAACACCCCCGAGTCACACTAACTGTCAGAATGCTCGTAGCACGGGCCGGGGTGGAGGATTAGCAGCAATCTTCCATTCCAGCCTATTAATTAATCAAAAACCTAGACAGAGCTTTAATTCATTTGAAAGCTTGTCTCTTAGTCTTGTCCATCCAAATTGGAAGTCCCAAAAAACAGTTTTATTTGTTATTATCTATCATCCACCTGGTCGTTACTGTGAGTTTCTCTGTGAATTTTCAGACCTTTTGTCTGACTTAGTGCTTAGCTCAGATAAGATAATTATAGTGGGCGATTTTAACATCCACACAGATGCTGAGAATGACAGCCTCAACACTGCATTTAATCTATTATTAGACTCTATCGGCTTTGCTCAAAAGTAAATGAGTCCACCCACCACTTTAATCATATTTTAGATCT
The DNA here is from genome assembly GCF_902500255.1 of Thalassophryne amazonica. Lineage (NCBI taxonomy): Eukaryota > Metazoa > Chordata > Actinopteri > Batrachoidiformes > Batrachoididae > Thalassophryne > Thalassophryne amazonica. The sequence continues at coordinate 13,931,385 of NC_047104.1, forward strand.
TGTTCTGACTTATGGTATGGAAATAGAAGACTTAACAGTATTCCCTGAAACTCCCTTCTGTCTGATCATTTTTAAATAACATTTACATTTACCCTGTTGGACTACCCTGCAGTGGGGAATAAGTTTCATTACACTAGAAGTCTTTCAGAAAGCGCTGTAACTAGGTTTAAGGATATGATTCCTTCTTTATGTTCTCTAATGTCATATACCAACACAGAGCAGAGTAGCTACCTAAACTCTGTAAGGGAGTTAGAGTATCTCGTCAATAGTTTTACATCCTCATTGAAGACAACTTTGGATGCTGTAGCTCCTCTGAAAAAGAGAGCTTTAAATCAGAAGTGTCTGACTCCGTGGTATAACTCACAAACTCGTAGCTTAAAGCAGATAACCCGTAAGTTGGAGAGGAAATGGCGTCTCACTAATTTAGAAGATCTTCACTTAGCCTGGAAAAAGAGTTTGTTGCTCTATAAAAAAGCCCTCCGTAAAGCTAGGACATCTTTCTACTCATCACTAATTGAAGAAAATAAGAACAACCCCAGGTTTCTTTTCAGCACTGTAGCCAGGCTGACAAAGAGTCAGAGCTCTATTGAGCTGAGTATTCCATTAACTTTAACTAGTAATGACTTCATGACTTTCTTTGCTAACAACATTTTGACTATTAGAGAAAAAATTACTCATAACCATCCCAAAGATGTATCGTTATCTTTGGCTGCTTTCAGTGATGCCGGTATTTGGTTAGACTCTTTCTCTCTGATTGTTCTGTCTGAGTTATTTTCATTAGTTACTTCATCCAAACCATCAACATGTTTATTAGACCCCATTCCTGCCAGGCTGCTCAAGGAAGTCCTACCATTATTTAATGCTTCAATCTTAAATATGATCAATCTATCTTTGTTAGTTGGTTATGTACCACAGGCCTTTAAGGTGGCAGTAATTAAACCATTACTTAAAAAGCCATCACTTGACCCAGCTATCTTAGCTAATTATAGGCCAATCTCCAACCTTCCTTTTCTCTCAAAGATTCTTGAGAGGGTAGTTGTAAAACAGCTAACTGATCACCTGCAGAGGAATGGTCTATTTGAAGAGTTTCAGTCAGGTTTTAGAATTCATCATAGTACAGAAACAGCATTAGTGAAGGTTACAAATGATCTTCTTATGGCTTCGGACAGTGGACTTATCTCTGTGCTTGTTCTGTTGGACCTCAGTGCTGCTTTTGATACTGTTGACCATAAAATTTTATTACAGAGATTAGAGCATGTCATAGGTATTAAGGGCACTGCGCTGCGGTGGTTTGAATCATATTTGTCTAATAGATTACAGTTTGTTCATGTAAATGGGGAATCTTCTTCACAGACTAAAGTTAATTATGGAGTTCCACAAGGTTCTGTGCTAGGACCAATTTTATTCACTTTATACATGCTTCCCTTAGGCAGTATTATTACACGGTATTGCTTAAATTTTCATTGTTACGCAGATGATACCCAGCTTTATCTATCCATGAAGCCAGAGGATACACACCAATTAGCTAAACTGCAGGATTGTCTTACAGACATAAAGACATGGATGACCTCTAATTTCCTGCTTTTAAACTCAGATAAAACTGAAGTTATTGTACTTGGCCCCACAAATCTTAGAAGCATGGTGTCTAACCAGATCGTTACTCTGGATGGCATTTCCCTGATCTCTAGTAATACTGTGAGAAATCTTGGAGTCATTTTTGATCAGGATATGTCATTCAAAGCGCATATTAAACAAATATGTAGGACTGCCTTTTTGCATTTACGCAATATCTCTAAAATCAGAAAGGTCTTGTCTCAGAGTGATGCTGAAAAACTAATTCATGCATTTATTTCCTCTAGGCTGGACTATTGTAATTCATTATTATCAGGTTGTCCTAAAAGTTCCCTAAAAAGCCTTCAGTTGGTTCAGAATGCTGCAGCTAGAGTACTGACGGGGACTAGCAGGAGAGAGCATATCTCACCCGTGTTGGCCTCTCTTCATTGGCTTCCTGTTAATTCTAGAATAGAATTTAAAATTCTTCTTCTTACTTATAAGGTTTTGAATAATCAGGTCCCATCTTATGTTAGGGACCTCGTAGTACCATATTACCCCATTAGAGCGCTTCGCTCTCAGACTGCGGGCTTACTTGTGGTTCCTAGGGTTTGTAAGAGTAGAATGGGAGGCAGAGCCTTCAGCTTTCAGGCTCCTCTCCTGTGGAACCAGCTCCCAATTCAGATCAGGGAGACAGATACCCTCTCTACTTTTAAGATTAGGCTTAAAACTTTCCTTTTCGCTAAGGCTTATAGTTAGGGCTGGATCGGGTGACCCTGGACCATCCCTTGGTTATGTTGCTTTAGACGTAGACTGTGGGGGGGTTCCCATGATGCACTGTTTCTTTCTCTTTTTGCTCCGTATGCATCACTCTGCATTTAATCATTAGTGATCGATCTCTGCCCCCCTTCTCGGCATGTCTTTTTCCTGGTTCTTTCCCTCAGCCCCAACCAGTCTCAGCAGAAGACTGCCCCTCCCTGAGCCTGGTTCTGCTGGAGGTTTCTTCCTGTTAAAAGGGAGTTTTTCCTTCCCACTGTGGCCAAGTGCTTGCTCATAGGGGGGTCGTTTTGACCGTTGGGGTTTTTCATAATTATTGTATGGCCTTGCCTTACAATATGGAGTGCCTTGGGGCAACTGTTTGTTGTGATTTGGCGCTATATAAGAAAAAAGTTGATTGATTGAGTTGATTGATTTGTGTTAGGACGTGTGTCGTGCTCTCGGCGGATTTTCATTGCAAGGGAAATGACGGAACAACTGGAGCAGCGCCGCATCAAATTTTGCCAGACACTGGGCGACAGCCAGGTGGAAACCATTCGGATGATTCAGACGGCTTTCGGTGACTTTTCAGTCGTGTGACTATTCGAGAAATTGTGGAAGAGGTGGGCATGTCACAGCATGTCCTGTGAGACTTCAACACGAAGGTGCTTTTGCTCCGCCGTTAGCAGCTTCTGCATGAATTTCGCTGCAACTCTTTTCATGGCCAAATCTTCTGTCACAGTGGAATGTGCCGAAAAAGTGCTGATGTCCACCTCTTCCACAATTTCTCGGATAGTCACACGACAGTCACCACAGCGTTCACTTTGGAAATGACCTGGTCATTTCAGCAAGTTGATGGGCTACCGGAGCGTGGCTCGCTCTCCACCGTTGTGCGGCCGTCTTTAAACCGGTTGTACCACTACTTAATCTGTGTGATGCCCATAGGATCGTCGCTGAAAACGGGCTGAATCCTCCGAATGGTTTCCACCTGGCTGTCGCCTAGTTTCTGGCAAAATTTGATGCAGTAGCGCTGCTCCAGTCGTTCCGTCTTTTTCCTTGCAATGAAAATCATTCTTCACGTCCTCACACAAAGGCTGCTTACAAGCAAATGACGCAATCGACAGGCGTGAAAAAAATTCACGCATGCGCACGAAGGTTCAAGGTTGGCTTATGCAAGCACACGATTCAAATCCATCAGGTTTTTGCAAAAAATAAAAAGGTCTGATACTTTTCTAACAGACCTCGTATTTTTATGAGGAATCCGTAGAGTACAGGAAATGCAGGCACAGGTCCATGATTATCCCTCTGCTCCTGTGGTACAGAGGCAAAAGATCAAACATTGTGTCACTGCTCAAAATCCATTGGATTGGACTGTGTTTTTGAAAACATCTTAAAATAACCATCGTTGTATCAACAATATATTAGAAGGAAAAAACACTTCAAATCAAAATGTCATTTTGCCATTTATAGAAAAGAGGATGTTGAGGATGCACATGACACTGTTTATTCACACAAATGTGGAAGCCTGTCCAAAAATAGTTGTTTCTACTGTACATTGTTCTTTACAATGTGGACATTGTACACCACTGACACTGTTTCCTCTGGCCATTGTCTCGCTGACACTGATAGGACATTTCAAACACAAAGACGTGAAAAGCCGAGTGGAGTATTGATACAAAATAATGCAACAAGGAGAAAAATGGCAGCTACGCAAACTCATATTCTGCTTTCTTTTCTAGACTTCATCATTCCTGATTTCAGGGACCCATAAGTTCTTTCCAGTGTAGCAGAGTTCTGGTGTCAGACTGCAGTCATGTTGCCCTTAAAAGTGGTCACATAAAGCTTTCCAAAGCAAGGTAGATGTTGGGAATTTTTGCTGCATGAACTAATCAGAGGGGCAGACAAGTTAAACATTTTTACATGCATCAGCCCAGGAATTTATGCAGAAATGTATTAGTATATGATATTAAATTGAACTTGTAAATGAAACAAAATTTCTTGGGGGTTTTATTGACGATAAATTAAGTTGGAAAACACATATAAATTATGTTAATCTAAAATGTCAAAAGCTATTGCAATTTTGTATAAAGCACAAGAATTCCTCTCCCAACACTCATTAACTACCTTATATCATTCATCACTTGTTCCATATATGACTTATTGCATTGAAGTTTGGGGAACTGCCTATAAAACTAATACAAATCCAATATTTTTACAACAAAAGAAAGCTATAAGAATTATTTGTAATAAACCACATCATAAGCCAACAATCCCATTATCTGTCTGTGTACATATTTTTAAATGCTGGGACTTGATCAATTACATCATAATACAAATTATGTTTAAAGTTAAAAATAAACTTTTACCACAAAATTTTCAGGACCTGTTTAAAATGAAGGACCCAAGTTACAATTTGAAAGGAACATTATTATTTGAGAAATCAAAGATTCGAACTACTATAAAAGGTCATTGTGTTTCTGTTAAAGGTGTTTAACTTGTGGAATAAGTGTCCTGATAACATAAAATTATTTGGTAACTTGTTTGGCTTTGAAAGGCTCTATAAAAATAATTGAATTACTTATTATAGCATGATGAATTATGGATTTGGTTTTGTTTTTGGGTTTATGCATTGTGCACTGTTGTTTGCTTGGTTGTGTTTTGAAATTTCAGTTCAGTCATTAATTTATACTTTGTATTTGCTGTCATGAGTATATGTATATTTATATATACATATGTATACATTTTTTATTTTTATGGTATAAGGGGTGGGCGTTTATAATTGCTTCTGTCTACACCCTTTCGGCCACATGGGTATGTTGTTAAATTGTTTTCTTTATGAGCATTTTTTTTAACCTGTGTATGCCGAATAAATGAATTCATTTATTCACATACATACATTATTAATAAAATGATACTTTTTTAAAACCATTATAATTGAAGTCTTGAAAAGTAAACATATTGTGTTACTGCTAAGGTTTTATTTTCTCTCAAAAAAATGTCATGAATTTCTTCTGCAGTGCTGCTATACATCGAATAACTGCAACTTTGGTCAGCAAAACCAAACAAAAGATGATTTTTCTGCTGAGGATAGGTCTATCCACTCGCCGTTACTGCTCACAGGATTAGCGGATGTGAAGGGGGATAATCCATATGGATGTGTCACCTTGAAAGTCGAGAACAAACAATAGAAAACTTACTCGGGATGATCCACAAGGTAATTGGACAGTATCCTTACCCGCCATCCACTGATGCATATAAACTATTGAGATATATTCCTAAGCCTTGGGGATGGGTTTGGTGGTCCGTTTGGGGCAGATGGGTGAGGGTGTGTGCTTGGGTGCTTGGACTTGTTTTGATGTGCTTGCTGTGAGGAAGACGCATGTTCAGTAAGGAAATATGATGACATGCTTTCTTTAAATGGCACATTCTGTTCAGAGCCTTCTCTCCCACAGCGCACATATGTGTCTTTATTACCTCCGGTAATTACGTTTTCGTCACTGTTTGTTTGTCTGTCTATTTGTCTGTGATATATCATTTTTCAAATGCCGTTATTGACATTTTTAGTGAAGATTCATGTCCTGATAGGCAAGAACTGATTCAAATTTCAATGTCATAGGTCAAAGGGCAAAGTCAGGAAAAATCTTGGAAAACTGGAAAAATCCCTATCTTTAACATTGAACAGATTTTCAAAAATTCATAATTCTGTCAAAAAAGATCAAATTTCTTTCATATTTGAGAGTGTTATGCAAGATGGTTTCCTTTATCGACTGAAAATGTTTGATCCAGATCTGATCCAGATTACAGATTTTGTGGCCAATGAAATATGACATTGAAAACCCCATTTAATGTATATTTTTGCATTATATCTTAATCAAATGTGCCCCAATCACTCTCAAAGTTTAATCTGGATCTGATCCGGACTGTGGATTTTGTGGACATTTAAATATAATATTGAAAAGCCCATTTGGCGTACATTTTGCATTGTATCTCAGTCAAAAATGCCTCAATCAACTCTCATTTTTTTCTGTTATGGATTTACCTACACCACCAAAATTGGATGGAGGTTCCAATTTTATTTATTTGTTTGTCTATCTTTAGCCTTTATTTAACCAGGTAACCAATGTTCTGTGAAAATTATCTGAAAAAGAATTCAGAAACCGAAAAAGTTGTAAAAAAAAAAACTGACACCACAAAAAACCTTTGATTCAAGTACATGAACGAACAACATACTTCTTTGGTCAAATCTAATTTAGCTTATGAAAAGCAACTTCTAACAGGACTTTGACCTTGCAAACTTTTTCCGAGGTAAAATTTTGTGGAATTGGAAACTAGTGGTGGAGGTTTGCGCTCTACCAGCGTAGTACTCTAGTTTTATGTTGTCATTACTGGGTGCAGTCAGGGGAATTTCCAGCCTATTCACATGTATAATAAGAACTGAACGCTTTGTGTGCAAACGTGTCATAGTTTCAGCTGCAAGTGGCCATTTCAGTGAGACACCAACTGCAAAATTGTCGCTTCTTCATGTGTTTGGTCATTAATTCACATATCCAACTGCTGTCCAATAGGTGCTCCCAGTGAGATAGTACACTAAGCATCAGTAAAGTAATGTAAGACTCAGTGACACAGCTCTGCAGCTAAAGAGCTAAGCGATGTTTTTCTGAAAAATGAGCTACAAAATAATGAGGATTTCTGGTAATCATTTCACCCACCTACCAATTTAAAGTCATATAACACCTGTGTCACTCACATAATTTCTGCAGTAAGGGGGTTTACCAATCAATCTAACTGCATGCATGATAAGAAGAAGAAATATTTTGCAGCTTGGGCACTCTGTTGACAAAGGGCCCCTTCACACATAGTGCGAATTTGGTCGAAATGCACATGAAGTGCTCATGAAGCAGGAATCATATGCAAATCATGTAAAATCATAGCTGCTTCCAATGCCTTGTACACCGGTTGCTACAACTATTTGTGCACACCAGACAGTATGCCCTGTGCGAGCCCATCGAACCCTTTCATGGCAGGTGTCGGCCAAATTCCAGCTGACACACACAAACATTTAACACCGCTCGTTTGGCACTTAGAAAATGTGTGGCCTTTTGCACTAGCATCATAAAAACAAGTCAGCAGACAGTCACTGTTGAGCTGGATGTGAAAGTTGTCTAAGTGCCCCATAACTGTGGAATTGCAAAAAGCCACACACATGTGGTGCATGTGTTTCACACGTGTGCTTATATGTATATACAGATCTGATCACATGGGGGCTGGACAGCCAGGTCTGATCGCACACAGCATGGGGAGGGGCCTGTCAGCTGATCGCAGCACACTGACAGCTGGATGACAGCTCGGTGCACACATTATAAACACAGAAACCACCGCCAACAATACCTACATTCACAATTACAAATTTCACATTTCAGCTCTGTCTGTTTTTTTTTTTCTGTCTAAACACTTTATGTCTTTGGACAGAAAAAAAAAAATAACTAGAAGCACTCGGAGAGTGCAAACCTCCACCAAGGCCATGGGGTCACTGACGCCATAACATCTACACGCCGTGGAATCACTGAACCTATAAAAGTCTAACGATGATGATTACTAGTAAAAAAAGTTTCATCAACTAAACTGCAAATATATGAATTTTTTAACATTTATGAAACACTTCTCAAAATAAATACAGTAAATTCTGAAACAGAACTACTTTTTAAGTGTTACATGTGCTACACAAGGCCATTGGCACAGTGATCTATTCAACAATTCAGTGTTACAACCAAACCTATGATACATACACTTTTCTTTCCTTTATATTTGACATCCTTGACCATGACAACATACCACTAGAACTTGGAATCACTTTTATGTCTTTTATTAGTTCAAAAGTTATTGTATAAAACGATTTTTCGGTAATGGCAGTTTTCTTCTGGATCCAGCTCCATAACATTTGAAGCTACATCAAATCTGATGACACCTTACTGAATCAGTACAGATTCAGCTACAATTTGGTGTTAGTTGTGCGTCTCTAGCTTCATTTGTCACCTCACACTGACACATTTTCTATTTTCCCTATATTTTTGCATATTCTGGATCACCAGATCTGGAATCTGGATCCAATCATCACCAAACTTTGTTGTTTGATAGAACATTTGACTATGTTACACCCTAATTTTTTTCAATCCTTTCTGCCTTGTTTTTGTGGAGTTAGAAACTAGAATGTCAAAATTCTCCCATCCCGCAATGGTGAAGAATCGTTTAACAAATTCTTGGATCCGGATCGTTATCTGGATCACCACTAAAATTTAATCACTTGTTCCTCTTGTCATTTCCAACCACTTCACAAAATTTCATCAAAATCCATTCAAAACGTTTTGAGTTATCCTGCTGACAAACAGACAGACAGACAAACAAACAAACAAACAAACAAACAAACTCGACTGAAAACATTACCTCCTTGGCAGAGGTAATACATGAATAAATAAAAAGGAGCACAAAAACAACAACAACTCTCAGACATTCCAATTTAGAAATCTGTCAGTTAAGAAGCTTAATATAAAAGATCTTTTTAATCAGCATCAAATGAGCCTTTAGTCTTCAGGAAACTGGATTCATATTTTGTTTCCCTGATTGATCAGAACACCTCTTCAAGTCTAACCAGACCCATGCCAGCAGCCTGTCTCTGACCACAGCTCAGAGCACTCACTCGAATCAAACAAACCAGACTTTGCAAATGTCCAGAGTGTTACAAGTGTCTATGAGACAAATATGCCGCAGTTCATCATGGATAAACTGTTCCAGAGTGTGCCTCTGTTTGGGTCTGGGTGTGTTGCATAGCGTGTCCTCCTTTTGACATGGTTGTAGCACGCATGGGTTGCTGCAGACATGCACGTTTTATGTCACAGTTCAGCACCACGGTCAGCTCCACGTGGGAGTGACAGCAAAAATTATGACAGTCTTATAAATTCATGCCATATAGTTGTACATACTGCTGTGACATGACAGCGTTGCCACCACGTGCATATTACGATTTGTTTCCCAGTGTAATCTTTACGTGCCTTAACTAAAGCACTCCTTCTGCTGAATCACCTCTAAATTATTTACACATTATTCACTTTGCGTGTTTTTAGGAATCCGCTAGCTTAGCGTAGCTACTAGCTCTTAGCCGATTTAGCATGGCGGCTTCTCCTGTCTCTCCCGCACTTTTCTGCTCTGGGTGTGAAATGTTTAGTTATTCCTCAGCCTCCTTTAGCAGTAATGGTACTTGGAATAAGTGTAGCTTATTCGTAGCTTTGGAGGCCAGGCTGGGCGAATTGGAGACTCGGCTCCGCACCGTGGAAAATTCTACAGCTAGCCAGGCCCCTGTAGTCGGTGCGGACCAAGGTAGCTTAGCCGCCGTTAGTTACCCCCTGGCAGATCCCGAGCAGCCGGGAAAGCAGCCCGACTGGGTGACTGTGAGGAGGAAGCGTAGTTCTAAACAGAAGCCCCGTGTACACCGCCAACCCGTTCACATTTCTAACCATTTTTCCCCACTCGGCGACACACCCGCTGAGGATCAAACTCTGGTTATTGGTGACTCTGTTTTGAGAAATGTGAAGTTAGCGACACCAGCAACCATAGTCAATTGTCTTCCGGGGGCCAGAGCAGGCGACATTGAAGGAAATTTGAAACTGCTGGCTAAGGCTAAGCGTAAATTTGGTAAGATTGTAATTCACGTCGGCAGTAATGACACCAGGTTACGCCAATCGGAGGTCACTAAAATTAACATTAAATCGGTGTGTAACTTTGCAAAAACAATGTCGGACTCTGTAGTTTTCTCTGGGCCCCTCCCCAATCGGACCGGGAGTGACATGTTTAGCCGCATGTTCTCCTTGAATTGCTGGCTGTCTGAGTGGTGTCCAAAAAATGAGGTGGGCTTCATAGATAATTGGCAAAGCTTCTGGGGAAAACCTGGTCTTGTTAGGAGAGAATGCATCCATCCCACTTTGGATGGAGCAGCTCTCATTTCTAGAAATCTGGCCAGTTTTCTTAAATCCTCCAAACCGTGACTATCCAGGGTTGGGACCAGGAAGCAGAGTTGTAGTCTTACACACCTCTCTGCAGCTTCTCTCCCCCTGCCATCCCCTCATTACCCCATCCCCGTAGAGACGGTGCCTGCTCCCAGACCACCAATAACCAGGAAAAATCTATTTAAGCATAAAAATTCAAAAAGAAAAAATAATATAGCACCTTCAACTGCACCATAGACTAAAACAGTTAAGTGTGGTCTATTAAACATTAGGTCTCTCTCTTTTAAGTCCCTGTTGGTAAATGATATAATAATTGATCAACATATTGATTTATTCTGCCTAACAGAAACCTGGTTACAGCAGGATGAATATGTTAGTTTAAATGAGTCAACACCCCCGAGTCACACTAACTGTCAGAATGCTCGTAGCACGGGCCGGGGCGGAGGATTAGCAGCAATCTTCCATCCCGGCTTATTAATTAATCAAAAACCCAGACAGAGCTTTAATTCATTTGAAAGCTTGTCTCTTAGTCTTGTCCATCCAAATTGGAAGTCCCAAAAACCAGTTTTATTTGTTATTATCTATCATCCACCTGGTCGTTACTGTGAGTTTCTCTGTGAATTTTCAGACCTTTTGTCTGACTTAGTGCTTAGCTCAGATAAGATAATTATAGTGGGCAATTTTAACATCCACACAGATGCTGAGAATGACAGCCTCAACACTGCATTTAATCTATTATTAGACTCTATTGGCTTTGCTCAAAAAGTAAATGAGTCCACCCACCACTTTAATCATATCTTAGATCTTGTTCTGACTTATGGTATGGAAATAGAAGACTTAACAGTATTCCCTGAAAACTCCCTTCTGTCTGATCATTTCTTAATAACATTTACATTTACTCTGATGGACTACCCAGCAGTGGGGAATAAGTTTCATTACACTAGAAGTCTTTCAGAAAGCGCTGTAACTAGGTTTAAGGATATGATTCCTTCTTTATGTTCTCTAATGCCATATACCAACACAGTGCAGAGTAGCTACCTAAACTCTGTAAGGGAGATAGAGTATCTCGTCAATAGTTTTACATCCTCATTGAAGACAACTTTGGATGCTGTAGCTCCTCTGAAAAAGAGAGCTTTAAATCAGAAGTGTCTGACTCCGTGGTATAACTCACAAACTCGTAGCTTAAAGCAGATAACCCGTAAGTTGGAGAGGAAATGGCGTCTCACTAATTTAGAAGATCTTCACTTAGCCTGGAAAACGAGTCTGTTGCTCTATAAAAAAGCCCTCCATAAAGCTAGGACATCTTTCTACTCATCACTAATTGAAGAAAATAAGAACAACCCCATGTTTCTTTTCAGCACTGTAGCCAGGCTGACAAAGAGTCAGAGCTCTATTGAGCTGAGTATTCCATTAACTTTAACTAGTAATGACTTCATGACTTTCTTTGCTAACAAAATTTTAACTATTAGAGAAAAAATTACTCATAACCATCCCAAAGACGTATCGTTATCTTTGGCTGCTTTCAGTGATGCCGGTATTTGGTTAGACTCTTTCTCTCCGATTGTTCTGTCTGAGTTATTTTCATTAGTTACTTCATCCAAACCATCAACATGTTTATTAGACCCCATTCCTACCAGGCTGCTCAAGGAAGCCCTACCATTATTTAATGCTTCGATCTTAAATATGATCAATCTATCTTTGTTAGTTGGCTATGTACCACAGGCTTTTAAGGTGGCAGTAATTAAACCATTACTTAAAAAGCCATCACTTGACCCAGCTATCTTAGCTAATTATAGGCCAATCTCCAACCTTCCTTTTCTCTCAAAAATCTTGAAAGGGTAGTTGTAAAACAGCTAACTGATCATCTGCAGAGGAATGGTCTATTTGAAGAGTTTCAGTCAGGTTTTAGAATTCATCATAGTACAGAAACAGCATTAGTGAAGGTTACAAATGATCTTCTTATGGCCTCGGACAGTGGACTCATCTCTGTGCTTGTTCTGTTAGACCTCAGTGCTGCTTTTGATACTGTTGACCATAAAATTTTATTACAGAGATTAGAGCATGCCATAGGTATTAAAGGCACTGCGCTGCGGTGGTTTGAATCATATTTGTCTAATAGATTACAATTTGTTCATGTAAATGGGGAATCTTCTTCACAGACTAAAGTTAATTATGGAGTTCCACAAGGTTCTGTGCTAGGACCAATTTTATTCACTTTATACATGCTTCCCTTAGGCAGTATTATTAGACGGTATTGCTTAAATTTTCATTGTTACGCAGATGATACCCAGCTTTATCTATCCATGAAGCCAGAGGACACACACCAATTAGCTAAACTGCAGGATTGTCTTACAGACATAAAGACATGGATGACCTCTAATTTCCTGCTTTTAAACTCAGATAAAACTGAAGTTATTGTACTTGGCCCCACAAATCTTAGAAACATGGTGTCTAACCAGATCCTTACTCTGGATGGCATTACCCTGACCTCTAGTAATACTGTGAGAAATCTTGGAGTCATTTTTGATCAGGATATGTCATTCAAAGCGCATATTAAACAAATATGTAGGACTGCTTTTTTGCATTTACGCAATATCTCTAAAATCAGAAAGGTCTTGTCTCAGAGTGATGCTGAAAAACTAATTCATGCATTTATTTCCTCTAGGCTGGACTATTGTAATTCATTATTATCAGGTTGTCCTAAAAGTTCCCTAAAAAGTCTTCAGTTAATTCAAATGCTGCAGCTAGAGTACTGACGGGGACTAGAAGGAGAGAGCATATCTCACCCATATTGGCCTCTCTTCATTGGCTTCCTGTTAATTCTAGAATAGAATTTAAAATTCTTCTTCTTACTTATAAGGTTTTGAATAATCAGGTCCCATCTTATCTTAGGGACCTCGTAGTACCATATCACCCCAATAGAGCGCTTCGCTCTCAGACTGCAGGCTTACTTGTAGTTCCTAGGGTTTGTAAGAGTAGAATGGGAGGCAGAGCCTTCAGCTTTCAGGCTCCTCTCCTGTGGAACCAGCTCCCAATTCAGATCAGGGAGACAGACACCCTCTCTACTTTTAAGATTAGGCTTAAAACTTTCCTTTTTGCTAAAGCTTATAGTTAGGGCTGGATCAGGTGACCCTGAACCATCCCTTAGTTATGCTGCTATAGACGTAGACTGCTGGGGGGTTCCCATGATGCACTGTTTCTTTCTCTTTTTGCTCTGTATGCACCACTCTGCATTTAATCATTAGTGATCGATCTCTGCTCCCCTCCACAACATGTCTTTTTCCTGGTTCTCTCCCTCAGCCCCAACCAGTCCCAGCAGAAGACTGCCCCTCCCTGAGCCTGGTTCTGCTGGAGGTTTCTTCCTGTTAAAAGGGAGTTTTTCCTTCCCACTGTAGCCAAGTGCTTGTTCACAGGGGGTCGTTTTGACTGTTGGGGTTTTACATAATTATTGTATGGCCTTGCCTTACAATATAAAGCGCCTTGGGGCAACTGTTTGTTGTGATTTGGCGCTATATAAAAAAATTGATTGATTGATTGATTGAGTCATGCTGGATTGACATTGTGCCAAAGAAACAGTTATTTAGGGAGACTTGGATGAGCCATACTACTTACATGTGAGCAAACATCAGCTATGACATGACAACCATGTAGCATGTTTCTTTGGGAATGATCCAGGGAGCAGGTTCCTCAGGCCTGACCTCAGTGACTCTAAAATACCAAGGATATGCCAATATATAACCTGGTTGTGGCAGACAGATGATTAGTTCTTGAGTTTAGGAATGGACGGGTTATCTGATTGGATGATTACCAACCAGGACCCAGGGAGGTGTGAGGTGTTGCTCCCAAAGCTGACCTGGCCTGTCCCTCTTTGACCATCATTGAAGATAAATCAACATCCATTTTGCCTTTCCATCTGAGGCAAATCAAAAACATTTTTTTTTAGTTTTCAGTGTCTTGTACCATTGTTGTGTGTGGTGTGCTGTTGTCACAACTAGCAACAGTGTAATTTTCTTAGCCCTCCCATTGAAAATAATGGAATATCCAGTTTTGTGTGTGAATTCAGCATTAGTCGTAGTTTTTGAAATGCCAGAAAATACTGTTGTCATAATATTATTTTATTGACAATACAAGGCATCTTGATACTGAACAGATAGCTTCAGCATCACATTTGCTGAAATCTAGATGCACGTACAGAGCAGGATCTGGCATATTTCTGGCAATTTAAAGACTTGTGTACGATGTTATTCCCAAACCCAAAAGGGAGGTAAAGCCAATGGCAGAGGCTTCCCATCTTACTCTACCACTCTGCACAAACATGAAGTTTGATAGTTGTCCCTGCTAGCCTTCATGGATGGCTCTGCCTCATGGAAATTACATTCCTGTCCTCAGGAATTGCAAAATGGTAAATAATTGACCACATGGAAGCAAGAACATCTGAAAATGTGTTCATAATAATACTGATGATGCATAATCTAATTCCCAGCTACATTTGAGGGAATGTAGAACAATAAAAGACATGAGTACAAAAAGTACTGAAGTCACAATTATGTGGTTCATTCAAATTGGTCATAGAATCAAGTTGAATTTGTGTAGGTAAGTCTACTCTATAAATGTTGTTTACAGACAAGGTGCCTCACTCTCTATTCTCCACTGTGGAAATGACATGGCATCATATTTTGGTACATAAGACATACCTTCCACTGCATCAGCACTGAAAGGTGCCTGAGTCTGAAAAGACTACAAGCATTACTTCTGCCTTCACCATTTCAGCCACACGGATTCATTGTACGTTGTTCTTTTTATAAGTTTTGTTTTTGTTTGTGTTGTTATTCTGTGTGCCAAATAAATAAATTCATTCATTCATTCAAAAGACCAACCACAGGCACCTCTGTCCCACATCTCCATGGGTCCTGACAGCTCTGACTCTTTTAACACAGTGAAAAATGGCAAGAAATGCCAACCCTAAAGTCAGTGGAGACCTTAGCAGCATATTTAGATTTCCCGGCAATCAAAAACCTCCACATGGAAGTTACCTTTTACATCTACCTGTGCAGCCAAGTGGAAAAAAAAATTAGAATACTTGAGTTGTCCCAGAATAGGACAGATTTATTTTGTTTTTCAAGATGTCAAGTACTTTACTGGGTGATATTGCTTTTAAGTATCCATGTTCTGCAAGAGTTTTTGGTTGTTATCCTTATGACCCACAGATACTAATGTTCATAGACACATAATTGAAGGACTTCAACTTGCAGTTTTATTGCTTTTGAAAAATCCATTATCCTGAGGTGGAGTATATTTACTCAGTTCTGAACTTTTGTCTCTGCGGACAGTTTTTTTTTTTTTTTCCTCTGCAGACAGTTCTTGGGCTGCGCGCTATGACGTCATTTGTTTACGCACAGCGGGCGGGTATAGCCAGGTAGCATCGATGTAAATCTACGCTACCGGCCTAGTGATATAGGCCACAGGCTGGAATAGGTCCAGGGAGCACCCCCCACCCCCACAATTTAATTAAACCAAATTTTTTAGATTCCCTGAACTCTACAGAATATGAAATGGAGAGGTAACAGAAAAAATATAGGGATCAATTTAATCAAAACACCGTTTTTCTTATTATACCTCAAATTGTCTTGTCCTCGCCCAATCACGGGCTGATTTTTTTGCATTTTTGACATGCATAAAGGTTGTATAAAGGTTGTATAAATGTTGTGTATATCATATAAAACTATAAATTTTTAAAAAGCTTAGATTCTCTAGATTTACATGATGTCCACGGTATTTCTGTGTAACAAAGGACAAATTCACAGTATAGCATAGTGTCGAACAATGTTCGCAGCCCTAACCCACACAGACAATTTTAGAAAATGTTTCTAAAAAGTTTCCTTTACTCCAATAAAAGTTAATGATGAATCAAGATCTGCTAGATAGTATCAAACTAGAGATCTCTGACTTTCATATGACACCAAAATCACAGTGATATGTGAAGGAGAAATCAAATAACAACTACATTAAAATTCCATATTTATGCTTCAAATTATTGCAATAGCTTTCTCTGAGCCACACGATTGTCACATCCATTTCTAGATTAGTACTTTGTGTGCATTCATTAGAATCATAAACTAAATTAAATCCTGCGGCAGTACTAGTGCAAATGTTCTTACCTGAACATTCTTCATCATCAGAAATTATCAACACATCATAAAAATGTAAATGACAGATACAAGGTTAAAGCTAAGCCTTTCACAGTATATTCATGACCTGGTGTCCAGACATTATCTACACTAGATCAACAAACTAGTAAATGGAACAACAAACTAGTAAACTGAACAATCATCAGATTCTGCACAGCTTAGTCATCATCACTGTCTGAATCATGACACTGGGAGAAGTCAATGTCATCGTCCTCATCGTCCGACTCTTGCAACTCCATCCCACTGTCTGCACAGTCCACAAGGCTCTGTGGCAACACTGGAACAGTAAACCACAGTGGTGTAAACTAGCCATCTTCTATGCTCCGTCCGTGACCCTGTGGGGCAGGCACCTCAGGCGAAGCCTCCAGGGCTCTCTTCCAGATGGCAACCTGGTAGTTGCACTTGTTCACGTGTTGCAGGAGACTTCTTCTGCAAAGTGGTAGAGCTGACAGGTCAACGTTTACAAAAGGTTTACTAAGTCATCTGCAAAATCATAGAAACTAAACATTAGAGTTATGTCTTCCTGTTTTCTACATACTATCATTATGTATACTGAGTATACTGGTTTGATTGTCAATAAACCGGACTAAACAGTTGTAATATTAAAATGATTTCAAAGATGTCAGCATGTGCTGATGTTCTGACATAGCAGATGCAAAGGCTTTTCAGGGTACCTGGGTACACAATTTTTGCTATCTAAACACGATAACGTTGTGCTTTAGATAACCCAAACTAGATCTGGTCTGCATATATCAACAGTATAAGTTCTTGAAATATAGTGGTAGTATTGAAAACAAGTTTTTATTTGATATATTATACAACTTATTCAAGGACATTTTTCCACTTTAAGAAAGAAGGTGAAATATTGTAAAAGTTTACTGCGTTCAAGATGCAACATGTGAATTTGAAGCATAAATATGGAATTTTAATGTAGTAGTTGTTATTTGATTTCTCCTTCACATATCACTGTGATTTTGGTGTCATATGAAAGCCAGAGATCTCTAGTTTGATACTATCTAGCAGATATTGATTCATCATTAACTTTTGTTGGAGTAAAATAAACTTTTTTAAAACATTTTCTAAAATTGTCTGTGTGGGTTAGGGCTGCGAACATGGTTTGACACTATGCTATACTGTGAATTTGTCCTTTGTTACACAGAAATATAGTGGACATCATGTAAATCTAGAGAATCTAACTTTTTTAAAAATGTATAGTTTTATATGATATACAGAACATTTATACAACTTTTATGCATGTCAAAAATGCCAAAAAAATCAGCCTGTGATTGGGTGAGGACAAGACAATTTGAGGTATAATAAGAAAAATGGTGTTTTGATCAAGTTGATCCCTATATTTTTTCTGTTACCTCTCCATTTCATACTTTGTAGAGTTCAGGGAATCTAAAAAATATGGTTTCATTAAATTGTGTGAGTGTGTGTGTGTGTGTGTGGGGGGGGGGGTGCGCTCCCTGGACCTATTCCAGCCTGTGGCCTATAAAGTTAATAATATCACAAAGGGTAGGGTTAGAAATAGTGAAATAAAAAATAAACACGCCACAAAACATTACTCGTTTCGCTGCAGAAGCCGTGAGGGGACCATGAAAACAAGAGGAAGACTCGGCTCGGTTTTTCTTCACAATCACACAGCAGTGTACACAACGTTCAGCAAAGTAATTCAGTATTATAAATACTATTATTATTATTATATAATTATAAATATGCAAGTCTGCAATCCTCAATTAATTTATTAAGTCTCATGTAAATAATCCTGGAAGCCTTGTGCATGAGCGGCAGCGTGGCGATGGGGAGTAGCCGGGTCACGTGACTGCAAAGCCTCTATTGGAAAGTAAAGTTCTGCTGATAGTAATTTTGTGGACGATGATGTGTTCTTTGTAGAATCAATGGATACCCTGATACCAGCATTTGAGAAGTTGAGCGAGTGAGGAGTCAGAGTGTCTGGGTTTTCTGTTGTGCTGGATCAAGACTGGAGGCTTTCAGTGACTTACCCTGATGCAGTGACACTTTCACTTACGTTGGCGAGGACGTTCATGTCTCTGTGTCCTCAGCCTTTGGTCTGGAAAGATGCCATGGAAGAGCTTGTCATGAGGTCCCTCTGACAGATTTTCAGAGCTGCCAGTACATTTCTAGGAGAATGATTGTCCAAGTGTACTGGGTCCTTGTGCTTCCTATCTTTATGTGTGGTTGTGACAATTGGACACTAACCAGTGACGTAAGGCACACTTGGGCATTTTATGGCCTCAGGGCGTATCCGGCCCTTTGGCTAACAAATACCTGGAAATTGAAGAATAAAGTATTTACTATTCTATCAAGTTAGTGTTGCGGGTGACCTTCGTCCACCTCCCAAGCCATTTGTGGCTGCATGTGTGTGTCCAGTATAGCAGAGCCTGGCACAGAGCTATCGCCCCACACCACACAGCCTGGCACGGCGCCATTGTGTAATGCATGACACACAGCCACACAACCTGGCATGGTGCGTCTGTGTGATCCATGGGAAACTGTCCGTGGATCCAGCGCCACAGTTTGTGAATGTTTTGTTTTCACACTCATGCGCTCTTGGTGTAGACTCTTGCTTGCCTCTACTGGTGGTTGGCTCGCACTGAGGTATTGTATCACTTCCTGTTCCGGAGCACAGCGGTGTTTTGCTGTATCTGTTAGCTGTTTAATCTGCGCAGTTAGATTGATCTAGGTACCTAGATAACGATTTGTTTCCCAGTGTAATCTTCACGTGCCTTAACTAAAGCACTCCCTCTGCTGAATCACCTCTAAATTATTTACACATTATTCACTTTGCGTGTTTTTAGGAATCCGCTAGCTTAGCGCAGCTACTAGCTCTTAGCCGGTTTAGCATGGCAGCTTCTCCTGTCTCTCCCGCACTTTTCTGCTCTGGGTGTGAAATGTTTAGTTATTCCTCGGCCTCCTTTAGCAGTAATGGTACTTGTAATAAGTGTAGCTTATTCGTAGCTTTGGAGGCCAGGCTGGGCGAATTGGAGACTCGGCTCCGCACCGTGGAAAATTCTACAGCTAGCCAGGCCCCTGTAGTCGGTGCGGACCAAGGTAGCTTAGCCGCCGTTAGTTACCCCCTGGCAGATCCCGAGCAGCCGGGAAAGCAGCCCGACTGGGTGACTGTGAGGAGGAAGCGTAGTTCTAAACAGAAGCCCTGTGTACACCGCCAACCCGTTCACATTTCTAACCGTTTTTCCCCACTCGGCGACACACCCGCTGAGGATCAAACTCTGGTTATTGGTGACTCTGTTTTGAGAAATGTGAAGTTAACGACACCAGCAACCATAGTCAATTGTCTTCCGGGGGCCAGAGCAGGCGACATTGAAGGAACTTTGAAACTGCTGGCTAAGGCTAAGCGTAAATTTGGTAAGATTGTAATTCACGTCGGCAGTAATGACACCCGGTTACGCCAATCGGAGGTCACTAAAATTAACATTGAATCGGTGTGTAACTTTGCAAAAACAATGTCGGACTCTGTAGTTTTCTCTGGGCCCCTCCCCAATCGGACCGGGAGTGACATGTTTAGCCGCATGTTCTCCTTGAATTGCTGGCTGTCTGAGTGGTGTCCAAAAAATGAGGTGGGCTTCATAGATAATTGGCAAAGCTTCTGGGGAAAACCTGGTCTTGTTAGGAGAGACGGCATCCATCCCACTTTGGATGGAGCAGCTCTCATTTCTAGAAATCTGGCCAATTTTCTTAAATCCTCCAAACCGTGACTATCCAGGGTTGGGACCAGGAAGCAGAGTTGTAGTCTTACACACCCCTCTGCAGCTTCTCTCCCCCTGCCATCCCCTCATTACCCCATCCCCGTAGAGACGGTGCCTGCTCCCAGACCACCAATAACCAGTAAAAATCTATTTAAGCATAAAAATTCAAAAAGAAAAATAATATAGCACCTTCAACTGCACCACAGACTAAAACAGTTAAATGTGGTCTATTAAACATTAGGTCTCTCTCTTCTAAGTCCCTGTTGGTAAATGATATAATAATTGATCAACATATTGATTTATTCTGCCTTACAGAAACCTGGTTACAGCAGGATGAATATGTTAGTTTAAATGAGTCAACACCCCCGAGTCACACTAACTGCCAGAATGCTCGTAGCATGGGCCGAGGCGGAGGATTAGCAGCAATCTTCCATTCCAGCTTATTAATTAATCAAAAACCCAGACAGAGCTTTAATTCATTTGAAAGCTTGACTCTTAGTCTTGTCCATCCAAATTGGAAGTCCCAAAAACCAGTTTTATTTGTTATTATCTATCGTCCACCTGGTCGTTACTGTGAGTTTCTCTGTGAATTTTCAGACCTTTTGTCTGACTTAGTGCTTAGCTCAGATAAGATAATTATAGTGGGAGATTTTAACATCCACACAGATGCTGAGAATGACAGCCTCAACACTGCATTTAATCTATTATTAGACTCTAATGGCTTTGCTCAAAATGTAAATGAGTCCACCCACCACTTTAATCATATCTTAGATCTTGTTCTGACTTATGGTATGGAAATTGAAGACTTAACAGTATTCCCTGAAAACTCCCTTCTGTCTGATCATTTCTTAATAACATTTACATTTACTCTGATGGACTACCCAGCAGTGGGGAATAAGTTTCATTACACTAGAAGTCTTTCAGAAAGCGCTGTAACTAGGTTTAAGGATATGATTCCTTCTTTATGTTCTCTAATGCCATATACCAACACAGTGTAGAGTAGCTACCTAAACTCTGTAAGTGAGATAGAGTATCTCGTCAATAGTTTTACATCCTCATTGAAGACAACTTTGGATGCTTTAGCTCCTCTGAAAAAGAGAGCTTTAAATCAGAAGTGCCTGACTCCGTGGTATAACTCACAAACTCGCAGCTTAAAGCAGATAACCCGTAAGTTGGAGAGGAAATGGCGTCTCACTAATTTAGAAGATCTTCATTTAGCCTGGAAAAAGAGTCTGTTGCTCTATAAAAAAGCCCTCCGTAAAGCTAGGACATCTTACTACTCATCACTAATTGAAGAAAATAAGAATAACCCCAGGTTTCTTTTCAGCACTGTAGCCAGGCTGACAAAGAGTCAGAGCTCTATTGAGCTGAGTATTCCATTAACTTTAACTAGTAATGACTTCATGACTTTCTTTGCTAACAAAATTTTAACTATTAGAGAAAAAATTACTCATAACCATCCCAAAGACGTATCGTTATCTTTGGCTGCTTTCAGTGATGCCGGTATTTGGTTAGACTCTTTCTCTCAGATTGTTCTGTCTGAGTTATTTTCATTAGTTACTTCATCCAAACCATCAACATGTCTATTAGACCCCATTCCTACCAGGCTGCTCAAGGAAGCCCTACCATTATTTAATGCTTCGATCTTAAATATGATCAATCTATCTTTATTAGTTGGCTATGTACCACAGGCTTTTAAGGTGGCAGTAATTAAACCATTACTTAAAAAGCCATCACTTGACCCAGCTATCTTAGCTAATTACAGGCCAATCTCCAACCTTCCTTTTCTCTCAAAAATTCTTGAAAGGGTAGTTGTAAAACAGCTAACTGATCATCTGCAGAGGAATGGTCTATTTGAAGAGTTTCAGTCAGGTTTTAGAATTCATCATAGTACAGAAACAGCATTAGTGAAGGTTACAAATGATCTTCTTATGGCCTCAGACAGTGGACTCATCTCTGTGCTTGTTCTGTTAGACCTCAGTGCTGCTTTTGATACTGCTGACCATAAAATTTTATTACAGAGATTAGAGCATGCCATAGGTATTAAAGGCACTGCGCTGCGGTGGTTTGAATCATATTTATCTAATAGATTACAATTTGTTCATGTATTTACCCCACTGCAAAGACAGATGAGTGACAGCAGTTTATTTGTGTGCATGGGGCAGTGTTCTCTGCGTGATCCAGCACACAGGTACGTCAGCATTGAGGAAACCAGATAATGGTAAATGTCCAAGGTGGCACACATTACATCTTGCTGCATCAGAAGGCTATTTTTGGGAGGTGGGAATGTACCTGCTGTCTGTCTTGTTGGTTGCCATCGAGGACCCAATGTGGTTCTTTAACATGATGGATCTGGCAGCATGTAGCACTGGAACATGACATGACCTGATCAGAGCGAAGAGCTGAAGATTTTTTGAAGGTCTGTTGATGTGGTTGGTGCCTCAGATCAGATTTACAGTACCCAAAGGCATTTGTTTGGTCTTGGTAACTGGGCTCAAAGGTCAAATTTAAGATGTTCACTCCAATTTGAACCACAGTTGGCACATACAGTGGTATGTAAAAGTTTGGGCACCCCTGATGATTTTCATGATTTCAGTTGCAATGACTGCAATTTCAGTTAAATATATCATATAGCAGATAAACACAATGATAATAGAGAAGTGAAATGAAGTTTCTAGTATTTACAGAAAGTGTGCAATAATTATTTAAACAAAATTAGGCAGGTGCAAAAAAATACATCAATATTTAGTAGATCCTCCTTTTTGCAGAAATAACAGCCTCGAAATGCTTCCTATAGGTTCCAATGAGAGTCTGGATTCTGGGGGAAGGTATTTTGGACCATTCTTCTTTACAAAACATCTCCAGTTCAGTCAGGTTTGTTGGTTTCCGAGCATGGACAGCCCGCTTAAAATCACACCACAGAATTTAAATTAGGCAAAATTAGGCAGGAATTTCAACTTTGTCACTGATTCATGAACATTGTTCTCAAGAATCTGCTGATATTGACTGGAATCCATGTGACCCTCAACTTTAACAAGATTCCCAGTAGCTGTACTGGCCACACAGCATGATGGAACCACCTCCAAATTTTACTGTAGGTAGCAAGTGTTTTTCTTGGAATGCTGTGTTCTTTTTCAGCCACGCATACTGCCCCTTGTTATGTCCAAATAACTCAATTGTAGTTTCATCAGTCCACAGCACCTTATTCCAAAATGTGCTTTAGCATACCTCAAGCGACTCTGCTTGTGGCGTGTACACAGAAAAGGCTTCCTCTGCATTACTCTCTCATCCATCATCTCCTTGTGCAAAGTGCGCTGTATAGTTGAACGATGCGCAGAGACACTATCTGCAGCAAGATCATGTTGTAGGTCTTTGGAGCAAGTCTTTGGGTTGACTATGACTGTTCTCACCATCCTTCGCTTCAGCTTATCTGAGATTTTTCTTGGCCTGCCACTTCGGGCCTTAACTAGTACTGTGCCTGCGGTCTTCCAATTCCTCACTATGTTCCTCACAGTGGAAACTGACAGCTGAAATCTCTGAAATAGCTTTTTGTATCCTTCCCCTAAACCATGATGTTTTCAGGTCATTTGAGAGTTTTTAGAGGGTCCCATGTTGCCATGTTGAAGAGATGCAAAGGAGAAACAAAGGAGGAGAAACATTTGCAAATGGCCACCTTAAATACCCGTTCTCATGATTGGATTCACCTGTGTAAGGATGTCAAGGGTCAATGAGCTTACTAAACCAATTTTGTGTTCTAATAATTTGTGCTCAATGTATTCAAAATAAAAAAAAATGACAAAGGTGCCCTAATTTATGCACCTGCCCAATTTTGTTTAAATAATTACTGCACACTTTCTGTAAATACTAGAAACTTCATTTCACTTCTCAAATATCAGTGTGTTCGTCTGCTATAATTTTAAAATTCTTCTTCTTACTTATAAGGTTTTGAATAATCAGGTCCCATCTTATCTTAGGGACCTCGTAGTACCATATCACCCCAATAGAGCGCTTCGCTCTCAGACTGCAGGCTTACTTGTAGTTCCTAGGGTTTGTAAGAGTAGAATGGGAGGCAGAGCCTTCAGCTTTCAGGCTCCTCTCCTGTGGAACCAGCTCCCAATTCAGATCAGGGAGACAGACACCCTCTCTACTTTTAAGATTAGGCTTAAAACTTTCCTTTTTGCTAAAGCTTATAGTTAGGGCTGGATCAGGTGACCCTGAACCATCCCTTAGTTATGCTGCTATAGACGTAGACTGCTGGGGGGTTCCCATGATGCACTGTTTCTTTCTCTTTTTGCTCTGTATGCACCACTCTGCATTTAATCATTAGTGATCGATCTCTGCTCCCCTCCACAGCATGTCTTTTTCCTGGTTCTCTCCCTCAGCCCCAACCAGTCCCAGCAGAAGACTGCCCCTCCCTGAGCCTGGTTCTGCTGGAGGTTTCTTCCTGTTAAAAGGGAGTTTTTCCTTCCCACTGTAGCCAAGTGCTTGCTCACAGGGGGTCGTTTTGACCGTTGGGGTTTTACATAATTATTGTATGGCCTTGCCTTACAATATAAAGCGCCTTGGGGCAACTGTTTGTTGTGATTTGGCGCTATATAAAAAAAATTGATTGATTGATTGATTGATTGCTATATGATATATTTAACTGAAATTTCTGATCCAGACAACCAATGATTTATAAAGGAAAATCATGAAAATGATCAGGGGTGCCCAAACTTTTGCACACAACCGTAGTTGGTTCCTGAAATTGCCCATATGAGGCCACATGTTGGCCTACTCTTCCCACGTCCATTTCCACCAAACGTGGTCAAATTAAACTGACCACAAAATTGCCCTAAGATAATTAATTCTGGCAAAGAAATTTGATATTCAGCATGATTTGGACCAACTGTGGCACATACTAAGGTGGAATCCAGAACTGTCATGGCAACATCAGCCAAGGCTCAATCATTTGGATGAAGGTCAAGGTCACCAGGATCAAATGTCAACTGATCGTATGGGTAAACTGAACTGAAATAACTGGTTGAACAATAAGACTCACCACTTATTGGTTACATTAAGATATGCAAAATATGCAAAGCCATAAAAATAAATATGCTCTGCAGCTGCCATATAAGTGCATCTGGAAAGTATTCACAGCACCTCACGTTTTCCACATATTATGTTACAGACTTATTCTAAAATGGAGTCAGTTATTTTTCCCTCTCAACATTCTACTCACAACACCCAATAATGACAACATGAAAAATTTAAT
The DNA here is from genome assembly GCF_902500255.1 of Thalassophryne amazonica. Lineage (NCBI taxonomy): Eukaryota > Metazoa > Chordata > Actinopteri > Batrachoidiformes > Batrachoididae > Thalassophryne > Thalassophryne amazonica. The sequence continues at coordinate 13,956,862 of NC_047104.1, forward strand.
TTTTGAAATTTTTGCAAATTTACTAATAATAAAAAACTAAGAAATTACATGTACATAAGTATTCACACCACTTGTTAAGTACTTTGTTGTGCACATTTTGCAGCAATTACAGCCTCAAGTCTCCTTGAATATAATGCCACAAGCTTAGTTCACCTCTTCACCTAGGCCATTCCTCTTTGCTGCACCTCTCATGCTCCATGAGGTTGGATGGGGAGCGTCGGTGCACAGCCACTTTCAGATCTCTTCAGAGTTGTTCAATCAAATTCAGGTCTGGGTGCAGGCTGGGCCACTCAAGGACATTCACAGAGTTGTCCTGAATATCTTGATATCTTGGCTGTGTGTGGTGTATGGAGCAGGTTTTCATCCAGGTTGTCTCTGTGTACATTGCTGCATTCATCTTTCCCTCAACCCTGACTAGTCTCCTAGTCCCAGTTCTAACTAGGGGAGGTGATGGTCTAGTGGTTAAGCATTGGGCTTGAGACCAGAGGATCCTCAGTTCAAATCCCAGCCTGACCGGAAAATCACTAAGGGCTCTTGGGCAAGGTTCTTAATCCCCTAGTTGCTCCAGGTGTGTAGCAGGAGCCTTGCACGGCAGCACCCTCACATCAGGGTGAATGTGAGGCATCGATATGCAAAGCACTTTGAGCATCTGATGCAGATGGAAAAGTGCTATATAAATGCAGTCCATTTATTTACCCTTTATTCCTGCCACTGAAAAACATCCCCAAAGCATGATGCTGCCACCACCATGCTTCACTGTAGGGATGGTGCCTGGTTTCCTCCAAACATGATGCCTGGCATTCACACCAAGGAGTTCAATCTTTGTTTCATCTGACCAGAGAATTTTGTTTCTTATGGGCTGAGAGTCCTTCAGATGCCTTTCGGCAAACTCCAGGTGGGCTGCCATGTGACTTTTACTAAGGAGTGGCTTCCATCTGGCCACTTTACCATACGGGCCTAATTGGTGGATTGCTGTAGAGATAGCTGTCCTTCTGGAAGGTTCTTCTCTCTCCAGAGATGAATGCTGGAGCTCTGACCAAGTGACCATTGGATTCTTGGTCACCTCCCTGACTAAGGCCCTTCTTCCCCAATTGCTCAGTTTAGACATGCGGCCAGCTCTAGGAAGAGTCCTGGTTGATCCAAACTTCTTCCATTTATGGATGATGGAGGCCACTATGCTCATGGGGACCTTCAAAGCAGCAGAAATGTTTCTGTACCCTTCCCCAGATTTGGGCCTCGAGACAATCCAATTTCAGAGGTCTCCAGACAATTCCTTTGACTTCATGCTTGGTTTGTGCTTTGGCATGCACTGTCAACTGTGGGACCTTATATGTAGACAGGTGTGTGTCTTTCCAAATCATGTCCAATCAATTGAATTTACCCCAGGTGGACTCCAATTAAGCTGTAGAAACATCTCAGGGATGATCACAGGAGTCATGATGCACTTGAGCTCAATTTTGAGCTTCATGACAAAGGTTATGAATAGTTATGTACATGTGAGTTCCTGTTTTTTTTTTTGTTTTTTTTAGGACAGTATTCCAATCCCCTCCACTTATTAGTATACCCTCAGTCTTTGTAGTGATCTTGTCATATAATAATTGAAAAAAATTCCGATCCCCCTCTGGAGGTGCATATATATTAACTAAAGAGACAATGACATTATCAATCTTTCCTTTGACCATCACATATCTCCCATCTTTATCACAGTCTTCCTCCAGCAATTCAAATTTACAGAGTTAGCTATAAGAGTAATTACTCCTCTTCTTCTGTTATTTTTATAGGAGCAAAAAAAAAAAAAGAATTTTGTAGCCCATCTTTTTAAATTTCTCATGTTCTGCTTTTGACAGGTGGGTTTCTTGGAGGAAAATCACCTGAGCTTTGTACCTTCTTATGTTTGTTAATAACCTGCTCCTCTTAATTGGATTACCAAGGCCATTCACATTAATTGAAACAATTTCTAGTTCACTCCCACTACTCATATATGCCATATATCTTAGTAACAAGCCCCACATTAAAACTAAACCTTAGAACAAGAACAACCAGAACATAATTATTTAAACAGAAAAAAACAATATTTCTGACTTCCACCCAGTGGATTATGTGTCTGTTCCACCACGACCCCGTTGGAAGGTCCAGAGCTGATCTTCCCAAAGGGGGAGGGCCCTATGCAAGGTTTGAGTGACATAAACATTGCCAACCTGAATGTCCAACATTATAGCGCCATCTCCTGGTGTGTTCTCTCCAATTCCGTAGTTTGAGGGGGGCGCCAAGTTTATGTGTTTATCTATTTGGGGAAAATAGCCTCTTATAAATCTCGTTCCTCGTCATTTCTTTGGAACTCCTGCAGCTTGTCCTTTGCTCTTCGCGCTGCTGCTGACGCATCTTCTTTGAGCTCTGCCCCACACGTTGCCACCCCTGGAGCTTTTGAAGCCAGAATTGCACATCTTCTTCTTTACTTGCAGCGGGAACCTCCACCTCGAACCCACGTCTCCTCAGTTCGAGCCCGGATTCTCGCACCATTCTGTATGTTTGCACACTGTCGTCCCAGTGGATGCGTATGCTTGTGTATGGAGTTTGAAAGCGTATTCCCCGCTCCTTCAGCGCTTTCTTTACATGCTGGTACTCCTTGCGCTTTTGAACCGTCTCCAATGCGTAATCGTGATCAAAAAAGACACTTGTGCCATTTGACTGAATTCTCTTTTTCCATGCTTCTTTGAGGATCATTTCTTTAGTGGTGAATTCCTGGAAGTTAACTATAATGGATCTTGGGAAGGCACTGGGGCGCTTTGCGGGGATGCGGTGTGCACGCTGTATTTTTAGATCCAGGTCTGTTGATAACTGTAACTCTCGCTTTAGAAAATCTGAGATAAATTGCACCATTGATTTCGGACGTTCCCGCTCGTCTACTCCAAAGATCCTGATGTTGTTTCTGCGGGATCTCGACTCCAATTCGGTCAGTTTGTCTTGAAGCCGCCTTTGTCGCTTCAAACTCTCGGTCAAAGCTTGGATCAGATCCAGTGTCATGTCCTCCACGCGGCCCACTTGGGTCTCTGCTTCCTCCACTCTTTCTGACAGACCTCTCACGTCCTCAGTCATTGAATCGAGTTTGCCACTCAGTTTTTGCTGTAAGATGTTCATATCTTTCCTCACTCTGTCATTGTCCTGTTTCAGCTCAGTTTTGAGCGACTCAATGGCACTAAGTAAGTCACTCGCAGTTGCATTAATTATCATGAGCTAGTGCTGTTAGCTTGTTCTGCTGCGCTGCTGGTCTTTGATGACGAGGCGTGTCTATCCCATGATTTAGACATTATCAGGTCTTCTTTGCCTCCCTTCTCTTTTAACCCACCTTCTGCGAGTTTGACAGTCAGATTTAATTCTCTAATATCGAGTTTATGGTGGTAAAAATACTATAAAAGCAGGAGAGCGAGCACGAAGCGTGTCCTGTCCCTACGCCATGACACTGGAAGTCCTCTTGTTTTTCTTTTTTAAATCTAAAAAAAAAACAACTTTTTTTCAGATTGTTATTATGGGGTATTGTGTATAGAAATTTGAGTAAAAAAAAGTTATTTAATCCATTTTGGAATAAGGCTGTACCATAATATATGGATAAAGTGAAGTACTGTGAATACTTTCTGGATGCACCGTATCTGCAACACGTGATATGAAACAAATTCAGTCAGAGTACAGACCGTTGATGGAGACACTGGAATTACAAATACCCCCATCACACTTTGCACGAATTAGGCAGAATTCCAACTGAATGACAATTTGAACCACACTCAGCAAGTGTTGAGGTGCATTCAGAAACATCAGACAGCATTCGCAGAGCAGTCGAACAGGCGGGCACAATCATGCAGCCCCCAAATGTCAAAATCCCCATCACAGTAGAGGCCAAATGAGCCCAAATGCTGATTGAATGATTGCTGATTTGACTGCCATTCGGCCAAAGTTGCGGTTCATTCAAACACCTCAGACAGCTATCTGAGTGCAGCCCACACAGTCGGGTGCATTCACATGGCCAGGCCAAATGTAGAGCACATACACCCAACTATCGAGGTGCATTCGAGTCAAGCCACTACTCCTCCACGTCGAAAGGAGGCAACTAAGGTGGCTTGGGCATCTTTTCCGGATGCCCCCTGGACGCCTTGCTGGAGAGGTGTTCCGGGCACGTCCCATTGGGAGGAGGCCAGGACATGCTGGAGGGACTACGTCTCTCGGCTGGCTTGGGAACGCCTCAGGGTTCCCCCGGAGGAGCTGGGGGAGGTGTGTGTAGATCAGGAGGTCTGGGCAGCTTTGCTTGAGCTGCTGCCCCCGCGACCTGACTCCGGATAAAGCGGAAGAAAATGGAATGGAATGGAATAGTCCTTATAATCCCACCTTAAAAGTCCTAACCTAACATATCAAATCAAGTAATGTGAAAATTTTACAGGATGTTTATACCATCACACAGACTGCTTAGATGAGACACAACTAATTAACTGTGCAACAAGCCATATTATTATAGATATAACATGTGGCTCTCCAAAAGAACTAGCAGCCATCCGGCCATGGCTACAGTTCAGAAATGGTGAATGCAATACATTTGTGAAACCACTTGAGTTAAAGCTAAATGTTTGCACTACAAGAATGTGTTAGTTGTTTCATTTCAACTCCACTGTGGTGTATGGACGCAAAATTACAAATACTGTGCCATTGTTCAAATACTTGTGTACCTGAATATTTCTGGAGTTGCACATAAAAAACACATTGGTCTTTATCTAATTTTTAAATGACTTAAAATCTATTTATCACTAAGCGTTTTCTGTTGAGTTACACTAGAATAACTGGAACTGTTCACATTTGAGGAGCCCTTGGATGGTATGGTAGATCTGTGGAGCACATGGCTGTGAGAGATGAATGTTCGCCAATCCTGCAAACCAAAACCAGTTTTCTTGTTGTGTCATCAATTACACAGCATAAGATCTAGGATGGCATTATAAGACCCCATATTTTTATTTCTGTCGTAGAATTTGGGCAGTGTATCTGTAAACAGCGACTGTTTGATGGTGTTTGACATTAAAACATCTGAGAAGCTGTGATGCATGATGATGCCGTCTTATCGTCCCACAGACACCACCGGCATATCAGCAGGAAACTGCCTTCAAACCGACTGAAACAATGAGTCACATTCTGGCCCACAAGCACATGCACACTACTGACACCAAAGCATGCTGAATGGGTAGCACCAGCCACGCACACACAAACACTGGACGCCTAGGGGGGACACTCTAGACCGGATGGTCAGAAGATACGCCCTGCATAAGAATGAAAATAGCACAGAAGAGAAAAAAGGAATACAAACACAAAAAAAACTTCTCAACCACTGTAGACAGTATAAACAGACAAAACAGCCAGAGGCGATAATAAACATGCAATCAGTGAAAAGGGATTGTGCTCCAGAGATAAGGTTATCATTCATTATTTATTTGGGGCCAGATGACAAATGTGGAAAAAGACACCACTTTGTGCAAACCCCTGAATGGCTCCAGGAGAATCAACCTACTTCTGGCAAACATTTCTAAGCAACAGAGTAAGTGCTTTCAAACCTGGAAGAAGCCGCTGGAATACTGTAGGTGTGAACAAAGATCAAAAATTTATAAGGATTATAATGAAAACTGGAAACAGCTGTAATGTGCTCACACTAGTTGTCTCATAAAAACTATACTTTTAAAGAATGATTTCACTGGTGGAAGTGTAGTGTAGCATAAGTACACAGTAAAAACACCAGTGTAAAACTAACACTGATAGTGTTAAATCAACACTGCCAGTGTACATTTGGTCCTACTCTGGTCAGAGTGGGATCATATGTTCACTGTCCTGTTCTACCAGGAAGACTTTTCAAGATTTCATTCAGATTTGCATAAACTATAATAGCTGTATCTCCCAATACAAAGCAGCTGGTTCACATTTCAGTCATCAGATCACCATCAATCAGGAACTTTTTTTTTTTAAGGAAAATCTTGAATTGTCAGGTGTGCAGTTTTTCTGAAACTGTGAACTCAGGTGGAATGCCCCATGTCTGTTTCCCATCAGCAGCTGAAGTATACCAGCTTGTTCTAAAGTTATACTATGTCTCCATGAAAAATACGTTACAGCTTGTTACGTCTTTTTCCTCCAGATAGTCAAGTTTGATTGTCTTCTCATCGCTCTGTCAGGGCTGTCTTCCGACCCCGTTGGGGCCGATCCGAGGACCGTATTAAACCATCCAATTGGTAGTACCGATGGGCAGTGTTTGACTTAATCAACATGAACTTATGACCTGCTGTTACTGGGAATTCCTTGTTTATGGGAAATAATTGCAATCCCTATCCCCATCATGAGTGGGGTACGTCATGTTACCTGTGCCTCTTGGCGATGGGTAGGCACACGGTGATCCGATCAGTGTGCCGCACGTGTAGCCCCGGACATCTAAGGATTTGACAGACCTGTTATTGCTCAATCTCATGTGGCTGAGTGCCACTTGTCCCTCAAAGAAGTTGATGCCGACTGCACGGGGCCGTGACGTAGGCTAACAGCGAGGTCCCTAAGTTTGCGCACACAGTTTTTGAAATTTTGCTTCTGTACACCACCACAAGGGAGCTGAAATGAAACAATCAAGATGTGCTTGTAGTGTAGACTTTCAGCTTTAATTCAAGGGTTCAACAAAAATATCAACCATTTAGGAATTACAAACATTTTTATGCAGGGTCATTCCATTTTCAGAAGTTGTATATAGGCCCAGAGACCTGCTGGTGCTGTTGTTTAACCCTAGATTCTGGAGTGTGAAAAGGATGAGAGTCAACGAATCCTCCTTGGACAGGATATTGTTGCTATAAGTACAAATGTCATTGGACAAACTAAATATAAGGATTTTGTTTAATACAAAAATATCACTTTAAAAAAAATTAATCTTATGACAAGTCAGTGCATGATACATTCAGATGATGAAACATTTCCAAGTGACTGAATATGTTGTGCAACCTGATCTCACGACAGTTTGAGATAGCATCACGAAGAGTGAATTAATCTCTTAGTATGTAATACTGTAATAAAATGCACCACATTTTTGTGATGTTTTCCAAAATGATATATCATGAAATACAGGGTGATGCACTATGACTAGGTTCAGAAATAGTAAAGTAAAAAAACAAAACAAAAACAGTGTCACAAAAATGTCACTTATTTTTACTTATTTTGTGACGGGATCACAAAAAAAGCGTGAGACTTGGCGAGTTGTGGACTTAATTTACATCCGTCATTAAAGAATTCAAACAGTATGATGCTTTATGGTAAATCTTTCTGGAGGAGGCTGCTCTGAGGGAAGCCACCAAGACACCCATGTCAATGCTCAAAGAGTTACAGGAGAATTTGAAGATTCCAAAAGTGACTTATTCTGACACACTGGTATGACACTGGCCATCTACAGTAACAGCTGAACATGCCATTGCTGTTACCATTTCACTTTTACTTTACTTTTATTTTACTTGGGAGATAAGCACACTTACTGTTTGTGCCACTGTGCTGTCCCACAACAAGAACTACTCTGAAAACATATCATATTGCACTATTCACATATTTTGTTGCTGTATTTGTACAAAACAGGTTCATATGAGGAGTTCTGAAAAAAGTGTGTTTACAGCTGTATATATCAATAGGATAAAATGCATTTCTATGGATTTCTGCAGTTCATTACATTTTCACATGAACTCCCACCATCATAAACAGTTTGAGGGTGCTTGTACCCCATTTTCCTGCTATTAATTTCTTGTAAATTACAGCAGTTTTATACTGTAACATTTGCAGTAATTTCTGTAAAGGCATTAACAAATATTGCACTTTTTTCTTACAGAATTATCCTGGCAACTGCAGCTGACTTTTTTTTCCTCCAGTAAAAACAATGCATTTTTTTTAAATATGAAAACTGAAGTTGGAAGTTCATCTCTTGCTTTTAAAGTCCTCTGTCCCCCATTCTTGTTCTCATGTTAATGACATGATGTTATCAGTTCAGTGCGACTGTAGATTAGCTGCTGTAAAACTTTGAATAAAACAACAGACGGCCCATTTGCCCCATTATAAGCATTTAAAGGAAACCACATTGCTTTCATTGCATTCAGATAATAATAATAAAAAAAGTAAAACGACACCTGTTCTCACGACAATCACCAGTTTGGTTGCTGTTGTGCTGTTCTCTGAATACCCTAAAGCCATTTCTCTGCACTTTTTTTGGGATCCGTTCTGGCTTGAATTCTAGTTTCTTAATTCTACACACCCGAGGGGAAACTGGATGAGTTTTATTACTCGGGCAGGTATTATTACAGCGTGAAGCAGCCACAGTATGTGTGTTCTCATTTTTTGTGGCCATTAAACATTTGAGTCATCACAAATGCAGAAGACTGTGGGAACAAAAAGGCTCTTTTGTTAAAGCCACGCCGATGAAATGAGGAAGAGATATTTCTGTGTGCTGAGCCAGAGAACGGTTCCTCCTCCACTTCATTCTTCCTCCATGCTGACTTTTCATGAATGGGGCTGCAGAATGGGCCTCTCCCATTGGCTGTGCACTGGCCCAATCAGAGCGGAGCATGGCTTGGGTCTGTAGGCCATTCACAAAGTCGGCCACTCAGCCGCTCTCTGGGTCACACAGAGAAAACACACTTCCTCCTCCACAGTGGATGTTTGTCTGTCATCACTCAGACGACAGAGTATCCGCGTTCCTCTTCATGGTGACCCGTGTGAAGTAAAAATGTAGAAATTTAGAACAGTCTGCACTGGGAAGGACACTCACTCCCCTCACTAACGAACACCTTCACACTCACTTGGTGGTGTGGGTTAATCCCGCGCTGGCAGACGGTTTGAAAAAGTCAATGTGCATCATGTGAACCCACGTTTAAATCCACCGTCAACCCGTACATGTCACATGTTGAATTTCTTTGAATGAGTTTATAGAAAAATGTTTTAACTAACAAACAAACGGGATAACTGTTTGGGTCGACAATGAGAAGGAGCTTGAATGGGGAAAAATCATATATACTGTAGGTCGTACTTTGTTCTGTGTTATTCACTCTTTGCGCATTGTTGTGGTGCACTTTTTTATCGGAGTTTATTTTGTTTAGTGATCTGGTTACTGAGGAAGGCCTATATAAATAGCTAACAAAAGCAGGACCCCCAGAACTAGCAAAAAAAAAAAAAAGATAACATGCTCTGGAAAATACAATAGTTTGTGGTGAACTTTGATGCAGCAGCTCAATCACAAGATGAATTTTGTTTTGCTTATATTATGTAATATTCCACATATTCTCATGATAGTATACAAATAATAAATGTTTCATGAGGTGAAAGAGTGAATGTACTATTCAACGAGGCAAATGGTACATACCATCTTTCACTGAATGAAATACTGTATTTGTTCCACTGAAAGAATGAAAAAAAAAATCATTATTTGTTTTATATAACAGTGGTCCTTGTTGTTCTCGTAGGTCCTTGTCATTCAATGTTATATTAATTTCTAAACAACAGAAAAGGGACTTACATTTTAGTGTGCATCACTGGTGCTTTGACATCAACAGTCCAACACAAACTTTAAGGCCCCTTCACACATAAGGCAAAGTTGGGTGAATAAGGCCAAAAATGTCCAAAACAAGTCGAATGGGCGAAACACGAATAATTCTAGCCACAGTCGGGAGGGACAGACGGTTGGACAGCCATGTACGAATGTCATACAATCCCACGACAGTGGTTTCGTGCACAACTGTGTGCACATGCACGAACACAGTGTGACCACGGTGAGAGGTGTGACACCACATTATGCTGTCACAGCAGCGGAAGTAATGAAATATTCATAAATTGAAGAAAATGTGTAAGGACAAAATAATGAGAGACCACAGAACATTCTAAGAATTTCAATTTATATAGCAAATCACAACAAATTTGCCTCAAGGTGCTTCACACAAGTAAGGTCTAACCTTACCAACTCCCAGAGCAAGCACACAGGCGACAGTGGTAAGGAAAAACTCCCTCTGATGATTTGAGGAAGAAACCTCAAGCAGACCAGACTCAAAGGGGTGGCCCTTTGTTTGGGCCATGCTACTGACACAATTTACAAAACAATTCACAAAACAAATATACATATAAATGTTGCCGGTGCACAGGACAAGAGGGTTACAGAAACAGATGCCACACCCATCTCTGGATGGAGCCGCACCTCAAACAGAGAAAAAAATAAAAACAAATACAGTAAAATTTATCAGCATTAAGCAACAAGAAAAACAGAAGGCATACTAAGGTGATTGCCGGCCACTAGCCCTAAGCTTCACTAAAAGACCCCAAATTTTAAGTTGAGGCCGTGGCCCGCTCCGTTTCCTAATAAAATGAATTTAAAAGAATAAAAAACATAGTAACATACTATGCCAGTATGCTAGCCATACGAAAGGGAAAATAAGTGCGTCTTAAGTCTGGACTTGAAAGTCTCTACAGAACCTGACTGTTTTATTGATGCAGGGAGATCATTCCACAGAACAGGGGCATGATAATCGAAATCTCTGTGACCCGCAGACTTTTTATTCACCCTAGGGACACAAAGTACTCGTAGTCCTGCTCCCTGAGAATGCAAAGGCCAGGCCAGTATGTAGGATTTAATTAGGTCAGCTAGGTAGGGAGGTGCCAGTCCGTGAACAATTTTATAGGTTAGTAGGAAAACCTTAAAATCTGATCTCACAGGGGCAGCAAGCCAGTGAAGAGATGCCAAAATGGGTGTAATGTGGTCAAACCTTCTGCTTTGTGTCAAACGTCTGGCAGTAGCATTTTGAACCAATTGGAGAACCAATTGGAGACTGCGGTAAATGAGAAAACAGAACATTGAAGTAGTCCAATCTAGAAGAGACACACACATGAGTCAGGGTCTCAGCATCGGCCATAGACAGGATGGGATGAATCTTCACTATATTTCACAGGTGGAAGAAAGCAGTCCTCATAATATCTGTGATGTGGAGGCCAAAGGACAACTTAGGATCAAAAATTACCCCAATGTTCCTCACTTTGTCAGTGTGATGTATGACCCACAAGCCAACACTAAGCATTAGCTGGTCAAATTGATGTCGATGTCTCACTGGACCAAGAACCATCACTTATCAAAATTTAATAGTAGGAAGTTTCTAGACATCCAGCTTCTCACTGATGCTAAAGATTTTATGTGGATGAGATTACCAGCAGTTATTGGCATGTATAAATGAGTATCATCAGCATAGCAGTGAAAGGTAATCCCAAAACGCCACAATATGTGCCCAAGGGGTGCTATATAACGGGAGAAAACCAGGGGGCCTAAGATGGACCCCTGTGGAACCCCAAATTTCATGTCACTAAGGTTAGAGGTAACGTTATTGTAGAAAACACAGTGAGAATAATTAGTCAGGTATGATGTCAACCATGCAAGGGCACTCCCAGTAATCCCAAAATGATTCTCCAGATTAATGAACAAAATACGATGATCCACAGTATCAAACGTACCATTAAGATCTAACAGCACCAAAACCGTAGGGGTGTCTGAGTCTATTGTTGGCAGAAGGCCATTCACAACTTTAGTGAGCGCTGTCTCTGTGGAGTGATATTTTCTAAAAGCAGACTGCAACAGCTCAAAAACATTATTCTCAGTGAGGTGGTCCATGAGCTGCCATGAAACCACTTTTTCCAGAATTTTGGAACAGAATGATAGATTTGATATCGGCCTATAATTTTTCAGTATACTAGGGTCAAGATTAGATTTCATTAAGTAATGCTCTGTCCCGCTGGATGCCACACTTTGCCATGCTTGACACCACGGTATATAAAATAATCATTTCATAGTCCATGATGCATTTGCTCTCAGAACCTGGCTGATGAAACATTCTCTCATCGCTCCCAGAATCACAGATAATTACAGTTACACTTTGTCTCATACACTTCGTGCGGTGGAGAATGCATTTGGAATCTTGCGTCAAAGGTAATTATTTAGAAGAGCCTTTATTGTCATTGTACATATACATATATAATAATACATATCTATATTATATACCCAAGTGGCTGCTGTGAGAGTGTGTGCATGTGTGTGTATGGCTTTGATCACACAGAAAGCGGGGGGAGCTGACATTTTCCATTTGGTATGCATATGTATTTTGGGGTCAAGGATGAAAGCTGTAAAAAGGGAAAGTTGACAGGACAAATATGTTTGCTGAAATTAGCAATCTTAGCTAACCAATAAACAATGGACATTGTGCTGTAATGCACCATGGGAGTTTGGGATTTTAATTGTTGTTATTGGTTCATGTTAGTTTAACAGTGTTGCTAGTGTTATTAATTTATTGTGTTTTTGCAGTTTAATTAGTTTAGTTAAGTCTCATGTTGCTGTTACCATGAGTGAGAAGTGCATTGCGTTTGATCAATCAATCAATCAATCAATTTTTTTATATAGCGCCAAATCACAACAAACAGTTGCCCCAAGGCGCTCCATATTGTAAGGCAAGGCCATACAATAATTATGAAAAACCCCAACGGTCAAAACGACCCCCTGTGAGCAAGCACTTGGCCACAGTGGGAAGGAAAAACTCCCTTTTAACAGGAAGAAACCTCCAGCAGAACCAGGCTCAGGGAGGGGCAGTCTTCTGCTGAGACTGGTTGGGGCTGAGGGAAAAAACCAGGAAAAAGACATGCTGTGGAGGGGGGCAGAGATCGATCACTAATGATTAAATGCAGAGTGATGCATACGGAGCAAAAAGAGAAAGAAACAGTGCATCATGGGAACCCCCCCACAATCTACGTCTAAAGCAGCATAACCAAGGGATGGTCCAGGGTCACCCGATCCAGCCCTAACTATAAGCCTTAGCGAAAAGGAAAGTTTTAAGCCTAATCTTAAAAGTAGAGAGGGTATCTGTCTCCCTGATCTGAATTGGGAGCTGGTTCCACAGGAGAGGAGCCTGAAAGCTGAAGGCTCTGCCTCCCATTCTACTCTTACAAACCCTAGGAACTACAAGTAAGCCCGCAGTCTGAGAGCGAAGCGCTCTAATGGGGTAATATGGTACTACGAGGTCCCTAAGATAAGATGGGACCTGATTATTCAAAACCTTATAAGTAAGAAGAAGAATTTTAAATTCTATTCTAGAATTAACAGGAAGCCAATGAAGAGAGGTTTGATGTCTTCCGCCACATCTCAGTTTCTGCATGTCTAAAGTTAGAACTACGTGCTTGCGACAGAATGTGTGAAACAACAAAAATCTGTCTCTGTGTGCATACCTGCATGTGCATAACTTCGAGCATGGAGAAACTGGACAGCTGACTTTTGTTGTTTAGTAAACTTATGTCTTTGGAGTCAAGGATAAATGGCGCTGAAACGGAACCATGATAGGACTAATATTTTTTTTTACATATATATATATATATATATATATATATATATATATATATATATATATATATAATATGCTAAAATACCCTCATGTTCAATAAAGCCCCTCAATCAATCAATCAATCAAAAACAATATTTACATTTTACAGGATCTGCAGGAAGCCTTGCGTGTGCCTGTACATGAGCTTTTGGCAAGAGTGGAAGTTGTGCAAATCAAAGAATATTTGTAGATCACCCTCTGTATTTACAGGTATTAATGCGACAAATTTATCTCCATAGGAAGTTAGCTTAACGTGCATGCTAAAGTTAGCAAAATTTCTCGTAAATCAGTTCAGATGTGTATTAATTTCCAAAAACAGCATTTTCAGTTTTAGAAATGTTTCTTTCTCACTAGTTTTTACATAATATATGAGAAAGGTGTTATTTCTAAGCAAAAAACAAAGCAAAGTTAGCAGTTGGTGAAACCAGGCACTGATTAAGATTAGACTTAAAACTTTCCTTTTTGCTAAATCTTATAGTTAGGGCTGGATCAGGTGACCCTGAACCATCCCTTAGTTATGCTGCTATAGACTTAGACTGCTGGGGGGTTCCCATAATGCACTGAGTGTTTCTTTCTCTTTTTGCTCTGTATGCACCACTCTGCATTTAATCATTAGTGATTGATCTCTGCTCCCCTCCACAGCATGTCTTTTTCCTGGTTCTCTCCCTCAGCCCCAACCAGTCCCAGCAGAAGACTGCCCCTTCCTGAGCCTGGTTCTGCTGGAGGTTTCTTCCTGTTAAAAGGGAGTTTTTCGTTCCCACTGTCACCAAGTGCTTGCTCACAGGGGGTCGTTTTGACCGTTGGGGTTTTTCCGTAATTATTGTATGGCTTTGCCTTACAATATAAAGCGCCTTGGGGCAACTGTTTGTTGTGATTTGGCGCTATATAAATAAAATTGATTTGATTTGATTTGACATCACCATGCATATGTCCGCAAGATCATACCATAAAATTAGGAACAGAATGTGACTTTTTAACTTCTTAAAATGCCTCTTAAAATTAGCCATCTTTGAACTTGTTGGACGGACAGATGAAAAGTCTTTGCAATACCTGATGGCCATATTTGATGGCCTTCGATAAAAAAAAAAAGAGTTAGAAACTGATGACTTGTAGAACACATCCATCAGCTTTTTTTTGGTGAGACAGCAGCTACTGAATTTTTTCTGAGCACTCTACCAGATGAAGTATGCAGCAACTTTTAATATTTTTCTGTGCATTCTGTTTGCGGTCTTGATGGCGCCAGCTCTCGGTTAGTCAGAGATAAGTGGCACAACTACAAAATATTTGCTGTTCACATTCAAATCTAAAAGGAGCCAGTTCCTTCTGTAACAAGTGCAGATCATTGAATAGCCCTCAGAAGGAGTGTCCGTATGCGATATCACACCCGGGTGCCTCAGTTTAGCAGAAATTCCTTATCAGCAATAATCTTATCCAGCAACGCAGGAATGATTGGCAGCAGTCAGCACAGATAAACACAAAGCATCTACAGTTAGTCAGGAGGTGTGGTAATGAACACACCACCACAGAAAAACACACTGTCATTATTTCATCTTATTTTAAAATTAGGGGCAATTATAGAAGTGAAGGCAAGAGTTCAAGTGATCACAAGTCATTGGGTTCGTCAGGGGCTTTCAGGAGCCTCCACAAGGAAAATACTCAATTTATTTATTTATTTTTATTATTAATTTGTGGGATAAAAGTATATAAAAGACAAACTCTGCAGTTTGTATAGAACAAACCCAAAGCAGCTGTATTTTTAAAGGAAGACCAAGTTCATCTCCCAATTTTGCAGAAATAAGTAAATAAATTGAATAAAGTGAAAAGTCTATTGCAAATACTGTGTAGCTACATTTTAGTAAGTATGTCCCTTCAGCTTGTCCCTTGTTTCACCACAGCTGAGCCAAGGTGGACCTGCATGTTGATTTAACACAGGCAAGGGTGACCTTGAACCAGGAACCTTCGGCTCTGGAATCAAGCACACTTAACCGCTTGGCCACCATATATACAACCCCAATTCCAATGAATTTGTACATAATTTGTACATTAAAACAGAACACATTGATTTGCAAATCCTCTTCAACCTATATTCAATTGAATACACCACAAAGACAAGATATTTAATGTTCAAACTGAACATTAAATATCTGAATATTTTTGCAAATATTTGCTCATTTTGAAATGGATACCTCCAACATGTTTCAAAAAAGCTGGGACACTGGTATGTTTACTACTGTGTTACATCACCTTTCCTTTTTACAACACTCAATAAGCGTTTCTGATCTGAGGACACTAATTGTGAGTGTCATGACTGGGTATAAAAGGAGCATCCCCAAAAGGCTCAGCTGTTCACAAGCAAAGATGGGGCGAGGGTCACCACTTTGTGAACAACTGCATGAAAAAAACAGTCCAACAGGTTAAGAACAATGTTTCTCAACATTCAACTAGAGGGTGGTGGCCAAGTTGAGGGGGTGGTGGCCAAGTGGCTAATGCGGTTGGTTTCAGTGCAGAAGGTTCTGGGTTCAAATCCCACCCCTGCCACATTTCTCCATGTAATGTGGAGTTGCGTCAGGAAGGGCATCCGGCGTAAAACCTGTGCCAATTCAATGTGCAGATCCCCGAGTGCAAACAAGGGAGCAGCCGAAGGGACTTACTTTTTTCCTCAACATTCAACTGCAAGGAATTTAGGGATTCCATCATCTACAGTCCATAATTTAATCAGAGAATCTGGAGAACTTTCTTCATGTAAGTGGCAAGGCCGAAAACCAACATTGAATGCCCGTGACCTTCGATCCCTCAGGCGGCACTGCATTAAAAACCGACGTTTTTGTGTAAAGGATCTTACAGCGTGGTAAAACCATTGTCAGTTAACACAGTTACATCTACAAGTGCAAGTTAAATCTCCACCATGCAAAGCGAAAGCAGTATATCAACAACATCCAGAAACACTGCCGCCTTCTCTGGGCCTGAGCTCATTTGAAATGGACAGGGGCAAAGTGGATCTGATGCTGTGCTGTGATCTGATGAGTCAACATTTCAAATTGTTTTTGGAAATCATGGACATCATGTTCTCTGGGCAAAAGAGGAAAAAGACCATCCAGATTGTTACCAGCGCAAAGTTTAAAAGCCAGCATCTGTGATGGTATGGGGTATGTTAGTGCCCACGGCATGGGCAACTTACACATCTATGATGGCACCATCAATGCTGAAAGGTACATCCAGGTTTTGGAGCAACACATGCTGCCACCCAAGCAAAGTCTTTTTCAGGGACGTCCCTGCTTATTTCAGCCAGACAATGCCAAGCCACATTCTGCATGTGTTAAAACAGCGTGGCTTTGTAGTAAAAGAGTGTAGGTACTGGACTGGCCTGCCTGCAGTCCAGACCTGTCGCCCATTGAAAATGTGTGGCGTATTATGAAGCGTAAAATACGACAAACAAGGCTTGCTTGCCTCTACTGGTGGTTGGCTCTCACTGCGGTATTGTATCACTTCCTGTTCCGGAGCACAGCGGTGTTTTGCTGTATCTGTTAGCTGTTTAATCTGCGCAGTTAGATTGATCTAGTTATCTAGATTACGATTTGTTTCCCAGTGTAATTTTTACGTGCCTTAACTAAAGCACTCCTTCTGCTGAATCACCTCTAAATTATTTACACATTATTCACTTTGCGTGTTTTTAGGAATCCGCTAGCTTAGCGTAGCTACTAGCTCTTAGCCGATTTAGCATGGCGGCTTCTCCTGTCTCTCCTGCACTTTTCTGCTCTGGGTGTGAAATGTTTAGTTATTCCTCGGCCTCCAATAGCAGTAACGGTACTTGTAATAAGTGTAGCTTATTCGTAGCTTTGGAGGCCAGGCTGGGCGAATTGGAGACTCGGCTCCGCACCGTGGAAAATTCTACAGCTAGCCAGGCCCCTGTAGTCGGTGCGGACCAAGGTAGCTTAGCCGCCGTTAGTTACCCCCTGGCAGATCCCGAGCAGCCGGGAAAGCAGGCCGACTGGGTGACTGTGAGGAGGAAGCGTAGTCCTAAACAGAAGCTCCGTGTACACCGCCAACCCGTTCACATTTCTAACCGTTTTTCCCCACTCGACGACACACCCGCCGAGGAACAAACTCTGGTTATTGGCGACTCTGTTTTGCGAAATGTGAAGTTAGCGACACCAGCAACCATAGTCAATTGTCTTCCGGGGGCCAGAGCAGGCGACATTGAAGGAAATTTGAAACTGCTGGCTAAGGCTAAGCGTAAATTTGGTAAGATTGTAATTCACGTCGGCAGTAATGACACCCGGTTACGCCAATCGGAGGTCACTAAAATTAACATTGAATCGGTGTGTAACTTTGCAAAAACAATGTCGGACTCTGTAGTTTTCTCTGGGCCCCTCCCCAATCAGACCGGGAGTGACATGTTTAGCCGCATGTTCTCCTTGAATTGCTGGCTGTCTGAGTGGTGTCCAAAAAATGAGGTGGGCTTCATAGATAATTGGCAAAGCTTCTGGGGAAAACTTGGTCTTGTTAGGAGAGATGGCATCCATCCCACTTTGGATGGAGCAGCTCTCATTTCTAGAAATCTGGCCAATTTTCTTAAATCCTCCAAACCGTGACTATCCAGGGTTGGGACCAGGAAGCAGAGTTATAGTCTTACACACCTCTCTGCAGCTTCTCTCCCCCTGCCATCCCCTCATTACCCCATCCCCGTAGAGACGGTGCCTGCTCCCAGACTACCAATAACCAGCAAAAATCTATTTAAGCATAAAAATTCAAAAAGAAAAAATAATATAGCACCTTCAACTGCACCACAGACTAAAACAGTTAAATGTGGTCTATTAAACATTAGGTCTCTCTCTTCTAAGTCCCTGTTGGTAAATGATATAATAATTGATCAACATATTGATTTATTCTGCCTTACAGAAACCTGGTTACAGCAGGATGAATATGCTAGTTTAAATGAGTCAACACCCCCGAGTCACACTAACTGCCAGAATGCTCGTAGCATGGGCCGAGGCGGAGGATTAGCAGCAATCTTCCATTCCAGCTTATTAATTAATCAAAAACCCAGACAGAGCTTTAATTCATTTGAAAGCTTGACTCTTAGTCTTGTCCATCCAAATTGGAAGTCCCAAAAACCAGTTTTATTTGTTATTATCTATCGTCCACCTGGTCGTTACTGTGAGTTTCTCTGTGAATTTTCAGACCTTTTGTCTGACTTAGTGCTTAGCTCAGATAAGATAATTATAGTGGGCGATTTTAACATCC
Organism: Thalassophryne amazonica; assembly: GCF_902500255.1. Classification (NCBI taxonomy): domain Eukaryota; kingdom Metazoa; phylum Chordata; class Actinopteri; order Batrachoidiformes; family Batrachoididae; genus Thalassophryne; species Thalassophryne amazonica. The sequence goes on from NC_047104.1 coordinate 13,975,533, forward strand.
ACACAGATGCTGAGATTGACAGCCTCAACACTGCATTTAATCTATTATTAGACTCTATTGGCTTTGCTCAAAAAGTAAATGAGTCCACCCACCACTTTAATCATATCTTAGATCTTGTTCTGACTTATGGTATGGAAATAGAAGACTTAACAGTATTCCCTGAAAACTCCCCTCTGTCTGATCATTTCTTAATAACATTTACCTTTACTCTGATGGACTACCCAGCAGTGGGGAATAAGTTTCATTACACTAGAAGTCTTTCAGAAAGCGCTGTAACTAGGTTTAAGGATATGATTCCTTCTTTATGTTCTCTAATGCCATATACCAACACAGTGCAGAGTAGCTACCTAAACTCTGTAAGTGAGATAGAGTATCTCGTCAATAGTTTTACATCCTCATTGAAGACAACTTTGGATGCTGTAGCTCCTCTAAAAAAAGAGAGCTTTAAATCAGAAGTGCCTGACTCCGTGGTATAACTCACAAACTCGTAGCTTAAAGCAGATAACCCATAAGTTGGAGAGGAAATGGCGTCTCACTAATTTAGAAGATCTTCACTTAGCCTGGAAAAAGAGTCTGTTGCTCTATAAAAAAGACCTCCGTAAAGCTAGGACATCTTTCTACTCATCACTAATTGAAGAAAATAAGAACAACCCCAGGTTTCTTTTCAGCACTGTAGCCAGGCTGACAAAGAGTCAGAGCTCTATTGAGCTGAGTATTCCATTAACTTTAACTAGTAATGACTTCATGACTTTCTTTGCTAACAAAATTTTAACTATTAGAGAAAAAATTACTCATAACCATCCCAAAGACGTATCGTTATCTTTGGCTGCTTTCAGTGATGCCGGTATTTGGTTACACTCTTTCTCTCCGATTGTTCTGTCTGAGTTATTTTCATTAGTTACTTCATCCAAACCATCAACATGTTTATTAGACCCCATTCCTACCAGGCTGCTCAAGGAAGCCCTGCCATTATTTAATGCTTCGATCTTAAATATGATCAATCTATCTTTGTTAGTTGGCTATGTACCACAGGCTTTTAAGGTGGCAGTAATTAAACCATTACTTAAAAAGCCATCACTTGACCCAGCTATCTTAGCTAATTATAGGCCAATCTCCAACCTTCCTTTTCTCTCAAAAATTCTTGAAAGGGTAGTTGTAAAACAGCTAACTGATCATCTGCAGAGGAATGGTCTATTTGAAGAGTTTCAGTCAGGTTTTAGAATTCATCATAGTACAGAAACAGCATTAGTGAAGGTTACAAATGATCTTCTTATGGCCTCGGACAGTGGACTCATCTCTGTGCTTGTTCTGTTAGACCTCAGTGCTGCTTTTGATACTGTTGACCATAAAATTTTATTACAGAGATTAGAGCATGCCATAGGTATTAAAGGCACTGCGCTGCGGTGGTTTGAATCATATTTGTCTAATAGATTACAATTTGTTCATGTAAATGGGGCATCGTCTTCACAGACTAAAGTTAATTATGGAGTTCCACAAGGTTCTGTGCTAGGACCAATTTTATTCACTTTATACATGCTTCCCTTAGGCAGTATTATTAGACGGTACTGCTTAAATTTTCATTGTTACGCAGATGATACCCAGCTTTATCTATCCATGAAGCCAGAGGACACACACCAATTAGCTAAACTGCAGGATTGTCTTACAGACATAAAGACATGGATGACCTCTAATTTCCTGCTTTTAAACTCAGATAAAACTGAAGTTATTGTACTTGGCCCCACAAATCTTAGAAACATGGTGTCTAACCAGATCCTTACTCTGGATGGCATTACCCTGACCTCTAGTAATACTGTGAGAAATCTTGGAGTCATTTTTGATCAGGATATGTCATTCAAAGCGCATATTAAACAAATATGTAGGACTGCTTTTTTGCATTTACGCAATATCTCTAAAATCAGAAAGGTCTTGTCTCAGAGTGATGCTGAAAAACTAATTCATGCATTTATTTCCTCTAGGCTGGACTATTGTAATTCATTATTATCAGGTTGTCCTAAAAGTTCCCTAAAAAGCCTTCAGTTAATTCAAAATGCTGCAGCTAGAGTACTGACGGGGACTAGAAGGAGAGAGCATATCTCACCCATATTGGCCTCTCTTCATTGGCTTCCTGTTAATTCTAGAATAGAATTTAAAATTCTTCTTCTTACTTATAAGGTTTTGAATAATCAGGTCCCATCTTATCTTAGGGACCTCGTAGTACCATATCACCCCAATAGAGCGCTTCGCTCTCAGACTGCAGGCTTACTTGTAGTTCTAGGGTTTGTAAGAGTAGAATGGGAGGCAGAGCCTTCAGCTTTCAGGCTCCTCTCCTGTGGAACCAGCTCCCAATTCAGATCAGGGAGACAGACACCCTCTCTACTTTTAAGATTAGGCTTAAAACTTTCCTTTTTGCTAAAGCTTATAGTTAGGGCTGGATCAGGTGACCCTAAACCATCCCTTAGTTATGCTGCTATAGACGTAGACTGCTGGGGGGTTCCCATGATGCACTGTTTCTTTCTCTTTTTGCTCTGTATGCACCACTCTGCATTTAATCATTAGTGATCGATCTCTGCTCCCCTCCACAGCATGTCTTTTTCCTGGTTCTCTCCCTCAGCCCCAACCAGTCCTAGCAGAAGACTGCCCCTCCCTGAGCCTGGTTCTGCTGGAGGTTTCTTCCTGTTAAAAGGGAGTTTTTCCTTCCCACTGTAGCCAAGTGCTTGCTCACAGGGGGTCGTTTTGACCGTTGGGGTTTTACATAATTATTGTATGGCCTTGCCTTACAATATAAAGCACCTTGGGGCAACTGTTTGTTGTAATTTGGCGCTATATAAAAAAATTGATTGATTGATTGATTGATACATTGAGCAAAAATGGGAAAGAATTCCACCTACAAAGCTTCAACAATTAGTGTCCTCAGTTCCCACACACTTATTGAGTGTTGTTAGAAGGAAAGGTGATGTAACACAGTGGTAAACATTCCACTGTCCCAGCTTGCTTGAAACATGTTGCAGGCATCTAATTCAAAATGAGTAAATATTTGCACAAAAACAATAAACTTTATCAGTTTGAACATTAAATATCTTGTCTTTGTGGTGTATTCAATTGAATATAGGTTGAAGAGGATTTGCAAATCATTGTATTCTGTTTTATTTACATTTTACACAACATCCCAACTTCATTGGAATTGGGGTTGTAAAACAAGCAATTATTTAAACAGCAATGTTTAGCCAAAGATTTCAAAAAAGGAAAAATTGTGCATCTTGCACCCTGCAGCCCATTGCTTGAATTTTTCAAATATGCTGTTATTTTCTGCTGAAAATACACAATTTATTTTTGCAGTGTAAAATCAATCTCGCAGAGGACTTTCCAATCTGACCATCACAACATTAAAGAACAAAGAAAATAAATAAAAACAAAATACTGAAGGGGCCAATCAAAGACAACAACCGCACAGGGAATCCTGATCCAGGATGGACTAAAGGCACCGTGACACTTGCACAAATTTAATTTAAATCATCGTGTGACCAGCTTTGTGCCGCTGGAGGCCTGTCTAATAAAATAATTATTTTGTAGCCGATGACACGTTTTCTCTCGGAACTTGGCTGATAAAACCATCTCTTATCCATCGCGGAATCACAGAGGAATTATCTGCACTTGCAGCTTCTCTCGTGTGCTTCATGAGGTGGAGAATTCATTTGGAATCATCTCAAAGATAATTATTTATAATGTTTATATTGTAATGGCTTGGTAAAACAGTTGCATTTTCATTCCTTCTCATGAGTTAGATAATGTATCTGTATAATTATGTTTATTGTGGATGTAACATGTCATAATCCTTCAGATGCAGTGACACACTATTTTCGAATAGATTGTGTGAACGAGGTGGAGAAAGCAACCACTTGCTCTGTTCACTTCTTTACTCCACTTGACGAGCAGCACATAGTGTTGGCGAGCAGATCACGCCACGTTGCACGACATTTATGTGTGAAAGATTTTTTAGAACATTTCAAAATTCTCTGCGCAATTGCACGCGCCTGTGCCCCTCTCACGTTCAGTCTACACCCGTTAAAGACGAGTTTACTCTCATGCATAACACAGGTCGTGCAAGTGCGTGCATCAAAGTCATGCAAGTGTCAGTGTACCTTAATGATTGTTGCACATCATGAAGGATCAGCTGTCTTTCATCTCAGAATTGTAGCCAGCAGTATAAATGGATGAGCAGACCATATAAAACCCTTCAGGGTATGAGTATGCTGAGTTCTCTCAAACCCCCGAAAAAACAAACCAACCCCCAACCTATCCCCTTCCCATGCCCCTGTTGGGAATGCAAAACAGCAGGCAACACCCAGCATGGATCCTTAAAACTCAGCAGAGGCCTTCTATTGGCCACCTATTAAAAGACAAGCAGCGCATTTTAATGTACTCCAAGGCGCTTCCAAACCCAGCTGCCACCTTGATATGAAACTCATCAAACGTATGATGCACATGTAGGAGGAACGGTTTGGGATGGTTAAAGGAAAGGAATGGTGTGAGGGGAAGGAATGTGGAGCTGAGAAGGCTGGAGCAATGATGAGTCATGAGGCTGCTTACAAAGATGAACAACAGAAAGTACAGCCTGGTGAGCATGTGGTAAACTGTGTGCAGCATACAGTCATTCAGAAGAAAAGGTGTACTTTTCATGCCTTGACTTGTTGCTTTGCAGCTTTATTTTCTTCATAGTTGATACACAGGTCAGAGCTGCTTGTGAGTATTTTGGTGTCCATAAGACATTTGTTGGTGCATCAATCATCTCTAAAACATAAGCACAGTAGTCTACCACCCATAGAACTATGAGAGTCATTTTTAGTACAGCTCCACAGACTCATTCATTTAAAAGTCATCAATCAAAATGATGACTGGACTGTTGCAAAGCAACCATAACCATGGCAACTGATTCATTATGAAGACAAGTGTGGGTCAAGGAATGTCCACATACATATGGATCTGCCAAATTAAAACTTCCACTTGCCTCCACATCAGTATCAACGTTCAGTGAGAACAGTTAAAAGTGACTTTAGTCTCACTCAGTTCCATCTTTAATGTTATTCGTGGCTTTAATCAAAGCCAACATTACTTTTAAAATGGGAGAAGACTGAAATGGTGGTCCTTGGTCCAGTGAGACATAGACATCAGTTTGACCAGCTAGTTATCCTAAACTCATGCATCATACAACACGCTGACAAAGTGAGGAGTCTTGGGGTGATTTTTGATCCCATGTTGTCCTCTGATGTACACATTACAGAAATCACTCAGGCTACTGTCCTGTTCTCTAGTTTACCAGTATTAGGGATTTCCAATTGGATCAAAATGCTGCTGCCAGAAGTTTGACAAGAAACAGAAAGTTTTAGCACATTATATTGATTTTGGCCTCCCTTCACTGGCTTCCTGTCTCTGTGAGGTCTGATTTTAAGGTTCTGCTACTAACTTAGAAAATTATTTACAGACAAGCGCCTCTGTACTTACCTGACCTAATTACACCCAACATGTTCTGCGTTCTCAGGATGCTGGACCACTTTATATCCCTAAGGTTAAAAAAGTCTGCAGGCAACAGAGCCTTCTCTTATTGTGCACCTGTCTTGCAGAATGATCTCCCTCCTGAGATAAAACAGTCAGATTCTGCAGAGAGTCCAAACTAAAGATTCATCTATTCTCCCTCTTGTGTGGCTAGTTTACTGATGTAGAATGCTATGCTTCCTCTCCTTTTAATTCATATTATTAACAATGGAACAGGTTTCAGCCTCACTACATCTAAATTCTGGATCTGTTAGTGAAGCACAGTGCTAGCTATGGGTGACCACCTTAGTAATCTCTTTGCTTCTGTGTTGAATTAATTCTCTGCTGGTGAATTAATGTCTTAGGCAGTTTTTTTTTTCCGGCCGAATAATTGTGCTCTTTTTCTCTCTGTTCGAAGGCACTGACGAGACCTTTAATGGATGCTGGCCCTGCACCCCATGATGTCGGATTGACCTCAGGATGCACTACTTTTTCAAGATCTGTCAATTCAACCACCTAAAGACCAAGCAGATGGCCTGTACGCAATGACAAGCATTGACATGCAGTGACACGCAGTGTTTTTGAATAGGTCATGCAATGTTCATGACTAGTTCACGAAACGAATGTGTGCCAGACGTTTTGAAGATTTCAAAAACTGGCACACTGGCACGCAGCAACGCACAGTTCACGCATGATGAATTCACTCACTGGCACACCAGATTGTGTGCCAGTGGGGGATTAAATTTGTGCAAGTGTGTCGGTGCCTTAACTAGTTATGATGGGTTAAATGCAGAGAACAAATTTTGTTGTATGTATGTGCAATAACAAATAAAGGGAATGCATAATAATAATCTTAAATAATTTAAGACGTACTGCTTTTTCAATAGGGTTAGGGTTAGGGTTAGGGTTAGGACTCTGTTTTTATTGCTCTTCTTTTCTCTTTCTTCTGTTTGTAAAAAAATATTCTTGTAAAATTTGTAAAAACCTTGTAACTGTTAGAATGGCCTAAGCAGTGGGTCACCCCTCTGAGTCTGGTCTGCTTGAGGTTTCTTTGTCATTATCATCAGAGGAAGTTTTTCTTTACCACTGTCACCTGTGTGCTTGCTCAGGGGGATTGGTAAAGACCTTACTTATGTGAAGCACCTTGAAGCAGCATTGTTGTGATACAAATAACATGAACTGAATTGGAGATGCCCAGGTATGATTATTACAACCCACACAAGTTGTAAAACCTATGAGAACAGTATTGTCACTGGTGTGGCACATATGATGTCAGCTACTGATGTAACTTTAGCAAGTGGTGGAAACTTAGGGAAACTTTTCAACCCCAAACTCTTTTCATTCCTGCTCCTGAAGATTCCGAAGGGCTCAGACTACTGAAGGCCACACCAAAAAAAAAAGGATCAGTTAAAGGGAAGATAAATGAGATTGGGCCTTAGACTCCAGAAGGTGACTACACAGGATGTCTTTGGTACTAGATCTTCTTGGAAAATCCCCAGGGACCCCTGGAATTACATTTTGTCAAGCAAACATGGACACTCAAATGAAGCCTCTTCATTAAGTTAAAGAACAGGATTTCAAGGTGCAGTCAGGGACCAGAGAGTGACCACTTTGGTGACATCAGAGTAGCATCTCTGTCTTTTGCAGATGATGTGGTTCTGTTGGCTTCATCAGAAAGTGATGCACACTGAGTAGGTTTGAGGTCAAGTATGAAGCAACTGGTATGAAGTCAAGTGTGAAGCAATCTGAGACCACTGTCCTCTGTTGGAAAAGGGTGATTTGTTTTTTCTTGGTTGGGGAGATTATTGCCCCAAGTGGAGGAGTATCTCAGGGTCTTGTTCATAAATGGGGGTAAGTTGGAGCACGAGACTGATAGACGGGGCAGCCGCTGAGGTTTTGACTCTCAATTTACCAGTTGATTCATGCTCCTATCCTCACCTATGGTCATGAACTTTGAGTAGTGACTGAAAGATTAAGGTTGTGGATACAAGAGGCAGAAATGAGATTCCTCTTCCGGAATCTCAGCCCTGTCCAGGCTTCCACTCCTGGACAGGTATCTGGACACCAGTAGGTTCTTGAATTGACCCCGTTCCTCCTCCTCTAGCTCATTTGACACCTATGTGGTGTCAAATAAGGTGTCATTTGACACCTGTAGAGTTCTATAGTTTGAAAACATACCCCCAGGAATTTGGATTGAATGGTCTGCCTTTTACAGAATGCACACATAATTGTTCTCCTGTACATGATACTGTAAATGTTGCTTCTTTTTTTTTTTCTGGAATACCAATGGCTCACACTTAAAAAAAAAAGAAGTGAGGGTACTTCACTTTTCCAAAGAGAGAAACATGAATTGTGGAAGCAACAGGGGGAAAAGGTCAGGATAAATAATAATAATAATAATAATAATAATAATAATAATAATAATAATAATAATAATAATAATAATAATAATAATACATTTTATTTATAAAGCACCTTACATTTGACAAGCAAATCTGAAGGTGCTACCATAAAAGTACAAAGATGAAAACACAGTACAAAAAAAGACCTGTTAACACAGGCAGAGTGCCCATCTCTCTTTCAAGGCAATCGGACCACATTGTTCCATGTAATGGAGCTTGTGGGTGGATAACCAGACCTCCTCCACAGTCAGGTTTGTTACCTTCCTAAACAGTGAATAATGGCAGTATCCATTTGTACATCTGGGTGGAGTAAGCCTGCTCAAGGAAATAGCAAGGATAGCCACAGCAATGTTCAAATGCATGATCTTTTGAATAAGAGACTTCAAAGGTTGACTTATTGGCCCACCACAGATTTTATTATGGGCACAAGGGTTATGGCTGCCTTGATCGGGGCCACATCAGACCAACAACCCAGTTGTGAGCTTGGGCAGTGTCTGTGGTGGTATGTTTCCATCTTACCTAGGCTTGTTTCCCAGTAACTACATATGTCCCTTGTCAACTTAGTGGGGGTGCCATGTCTGCCTGCATCCATGTAACACATCAGGTACCCGGAGGGTGGTGTAGAGCTGCTGAAGTTGATGGGTGATCTGAGAGGGTACTACTCTGGGTCCCACTGCACTGCAAGGTGTACTTGAAGATCATCAAACGTGTTTAAAATGGGCACGAATATAACAGACCTTTCCCAGCTTATGCTGATCTATGCCAAGCAGCACATCAAACTCACCCAAGTGTGAGAACTGTGTTGATGCACTGCAACCCCAAATCAGAAAAAAGTTGCGACAGTATGGAAAACAGTAAGCAAGTTCCTTTGGCTTCTCTCTTTTCTGCATGTTGATTTGGTACAGGTTTTACACAAGATGACCTTCCTGACGCAACTTATATTTATGTTTTGTGTGGTCAACTTCATTTAATTTGTTGACATCCATTCCTGCATTCCCGGCCTGAAACACATTCCAAAAACATTGCGATGTCAAAGCATTTACCACTTTGTACTTTTGCCATTCCTTCTCACAACATTAATTAGTTGGTATACTCAATGACAAAATGTATTTTTAGCATTTCTACTGTTATTTTGCCCCATTCTTGAATACCAATGGCTCAAAGAGCCTTTTCGTATCGTGCACCCACCCTGTGGAATAGTCTTGCTGCGACCGTGAGGCAGTCGGAGTCCGTGGACATTTTCAAGTCAAGACTGAAAACCTATTTTTATTCTTTTTCTTATGAATAGTTTTACTTTTTTTATCTGTTTTATTCTTTTACTTATGTTTTTAATTATGTATTTGAATTTTTTTAATTATTTATTTAAATTTTATGTTGAATTGTTTTATTGTGCCTTGAGATGGCTTTTGCTGTGATTTGGCGCATTATAAGCTAATTAAAATTAAATTAACAATTAATTCTTCCTGCATTCACATCTTTAGGTGTGCAAACGTGTGGGGGTCATCATTGTTGCATTTTTTGTTTCAAAATTCTCCACATTCTCTTCTGAGAACAGGTCAGGAATGCAGGCAGGCCAGTCCAACACCCATTCTCTCCTCTTCTGCAGCCATGCCTTGCAATGTGTGCAGAAGAGTTTTGCATTGTCTTGTTGAATGTGGACATCCTACACATTCTCACTCTCATCTCATCTTTATGCTTGGTCATTGCCCTTTTCTGTCATGATATGATAAGCTAGGTACCCACTTATTTCATTTCGTGATGGGTGGGGAGACACGTTTTATTGACAACTGCATCATTTCTCTCTCACATTACATGGAACTATGTACTTCACTTCTGCTTCATCAGAGAACCTTCATCTGTGTTGTGGTTATGCTATGGTCATGGTTAAAGTTATGGTTCATACCTGAAATGTTAGATATATTGACGTTCAATCAAAATGAGCCTTTTGTATCAAAATGTGATGAGATGGGTGTGAGCCTGGGTTGGGACATCCCTGTTAAATACGTCATGTTGAAGGCAGCATACGGTGCCTGCCAAAAGTATTGGAACCCTTGGTATTTCACATATTTTAATTTGTTTATCATCTTTCATCACTCACTTTCAACTGCTTATCAGAGATCGGGTCATGGGGGGCAACAGCTCTTGCAGGGGACCCCAGACTTCCCTTTCCCGTGCCACATTGACCACCTCTGACTGGGGGATCCTGAGGCGTGTGCCAGTGTGGAGATATAATCTCTCCACCTAGTCCTGGGTCTTTCCAGGGTATCCTCCCAGGTGGACATGACTGGAACACTTGCCTTGGAAGGCGCCCAGGAGGCATCCAGATGCCCGAACCACCTTAGCTGGGTCCTTTCAACACGAAGGCCACCCTCCTAAGGAAGCCCATTTCGACTGCTTGTACCCACGGTCTATTTCTTTCAGTCATAACCCGACCCTCATGACCATAGGTGAGAGTAGGAATGAAAACTGACCAGTAGATCGAGAGCTTTGCCTTTTGGCTCAGCTCCCATTTTGTCACAACAGGACAATACAGCGAATGCAACACAGCCCCTGCTGCACTGATTCTCCGGCCAATCTCACGCTCCATTGTCCTCTCACTCGTAAAGAAGACCCTGAGGTACGTGGAACTCCTTCACTTGGGGCAAGACTGTATTCCCTACCCATACTCTGATGTAGGCAATCCATCTTTCCTGCAGAGAACTATGGCCTCAGGTTTAGAGGTACTGATATAGGTCAATGGCCTGTTAGATAATATCTGTGCTAATTCCTTATTCTATGTTAGTTATCAAGTGTTTGTCTGTGTTATTTGTCTGGAAGTTTCTGAGCGTTAAGTTTCACTTCCATCATATGTGCAAGTTTCACAAACAGGGAGATCTTCCCTTGTTGGGGAGAGCCAGTAACATGAGAAATGTGAGACCAAACTACACCTACTGTGATGCCCACAAGGTATAAAAAGTGTTGTATGACTCATTTTAAGGCCCTTTCACAAGACGGACACTGTCTGTGAGGGTCCCAGGCCTGGTTTCTAATGTGACCTTGAATAAACTCAAAATGAGGAATACAATGGTTTGGTTTTTGGTAAGGGGCAGAATCTTACATAAAAGAGCCGGGGGTAAATAACAGGCCAATGAAGCCAACAGGACCACATCATCTGCAAAAAGCAGTGGTGAGACCCTGAGCCCACCAAACTGTTTATGGCATTTCAAATATACGTATATATATATATATATATATATATATATATATATATATATATATATATATATATATATATATATATATATCTTCCTCAAACTCAAACTGTAAGCAAATCTCAACAACTTGAAATAAATTAATTAAAAATAGAAAAGCCAAGATGGTGGGTTGCATAAGTAATGGAATGCTTTGGTATAATACCTGTAAACAATCCATTTTATTACCAGTTTTCTTTCTTTCTCAAGTCAGGAGATGGCTACATGAACATTTCCAAGTCACTGAATGTCTTGGACTTTATTTACATGAATTATGAAGAAATACAAACAGTATGGCACCCTTTCAGTAGTAGTGCAGTAGATAGTTCTCAAAAACTGAGTGACTGTGCAAGAAGAAGAAGAGTGAGGAAAGCCACCAAGACACTCAAAGAACCCAGAAGACATTTTAGGCTTCCTTGCTGTGACTGGAGAAATTGTGCATCATGCATGTTTGGCATTTTGTATCACCAGATAGACAGTTTCATGATGAAGTGGCATCGAGGAGGTTTTTCTTTCACCAAAACATCAAATCTAGGCTTGCATCTCAGCTGTACCTTCTGGTAAATTGTAAATCTTTTTATGAAATTTGTTTTTGTATTTGAAATGGCACGAACAAATGAAAATGTGTGAAATACCAAGTGTTCCAATACTTTTGGTATGTTGCTCTAAAATTTCAGTGCACTTTTTTCCATTAATGCTGCTCTCACAAAAGTATAAATTACCTTTGCCTGAGGAACTGACACAACCACATATCATGACAGTCCCTGGCTTTTGAAGTTGTTACTGATAAAAGTCTTTTTGTCTTTAGTCTGGAGCACATGGGCCATTGCTTCCAACAAAGATCTTTATCACTGATTCTTCTGACCATAATACTCATTTCCACTGTGTGATGATCCGGCTCAGATGCCTCTGAACCCGGAGAAGTTGACTAAGTCCACTTCTGGACATGATTAACGTGAGGATCCTTTTTTGCACAGCAACATATAAAGTTTTACATTTGTGAATGTGAATGTTTTGCACTGCTGTGGAAACTGGTGGTATTGATTTTTAAGAGGGTGCACCTTCAGTTCTTCATGAATGATAATTGGCTGCAGGGCTGCATTATGTGCCTGTTAAACATTCTTTCCAGTTTAATACCAAATTGCAAATAGGGGCATGTTTTGAAGCATCATAGTAACTTGAGCCGTCTTTGAACAAACTTAGTATGCGTAGTAGATTCGGTCATCATCAGCACCAGTTTTGAAATCAGGGTCAAATTTTTGAGCTGTTGAAAAATTTCATCCCTGTCGCAAAATCATCACTATTTGTAACTTCCGGGATGTTCATAGTCTTAACAGCTTCAAAACATTTTTAAAAGGGCCATTCTTACTAAGTACAGCTTGAAAGTTTGACTGTGCTCCATCAGGGTCAAAATTTGAAGCAGAAGCAGAATTTGTTGCTTCTGGGGGCACCTTCTTACTTTCATTTTTGGGTGAGTTGCCAGGTCTTCACTTTATAAGCCAGCCTGTTAGGAGGCAAGACAGATTAAGCAGTTTCACCCTGTTTTTGCACTTTTTTGGGATCATAGCCAATTGTAATAGAATGGCACCCTGTGAAATAGGGGTGTTATGTTTCACAGTGTACCAAATAAACGGCAACTGACTGGCTATTTGTAGCCAAATACTGTAGCCTTTCTAACTCTGTCTGATTCTACCTCTTTCTCTCTCTCTCTCTCTCTCTCTCTCACACACACACACACACACACAAACACCATCACGTGCCATTGGTAACAATAATAATGTCTTTATCGATCACACAAGTGAAGTTTGTTGATGTTGCTGCATGCTGCTAACTACATATTTCTAGTTTTGATTTCAGTCTGCAAGACTAGGTTTGATTCAAAGCTTCAAATACTCCAGAGTGCTTCAGCTGCAATATTTGCTTTGGATTATGTGATATCCTCCTTTGACATCTAATGTTATCAATTGATAGCTAGGTATCATTTTGTAATAAATCATTTTTCCGGGTATTGTGTCCAGAGTGCCAGCAGGTAAGTGAAACTCCTGTGCTGGGTGTGAGTGATCTGCCCATTGCCAAATAAAAACATGAAAAACACTGTGAATTGGGCCAGGATACAAAGAGCTGCATCCCTGAGGGAAAGATTGATGCTTAAATTAAACTCCGCCCAAGCTTTCATACACTTTCATATCACCAGTGCCCAATCAGGAAGTTGGCTTTACTCTCACCAACTAAAATTAAATCAAATTAAATTTGAACACTGCAATGAATGAATAATAAATAGTAAATAAATGCATACTGACACTGACAGGCACTTCCATACTCTCATCTTGAACAAAACATACTTATTTCTTATTTATTAACCATGTTGTAGCATAATTATTTTCTCAATATTTTGAGGTGGCAGTACCCTAACACCCTCTAGTGACCAGCTGCCCCTGTTGTTGTGCTTGGCAAATGTTTCCCAAAGTCATCCATTGCCCATCTGGTTATATCAGCTATTGATGAATGACAGTTCTTGAGGCACTGCCATTTTAGGGATTATATCTGTTTGATCCCTAATTGCTGTTGAGTGTTAAAGTGTTACTGAGCATGTTTGTTGAACCCTTAATTGTTTGACCTTAGGGCTCCATGCCCCATGAACCCCACAACAACAAAAAGATATACAGAAAGAATGGTAAATGGACTGCATTTATATAGCGCTCAAAGCACTTTACAATAATGCCTCACATTCACCCTGATGTGAAGGTGCTGCCATACAAGACACTCACTACACACCGGGAGCAACTAGGGGATTAAGGACCTTGCCCAAGGGCCCTTAGTGATTTTTCCGGTCAGGCTGGGATTTGAACTGAGGATCACTTAACCGTTAGACCATCACCTCCCTACATCAAGCCCAAATTGACATTGTACAGAATTTTGACATACTCCAGATAAATATATTTTAAAAAGCATAGGAATAAGTGAAGAGTGTGTCACTATCACCTTACCAGTCTGAGAGGAGTCATCATGAGACTATTTCAAAGTGACAGCAGTATATTCTCCAGATGTTGTTCTGACAACACCAGCTTTGTGGTTTCATGTCAATGCAAAGCTACAAAAGAGTGATGTGTCATGCTTTCTTTTCAATTTCACTGTTGTTTATCGTGATTCTACAGGTTACTTTTGGTTAGAGTAAATCTTAACAATGTCTGCCCAGTAAAACCTGGGGGTTATCTGGGGTCACAGTTACACCTCACTTAAATAAAAGCTTTGACTTGTCTCCAATAAATACCAAGAGCCACGTTGTTACTTTGGAGTCCCATGAAAAAAAAAAAAAAAAACAGCATGGGAAGCATTCATGTCATCATAATTAGGCATTTCCTGCTTTAATAACTTTACTCTTACTTTAACAAGTAGCTGCAATAATAGCCACAAAGTACCCATAAATCCAAAATCACAGTCAAAGATCATCACTGGTCAGAAATAAATCAGTTTTAAGAGAACCGTCTTTGTCTGGAATTGAGGACAGTCAGATACAACCTGAAATATATCTGAGGATGATGAGACCTGACCCTACATTCACAAAAACGCAACTGGCAGCAGTGTGATGTTCTAAATTCTGATATTTCTTCATCAGATCAGGAATGTAGACCTTGTCACACATGCTATTCAGTGGCACCAAAGTATTGTTTATTTGGTTTGTTTACATTTGATAGGTCAGGTCTGGAAGCACGCACTTGTGCCATGTGTTGCATTATCCACCACACTGTGGAAAAGCTATGGATCCTGGATGGCAAACTCGGAGAGAAAACAACAAAACTGGTGCACACCCACCTCTCAAAAGTACCCATCGCTCTGCCACTGACTGGTGAAACATGGGCATCTCCTTGTCCTTCTCCAGCGTCTAGCGTCTTCAACACAGAGACATATAGATCACAAACTCATGGCCAAAATGCCAGAGTTGCCAGTGATACTCCTTATTAGTGGTGTAATGTACCATAATGGAGGGAAGTCTGGATCATAGATCCAGACTTCCCTCCATCATTTGGCACAAATTTGCACCACACGTTAATTGAAATAGTAATAATCATGTACTGTACATCCAGAAAGTATTCACAGCACTTCATTTTTTCCACATTTTATTATGTTACAGCCTTATTCCAAAATGGAGCAAATTTATTATTTCCCTCAAAATTCTACACACATCACCCCATAATGACAACATGAAAAACATTTTTTTTTTATTATAAAAAAAAAAAAATGAAGAAATCACATCTATGTAATTCACAGCCTTTGCTCAATACTTTGTTGATACTCCTTTGGCAGCAATTACAGCATCAAGTCTTCTTGAATATGATGCCACAAGCTGGGTGCACCTATCTTTGGGCAGTTTGGCCCATTCCTCTTTGCAGCACCTCTCAAGCTCCATCAGGTTGGACAGGGAACGTCGGTGCACAGCCATCTTCAGATCTCTCCAGAAATGTTCAGTTGGGTTCAGTTGTGGGCTCTGGCTGGGCCACTCAAGGACATTCAGAGTTTTCCTGAAACTGCCCTTTTGATATCTTGGCTGTGTGCTTATGGCCATTGCCCTGCTGAAAGATGAACTGTCATCCCTGTCTGGGGTCAGTGCTCTGGAGCAGGTTTTCACCCAGGATGTTTCATTTTATTGCTACATTCATCTTTCCCTCAATCCTGACTAGTCTCCCAGCTCCTGCCACTGAAGAACATCCCCACAGCATGATGCTGCCACCACCATGCTTCACTGTAGGGATGGTGCCTGGTTCCCTCCAAATATGATGCCTGGCATTCACACCAAAGAGTTCAATCTTTGTCTCATCAGACCAGAGAATTTTGTTTCTTATGGTCTGAGAGTCCTTTAGATACCTTTTGGCAAACTCTAGGTGGGCTGCCATGTGCGTTTTACTAAGGAGTGGCTTCCGTCTGGCATGATACAAGCCTGATTGGTGGATTGCTGTAGAGATGGTTGTCCTTCTGGAAGGTTCTCCTCTCTTCGCAGAGGAATTCTGGAGCTCTGACAGAGTGATCATTGGGTTCTTGGTCTTCTCCCTGATGAAGGCCCTTCTTCCCTGATTGCTCAATTTAGATGGATGGCCAGCTCTAGGATGAGTCCTGATGGATCCAAACTTCTTCCATTTACAGATAATGGAGGCAGCTGTGCTCATTGGGGCCTTCAAAGCAGCAGAAATGCTTCTGCACCCTTCCCCAGATTTGTGCATTGAGACAATCCTGTCTTGGAGATCTAAAGACAATTCCTTTGACGTCATGCTTAGTTTGTGTTCTGACATGCACTGTCGACTGTGGGACCTTATATGTAGACAGGTGTGTGCCTTTCCAAATCATGTACAATCAACAGAATTTACCCCAGATGGACTCCATTAAACCGTAGAAACATTTCAAAGATGATCAGTGGAAACATGATGCATCTGAGCTCAGTTTTGTGCTTCATGGCAAAGCAGGGCTAAAATGTTTTTCACATTGTCATTATGGGGTATTGTGTGTTGAAATTTGAGAAAAAAAAATATTTTATCCATTTTGGAATAAGGCTGTAACATTAAAATATGTGGAAAAAGTGCAGACCTCTGAATACTTTGTGGGTGCACTGTAAATCTTAACCTTTGGAATTGGGAGGAAGGTGGAGCACTTGGAGGGAACACACACAAACATGGGGAAAACATGCAAAATCCACAAAGAAAGGACCACGTCAGAAGTGAACCCAAGAACCCTCTTACTGTGAGGCAACAGTGGTAACCACTAAGGTAACCACTACAGTGCAGGGCAAGCGTCAATCCCTTGCCTCATCAGTGTCATCCCAGTAGAAGCTGTGTTCATGCTGCATTCTGACTGCATTCCAAAAGCAGACTGTAGTGGCTCAGAGAGGTCACCCTCAGCAAAGTGGTCCACGGACCGCTGTGTCAGCTTCAGCCGGGGCATCTCGTGGTCAGTCCAGCATCCTGGGGTGCACAGCTGACAGCCTCACATGGTCTCTTCAGTGCCTCGGACAGAGAGAAAAAGAGTAGATGGCTGGAAAATCAACAGAGAAGCAGAGAAAGTACTAAGATGATTGCCGGCAGGTATCACTGAGCTTCACTAACAGACCCAGAATTTAATATGAAGTGAGACCGAGACCTGTTCCATTGCTGAATTAAAGGGATAGGAAGCATAGATCCATACTATCACAGCATGGTAGCCATATGAGAGGGAGAATATGTAGATGAATCTTTAGTCTGGACTTGAATGTATCTATGGAATCTGACTGTTTTCTCTCTGTAGGGAGATCATTCCACAAAAAAGGGGCACAATAAGAGAATGCTAGGTGGCCTGTAGACTTTTTGTTCACCTGAGGAACACAAAGTAGTCCTGCACCATGAGAATGCAAAGCATCGGCCAGCACGTAGGGTGTAATTAGGTCTGCTAAATAGGGGGGTGCTAGTCCATGAATGATTTTTTGGTTAGTAACAGAACCTTAAAATGTGACCCCTTGATTCAATAAGGTCTTTCCAAGAGTCTCTCAGTCTCAAAGGTCGATGTCTTAGAGACATGAATGTCACTGCCAACGCAAGTGAATGATTTTCTTCTGATGGCCAAGCCTTGGAAGACATCTAAGGTCTGGATCTTTGTCTTTATCCTGGACAATTGCAAATTTGTACAGTCCAAATCCTCACTCACTTTCTCAAGTTCTGAAATCAGATTATTTATTGACTCCTTCCCTCATTAATAAAAACATAAAAGTTGCTAGTTCCCATAACTGACCCCAACACCCAGCTCATGCAGCCACTTAAACGTTTAGGAGCGAGAACGCAACCCTGATGAGCACTCGTTGTCACTGGGAAGAACTCAGAGTCTCAGCCTCCCCTCTGTACAGCATTCACAGTATCTGTGTATAGGTTGGATATGATGTCCAGTCTAACTCCTTCTTAAGGTGTCATGAAGTAACTAGAGATATTTTGATATTTGAAATAAACACTTGTGAGTGTGAGTGGCTTATCATGCACAGTAATGAGAACTTGAGGCACTACACAGTGAGCTTGACCCATGACCCGGAGGTGTTTGGTAGAGTGAGTGATGTGCACACTAAAAAGTGTCAAGGGGATCTATTCTGATGTGCATTCTTCTTTTTTGACAGTAAAAGTCATTGTTCTGGTACTACCTGACAGGTGGTGTTTAGCTAAAGCACTGTCTTACCCATCCATAGAAGATCCACATTTTCACCCTTATCTGCTCTGGAATGTTTTGAAAAGTTTTTCTTTTTTTATGTTAAAAATCACGTGACAATGTGAGTGCAAGGCCAATAGATAGATAGTTAACCATTTTGAGCATCTCGTGATTACTGTAGATAGACTCTACTAACCTGTATAAAACAGGTAGAATTTGTTTACTTTAAAATATTCAAATAGGATTATAAATACATATTGAATATTGCATGAAGTATTAGTGTCCCCCTTAAAATAAGAGAATATCTTGCAGTGCTGCAGAATAATAATTGCCACAGAGTTCAACAGGTACATGTTGGTGGAGCACCTACAGTAGGAGAGTCTGACAACATGACGTTTGGCAGATGTGACTTTATTTTATAGAATTATTAAACATTATGGGATACTGACCCATACTGACCCACACATATTGATATCTGACTTAGTGCTTGGCTCAGATAAGATAATTATAGTGGGCGATTTTAACATCCACACAGATGCTGAGAATGACAGCCTCAACACTGCATTTAATCTATTATTAGACTCTATTGGCTTTGCTCAAAATGTAAATGAGTCCACCCACCACTTTAATCATATCTTAGATCTTGTTCTGACTTATGGAATGGAAATTGAAGACTTAACAGTATTCCCTGAAAACTCCCTTCTGTCTGATCATTTCTTAATAACATTTACATTTACTCTGATGGACTACCCAGCAGTGGGGAATACGTTTCATTACACTAGAAGTCTTTCAGAAAGCGCTGTAACTAGGTTTAAGGATATGATTCCTTCATGTTCTCTAATGCCATATACCAACACAGGGCAGAGTAGCTACCTAAACTCTGTAAGTGAGATAGAGTATCTTGTCAATAGTTTTACATCCTCATTGAAGACAACTTTGGATGCTGTAGCTCCTCTGAAAAAGAGAGCCTTAAATCAGAAGTGCCTGACGCCATGGTATAACTCACAAACTCGCAGCTTAAAGCAGATAACCCGTACGTTGGAGAGGAAATGACGTCTCACTAATTTAGAAGATCTTCACTTAGCCTGGAAAAAGAGTCTGCTGCTCTATAAAAAAGCCCTCCGTAAAGCTAGGACATCTTACTACTCATCACTAATTGAAGAAAATAAGAACAACCCCAGGTTTCTTTTCAGCACTGTAGCCAGGCTGACAAAGAGTCAGAGCTCTATTGAGCCGAGTATTCCTTTAACTTTAACTAGTAATGACTTCATGACTTTCTTTGCTAATAAAATTTTAGCTATTAGAGAAAAAATTACTCATAACCATCCCAAAGACGTATCGTTATCTTTGGCTGCTTTCAGTGATGCCGGTATTTGGTTAGACTCTTTCCCTCCAATTGTTCTGTCTGAGTTATTTTCATTAGTTACTTCCTCCAAACCATCAACATGTCTATTAGACCCCATTCCTACCAGGCTGCTCAAGGAAGCCCTACCATTAATTAATGCTTCGATCTTAAATATGATCAATCTATCTTTATTAGTTGGCTATGTACCACAGGCTTTTAAGGTGGCACTAATTAAACCATTACTTAAAAAGCCATCACTTGACCCAGCTTTCTTAGCTAATTATAGGCCAATCTCCAACCTTCGATTCTCTCAAAAATTCTTGAAAGGGTAGTTGTAAAACAGCTAACTGATCATCTGCAGAGGAATGGTCTATTTGAAGAGTTTCAGTCAGGTTTTAGAATTCATCATAGTACAGAAACGGCATTAGTGAAGGTTACAAATGATCTTCTTATGGCCTCAGACAGTGGACTTATTTCTGTGCTTGTTCTGTTAGACCTCAGTGCTGCTTTTGATACTGTTGACCATAAAATTTTATTACAGAGATTAGAGCATGCCATAGGTATTAAAGGCACTGCGCTGCGTTGGTTTGAATCATATTTATCTAATAGATTACAATTTGTTCATCTAAATGGGGACTCTTCTTCACAGACTAAGGTTAATTATGGAGTTCCACAAGGTTCTGTGCTAGGACCAATTTTATTCACTTTATACATGTTTCCCTTAGGCAGTATTATTAGACGGCATTGCTTAAATTTTCATTGTTACGCAGATGATACTCAGCTTTATCTATCCATGAAGCCAGAGGACACACACCAATTAGCTAAACTACAGGATTGTCTTACAGACATAAAGACATGGATGACCTCTAATTTCCTGCTTTTAAACTCAGATAAAACTGAAGTTATTGTACTTGGCCCCACAAATCTTAGAAACATGGTGTCTAACCAGATCCTTACTCTGGATGGCATTACCCTGACCTCTAGTAATACTGTGAGAAATCTTGGAGTCATTTTTGATCAGGATATGTCATTCAGTGCGCATATTAAACAAATATGTAGGACTGCTTTTTTGCATTTGCGCAATATCTCTAAAATTAGAAAGGTCTTGTCTCAGAGTGATGCTGAAAAACTAATTCATGCATTTATTTCCTCTAGGCTGGACTATTGTAATTCATTATTATCAGGTTGTCCTAAAAGTTCCCTGAAAAGCCTTCAGTTAATTCAAAATGCTGTAGCTAGAGTACTGACAGGGACTAGAAGGAGAGAGCATATCTCACCCATATTGGCCTCTCTTCATTGGCTTCCTGTTAATTCTAGAATAGAATTTAAAATTCTTCTTCTTACTTATAAGGTTTTGAATAATCAGGTCCCATCTTATCTTAGGGACCTCATAGTACCATATCACCCCAATAGAGTGCTTCACTCTCAGACTGCAGGCTTACTTGTAGTTCCTAGGGTTTGTAAGAGTAGAATGGGAGGCAGAGCCTTCAGCTTTCAGGCTCCTCTCCTGTGGAACCAGCTCCCAATTCAGATCAGGGAGACAGACACCCTCTCTACTTTTAGAATTAGGCTTAAAACTTTCCTTTTTGCTAAAGCTTATAGTTAGGGCTGGATCAGGTGACCCTGAACCATCCCTTAGTTATGCTTCTATAGACTTAGACTGCTGGGGGGTTCCCATGATGCACTGAGTGTTTCTTTCTCATTTTGCTCTGTATGCACCACTCTGCATTTAATCATTAGTGATCGATCTCTGCTCCCCTCCACAGCATGTCTTTTTCCTGGTTCTCTCCCCTCAGCCCCAACCAGTCCCAGCAGAAGACTGCCCCTCCCTGAGCCTGGTTCTGCTGGAGGTTTCTTCCTGTTAAAAGGGAGTTTTTCCTTCCCACTGTCGCCAAGTGCTTGCTCACATGGGGTCGTTTTGACCATTGGGGTTTTTCCGTAATTATTGTATGGCCTTGCCTTACAATATAAAGCGCCTTGGGGCAACTGTTTGTTGTGATTTGGTGCTATATAAATAAAATTGATTTGATTTGATTTGATATTGGAAGTTGTCCAGTTCACAAAATTATGTCACCAGGTCTCTGTTCATCCATCTATTCATAAAACCTCGAGGAAACCTCATCATCATCAACATCTTGCTGCCATGGTGAGGTGTCCTGCACAATTAGTGTGTGTGTGTGTGTGTGTGTGTGTGTGTGTGTGTGTGTGTGTGTGTGTGTGTGTGTGTGTGTGTGTGTGTGTGTGTGTGTGCGTGAGTGACAGACAGAAGAAACAAAAGGTTTCAAACTTTAAGCAGATTTGAGATGTGGATCAGTTCTGTACTGCAATTTATCCAAATGTGTGAGAGAATCCACGAGCTTATCCAGGTTATAACAAACGAAACAAGAAAACTGAGTTTTCTTCATCGGTTTCATACCAAATGTGACACTTTGAGCATGCAGTCATGATTTGCTTCCTCTATTTTCTACTTTAAGCCCAGAGGAAACCCCCACATTGCCCCCACATTCAACCTTCCAGCCTCGCTGCAGAACCAAATCACAGCCACATGGCAGAAGGCCTCGTCAGCGCCCCCCCCACTCCTCACCCCATATCGTTAACTCTTTAACTCCACTGGCACTAACAGCTTGTTATGCTTTTTTGTACTTCTGGTCCACTATGACTGTACTCTCTATTCAGGGCTTTTCTGCAGGAATGTGGAGTATAAAGGGTACTGTACATCTGGGGAGAGAGGCAAAGAACCCAGTGCCATGCCTGCACAAAAAAGGGGTAGTCTTTTAAAACAACACATTTTTTTCTGTCAACTGATTTTGCCCGTCAAAGGCTTTAAACTTTATTCTCATAATTTTTCATGCCAAATCGAAGAACATTACACACATATGCCATCAGGCATCACAAAAGCTGGGAATTTCCTTGGCCAATGGTGGTACCTACCAATAACTCTTCAGTAAATCCAACTTTGATGCAGCCTCAGTTCTGCCACTTCTGTCTTTGCAGTCTTCCATTCTGGCAATGGGAAATGTGTATTGTCACCTGGTCCCTGGAGTCGATACAAAGTCTGGACACATTATCAAGTTTTGGGACAAGAATGGGGAGGGGTGTTATTTCAAAATTTTTTGAATTCTATAAACTTTTGCATGGAATATGGAAATATACATGTAATAAACCATAACACTATAATTTTGGGGTCATTTGGTTCCAAAAACCCATATGGACGGAACGTTTGAAAATTTCATGTAACGCGTGGTCGTATATGTGCTGTTGACGTAACAAACCACTAGTTCATTGTGGCCATGTCATTCTTTACATGTGATGATTATACTCAACTGATGTTTCTGAAATAAAAACTGCATAGATTTTGTTTGTTACAATTGATCGTAACATATGTACTGAAATTAGGTTTTTTTTGTCAATTACTCTTAAAAAAAACACCAGATAGGCTTATTGTTACTATAGAAGTTGAATATAAACTTGGGGTCAAGCAACATTTGGAGCAAAATTTCAAGTCTGTAGGTGCAGTGGTTCTCAAGATATGACATTTTTGTCAATATATTTGGCAATTTTTGAACCCGATATCTTCACTGGCTCAGTCCAAATTCCAAATTTCTTGAAATAACACCCCTCCCTAACAAGAACCACTGGAGAACTCCATACACTCTGCCCATGTTCTATCACTCCACCATGCAACAAAACAAGCCTTCCCTTATACCCCCGTCACACTAGAGCACGAACTGATGGCACGAGCCACAGATGTCTCAAGATTTGAGGGAGCGTGCAATTGGCATGCTGACAGCAGAAATGTCAACCAGAACTGTTGCTCGTGTATTGAATGTTCATGTCTCTACCATAAGCCGTCTCCAAAGTCGTTTCAGAGAATTTGGCAGTACATCCAACCAGCCTCACAACCGCAGACCATGTGTAACCACACCAGCCCAGGACCTCCACATCCAGCATGTTCACCTCCAAGATCGTCTGAGACCAGCCACTCCGACAGCTGCTGGAACAATCGGTTTGCATAACCAAAGAATTTTTGCACAAACTGTCAGAAACCGTCTCAGGGAAGCTCATCTGCATGCTCGTCGTCCTCATCGGGGTCTCGACCTGACTCCAGTTCGTTGTTGTAACCGACTTGAGTGGGCAAATGCTCACATTCGCTGGCATTTGGCACGTTGGAGAGGTGTTCTCTTCACGGATGATGTGAAGGAGATGTGTTGCACTGCATGAGGCAAATGGTGGTCACACCAGATACTGACTGGTATCCCCCCCAATAAAACAAAACTGCACCTTTCAGAGTGGGCTTTTATTGTGGGCAGTCTAAGGCACACCTGTGCACTAATCATGGTGTCTAATCAGCATCCTGATATGGCACACCTGTGAGGTGGGATGGATTATCTCAGCAAAGGAGAAGTGCTCACTATCACAGATTTTGACTGGTTTGTGAACAATATTTGAGGGAAATGGTGATATTGTGTATGTGGAAAAAGTTTTAGATCTTTGAGTTCATCTCATACAAAATGGGAGCAAAACCAAAAGTGTTGCGTTTATATTTTTGTTGAGTATATGAACGGCAGTCGATTCAGTCGTACTGCATTCTTACTGCCGTACGAATGGACATTCAAATGCCATTTGTGCAATTTGTCCTGCAGTCGAACTGCATTCGACGAGAAAGATGCTGCATACTGGAAGTGTGTCCTTTGATCAGATGAGAAGAAACTAGAGCTCTTTGGCGAAAGACGTTTCTGATGTTTGGAGAAAGAAGGGAGAGATATAACCCAAAGAACACCGTCCTCACAGTGAAACAGGGCTGTAGGAGTATAATGCTGTGGGGATGCTTCAGTGTGTCTGGAATCTGGGAAACTGGGCATATCCTCAAGGCAGAAAGACTCACGAAGAAAGAAGGATCTGTGAAGATTTTGAAAGAAAACCTCAAGCAGTCAACAGCAACACTGGGTCTGGGTTGTCAGTAAGTCTTCCAACATGACAACCACCCAAAACATATGAAGACCAAAGTGAACGCCATTAACAGGCCTGTACAAAGCAATGACTTGAATCCCATTAAAAATGTGCTGGCTGAACTGAAGATCAAAGTCCATGCCAGAGGACCATCAAATCTGCAGTAGGTGGAAAGAGTCACCAAAGATTGGGCTGGGATTCCTCAGGAAACATGTCTGGGACTTGATGAAAACTACAACAAATGACTACAGGCTGTTATGCAGCAAAAGGGACATAAAATTGACTGTTAGCTTCAAGGGACTAATAATTTTGAACCTGGTAGTTTTTTGTGAATGTTGTTTGTTTCTTTTTGTTTTTTGTGATTTTTTTTTTTCCTGAGCACAAATTAAAATAATCTAAGCATCCAAAATAAAACCAGGACGTTTAGATTTGCTGTGTTGAAAATTCTATGCTCTGTTAAAAAAAACGTACTTGGGAATATTTTGAAGAAAATGTTAAATTTCAGAGGGGAGGGGCTAATTATTTTGTCTTCTTGTGTCCTCAAAAATGCTGAAGGTACTGTAGATTTTCCTACCATTGTTGCATATGTGCTTGATGGGGGGGGGGGGGGGGGGGGGGTGTAAGGTTTGACCTAACCTTGGTGTGGTTTGGCACTAAAATAAATAAATAAATGTAATTAATTTGTCATGCCACAATTCTTTATAATTAAGGACATAGTTGTAGCTGCTGTTAACACATTTGTCAGGTCCATATCATTCAAATAGGTCTGGATAACATTTGGCTTTGCTTGAACTGCTCCAACAACCATTTTCTCTCATGGCCACTTAAAATACTGCACCTGTGTGGATACTTCTGGGACCAGCTTGTATACTTTTAGTACTACCTGTCTGACAGCATCATAGTTGTAAATCTGACATAATTCCAACCAAACATAAGCTTCTTGTGCCTTCCCTGTTAAAGAATCTTGTATAAGGGTCACCCACTGCTCTTTCAGATAATTTTGTGGCACAACTACGGAAGTGTATTGCATTCACTGGATAATATATATATATATTCCAGGCAAAAGGTGCAGAGTGGACAAAAGCCCTCTTACCCAGTTCTGTACAGGCATATAGAACAGAAAGCAAAAAGTAATCTTGTGAGCGGAAAGAGTAAGGACCAGCACTTTTCTTTGCAATTAAAGTATAAAGTAGTGTGTTGTCCATGGGGATCCACAGGCTCTAGGTTGGGTAGTGTTTAGAAAATAGGGAGCTGAAATTTTTGTGGTAAGGGTTGTAATAAATTAAGCAAAGCTTGTATAGATGAGTTGGAATGAGTCCAGAATGTTTTTAGAACCTTAAACCTCAACAATTTTTAGAAGAATTCAACCCTTTTATTTCCTGTTAAGTAATTTTTAATGTTAATTTACTATTTTAATGTATTTATAAATTGTTTCAGTTTTTGTTAGCATATACACTATTATTATTTTGTTTCTACTTCTATTTTGTCATTTGATTTTTAAATGGACCACAATGGAAATAAGTATTTTCACATTCTTGTGTCATCCATGTATTTTTTAACATATTTACAATTATATTATGTACATATATTGAATTTAAAATCCCCCACCACACTTACGCTTTGAATACAAAGTTGACTTTCTGCTTCCTGTTGGAATGGCGTGAGTCCAGAAAGTATTTAGCAGTCTGCACGCACACACGTACGCATGCACACACACATGCACGCACGCACGCACGGCTGCTGTAAGCAGGTGGATTGATTTTGTGACAGACAAAGACAGTGGCTGAAGACATTAAAACCACTAAACATTTTCACTCATGGTACCAACATGAATCTTAAGTCACTCATGGTAATAGCAACATGAGACTTATCTAAACTGATTAAAAAAACAACTGAACTACAATAACACAATGAATCAATAACAATAGCAACACTTAAACTAATATGAACCACAATAATAACATTTAAAACCTCAAAAACCTGAACTCCCATGGTGCATCGCAACACAACATCCATTGTTTATTAGTTAGCTAAAATAGGTAATTTCTTCAAAAATATTTGTCCTATCAATTTTTGTTTCTTGACCCAAAATACATAAGCATGCCAAACGGCAAATGTCAGCTCCCCCTGGTTTTTGCATGATCGAAGCCATACACATGCACACACACACACAGAGGCCACTTGTGTATTATAATATAGCTGTAGGAAGGCAACAGTCCAAATATTGCATTATATATAATAGTATACCAATGAATGGTATACAATGGGAGTTCTCCTCATGGGTCATTGCGTGGGTCCTCTCTAGGTGCTCCGACTTCCTCCCACATCCAAAGACATGCAGGTTAGGTTGTTTGGAAGCTTCAAATTGTCCGTAGGTGTGCATGTGGATGTCTGGCGTCCTGTTCAGGGTGTACCCAGCCTCACGTTCTATGACTGCTGGGATAGGCTCCAGCACCTCGTGACCCTTAATTGGATGAAGCGGTTGAAGATGGGTGTGAGTGAGTATACCAATGACTGATCCTTCTGGTGGCCAGAGAAGGCCATCCCACCCGAGACTATAATTCACAGTGGTGTGTCAACACTTTGCAGTTTTTAATGAAGCTCAGAGAAGCATGGGAAACAGTGTCTATTGTGCCAATACATTGAGTAGAAGCATTCATGTATAAATGCTGTCCATAATCCAACACAAAACGTTTCGGGAACAAGCCGTTTTTTTTACATTTAATGAAAACCGCAGTTTGTTTTGAAAATAAAAACCCTATTTAAGCCTCAGCTTCTTCACAAGTTTCTCCACATGTGGCTTAAATGTGAGGGAGTCATCAATCAAGACACCCAGGTATTTATAGGTGTGAACTATCTCTATTTCAGTTCCCTCCAGAGTGGTCACCAAGGGAATCATTTGTGGCCACTTTTTAGAATTAGAACACAACATGAGCTTAGCCTCATGCGCCAGTCACATGACACTAACGAAGGACACTGAAACCAAAACAAAATAAGAAATCTGGACTTACGTTGACTTTCGGAGACATCGTTTACCCGTCATCCAGCTTCATTCCTGTAGCTGGCGCTTCGTCAGAATTTTTAAACTGTTAAAAAATGTGAATGAATCCCGATGACAACTTCATTTGTTCCCGAACCATCAGCATTCCATTTGACTGTCGTCCAACTTTATCCAACCTCCCAAGCCCAACGGCTTGCATGAATGTTGACGATATCTGAACGGATCAATAACTAAAGATCCGACAAGCTGAGCGTGATTCGCCCATGTGTGGAATGAAAAGCAATGTTTGGCAGACAGAAACAATAGTGACAAGAATGTTTTATCAACCACTTAACTCTTTAAGTACGATCCAGCTCCCGAGGCATGCCCAGTAAAAAACAAAAAACAAAACAACAGAAAATCCTAGACCCTATATTAGGGTTATTCATTTAACATTTGGAGAGGTCCAGTTTGAGAAAATTTTCTCAAGCAAAAGTCTAGAACACCATAATGCCTAATATCTGCTATGATTCACTTTTTAAGTATTCTCATAGTTGTATCAATGTATGTGATCAGTAACTGATTATCAAATAAAATAAAGAAGGAGAATTAAATAGGATTTCAACATTAAGTTTGAATTCTCACCCTGAAATGGAGGATACTTTCATAATAAATAAAATACATGTTCTTTTATCATTTTGGTTTGCACTTAAAAATAAAATAAACAACTTGTTAAAAAGGCTTCTGAAAATAAAGTGCTTGATTTTAGAAAGAACTACTAAAATCACATGAGTTTGAGCTACCTTGGCATTGAATGATTGTGTCAGGATTCTGATGGATCGATTATATTGGGCTCTTCGATCATATACAGTTGTATGCAAACATTTGGGCACCCCTGATAATTTTCATGATGTTCCTTTACAAAGTGGTTGTCTGGATCAGAAATTTCAGTTAAATATATCATATAGCACTAATTATTGGAACACAAAATTGGTTGGGTAAGGTCATTGACCCTTGACCTACTTACACAGGTAAATCCAATCATGAGAAAGGGTATTTAAGGTGGCGATTTGCAAATGTTTCTCCTCTTTGCATCTCTTCTAATGAGTGGCAACATGGGAGCCTCTAAACAACTCTGAAATGACCTTAAAACAAAGATTGTTCAACATCATGGTTTAGGGGAAGGATACAAAAAAGCTATCTCAGAGATTTCAGCTGTCAGTTTCCACTGTGAGGAACATAGAGAGGAAATAGAAGACCACAGGCACAATACTAGTTAAGGCCCGAAGTGGCAGGCTAAGAAATACCTCAGATATGCATCATTCAACTATACAGTACACTTTGATCATCTGCAGAGGAATGGTTTATTTGAAGAGTTTCAGTCAGGTTTCAGAAGTCATCATAATACAGAAACAGCATTAGTGAAGGTTACAAATGATCTTCTTATGGCCTCAGACAGTGGACTCATCTCTGTGCTCGTCCTGTTAGACCTCAGTGCAGCTTTTGATACTGTTGACCATAAAATTTTATTACAGAGATTAGAGCATGCCATAGGTATTAAAGGCACTGCACTGCAGTGGTTTGAATCATATTTATCTAACAGATTACAATTTGTTCATGTAAATGGGGAGTCTTCTTCACGGACTAAGGTTAATTATGGCGTTCCACAAGGTTCTGTGCTAGGACTGATTTTATTCACTTTATGCATGCTTCCCTTAGGCAGTATTATTAGAAAGCATTGCTTAAATTTTCATTGTTACGCAGATGATACCCAGCTTTATCTATCCACGAAGCCAGAGGACACACACCAATTAGTTAAACTGCAGGAATGTCTTTCAGACATAACGACATGGATGACCTCTAATTTCCTGCTTTTAAATACAGTTAAAACTGAAGTTACTGTACTTGGCCCCACAAATCTTAGAAACATGGTGTCTAACCAGATCCTTACTCTGGATGGCATTACCCTGACCTCCAGTAATACTGTGAGAAATCTTGGAGTCATTTTTGAGCAGGATATGTCCTTCAATGCGCATATTAATCAAATATGTAGGACTGCTTTTTTGCATTTGCGCAATATCTCTAAAATTAGAAAGGTCTTGTCTCAGAGTGATGCTGAAAAGCTAATTCATGCATTTATTTCTTCTAGGTTGGACTGTTGTAATTCATTATTATCAGGTTGTCCTAAAAGTTCCCTGAAAAACCTTCAGTTAATTCAAAATGCTGTAGCTAGAGTACTGACAGGGACTAGAAGGAGAGAGCATATTTCACCCATATTGGCTTCTCTTCATTGGCTCCCTGTTAATTCCAGAATAGAATTTAAAATTTTTCTTCTTACTTATAAGGTTTTGAATAATCAGGTCCCATCTTATCTTAGGGACCTCATAGTACCATATCACCCCAATAGAGCGCTTTGCTCTCAGACTGCAGGCTTACTTGTAGTTCCTAGGGTTTGTAAGAGTAGAATGGGAAGCAGAGCCTTCAGCTTTCAGGCTCCTCTCCTGTGCAACCAGCTCCCAATTCAGATTAGGGAGACAGACACCCTCTCTACTTTTAAGATTAGGCTTAAAACTTTCCTTTTTGCTAAAGCTTATAGTTAGGGTTGGAGCAGGTGACCCTGAACCATCCCTTAGTTATGCTGCTATAGACTTAGACTGCTGGGGGGTTCCCATGATGCACTGAGTGTTTCTTTTTATTCACCTCTTTTTGCTCTGTATGCACCACTCTGCATTTAATCATTAGTGATTGATCTCTGCTCTCTTCCACTGCATGTCTTTTTCCTGACTCTCCCCTCAGCCCCAACCAGTCCCAGCAGAAGACTGCCCCTCCCTGAGCCTGGTTCTGCTGGAGGTTTCTTCCTGTTAAAAGGGAGTTTTCCTTCCCACTGTCACCAAGTGCTTGCTCATAGGGGGTCGTTTTGACCGTTGGGATTTTTCTGTAATTATTGTATGGCTTTTGCCTTACAATATAAAGCACCTTGGGGCAACTGTTTGTTGTGATTTGGCGCTATATAAATATAATTGATTTGATTTGATTTGATTTGCACAAAGAGATGCTATATGATGCTGTAATGCAGAGGAAGCCTTTTTTGTGTACATGCCACAAACAGAGTTGCTTGAGTTATGCTAAAGCACATTTGGAACTAGCCAGCATCATTTTGGAATAACTTGCTGTGGACTGATGAAACTAAAATTGAGTTAGTTGGACATAACAAGGGGTGGTATGCATGGCTGAAAAAGAACACAGCATTCCAAGAAAAACATGCTACCTACAGTAAAATTTGGAGGTGGTTCCATCATGCTGTGGGGCTGTGTGGCCAGTGCAGGTACTGGGAATCTTGTTAAAGTTGAGGGTCACATGGATTCCAGTCAATATCAGCAGATTCTTGAGAACAATGTTCATGAATCTGTGACAAAGTTGAAGTTGTTGTTGGGAAAGTGTAGTGACACGGACCCACAACAGGGGGCGCAAATGAACAGTCAATAGATGAGCCAAAATATAACAATTTAATGTTGTGAATGTGCACAACGAACATACAGACAATCTCAGAATATCACAACAGTCAATACACAAAGGTGACGTGTGGGCAGGCTCAAGGATAGAAGACGTCTGTCCTGAGGAGAGCCGGAACCACACGATTTCCGCCGCCCCAGAACCTGGTGAATACTGGAGCCGCCAAGTCCCGAATTCCCAGGTGATCACCATCCCCGACTGTCGGATCTGGTACTGCTGGCGAAGAACAAAGACAGTCAAGTGTGGGTGTGTGTACACCCAGTAACAATAACGGTGGGAATGCCACCTCCACCTCTCACTCAATAACTTGCAGAGTACTGAAGATTCCTCAGGGAAAAGAGTGCCTTCTAGCGCTCTCTCAGCTTCCACTGACAGCGGTACCGGTACTCCTGCAAACAGTCACAATATACAAACAATATTGCAAAACGGCTGAGGATATTACCTCCAATGAAGTATGATAACTCAGCAACGAGGTGGAGATGACGTCTGGTCTTTATGGAGTGAGATGATGTTGAGCAGACGGATGACAGCTGTCAAGAGGTAATGAGCGACAGCTGTCACCCCCGGCTGTGTCCATGGCGGCAGCGCCCTCTCGTGCCTGAAGCCCGCACTTCAGGCAGAGCGCCCACTGGTGGTGGGCCAGCAGTACCTCCTCTTCTGGCGGCCCACACACAACAGTTGTGTCGGGGCTGGATCTTTCAACAAGACAACGACCCAAAACGCTGCTCAAAATCTACTAAGACATTCATGCAGAGGAACAAGTACAATGTTCTGGAATGGCCATCTCATTCCCCAGACCTGAATATTGTTGAAAATCTGTGGTGTGATTTTAAGCGGGCTGTCCATGCTTGGAAACCAGCAAACCTGAGATGTTTTGTAAAGAATGGTCCCAAATACCTTCAACTAGAATCCAGACTCTCATTGGAAGCTACAGGAAGTGCTTCGAGGCTGTTATTTCTGCAAAAGGAGGATCTAATAAATATTGATGTATTTTTTGTTGAGGTGCCCAAATTTATGCACCTTCCTAATTTTGTTTAAATAATATTGCACACTTTCTTTAAATCCTATGAACTTCATTTCACTTCTCAAATATCACTGTTTGTCTGCTATATGATATATTTAACTGAAATTGCTGATCCAAACAACCAATGATTTATAAAGGAAAATCATGGAAATCATCAGGGGTGCCCAAACTTTTACATACAACTGCATATACATTTAGTACAAGTGTTGCAACATTTCATTGTAGTGTTTTTGTTTCTTTTAGTATAATTTTGGTTAGTGAATG
The DNA here is from genome assembly GCF_902500255.1 of Thalassophryne amazonica. Lineage (NCBI taxonomy): Eukaryota > Metazoa > Chordata > Actinopteri > Batrachoidiformes > Batrachoididae > Thalassophryne > Thalassophryne amazonica. The sequence continues at coordinate 14,007,922 of NC_047104.1, forward strand.
TATGAAAGTACATATATGAAAGTCTACTGAAGGTCATAGAATGTTCACAGTCATGTGACCTGAGCTTTAATCTGAGCATTAAACTTCCCAATAACCATTGTTTTTCATGTTTTTTAATCTCATTTTATGGGACAATGGACAAATCACTAACGCCCAACACAATACTTTCACTCACCCCTCAATCTGGCTGTAAGACCTGGAAAAGTTGCCATGGCCTTTTTTGTCCAAATTTAACTTCCAGCTACTTTTGTCTTATTTCATCTTAGTGCTTTTGCAATCATCACACATCACATGATCTGCAAAGATCAGCGTGAAGCACTCTTTGGAATCTTAAAGAGTGCTACGAAGCTTTAATTCAAAATATTTTGCTTGCTTAATTCAAAATTAGAAACAGACTGTGGATTAACTAAACTATGATGCCTAGATATCAACTGATAACATTAGACATCATGGTAGTATATCACATAAGGTGAAGAAGAGAATGCAGCTGAAGCAGTCTGGAGTATTCAAAGCTTTGAATTGAAGCTTTGAATCAAAGTCTCACAGGCTGAATTTAAAACAAGAATCCAGCAGTTGGTAGCATTCAGCTGAACAACTTCATCAAACCTCAACAGCTTCATCAAACAGTGAGGCTGAATTTCAATTCTACCCCTCGGCCCTTCCCCTTATCCCTTCCCCTCTGTTTTGTGTGGGCACGAGAGACAGAGGGGTATCCAAATTCTCTTTTTGGAGTGAGACGGAGGGCTACAAACCCCTTCAAACGGAGTGAATCTGGATGCACAATCCGTTTAGAGGGGTAGGAGGAGCTTACCGCTGTCTCCACAAACAAACATGATGCCTAAAGAGTCAGACAAATGAAAGCAGCTTTCATTACAAATTACACTGTTTAGAAAGTTAGAACTTGCCAAAAAACTTTACAGGCAATTGCCTATGACAGCAACGTGTAAGCTGCTGGATGCATGTTGCGTATATTGTCGTTCTGAAGAATATTGTTACTTCGCTCACTTGCTGAGGCGTTATAATGCAGATACACACGAACGCTACGATAAGACACTTTTATATCTCACAATGGAGAAAATCATGATAAAGTGTAAGCACGTTAATTTGTATGTTCATAAATCTTTGGATAATATCGATCCCTGCTGTTGGATTTCAACGTCTGTAACGTGTGTGTATTTTGTAAACAAACAGGGATCCCTGAACACACTCGTCTCCTAATAAGCTTTCGGGCAGAAAATGAGGAGAAGTTTCATCAATGGGAATAAGATGGAAAATATATATACACACAAGTGTATGTATAACACATAACCTGACGTCCTAATAGACTGATATTATTTGTCAAGGAAATTTCTAAAGGAAATAGGGCTGGATGCAAAAAAATGGGAGAATTTGAAAAAGAAATATCAGGTTAACAGAACTAGATGCAGCCCATAACATACATACAGGTGCTGATCATATAATTAGAATATCATGAAAAAGTTGATTCCATTCAAAAAGTGAAACTTGTATAATGTATACATTCATTCCACACAGACTGATATATTTCAAGTGTTTATTTATTTTAATTACTAATTAATTAATTACTAATCAATCAATAAATTAGTAATTAATTAATAATATTATGACTATTATTCATTCATTGTATTATTGTTAATATAAATTAATCGATTATTAATTATTTATCAATTAATAATGAATTCATTATTTATGAATTAATCAATAACTAATTAATTAAATGAATTAGTAATACTACAAAATTCTCTGACATGATTGCGATGCGTCGAAGAAATCTGCGTCTCCTTCTGTTTCTTTGCATTGACGCAGAAAGGCGAGAAAATAAAAAGAGCAAACAGTCTACTGCAACAAGTTGCACTTCGGTTGCTATGATAACAAACAGTGAAGACGGCACTTTAAGCAACGCAACATGATGACATCAAATTCATGAGACGGGCATTTTTTTCCCCCTAAGGCGGAGGGGTGTCTCAATTCACAGGGCTAGAGGCTACCCCTTCGCCTTACCCCTTGTTTTAAAGGGGTAGGGGTTGGGCCAAGGGGAAGGGGTACAAAAGAGAATTGAGATTGGGCCTAAGTTTTAAAGCATTTCAATGGTTCATATTTATTAGATGGAGTCATAATAACACACTGTGAAGGGCCTCCTGAACAGTTTATAGTTGTTTTAAACCATGATCGTTAAATACATTAATTATTGTCATCCAATGGCAGGTGATATTCTGTGTGTGTGTGTGTGTGTGTGTGTGTGAGAGAGAGAGAGAGAGAGAGAGAGAGAGAGAGAGAGAGAGAGAGAGAGAGAGAGAGAGAGAGAGAGAGAGAGAGAGAGATGCAAGGATTTTATATTACGCTACAAACATACACTTAGTTGGCAATTAATTAGATAAGATAATAACAGTAATAGTACAGACAATGAATGCACCCTGCAGAAAATATTCCTTTATGAAGAAGTAATAAAATACACTCACCCTCAGTAACAACATAGCATCTGTCCAATCTGCTGTCACAGATGAGTTTGTCTCTGCTGTGATAAATTTTGTGTGAAAAAAATCAGCTGACTGTAGACAGAAATGGAGACCTTTGCTCCATCTGTGTCTCTAATAGTGTCATTCTGAAAAGTTCAGGGATTTTCTACTTAACAGCACCTGCACAAAAAGAAGAAAAGGATATTAGAGAGGGAATGTTGAGCAAATATTTGATGCGAGAATTGTAAAACTAAGGGGATGTCATGTTTTTATATGTTGGTTTGATATAAGGTGATAACCCTTATTCATTTCATTCATTTTCTATACCCACTTACTCCAATCAATGGTCATGGGGAGGCTGCAGCATATGGCCCAGTCACATGGCACACGGCGATAGCTGGATGAAGGCTAAAATGTCAAAAAGTCACAAATCATAAAGAAAAGGTGAATGAAAGATCCTGCACCTTTTGCATCACCGAAAAGCCTGCAAATAAAGAGCAAATATTGAACAAAACAAAACCGAAACTAACGAAAGAAAAATGAAGCAAACGTTGACCTTGACACTTTACACAAAATCAAGACAAAACATTCACAATGATGTGACTGAACGTGGGTATAAAACCAATCACAGCTAGCCTTGTCCTCATGTCCGCAGTACTTGCAGGTGCAGGATTTTGTTTGTCTTGTCAACAGGTGAGAGATATTTTTTTTGTCTTCAAAACAAGATGTCTGCACATGCAGGCCAGCCAGAAATGGTTGGAACACATGTAAATAGTTAAAGTAGTTGATAAAACGTTCTTAACACTATTGTTTCTGTATGAAAACATTTTTTGTCCCAAACATGGACAATTCATTAGCAATACAAGGATGTTTCATTCAGCTCGCTGAGGCTTTAGTTATTGATTCATTCAGATATCGTAAACCTTCGTTCAATATGTTGGACTTGGGAGGTTGAACGAAGTTGGACGAAAGTCAAACGAAATGCTAACGTTATGAAAACTAAGCAAACGATAAGAAACCGCCAAGAAAGAAAGCAAAATGAAATACAGACAAATTGAGGTTGTCGTCGGTATTCGTTCAAATTTTTAAACAGTTTAAAAATTCTGACGACGCACCAACTGCAGGAATGAAGCTCAATGAAGGTTCAACAGTGCCTCCGAAAGTCAACAAAAGTCCAGATTTTTGTTTTGATGGGCTTCGTTAGTGCTGTGTGACTGGGGCTTTATCCCCAGCAGTCATAGGGCGTGAGTCAGGGTACACCCTGGACAGTACGCCAGTATATCACAGGGCCACATGTAGACAGACAAACAGATTCCCACCCGCACACACACCTATGATCAAGTTAAAGTTTCCAGTTCACCAAATCTGCTTGTCTTTGGAAGTGGGAGGAAGCCGTCGCAACCGGAACCCACGCAAACATGAAGAGAACATGCAAATCCCACACAGAAAGGCACAGGCGGGAAGTGATCCCACAACCCTCTGGCTGTGAGGCAACAGTGCATATTGATGATACATTCACTTCATGGCACACCGTTCTCCCTTGCAAAAGCACATAAGCTGCTTTTATAAGTAAAAAGTATCGTTATTGGTATCACCAATACTGGCCCTGTATTCTGGCATCAGATCAGTACCAAATGTTGCAGTATCGCACACCAATACTCAGACATGATTTAACCATGCAGGCCAGTCATCCTTCTTAAAGGCCTTGTCTCATTGGCTACATTGCAGCAAAGTCACATTGTGAATAACAGTGGGCATACATGGGCGTTTAATATCTTCCATGTAGGACATACGGTGAGGCAAACTGACGATTTTTCAAGTTTTCCCACCTACAAAGAGGGAGTTTAGGGAATTTTTTTTATCGTTGGTACACTTCAACTATGAGAGACAGAATCTAAAAAAAAAAAGAAAAAAATTAGAAAATCACATTGTATGATTTTTAAATAATTAATTTGTGTTGTGAAAGTGTAGGAACACGGACCCACAACAGGGGGCGCAAATGAACGGACAATGGAGGAAGTCAAATAACAACACTTTACTGTTGTGAATAAGCACAACAAACACAACGGATTACAACAATAGACAAAGAAGTCAATTCACAAAAATGTGTCACGTGGGCAGGCTCGAAGATAAGAGACGTCTGTCCAAAGCAGAACCGGAACCACACGATTTCCTCCGCCACCGAACCCCGGGAATACTGGAGCCGCCAAGTCCCGAACTCCCAGGTGGCCACTGCCTCCGCGTGTCGGATCTGGTACTGCTGGTGAGGAACAAAAACAGTTAAATGTGGGTGCGTTTGCACCCAGCAACCCGTATGGCGGGAAAACCACCTCCACCTCTCGTTGGAAGAATGTCTGCTATTTAACGCACAAAAGTAACAAAGGGTTAATGTCAAAGAACACAATCGGCTGAGTACGGTACCTTCTAGGTAGAGCGATATCTCGGCAAAGAGGTGGAGATGTCGTCCTGCTGATATACCCCTGCTGATCAGATGATTGGTGACAGCTGTCGTAGGCGATAAGTGACAGCTGTCACCCCGGCTGCTCCTGTGAGGCGGCAGCGCCCTCTGGTGCCTGGAGCCCGCACTCCAGACAGGGCACCCTCTGGTGGTGGTGGGCCAGCAGTACCTCCTCTTCAGCGGCCCACACAACAGGACCCCCCCCTCAACGGGCGCCTCCTGGCACCCGACCAGGCTTGTCCGGGTGGCGGCGGTAGAAATCGGCCAGGAGGGCCGGGTCCAGGATGAAGCTCCTCTTTACCCAGGAGCATTCTTCGGGTCCGTACCCCTCCCAGTCCACCAAATACTGGAAGCCCCGGCCCATCCTACGGACATCCAAGAGCCGGCGCACAGTCCAAGCCGGCTCGCCATCGATGATCCGGGCAGGAGGCGGCGCCGGACCCGGAGCACAGAGGGGTGAGGTGTGATGCGGCTTTATCCGGGACACATGGAAAACAGGATGGATCCGCAGTGAGGCCGGAAGCTGAAGCCTCACTGCGGCTGGACTGATGACCTTAAGGATTTTGAAGGGACCGATGTAACGGTCCTGTAGTTTGGGGGAGTCCACTTTCAGGGGAATGTCTTTTGTGGACAACCACACCTCCTGCCCTGGCCGATACGCAGGGGCCGGGGTCCGCCGACGGTCTGCATGGGCTTTTGCCCTCATCCGGGCCTTTAGCAAAGCAGAACGGGCGGCGCGCCACACCCGACGGCACTTCCGCAGGTGGGCCTGGACCGAGGGCACACCGACCTCTCCCTCAACCACCGGAAACAACGGGGGCTGATACCCAAGACACACCTCAAAAGGGGAGAGGCCGGTGGCTGAAGACACCTGGCTGTTATGGGCATACTCGATCCAGGCCAAATGGGTACTCCAGGCCGCCGGGTGCACGGCCGTCACGCAGCGCAGGGCCTGTTCCACCTCCTGATTGAACCGTTCTGCTTGCCCGTTGGTCTGAGGATGATACCCGGACGAGAGACTCACTGTGGCCCCCAGTTCCCGGCAGAAGCTCCTCCAGACTTGCGAGGAGAACTGGGGACCGCGATCGGAGACGATGTCTGTTGGAATCCCATGCAGCCGGACGACGTGGTGGACCAGGAGGTCCGCTGTCTCCTGGGCAGTCGGGAGCTTCGGGAGGGCCACGAAGTGGGCCGCCTTGGAGAATCGGTCCACTATCGTGAGGATGGTGGTGTTGCCCTGGGACGGCGGGAGGCCCGTGACAAAATCCAGGCCGATGTGGGACCAGGGGCGATGAGGCACAGGCAGCGGCTGGAGCAGTCCCGATGCCCTGCGGTGGTCAGCCTTGCCCATGGCGCAGGTGGTGCAGGCCTGGATATAATCCCGGACGTCGGCCTCCAGGGACGCCCACCAGAAGTGCTGCCGGACAACTGCCACAGTCCTACGCACCCCTGGATGACAGGAGAGCTTGGAGCCGTGACAGAAGTCCAGGACTGCAGCCCTGGCCTCTGGTGGGACGTAAAGTTTGTTCTTCGGCCCAGTTCCGGGATCCGGGCTCTGTGCCAGGGCCTCCCGGACGGTTTTCTCTACGTCCCAGGTGAGGGTGGCCACGATAGCGGACTCCGGGATGATAGGTTCCGGTGGATCCGACAACTCCGTTTTGACTTCGTCTTCATGTACCCGGGACAAGGCATCCGATCTCTGGTTTTTGGTCCCGGGACGGTAGGTGATCCGGAAGTCAAAACGGCCGAAGAACAGTGACCAGCGGGCTTGCCTGGGGTTCAGCCGCTTGGCGGTCCTGATATACTCCAGGTTCCGGTGGTCAGTGAAAACCGTGAATGGCACGGACGTTCCCTCCAACAGATGTCTCCACTCTTCAAGAGCCTCTTTCACCGCAAGGAGTTCTCGATTGCCGACGTCATAGTTCCGTTCGGCCGGGGTCAACCTGCGGGAAAAATAGGCACACGGGTGAAGGACCTTATCGGCCTTTCCGCTCTGGGATAGCACGGCTCCTATCCCTGAGTCCGAGGCGTCCACCTCAACCACAAACTGGCGACTAGGATCGGGCTGCACCAGAACAGGTGCAGACGAGAAGCGCCGTTTCAACTCCTTGAACGCGGCATCGCACCGATCCGACCAGGTGAAGGGAACTTTTGGTGAGGTCAGGGCTATCAGGGGGCTAACTACCTGACTGTAGCCCTTAATAAACCTCCTGTAGAAATTCACAAAGCAGAGGAACTGTTGCAGCTTCCTACGGCTGGTGGGTTGGGGCCAGTCTCTCACCGCCGCAACCTTGGCCGGATCAGGAGCGACGGAGTTGGGGGAGATGATAAACCCCAGGAAGGACAAAGAGGTGCGGTGAAACTCACACTTCTCTCCCTTCACAAACAGCCGGTTCTCCAACAACCGCTGCAGGACCTGACGTACATGCCGGACATGAGTCTCAGGATCCGGAGAAAAGATGAGTATATCGTCTAGATATACGAAGACGAATCGGTGCAGGAAATCCCGCAAGACATCATTAACTAATGCTTGGAACGTCGCGGGGGCGTTTGTGAGGCCGAACGGCATGACCAGGTACTCAAAGTGACCTAAGGGGGTGTTAAATGCCGTCTTCCACTCGTCTCCCTTCCGGATCCGAACCAGGTGATACACATTTCTAAGATCTAGCTTAGTGAATATCTGGGCTCCACGCAGGGGCGTGAACACTGAAACCAACAAGGGCAACGGGTATCGATTACGAACCGTGATTTCGTTCAGCCCCCTATAATCAATGCATGGACGAAGTCCGCGGTCTTTTTTACCAACAAAAAAGAAACCTGCACCCATAAAGAGTCCCGGATGTAGGTCTCCATTGATTCGCGCTCAGGTCGTGAGAGGTTGTACAGCCTGCTGGACGGGAACTCAACGCCTGGAACCAAATCAATGGCACAATCGTACGGACGGTGGGGGGGAAGGGTGAGCGCCAGATCCTTACTGAACACATCCACAAGGTCATGGTACTCCACCGGCACCATCCCTAGATTGGGCGGGACTCTGACCTCCTCCTTAGCCTGGGAACCGGGAGGAACCGAGGAACCTAAACATACCTGATGGCAGGTCTCGCTCCACTGAACCACTACCGCGGACAGCCAATCGATCCGGGGATTGTGTTTTAACATCCACGGGAACCCGAGAATCATACGGGAGGTGGCAGGAGTCACAAAAAACTCGATCTCCTCCCGGTGGTTTCCTGACACCACCAGAGTTACTGGTGGTGTCTTATGTGTGATTAGAGGGAGTAGGGAGCCATCTAGTGCCCGCACCTGCACAGGCGAGGTAAGCGCCACCAGAGGGAGCCCTGCCTCCCTGGCCCATCTGCTGTCTAGCAGATTCCCTTCAGAGCCCGTGTCCACCAGTGCTGGGGCCTTCAGGGTTAAATCCTCATAAAGGATTGTAACTGGGAGTCGTGTGGCAATATGGGTATGTCCCACGTGAATGTTTTGGCCCACCCCTAACCCAGTTTCTAGGGGCGGGCGTTGGTGTTTAACCACTCGGGGCAGTTCCTCACTTGATGCTCTATTGAGCCACAAACAAAGCACGCTCCGCAGACCAGCCTCCTCTGTCTATCTGGTGGCCTAAATGTGGCCCTGCTCGTGTCCATAGCTTCGTCAGCAGGGGGAGCTGTAACCACACGGAGCGTAGAGGCCGTGGGGAGGGCGGAACTCGGTCGGAACCGGAAGGGAGAGGGACGGCGCATGCCCGGCCACGCCCTTCGTCTCGTTCCCGACGGCGTTCTTCTAACCGATTATCTAATCGTATGACGAGATCAATAAGCCCGTCTAAATCCCGCGGTTCGTCCTTGGCCACCAGGTGCTCCTTCAGGACCAACGACAGTCCGTTTACGAAGGCGGCACGGAGGGCAGTGCTATTCCAGCCGGACCTCGCAGCCGCGATGCGGAAGTCGACTGCATAAGCAGCTGCGCTCCGGCGCCCCTGTCTCATTGACAGCAGCACAGCTGAAGCGGTCTCTCCTCTATTTGGGTGATCGAACACTGTTCTGAACTCCCTCACAAACCCATCATATCAATCAATCAATTTTTTTATATAGCGCCAAATCACAACAAACAGTTGCCCCAAGGCGCTTTATATTGTAAGGCAAGGCCATACAATAATTATGTAAAACCCCAACGGTCAAAACGACCCCCTGTGAGCAAGCACTTGGCTACAGTGGGAAGGAAAAACTCCCTTTTAACAGGAAGAAACCTCCAGCATAACCAGGCTCAGGGAGGGGCAGTCTTCTGCTGGGACTGGTTGGGGCTGAGGGAGAGAACCAGGAAAAAGACATGCTGTGGAGGGGAGCAGAGATCGATCACTAATGATTAAATGCAGAGTGGTGCATACAGAGCAAAAAGAGAAAGAAACAGTGCATCATGGGAACCCCCCAGCAGTCTACGTCTATAGCAGCATAACTAAGGGATGGTTCAGGGTCACCTGATCCAGCCCTAACTATAAGCTTTAGCAAAAAGGAAAGTTTTAAGCCTAATCTTAAAAGTAGAGAGGGTGTCTGTCTCCCTGATCTGAATTGGGAGCTGGTTCCACAGGAGAGGAGCCTGAAAGCTGAAGGCTCTGCCTCCCATTCTACTCTTACAAACCCTAGGAACTACAAGTAAGCCTGCAGTCTGAGAGCGAAGCGCTCTATTGGGGTGATATGGTACTACGAGGTCCCTAAGATAAGATGGGACCTGATTATTCAAAACCTTATAAGTAAGAAGAAGAATTTTAAATTCTATTCTAGAATTAACAGGAAGCCAATGAAGAGAGGCCAATATGGGTGAGATATGCTCTCTCCTTCTAGTCCCCGTCAGTACTCTAGCTGCAGCATTTTGAATTAACTGAAGGCTTTTTAGGGAACTTTTAGGACAACCTGATAATAATGAATTACAATAGTCCAGCCTAGAGGAAATAAATGCATGAATTAGTTTTTCAGCATCACTCTGAGACAAGACCTTTCTGATTTTAGAGATATTGCGTAAATGCAAAAAAGCAGTCCTACATATTTGTTTAATATGCGCTTTGAATGACATATCCTGATCAAAAATGACTCCAAGATTTCTTACAGTATTACTAGAGGTCAGGGTAATGCCATCCAGAGTAAGGATCTGGTTAGACACCATGTTTCTAAGATTTGTGGGGCCAAGTACAATAACTTCAGTTTTATCTGAGTTTAAAAGCAGGAAATTAGAGGTCATCCATGTCTTTATGTCTGTAAGACAATCCTGCAGTTTAGCTAATTGGTGTGTGTCCTCTGGCTTCATGGATAGATAAAGCTGGGTATCATCTGCGTAACAATGAAAATTTAAGCAATACCGTCTAATAATACTGCCTAAGGGAAGCATGTATAAAGTGAATAAAATTGGTCCTAGCACAGAACCTTGTGGAACTCCATAATTAACTTTAGTCTGTGAAGAAGATTCCCCATTTACATGAACAAATTGTAATCTATTAGACAAATATGATTCAAACCACCGCAGCGCAGTGCCTTTAATACCTATGGCATGCTCTAATCTCTGTAATAAAATTTTATGGTCAACAGTATCAAAAGCAGCACTGAGGTCTAACAGAACAAGCACAGAGATGAGTCCACTGTCCGAGGCCATAAGAAGATCATTTGTAACCTTCACTAATGCTGTTTCTGTACTATGATGAATTCTAAAACCTGACTGAAACTCTTCAAATAGACCATTCCTCTGCAGATGATCAGTTAGCTGTTTTACAACTACCCTTTCAAGAATTTTTGAGAGAAAAGGAAGGTTGGAGATTGGCCTATAATTAGCTAAGATAGCTGGGTCAAGTGATGGCTTTTTAAGTAATGGTTTAATTACTGCCACCTTAAAAGCCTGTGGTACATAGCCAACTAACAAAGATAGATTGATCATATTTAAGATCGAAGCATTAAATAATGGTAGGGCTTACTTGAGCAGCCTGGTAGGAATGGGGTCTAATAAACATGTTGATGATTTGGATGAAGTAACTAATGAAAATAACTCAGAGAGAAATCGGAGAGAAAGAGTCTAACCAAATACCGGCATCACTGAAAGCAGCCAAAGATAACGATACGTCTTTGGGATGGTTATGAGTAATTTTTTCTCTAATAGTTAAAATTTTGTTAGCAAAGAAAGTCATGAAGTCATTACTAGTTAAAGTTAATGGAATACTCAGCTCAATAGAGCTCTGACTCTTTGTCAGCCTGGCTACAGTGCTGAAAAGAAACCTGGGGTTGTTCTTATTTTCTTCAATTAGTGATGAGTAGAAAGATGTCCTAGCTTTACGGAGGGCTTTTTTATAGAGCAACAGACTCTTTTTCCAGGCTAAGTGAAGATCTTCTAAGTTAGTGAGACGCCATTTCCTCTCCAACTTACGGGTTATCTGCTTTAAGCTACGAGTTTGTGAGTTATACCACGGAGTCAGGCACTTCTGATTTAAAGCTCTCTTTTTTAGAGGAGCTACAGCATCCAAAGTTGTCTTCAATGAGGATGTAAAACTATTGACGAGATACTCTATCTCACTTACAGAGTTTAGGTAGCTACTCTGCACTGTGTTGGTATATGGCATTAGAGAACATAAAGAAGGAATCATATCCTTAAACCTAGTTACAGCGCTTTCTGAAAGACTTCTAGTGTAATGAAACTTATTCCCCACTGCTGGGTATTCCATCAGAGTAAATGTAAATGTTATTAAGAAATGATCAGACAGAAGGGAGTTTTCAGGGAATACTGTTAAGTCTTCTTTTTCCATACCATAAGTCAGAACAAGATCTAAGATATGATTAAAGTGGTGGGTGGACTCATTTACTTTTTGAGCAAAGCCAATAGAGTCTAATAATAGATTAAATGCAGTGTTGAGGCTGTCATTCTCAGCATCTGTGTGGATGTTAAAATCGCCCACTATAATTATCTTATCTGAGCTAAGCACTAAGTCAGACAAAAGGTCTGAAAATTCACAGAGAAACTCACAGTAACGACCAGGTGGATGATAGATAATAACAAATAAAACTGGTTTTTGGGACTTCCAATTTGGATGGACAAGACTAAGAGTCAAGCTTTCAAATGAATTAAAGCTCTGTCTGGGTTTTTGATTAATTAATAAGCTGGAATGGAAGATTGCTGCTAATCCTCCGCCCCGGCCCGTGCTACGAGCATTCTGATAGTTAGTGTGACTCGGGGGTGTTGACTCATTTAAACTAACATATTCATCCTGCTGTAACCAGGTTTCTGTAAGGCAGAATAAATCAATATGTTGATCAATTATTATATCATTTACCAACAGGGACTTAGAAGAGAGAGACCTAATGTTTAATAGACCACATTTAACTGTTTTAGTCTGTGGTGCAGTTGAAGGTGCTATATTATTTTTTCTTTTTGAATTTTTATGCTTAAATAGATTTTTGCTGGTTATTGGTAGTCTGGGAGCAGGCACCGTCTCTACGGGGATGGGGTAATGAGGGGATGGCAGGGGGAGAGAAGCTGCAGAGAGGTGTGTAAGACTACAACTCTGCTTCCTGGTCCCAACCCTGGATAGTCACGGTTTGGAGGATTTAAGAAAATTGGCCAGATTTCTAGAAATGAGAGCTGCTCCATCCAAAGTGGGATGGATGCCGTCTCTCCTAACAAGACCAGGTTTTCCCCAGAAGCTTTGCCAATTATCTATGAAGCCCACCTCATTTTTTGGACACCACTCAGACAGCCAGCAATTCAAGGAGAACATGCGGCTAAACATGTCACTCCCGGTCTGATTGGGGAGGGGCCCAGAGAAAACTACAGAGTCCGACATTGTTTTTGCAAAGTTACACACCGATTTAATGTTAATTTTAGTGACCTCCGATTGGCGTAACCGGGTGTCATTACTGCCGACGTGAATTACAATCTTACCAAATTTACGCTTAGCCTTAGCCAGCAGTTTCAAATTTCCTTCAATGTCGCCTGCTCTGGCCCCCGGAAGACAATTGACTATGGTTGCTGGTGTCGCTAACTTCACATTTCGCAAAACAGAGTCGCCAATAACCAGAGTTTGATCCTCGGCGGGTGTGTCGTCGAGTGGGAAAAAACGGTTAGAGATGTGAACGGGTTGGCGGTGTACACAGGGCTTCTGTTTAGAACTACGCTTCCTCCTCACAGTCACCCAGTCAGCCTGCTTTCCCGGCTGCTCTGGATCTGCCAGGGGGTAACTAACGGCGGCTAAGCTACCTTGGTCCGCACCGACTACAGGGGCCTGGCTAGCTGTAGAATTTTCCACGGTGCGGAGCCGAGTCTCCAATTTGCCCAGCCTGGCCTCCAAAGCTACGAATAAGCTACACTTATTACAAGTACCGTTACTGCTAAAGGAGGCCGAGGAATAACTAAACATTTCACACCCAGAGCAGAAAAGTGCGGGAGAGACAGGAGAAGCCGCCATGCTAAATCGGCTAAGAGCTAGTAGCTACGCTAAGCTAGTGGATTCCTAAAAACACGCAAAGTGAATAATGTGTAAATAATTTAGAGGTGATTCAGCAGAAGGAGTGCTTTAGTTAAGGCACGTAAAGATTACACTGGGAAACAAATCGTAATCTAGATAACTAGATCAATCTAACTGCGCAGATTAAACAGCTAACAGATACAGAAAAACACCGCTGTGCTCCGGAACAGGAAGTGATACAATACCGCAGTGAGAGCCAACCACCAGTACAGGCAAGCCATATGTCAGAAGGAGCCGTGAATTTTGCTCCCAGAGCGCTGTAGCCCAAGCGCGTGCCTTGCCGCGAAGCAGATTAATCACATAAGCTATCTTACTAGCATCAGTCGCGTACATGACGGGACGTTGTGCGAAGACGAGCAAACACTGCATAAGAAAGTCCGCGCATGTCTCCACACAACCCCCGTACGGCTCTGGAGGGCTTATGTATGCTTCAGGGGAAGGTGGGAGGGGTCATTGAACGACCTGTGGAACGTCACTGTTGCGCACAGGATCGACAGGAGGGGGAGCCGCAGCAGCGCCCTGAGGGCGCGCTTCCACCTGCGCGGCGAGAGCCTCCACCCTGCGGTTAAGGAGGACGTTCTGCTCGGTCATTAGATCCAACCGAGCCGTAAAAGCGGTGAGGATTCGCTGCAACTCACCGATCATTCCTCCTGCAGACGCCTGTGCGCCCTGCTCTTCCATTGGCCGTTCAACAGCCGGTTGACGCCCCTCGGGGTCCATGACGTTGGCCGAGATATCCTGTTGTGAAAGTGTAGGAACACGGACCCACAACAGGGGGCGCAAATGAACGGACAATGGAGGAAGTCAAATAACAACACTTTACTGTTGTGAATAAGCACAACAAACACAACGGATTACAACAATAGACAAAGAAGTCAATTCACAAAAATGTGTCACGTGGGCAGGCTCGAAGATAAGAGCCACGGCTAGTTGGCCCCAAGCCAATTCCCCCCCAGAGGACCGTCCCATCAACCCTGGAGGTGGAACCCGGAAGGAAACAGAACAAAATCAAAAGTCAACCCCCGGAGGACAACCAAAAACAACCCCGGGGGGATATAAAATGACCGTAAACCCTGTTACCCTCCCCGGCACCCCGAAAGACCCCAGGTCCCTCCCAGAGCCCCTCGGCGGCTCAATTTTGACGAACGGCTCAAAATATTAAGCCGGGGAAGGGAACAGGAAAAACTAACCCAGCCCCAACCCCAAGGCGCAGCGGAGAACCGGAAATACGTCCGGTGCCCCAACTCGACCATACCCCAGCCTCTCGGGAGGGGTGGAACTACCGAAATGGTGAACGGCAACAGATCGGCCCACCCCTCCGACTGAGGTATGTCTCCGCTGCACCACACCCCGTCAACACCAATGACGAACGGTACAAAGGCTCACCGAGGCTGGAGTGGAACCGGGCCCTAACCAAACCAAGAAATACGCCCCTAACACCCCCCCCCCCCCCCCCCAGGTGCAGAGGTCTTCTGAGAACGCTCAGGGTGACCAACCTGCACCACCCCACAACCCACAAGACAAACGGTCTTGGGGCAAGTGAGGTTGGGGTTAGGGATGTAGGGAAATAAAAAACAACAAAATAAAACGACCCAACAACCCAAACAGAAAATACCTAAAAACACATAAAAAAATTAACAATTAAGTGAGCCCAGACGGGCTTCTATCCGCCTAACATTCACTCCACCAGACACGCCTCTGACTCCCCAAACAAATTATAACCCCTATTTAAAGAAAACAAAACATTAACCCGTACTAGATTTTTTTTTTTTTTTTTTTATGTGTGTTATTTTGACTGTCCCAGAACACCTGGAGATACGTCACCATTATTTTTCTTGACGCTTATATGTCGGGGCAATACAGTGATCTCCGTTCGTCCGAGCTGCATGGGCTCGTCAGCAAGAGGAGCCAGAGGTCCCGTCGGAAGAGCCTCAGTGGGGCGAAGAAGAGGCGGCCCAGATTTGTGTCGGGGAAAGCCCCGAGACGAAAAAACACGCTCTGATGGCCGCCCTCTCTCATGTCCACGCTCCTTCATCCGATCATCTAGACGAATCACCAACGATATTAGCTCATCTAAATCGTTTGGCTCATCACGGACTGCCGGCTCGTCTTTTAATGACTCATTTAACCCATCTACAAACATTCCTCGTAAAGCTGCGGCACTCCAACCTGACTGAGCAGAAACCAGAGAACATTGCATCACCGCACAAGGCTCCGGACGACAAACAATCGGTTCGGACGCCGAATCTCTGGGTGACGGAGTTATCTGCACTAGTATCGATGGTGCCGCAGCGGGAGCAGCAGGAAGCGGAACGGCTTGCACTGCAAGCTCCGTAACACGGGCGTCTGTTTGTTTAATTTGGTTTGCGAGATGCTGTAATTGCTCCCATATTTCTCCAAGTGTTCTTGAACTTTTTCGGCAAAAGGAACCGCCTCTGCCGCTGGGTCCATTATGGAATGGCCGGGAACTACTGTTATGTGTCGACGCGGGGTGAGGAGCGGACCTGCGTCAGACAGAACCCAGCGCTACAAATAACCAGAAAAGCGGTTCCAAAAACAATATATTTATTTCACCCGCTGGTGCATAAAAAGTGTAAAAACAGAAATAGCGTCCTTCTGGTGGAGTGAAGGCTGGCACGCTCTCTAGCGCCCAAAAGGATCGAAGCCCGGCGCTCCTGGACCCACTACCACCGCCAAACACCCCCCAGGTGGACACGACAAACCGACTCTCTGCGAAGCATAGAAGAGGTGAGGTAAGTTAGCAGTTACAACTAATATCCTTCAAAAGACACACACTATCAGCAACACATGCAGGTCTGTATTTTAAGCTTTATGCAAATGAGCAGCTTCTCACAACAGGTGGAGGACCACTTGTCCGCATGCCACAGCAGTGAGAAGCAAGCTGCACAATCCTCATCACAATTCAAGTATACTGCGTAACAAAATACCAAGTTACTATCAACACTTAGTCAAACACTTAATCACCTTTGATGTGTGCTGACAGCATGTGTCCCTCACCCTTCCTTGCTTCACGGGCTCAATGTGTCAAACCCAGGCGCGGTCCTCAGCGTCTCACAAACGAACATCACAAGGTCGAGTTCCCAGCAGTTCTGCTTGAATCACACATGACTTAAATGCAGAACGCCATCTAATTATCTGCTTCAGCTGAAAGTCTTTAAGGCTGCATGTGAGCACCATTCACAGGTGCTGCACATGATGTTGATGAGGGTGAAGGATTCTTCAGCCAGCACCTTCTCCACAGACAAATCAGTTCTCATGCCACCTGGAGAGCAAAGAAAAGAAAAGAACACCAAAATATCCAGCCACACCCCCCAACACACAACAGTTTTTAATCCCATGTGTTTTTTCAATCTTCATGTTCCGTATTGATGGATTACACAAAAATTGCTCATTCACTGACAGGTTTGATACAACTAATCATGCACAAAGGCAGCTTCAAAAGCATCATTTTTAAAACAGTTTTGCAAAATGTGAGCAAAGAGCTGTAATATCGTTTATGGCACAGAAGAGATATTCAAGATAGGAGAAATAAAAAAAAACTAACACCACATTCAAATTCAGCGCCCCCAAATTACCCAAAATCTGTTTAAAAACTCCATGCAAGAAAAATGATGTTGACCAGTGTAATTCATTAAAATGTCTACCTTTTAACATAATTATATTTAAAATATTTGTTATTTAGCTGTGAGGGAAATAGAGAATTTGCAGTCAAAATACATATTGTTCACTAACAATGTTTTGAATTGTTCTGAATGTCCTGAACTGAATGGTTTACAAGTCATTTTAATTATATAACGGGACATTTCTGATGGAAAACTTTGATGGAATGATCACAAGAAATGTAATCACTCTGAACTACTGTTTTCTCCTTAAAAAGAATACTTTAGAATTCGGTAAAACTTCAGCCCCTTTTGTTTTGTCTGTGTCCCTATTTTTTCTCTATTTTCCCTGTCGGTGTTAATCACTAAAATGTGTGCATCATTGTGTAAATACTACTGGCTATGGTGTTGGCAAACTGCGTGTGTGGAAGGCCGCACTGCCTTGAGGGCCTGGATATCCCCTCAAGGGACGCTGCATCAAATTCTCCTGAAGCAACTGGACTTATTTTGTCTTCAAGAAGTTAGACTATGGGTCCAAGTGATTTCTTCAGTTTAATGAAACTGCTTACACTTTACATACGTAAAAGTAGGTCACAGTGACATCTGAGAGGGTGTAACACCTGCTACGTCTCTGCTCTTTTCTATCGTAATTCCTGATTCGTCACGTTAAACAAAGAGTGAAAACTGTCAGGACACAACATCACTGTCCACGCACTGTGCAAACACTGGCACACACACGCTGTCAGTCTGGTCAATTTACATTTAGGGAAGTTGTGTTCTAGCTGGAAGGTGTAACGCCTCTCTGTCTCCAACTGACATGTCAGCAAATGTAAACAGTCCACATCCACGCCCTGCAGACCGCAGCTGTGCCGTGTTCCACATACTGCTGTTCCGGTACAAATCACAATGTGAAATCAGACAAACTCAAGGGCTAAAATCAGAGAGCACACATCCTCTGGGGTGACAATGGCTGAACATTATACCCCACAAAGAAAAATTTGGGCTATACAAAGGAATCCATGAGTTTTAGAAGCACGACTCCTCCTGCATTGAAATGAAATTAATGTACATGAAGGAAAGTAATACAAGGTGAGATAATAAGTCAATTGACATGTTAAATGTTGAGTCAACAGTCAGTTCTGCCAAACTACCGTACTGCTCCGTGGAGTAGTACAGTACAACCCCTGGCAAAAATTATGGAATCACCGGCCTCGGAGGATGTTCATTCAGTTGTTTAATTTTGTAGAAAAAAAACAGATCACAGACATGACACAAAACTAAAGTCATTTCAAATGGCAACTTTCTGGCTTTAAGAAACACTATAAGAAATCAAGAAAAAAAGATTGTGGCAGTCAGTAACGGTTACTTTTTTAGACCAAGCAGAGGAAAAAAATATGGAATCACTCAATTCTGAGGAAACAATTATGGAATCACCCTGTAAATTTTCATCCCCAAAACTAACACACGCATCATATCAGATCTGCTCGTTAGTCTGCATCTAAAAAGGAGTGAACACACCTTGGAGAGCTGTTGCACAAAGTGGACTGACATGAATCATGGCTCCAACACGAGAGATGTCAATTGAAACAAAGGAGAGGATTATCAAACTCTTAAAAGAGGGTAAATCATCACACAATGTTGCAAAAGATGTTGGTTGTTCACAGTCAGCTGTGTCTAAACTCTGGACCAAATACAAACAACATGGGAAGGTTGTTAAAGGCAAACATACTGGTAGACCAAGGAAGACATCAAAGCGTCAAGACAGAAAACTTAAAACAATATGTCTCAAAAATCAAAAAAATGCACAATAAAACAAATGAGGAACGAATGGGAGGAAACTGGAGTCAACGTCTGTGACCGAACTGTAAGAAACCGCCTAAAGGAAATGGGATTTACATACAGAAAAGCTAAACAAAAGCCATTATTAACACCTAAACAGAAAAAAAAATAAGGTTACAATGGGCTAAGGAAAAGCAATCGTGGACTGTGGATGACTGGATGAAAGTCATATTCAGTGATGAATCTCGAATCTGCATTGGGCAAGGTGATGATGCTGGAACTTTTGTTTGGTGCCATTCCAATGAGATTTATAAAGATGACTGCCTGAAGAGAACATGTAAATTTCCACAGTCATTGATGATATGGGGCTGCATGTCAGGTAAAGGCACTGGGGAGATGGCTGTCATTACATCATCAATAAATGCACAAGTTTACGTTGATATTTTGGACAATTGAAAGGATGTTTGGGGATGATGAAATCATTTTTCAAGATGATAATGCATCTTGCCATAGAGCAAAAACTGTGAAAACATTCCTTGCAAAAAGACACATAGGGTCAATGTCAACGAGCAGATCTGATTTGATGCAGGTGTTAGTTTGGGGGATGAAAATTTACAGGGTGATTCCATATTTTTTCCTCAGAATTGAGTGAGTCCATATTTCTTTCCCTCTGCTTGGTCTAAAAAAGTAACCGTTACTGACTGCCACAATTTTTTTTTCCTGATTTCTTATAGTGTTTCTTAAAGCCAGAAAGTTGCCATTTGAAATGACTTTAGTTTTGTGTCATGTCTGTGATCTGCTTTTTTTCTACAAAATTAAACAACTGAATGAACATCCTCCGAGGCCGGTGATTCCATAATTTTTGCCAGGGGTTGTAGTTGTTAAACTAAAGTTATACTATGTCCTATAGGTGCCCGTCATGAAGCATCCAGCTTAGCCAGTACAATGTCACCCCTTCATTGAACTACATCAGTCTGCGTTAAAGACAGGAAACCTAGACCCCTGGAGTGAGCCTTCTCCGGCATTTCAGAGCCATTTTTGAGAGTCTGCTATGTCTGCTATTTCATATGTGATAGTGGGGAGGTGATGGTCTAGTGGTTAAGTGTTGGGCTTCAGACGAGAGGATCCTGGGTTCTAAAGCAGAATTACGACAAACTTATTTTGCCACATATGTTTTGTGATTACAGTGGCAGTCAAAGGTGTGAACACACTGACAAACCAACTGAATGGGAATTGCATGGGAAACTGTGCCCAAACCTTTAACTGGTAGTGTACAACATCATTTGCCTTTGGCACCTACCTGCACAGAACTGGAGCTATTTACACTGGGGATCCAGTCATGAAAATGGCTTTTAAATATAAAAATTATTGAATAAATTATGGCTCCAAATGCCACTGCTTGCCAACACCAGCCATGAATCAGTGGTGGTTATGGCTTTCAAATCAAGAGCTGTTACTATGTGACCCTTAAATCAGGACATTTGCCAAGATGACATATAGTAAAATCAGTGATGCAAATGTCAAACGTAGAGTCAAACTTAAACTGATCAATTCCAAATCGTATTTGAATGGTATTTCTAATGGTTCTCATGGACGGGCTCGTACCAAATTAAGACTGAGCAGTTATGCACTCTGTAGTGAGCTGTGGTTGTACTGAGATGTTGGTCCGGACAGGTGGGCATGTCGGCGGCATGCAGCAGCAGCTGGATGCTGTGTACTCGCAGCTCACAGCTGGAGAATACATATCGTGCCATGAACAACATCACCTCTCAACACTCTACCTCATGTGGTAATAAATAAAAACACATCACCTGTGCAACGCATTCAGCAGCGAGTGCCTCAGTGCGCACTGGACATCATCAGCCAGGCTGCCCATGTGAAACTATCCATCTGATCATGTGAATGCTCAGCTGGCGATCCAAATGATGTGCTCATGATATGAGCATTCTCTTGCTTGCCTCTACTGGTGGTTGGCTCTCACTGCAGTATTGTATCACTCCCTGTTCCGGAGCACAGCGGTGTTTTGCTGTATCTGTTAGCTGTTTAATCTGCGCAGTTAGATTGATCTACATAACTAGATAACGATTTGTTTCACAGTGTAATCTTCACGTGCCTTAACTAAAGCACTCCGTCTGCTGAATCACCTCTAAATTATTTACACATTATTCACTTTGTGTGTTTTTAGGAATCCGCTAGCTTAGCGCAGCTACTAGCTCTTAGCCGGTTTAGCATGGAGGCTTCTCCTGTCTCTCCCGCACTTTTCTGCTCTGGGTGTGAAATGTTTAGTTATTCCTTGGCCTCCTTTAGCAGTAATGGTACTTGTAATAAGTGTAGCTTATTCGTAGCTTTGGAGGCCAGGCTGTGTGATTTGGAGACTCGGCTCCGCACCGTGGAAAATTCTACAGATAGCCAGGCCCCTGTAGTCGGTGCGGACCAAGGTAGCTTATTCGCCGTTAGTTCCCTTCCAGCAGATCCCGAGCAGCCGGGAAAGCAGGCCGACTGGGTGACTGTGACGAGGAAGCGTAGCCCTAAACAGAAGAGCCGTGTACACCGCCAACCCGTTCACATTTCTAACCGTTTTTCCCCACTCGGCGACACACCCGCCGAGGGTCAAACTATGGTTATTGGCGACTCTGTTTTGAGAAATGTGAAGTTAGCGACACCAGCAACCATAGTCAATTGTCTTCCGGGGGCCAGAGCAGGCGACATTGAAGGAAATTTGAAACTGCTGACTAAGGCTAAGCGTAAATTTGGTAAGATTGTAATTCACGTCGGCAGTAATGACACCCGGTTACGCCAATCGGAGGTCACTAAAATTAACATTGAATCTGTGTGTAACTTTGGAAAAACAATGTTGGACTCTGTAGTTTTCTCTGGGCCCCTCCCCAATTGGACCGGGAGTGACATGTTTAGCCGCATGTTCTCCCTGAATTGCTGGCTGTCTGAGTGGTGTCCAAAAAATGAGGTGGGCTTCATAGATAATTGGCAAAGCTTCTGGGGAAAATCTGGTCTTGTTAGGAGAGACGGCATCGATCCCACTTTGGATGGAGCAGCTCTCATTTCTAGAAATCTGGCCAATTTTCTTAAATCCTCCAAACCGTGACTATCCAGGGTTGGGACCAGGAAGCAGAGTTGTAGTCTTACACACCTCTCTGCAGCTTCTGCAGAGAGAGAGAGAGAGAGAGAGAAAACAGAATCAGGTGACAGGAAGACAACAAATAAGGTATAATTTGTCAGCTTTAAGCAAGAAGAAAAACAGAAGAAATACTAAGGTGATTGACGGCCACTAGCGCTATGCTTCACTAAAAGACCAAGACTTTAGATAAAGTTGAGGCCATGGCCTGCTCTGTTTACTAATCAAATTAATTTAAAAGGGTAGGAAGGACAGTACCATACTATGCCAGTTTACTAGCCACACGAAAGGGAAAATATGTACATCTTAAGTCTGGACTTGAAAGTCTCTACAGAATCTGACTGTTTTATTGATGCAAGGAGATCAATCCACAGAACAGGGGCATGATAAGAGAAAACTCTGTGACCCATAGACTTTTTATTCACACTAGGGACACAAAGAGGAAAAAGACCATCCAGATTGTTACCAGCACAAAGTTCAAAAACCAGCATCTGTAATAGTATTGGGGGTGTGTTCGTGCCCACGGCATGGGCAACTTACACATCTGTGATGGCACCATCAATGCTGAAAGGTACATCCAGGTTTTGGGGCAACACATGCTGCCATCCAAGGAACGTTTTTTTCAGGGACGTCCCTGCTTATTTCAGCAAGACAATGCCAAGCCACATTCTGCACGTGTTACAACAGCGTGGCTTCCTCGTAAAAGAGTGCGGGTACTAGACTGGTAAACATACCACTGTCCCAGCTTTTTTGAAACGTGTTACAGGCATCCATTTCAAAATGAACAAATATTTGCACATAAACAATAAAGTTTATCAGTTTGAACATTAAATATCTTGTCTTTGTGGTGTATTCAGTTGAGTATAGGTTGAAGAGGATTTGTAAATCATTGTGTTGTGTTTTTATTTACATTTTACACAATGTCCCAACTTCATTGGAATTGGGGTTATACTCTGATGGACTAGTGTATGTTGGAATGACATTGCACAGGCTCTAAACAGAGCAGTGAGTTTTAATTTGCATATATCACTTGGTGTTAGTCGCAGGTGTAACGACAAGCATGATCTTGTAAATGCATACCTCTGACTCATGATTCCTGGTGTAGTAATGGGATCTGGGTGGATGATCTGAGTGAATCAGGACTCCTCCATCTGTACAGTGTCCCTTTGTCTGCATGAATTTCCTTCACCATCACAGCATGCACTTTAGGTTCATCCCTCCAACAAGGACCAGTGGCCAGATTGGCACTTTCTTCACTTTAAAAGCCACGGACACTGGAGTGGTGCTAAGGTGTCATTCTCATTAGAGTACTGTTTTTAGTGACTTGAAATTTCATAGACGCTGGGTGTGTCTCTCCTCAATTGGGACACAGCAACCACAGTATGTAGTGCAATAAAGAAAAACTTAGTTTGAATTTGGAGGAGGCCTAGAGATTAGAGCGGTGGGCATGTGACCAAAGGATCCTCATATCTTTGGTCATTGGTGGACATTTGTGAAGGGGCCAAGATGCCCCTCAGCAATGTCCATAATCCCTAAGTTGCTCTTGTTGTAGAGTGGAGCACCTAGCATGGCAACACCCTGACATCTGTTTGTGTGTTCACATTTGTATGCAAATGGTGCATGTGAGGCATACTTGTACAGTACTTTGAGTTTCTGCTGCAGACAGAAAAGTGCTGTATAAATGCAGTCCATTTACCATAAAGAATACACTATACCAGTGGTGTCCAAAGACATTCCAGAAAGGGCAAAGAGGGTGCAGGTTTTGTTTGCAGCCAGTGACTCCAGCAGGTGATTTCACTGATTAACATCACTTAGAGCAGATGGGATGAGTTCATCAGAGAAATCACCTGCTGGAGTCAGTGGCTGCAAAGAAAACCTGCACCCTCTTGGTCCTTTCTGGAATGTCTTTGGACACCACTGCACAACACAAATATTAAGAGGAATACATTTTTAAAAAGATTTTTCAATTTCAGTTTCAATTTATTTTCATTTATATAGCACCAAATCACAACAGAGTTGCCTCAAAGCACTTCACACAGGTAAGGTCTAACCTTACTAACCCCCAGAGCAACAGTGGTAAGGAAAAACTCCCTCTGAGGAAGAAACTTCAAGCAGACCAGACTCAAAGGGGTGACCCTCTGCTTGGGCCATGCTACAAACATAAATTACAGAACAATTCACAGAACAATTCACGGACGAATATACAAGAACTGCTGTTGGTGCACAGGACAGGAGGGTCGCCAACACAAATACAACTCCCATCTCTGGATGGAGCTGCACCTTAAACAGAGAAAAAACAGAATCAGGCATCAGAAAGACAAAAAATAAATAAATAAATAAATAAATAAATAAATAAATAAATAAATAAATATATATATATATATATATATATATATATATATATATATATATATATATATATATATATAATTTGCCAGCATTAATCAACAAGAAAAACAGAAGAAATACTAAGGTGATCGCCGGCCGCTAGCCCTAAGCTTCACTAAAAGACACAGAATTTAGGTAAAGTTGAGGCTGCAGCTCGCCCCAATTACTAATAACATGAATTAAAAGAGTAAAAAGCGTAAAACAAAACTGTACCAGTATGCTAGCCATATGAAAGGGAAAATACGTACGGGACATCATTCCACAGAACAGGGGCGCGAAAAGAGAAAGCTCTGTGACCCACATACTTCTTATTCACCTTAGGGACACAAAGTAGTCCTGCACCCTGAGAACGTAAAGCCCGAGCCAGTAGGTAAGGTTTAATTAGGTCAGCAAGGTAGGGAGGTGCCAGTCCGTGAATAACTTTATAGGTTAGTAGCAGAACCTTAAAATCTGGTCTCACTGGGACAGGAAGCCAGTGAAAGGATGCCAAAATGGATGTAATGTGGTCAAACTTTCTGCTTCGTGTCAAAAGTCTGGCTGCAGCATTTTGAACCAATTGGAGACCCCTAATGCTAGACTGCGGTAAACCAGGTAAAAAGATCCTTTGTATTTGTTTCTTTGTCAGAACACAGTTTCCGTTTCCTGACTTTCCTCTGTGTGGAACCTCGGGGGGAGGGAGAAAGGGAAAGAATAAAGTCTGACTTTTCTTTGGTAGTAAAGAAGGCAGGGAACTGAAAAGAAAAAGAGGAGGATGATTACGGTTCCTGTGCTGGCCAACCCCAGAGGTCATTCTGTCCTGCTATGGTCACATTAAAGACCACAAGCCCCCTAACATGACTGAATGGAGCTGGTTCAAGTGGAGGAACCTTTACTCAACAGGGTATACACACACACACACACACACACACACACACACACACACACACACATGGAGCCTCGAGTGTCCAATCATCACTTTCATGTGCTGACACGGGCTGTTGGAAGCCTTTCAGTGTGCATGGAGTTACAGGCTCCCTCGCTGGATAAAGTTCTTCCACTCACATTAATGTGGCCCTGGAGGATGTGTGAGGAGATAGATGTGCAGGAAACAGTACCAGGGTACCAACCCAGATGTTGAAAGAGGAAGATTGACAAACGGCCACAGTGTCTTTCTGTTGTCCATTCATGTGCTGGCATTCCTCTGTGCTGCAGATCCGATCAGACTGAGGATTGTTTGCACTTCTGGGTGCATGTTGCTGCATCCCAATAGGATGGCACCTTAGCACCACACCAGTGTACACAACACGTAACGGTGATCCAGAGATTATCCCTGGGGTAGACAATAATGTCACAGTATGTTTCTGGGTCATTTGTTGTCTGCTATGTTGTCAGAAAAGACACTGAGTCACTTCAAACAACGTAATGTGGATCCTGAAGACCCCACATTGAGCTCAATGTGCTATCAGTCTACTGGCCAATACGGTCAGGCCCATAATTTGACAGTGACTTTTTTAAACTTTCCCTTTGTATACCACCACAAAATAAGATGAAATGAAGCAATGAAGATGAGCCAAGAAGACGAACAAGGAGTCCTATATATACGAGACCCATTATCACCAGTTATATACTGGATACATAGCAAGAAGAAGAACAAGGGCCCTTTTTGTCATTGTACATACGTACAACAAAATTTGTCCTCTGAATTTAATCCATCCTAATTATAGTTAGACATAATGCAACCACGAGGAGTAATGGGCAGCCAGAGTCTGGCACCCAAGGACCAACTCCAGATGTAGAGATGCTGCTTTTGCTCAGGGGCAGAGGAAGGAGCAGAACCAAAATATTCATGGTTTTCACTGTGGGAGGAAACCGGAGTGCTCAGAGAAAACCCATCCAAACACGGGGAGGACGTGCAGACTCCACATAGAGAAGACCAGGCGTGAAGCAGTCCCATTACCTTCTTGCTGTGAGGTATCAGTGCTAACCACTGACATACCATGCCGCCAAGAAGAAGATGAGAGTCTCTGACTCCCCCTGGACAGGAAGCAGGTTATGTCTCCAGCAAAGTGGGAGTACCCAATTACAATTAAGTGGACTGAGCCAGTGCAGATTGGCTTGTCAAAGCTCACTCACAGGCAGCATGACTAGGAATAGAACCCAGGTCAGATGATGAAACTATGAACATTCATTCATTCATTCATTCATCTTCTACTGTTGGGAAAGTGTAGTGACACAGACCCACAACAGGGGGCATAAATGCATGGACAATGAATGAGCCGAAAATAGAACACTTTACTGTTGTGAATGTGCACAACGAAATACAGACGATTACAGAATTTGTATGTAGTCAATCTACAAAGGTGACGTGTGGGCAGGCTCGAGGATAGAAGACGTCCGTCCAGAGAGGAGCTGGAACCCACACGATTTCCACCGCCACCGAACCCGGAGAATACTGGAGCCGCCAAGTCCCGAGTCCCCAGGTGGTCACCGTCTCCGGTTGTCGGATCTGGTACTGCTGGCAGGAAGCAGAAAGAATCAAGGGTGGGTGTGTGCACACCCAGTAACACAGTCAGAACACTTAGACTTCTCCTTTTAAAGTGGGAAAGAACACCTCCACCTTTTATTGACAGTTAAACTCCGGTTGTCTCTGTAGTTCGGTGTGACAAGTGAACGCCCTTCACTTTTCATCACTCCGTACTCCGACAGAACAACAACAGCAAGTAGACTCCTGAAACAATATCAAAGAATGGAGAAAATAATGTGCGCACGGCACAATCACAGCAATTCAAGGAGAACATGCGGCTAAACATGTCACTCCCGGTCCGATTGGGGAGGGGCCCAGAGAAAACTACAGAGTCCGACATTGTTTTTGCAAAGTTACACACCGATTCAATATTAATTTTAGTGACCTCCGACTGGCGTAACCGGGTGTCATTACTGCCGACATCACATTTCTTTTTGATTAAACCTTTATTTAATCCAATGAAAACCCATTGAGATCGAGGCCTCTTTTGTAAGGGTGACCTGGTCAACAAAGAGAGCAGCAGCACACGTTATAATTGACAAGCCAGACTACAACAATAAACTCTCTGGCATCCATCTGTCCCGGGAGACAATCTGGCAAAGAGAGTGTGGGACAACTCCATGCTGACTACCAACACCAAGATGAAAGTGTACCAGGCCTGTGTGCTGAGCACTCTCCTCTATGGCAGTGAAACAACCCTGTATTCCCATCAAGAACGCAGGCTGAATGGCTTCCATCTGCGCTTCCTCAGACGACTCCTGGGCATCACCTGGCAGGACTGTGTCCCAAACATCGAAGCACTGGCTCGGGCAGGAGCACCAAACTTGTTTGCCCTACTTAGCCAAAGACGGCTACGCTGGCTTGGTCATGTTGTCCGCATGGACGACGGCCGTATCCCCAAAGATATGCTGTACGGCAAGCTAGCGACTGGCTCCAGACCTACAGGACAGCCTGCACTACGCCACAAGGATGTCTGTAAGCCTGACCTCAGAGCGAGCAACATCCAGCCAATGGACCTGGAAACACCAGCAGCAGACTGTGACAGCTGGCGGCTTACCACCAAGAGTGGCATCCAGCTGGCAGAAGCGAGGAGGGAGGAGCATTGGGAAGAAAGGAGACTTCAACGACGACAGTGAGCAAAGTCAGCACCCACAGAAACAGGAAATTATACCTGCAGCACCTGCAACAGAGTCTGCCCATCCAGGATCGGGCTCTTCAGTCATAGCAGGCGCTGCAACCCAACTACCGACAACAATAAAGCAACCATTAAAATATGTACTATAACGCACACAATGCTATAATACCCTTGGCCGTATGAGCATTGTGTTCTTTATAATTTGCAGTTTTTTAAGTAATTATTAAGATCCTATTGTCTTATGTACAATTTGTACATGTTCAATAAAGCCCTTCTATCACTCAATCAAAAAGAATATTGACATTTTAACAGCATCTGCAGTAGTCCTTGAATGTGTGCATATATGAACTTTTGACATGAGCAGAAGTTGTGCAAATAAAGGAATATTTGTAGATTACCCTCTGCTTTTGCAGGTATGAATAAGACAAATTTAACTCAGCAGGAAGTTATCTTTGAGTTAGCGGACATTAGCTTGCATCCTAATGTATGCAAATTGTCTTGTAAATCAGTTCAGATGCGTATTAAGTTCCAAAAACTCCATTTTCAATTTTAGAATTGTTTATTTCTTGCTAGCTTTTCGTGATGTTCCAAAGTCATTCTGATGCCTTTTTCCTCTTCCACCAGTTTATGTGGTCCACCTTATGCTGGAGTTCTCCAAGTTGCTCTACAATGAGCCTTGTGAAAACTACAAGGAGAAAAATAATGCACAGAGAAAACTATAAATAATTACTTATAATACAGTAGTTTACTGACATCAGCAAGAAGATGCTGCCAAATGTACCTGTGAAGTCAGCAGGGGCAGCTCGGGCTTGCTGAGAAGACATACAAATAGAAAAAACAGAAAGGAATTAACCAGAATAAGAAAAGAAATAAGGCATCACAGCCATAAAAAATAAACAAATGTCAACTACACCCCAAGTTAGAAGAACCCCAGTGCAGTACGATGTTTATCCAGAGCGCCAGCAGCCCTGATTGTCCTGAATGTGTGATGTTCTCTCTTTCTTACTGTGTATCTATACGTCTTTAATGTTAGCTGACTTTCAGTCTCAACTTTTCTCCATCCTCAACTCTTGAAATGTGTGGATCCAAGGTACTGTGTTCATCTGTGTGTGTTAAATAGCTTACACTCAGGGTCAAGAGAGCCCAGTCTAATTGTTGTTATCCACAGAGGAAATTTTGCTAGTAAAATTTACTCTGCTGGGATAACATTTGATCCCAGTCTAAATAGCGTTAAATGTACTCTAGCACGGGGCTAAATCAACTCAACATAGTAAACCTAGTCAACATAAACTCAACTCTTTATTGGAGTAAAACCATTTGCATTGACGAGACAGTGTCACCGACCGAACGGTCCGCCCTAAAACTAGGCCCGCCCTGCCTTCACTGCGTGTGCGTCATCAGCCGCGGTTCACAGATTATCACCTCGTTTCTGCTTAAACCTGCACTCCAGTCATCATCTATCTCGGCGACAGATATCTGAAGCTCTTGTACAATCATTTCCACATAAATTCAGCATTATTTCATCAGAAAAGTCAGAGGAAGCGATCACAGCGCCACAGCTACATGAGCTGCTATCCATTTTAAAACTCAATTTGCGGCTGTAAAATCATCAGACACAACAGGGTTATTCCCTAATTTTACCCTTGGGCATGCTCAACAGCTTGAAACATGTTCAGCATGAAAACTTACTTTTGAAATACAATTTTTCTCCATTTTTTATTTGTTTATTTGTTTCCTATTCTTTTCAGCACTGCTTTACTAAAGGTTGTCCCAGTGGATATAGAAACCAGGATCCCTTTTGTGGATCCACCCATTTCCTGGTTGTTTGTATCACTTTAAAGTTCCTGTTGAAAAAGCTATTTATGGCCACCTTGCTCACATACAGTGAGAGTCGCGTGGCGACGAGATGCCGACATGGAAAGGAAGCGCGATCAGCGTGCATTTATGACAATAAATACACCGAGGCCGGTGTTCCTCAACATCCTCTGTGATTAGTCTTCAGAGGTAGAAAGCAGGTAGGGAAGTGAGACACAATGGCTTTCCTGTGACACCAAAGACCCTGAACACAGTGATAATCGGTTGAGATAAATAGGAAGTCGAACCTTCCTCCTCATGTTGTTTTCTCTCCTTTGAGAATTGTCTCCTACCAGGAAGGAGCTTGGAGGAAATGAGGAAAGTGACTAAGGAAATGAATTCAGTTCCACCAATAATGTTTTCCTCCCTCCAATCGATTGGGGAATCCCCAAAATGTCTGGCAGTAATGCAGCAACAAAAGCAAGAGAAATCCTGTTCTAAATGAAGGGAAGCATGTCACTAATGTTTGCTCATGCTCCTTGTTTTTCATCCGGTCAGCTGTCACATGGATCCTCCAGTCTTCCACAGCTGACAATTTTTCATAAAAGACTGTGCCAAGAAACCTGTTGCCTTTTGGAAAGCAAGACAACACAAGTGGAACTTTAGTGATGTCACAGTGCTTTCTTGACTCTACTGTAAAGCTCCGGTTGATTTCAGGAGTTTGGAATAATAAAGGGAAGACATAAAAAGACACCTACTCACCGTGGGTCACTGATTAACCTTCACGTATCACAATCACAGTAAGACAGGAAGCTTCAGAACAGTATGGATCTTGTTGCAAAAGTATTTGCATCACCAAACACCTTTGTCGAGCAAACATTTGGAGTAACTGTGGAATTTTGGGAGACTCAAATGAGGTACACTGCCTGCATTGTGGGGACATTCTGGCCATTTGGTATGCTTCTTTTGCCATGACCCAGCATGCAGCAGTTTTGTGTTGAGGACCCCAGCCAACGGAAAAGGAGATGCCCAAATATCACATGGCTGCAGCAGACAGATGGCTACTTTCAGGAGGTGGGGATGGAGGGATTATAGACGGAATGAGGAAAGAACAATGATGTGATGAAGGCTATAAGCAGAACATTATCTTAATAAAATTTTGACATCTGCAACAGGAGTGTGCGATGCTGTATTTTGTAATTTTGGGGATGGAGGGATTGTCTGCCTGGAGCCAGGGCAGTTCCACAGTGTCTTAGATTAATTCAATTTATTTCATTTATATTGCCCCAAATCACAACAAAGCTGCCTCAAGGCATTTCACACAAGTAAGGTCTAACTTTACCAACCCCTAGAGCAAGAACACAGGTGACAGTGGTAAGGAAAAACTCCCTCTGATGATTTGAGGAAGAAACCTCAAGTAGACCAGACTCAAAGGGGCGACTCTCTGGCTGGGCCATGCTACCGACACAACAGACAATACAAATGTACAGGGAATAAGTGAAGTGCGCAACGCATCTGCGCATGCTTGGGTCAAACAGGGGCAAAAATCCCAGCTACCACACTCACACCGCTCCCATTGAATTTCATATACAGTAGCATTAGCGGACTGTAAAAGTTAATGCTTACAGGGATTGTTTCAAAGGCTTTATGTTGGGAAAGTGTAGGAACACGGACCCACAACAGGGGGCGCAAATGAACGGACAATGGAGTAAGTCAAAATAACAACGCTTTACTGTTGTGAATGTGCACAACGAATACAACCAATCACAGCAATGGACAACAGTCAATTCACAAAAGTGTCGTGTGGGCAGGCTTGAAGATAGGAGACGCCTCTCCAAGGTAAGACCGGAACCACACGGCTTCCTCCGCCACAGGACCCCGGGAATACTGGAGCCGCCAAGTCCCGAACTCCCAGGTGGCCACTGCCTCCGCGTGTCGGACCTGGTACTGCTGGCGAGGAACAAAGGACAGTTAGATGGGGGCGCGTTTGCACCCAGGACTCCGAACAGCAGGGAAGTTACCTCCACCTCTCGTTGGAACAGTAATCCACAAACTAGCACAATCCAAAAAGATACACTCCGTAGCTTCGATACGTTACCTCTCTGGTAGAAACGATATCTCGGCAATGAGGTGGAGGTGCCGTCCTGCTGATATACCCCACAGATGATTGCCGTCAGCTGTCTCAGGTGATGGGTGACAGCTGTCACCGTAGCTGCTCACGCGAGGCGGCGGCGCCCTCTGGTGCCTGGAGCCCGCACTCCAGGCAGGGCGCCCTCTGGTGGTGGTGGGCCAGCAGTACCTCCTCTTCAGCAGCCCACACAACACTTTAAGCCTTAAGCGACGCATACAATAATGATAGGTGCGCAATGTGCTGTTTTCAAATGCTCAACTGGAATTTATAGGCTTGAAAGTTGGCTGAAAACACGATTGCAAAGCTCCGTTGAGTCCACACAAAGACGGAAAGAAGAAGAAATGTGGTTGTAAACCTCTGTTCATTCTACACAATGTCGCCACAGAAAAGAAAGATCCAGACGGACGTAAAAGACGGACTAAAATTG
The DNA here is from genome assembly GCF_902500255.1 of Thalassophryne amazonica. Taxonomy (NCBI): domain Eukaryota; kingdom Metazoa; phylum Chordata; class Actinopteri; order Batrachoidiformes; family Batrachoididae; genus Thalassophryne; species Thalassophryne amazonica. The sequence goes on from NC_047104.1 coordinate 14,040,255, forward strand.
TAAGTTTCTTGCACACATTTATTTTGTCAATATGCTGAAACCATGCCGCTGTTTTCGTGCATCGGCTTATAATAATAATAATAATAATAATAAATTTTATTTGTACCGCACTTTATATTTGAATGCAAATCTCAAAGTGCACATAAAACCAATAAAAGAGATAAGATAAAATTACAATACATCATACATACATTAGTTAAAAACTAGCTGTAAGCTTTTCTAAAAAGGAAGGTTTTTAATCCTTTCTTAAAAGCATCCACCGTCTGTGGGGCCCTGAGGTGGTCTGGGAGGGCATTCCACAGGCGGGGAGTAGCAGCCTCGAAGGCCCGGTCCCCCATGGTCTTGAGCCGTGTCCTGGGGGGGAGCAGGCGGTGCTGTTGGCCTGACCGGGTTCTGCCAGAGGTATGTGGAGTGAGGAGGTCAGTGAGGTAGGTGGGGACATCACCATGGAGACAGTGGTGGGTGTGCAGAAGGATCTTGTACTCTATACGGAAGTGAATGGGGAGCCAGTGGAGGGTGTGAAGGATGGGGGTGATGTACTTTTGACTGTAATGCCGCACCATGAATGACGTGATGCGTAATATTGTAAAATTGACATGTTCTATAAACAAACTGCATGCATGCACATATCATTGTATGTCTGTGAACTTATCAGCGCAAACGTGACACCAAAGAAGTTATATGTGAGACTCACCGTCAATGTCGTCATTATAAAGCCGGCGGAGTAGCGATTTCTCATCCCTGCTTAGCAAATATTCTGCAATATCCACAGTTTCAGTCTCTGGACTTCGTCTAACCATCTGTCAGTTGCCTTCAAGGGGTCAGAAATTTGTTTTTCTCCAACTATCAACGAGGACCGGTCATTTTCAACAGCGGCTCTCTCTTCGGCACTAACGGTAGTTTCTGCAACAATGCAGCACACGCAAGCACAGCCAGCTCTTCTTTCTGCTTCTATCCACTGCCGTACGTAGTCCTGGTTGTAACAGGCAATCCGCGGAGCTTTTTTGAACATTTGAAATGATCCAAATCACAGCACTCCTCACTGCTTTCTGCTACCATAGCTTGTGGGTTGGTAGTCGAACAATTTAGCCTACCCATAATGCACTGCGTGGCCTGAGATGCGCACTTTGATTATTTTGGGAGTCCATGCTGGTGTTCAGGACAGGAGGCTGGCTAGTGGGGGGGGGCACAGTATGCCAGTGTGCTAGCCATGTGGAAGGGAAAATAAAAGTCTCTACAGAATCTGACTTTTATTCACACAGTGACGCATTCCACAAAACAGGTGCATGATAAGAGAAAGCTCTGTGACCTGCAGACTTTTTATTCACGCTAACGCCAGCACCTTGTATGTGCTGGTGATGCATTAAGATGCATCACCAGCACATACACCCACACCTGACTTGATTGAAAAAATCAACAGTTTATGGCATATGTGCTTTTTCTCTATGCATTTAAAGCAGGTATATGTTATTTAGTTACTATAAAATATAAAAAAAACATGAACAAGTGTTCATAAACCTTGGAGATATGGTTTTGATGTAATCCAATATATCAGTGAGATCAGATTTAAAACAGATATGCAATAAATTCAATTTGAACTGGCACTCTGAACAAAGCCTGATATTATAACAAAGCCTTATATATATATATAAATTACATATTCGTTCCATTGAAAGAATGTAAAAACATTCATTATTTGTTTTATATAATGGCTAAAATAGATTGTTGTCATTTGATATTTTATTAATTTATAAACAACAGAAAAGGGACTTACATTTTGGTGTTCCACTGCTGCTAAAGTCCAAATTGTGATGTGTTGCCCGTTGATGCAGTGCACTGACTTCGGACTTCCATAAAAAATAAAAACAAAGACTTTGTGTAGTTCGTCAGTGCAGCCAAAAATCACAGCTTTTCAGCTTTTCATCTGAACAGCTCTTCATGCATCCAGATGGCTTACAGCAGAGTGGATTGTGTGTGTATATGTGTGTTACAAGAATTAGCACCGTCAGTTAGCTCAATCAAATTGTCATCTCGCTTGTGTTGTGTCCTGTACGTGTGTACGCACGCGCGCACTCACACAACTGGTCGGTGCTTGTACAGGCGTGTACTACAAAAAAAGACTTTACATCCTTAGTGCAGCGAAAAAAAAATCATGTCAGAAATTAGTCCAACTTTTCATTCTAATTTCTTGCTAACAAACTCCAGACAGCACAGTGGATTTGTGTGTGCATGTGCACGCATGTGTGTGTGTGTGTGTGTGTGTGTGTGTGTGCAGAGTGCAATGGTACCAAACGTATGGAACCAAATTTGTACTCTAAATGGAACCAAATTGCACTCTAAATGTAACGCAAAACAAATGGGACGAATAATCCATGTCATGTGACATACAAAGCACCAATCAAATGACAAGGATCCACTCAGCCATTATATAATGTGGAAGTCATTATCATGCATTACCAAATCATTATCAAAGCACTTTTGCATTATCAAATAATGCAGAAAGACTGAGCAGCAATGCAACACCTACTATACCCTCAGTTGCTCTGTGTCCGTGTGTGTGTGTGTGTGTGTGTGTGTGTGTGTGTGTGTGTGTGTGTGTGTGTGTGTGTGTGTGTGTGTGTGTGTGTGTCACCCACGCCCAATCTGACTCTTGCAGTGAGTTTCAAGCTTAATAGTACAGTCAGTCTTGCTTCAGATGCATGATGTTGGTGGGTCTGGTATTGCTCCAGTATGCAAAATTGGGGCAAGACAATGCAAGAAATTAAGGTGACACTCCTGTATGTTTCAAATATGCCTCTCCACTCTTGCTACTGCTACACTCACCTGCCTTGCTGGCCACTATGTTAATTCTATAGCAACCGATGTGGATAAGATGGAAAATAAAGATTGCCACATGGACACACAAATTGGACATGGTCACTTGTTATATATTATGAGGACAATCAACCAGTGAGATCAGATTTGAAGCACATTATTGCATATGTGAGACTGCCAGTCTCAAGAATGCCTTTATTGTTGTCTATGCCTGTTCTCTTGTCTTTTTTGCTTTGCAGTAAACTTGCACTTGAATAATTGATCATTAAGTCAGATAGAAGTTTTATTTATTTCAGAATAATGCAAGCTAATTTGTGCTGAGATATGTGGTCAGGGTATGACTGCAGTCCTTTAAAAATAAGTCCTCAGCTCATGTGTTTCCTCTGACAAAGCCCCATGGGAGAAGACATCCGTGCTGATTTATTCACATCTGAAGACACACCCACACTGACCTCACTGTGCAGGAGGTGGGTCCGCATTTGCGTGCAGGGTGTACTGTATGTACACAGTGTTTAATGCACTTCCTTCCTGTTCCAACAGCATCTCCTTTCCCTCCCACACATACCTGAGACAACCAACGAACCGACAAATTCATGGAATTACTTCCCACTTTTACCCTGCAGCCCTTTAGCTACCTTTATCTTCTCTAAGCCTTCCCAACTCCTTGATGCACACACACACACACACACACACACACACACACACACACACACACACACACACACACACACACACACACACACACACACACACACACACACACACACACACACACACACACACACACAACTCTGATCAAACAAAAGGAAGTCGACATCTTTACGACAGTGTGGAGGCATCACAAACTGTCACCTGGTTTACACAAAAAGTCCTGCAGTAATGAGCTTCACGGATGTGTGACAAACACCAATGCTGCTGTCAGTCTGAACATCAGGTGTGGAAGTTAGTTCTGAGGTATCGGGTCTGACACCCGCTGTTTAGTAATTAAAAATTTGGTGAGGTCACAAAGCACGTTACCATGGTAAATATTCATGAGTTGATTGAAATGAGGCATTTTATAGATGTTCTGAAGGGAAATACTGAATAACTGCAACTTGTCCTTTCCATGCAAGCCTAAAAAAGATGAACACCCCCTTTTCTACTTTTTTTTTACTTATAGCCCAGGTTCATAGCCTTAATAGTGTGCATATCATGAATGCTTGGTCTTGTTGGATTTGTGAGAATCTACTGAATCTACTGGTACCTTGTTTCCCATGTAACAATAAGAAATATACTCAAAACCTGGATTAATCTTTTTAGTCACATAGCACTACTATTATTCTGAACACTACTGTATATGGCTTTGATAAAATCACAAAATTAAAGAAAGATTAAAACAATGTATAAAACCTGCCATAAAACAGCCTAAAATACAGTTGTATGTAAATGTTTGGGCACCCCTGATGATTTCCATGATTTTCCTTTATAAATCATTGGTTGTTTGGATCAGTAATTTCAATTAAATCTATCATATAGTAGACAAACAAAGTGATATTGAGAAGTGAAATGAAGTTTATAGGATTTACAGAAAGTGTGCAATAATTCTTTCAAGAAAATTAGGCAAGTGCATTCTTCTTTACAAAACATCTCAGGTTTGTTGGTTTTCGACCATGTACAGCCCGCTTAAAATCACACCACAGATTGTCAATAATATTCAGGTCTGGGGACTGAGATGGCCATTCCAGAATGTTGTACTTGTTCCTCTGCATGAATACCTTAGTAGATTTTGAGCAGTATTTAGGGTTGTTGTCTTGTTGAAAGATCCAGCCCCGGCGCAACTTCAACTTTGTCACTGATTCATGAACATTGTTCTCAAGAATCTGCTGATATTGAGTGGAATCCATGTGACCCTCAATTTTAACAAAATTCCCAGTACCTGCACAGGCCACACAGTCACACAGCATGATGGAACCACCTCCAAATTTTACTGTAGGTAGCAAGTGTTTTTCTTGGAATGCTGTGTTCTTTTTCAGCCCCTTGTTATGTCCAAATAACTCAATTTGAGTTTCATCAGTCCACAGCACCTTAAACTAAAATGAAGCTGGCTTGTCCAAATGTGCTTTAGCATACCTCAAGCGACTCTGTTTGTGGTGTGTACGCAGAAAAGGCTTCCTCTGCATTACAGCGTCATGCAGCATGTCTTTGTGCAAAGTGTGTTGTATAGTTGAACGATGCACAGAGACGCTATATGCAGCAAGGTCATGTTGTAGATATTTGGAGCAGGTCTGTGGGTTGATTGTGACTGTTCTCACCATCCTTCGCTTCAGGTTATCTGAGATTTTTCTCAATTGTGTGTTCCAATAATTAGTGCTAAATGTATTCAGATCAGTAAAATGACAAGGGTGCCCAAATTTATGCACCTGCCTAATTTTGTTTAAATAATTATTGCACACTTTCTGTAGATAGTAGAACCTTCATTTCACTTGTCGAATATCAATGTGTTCATCTGCTGTATGATATATTTAACTGAAATTTCTGATCCAGACAACCAATGATTTATAAAGGAACATCATGAAAATTATCAAGGGTGCCCAAACTTTTGCATAGAACTGTATAACACTATAAAGTTCACAACCCTATAAAACATATAGCACTTTTCTCAGACCAAGGTCACAAAGTGCTTCACATGATATAAATAGACAATAAAAATCAACACATACAAATATAAAACAGTCAAGTAATTGAAACTAAAATGGCAGTTTGACAAAATGTGTCTTTTGCTGCTGTCTAAAAACATCCACAGAATCCAGTGAGCGAAGGGAACAGGGAAGCTCATTCCAGAGATGAGGTGCCACAGCCTTAAAGGATCTGTCCCCTCGAGTTTTGAAACAAGTACGTGGAGCCATCAGCAGGTTCTGATTGGAAGACCTTCATATAGACTTTGAAGGATTAAGTCAAAACTACTTCATGGATTCTTGCCAAATTTGCACCACAGATACATATGGAATACTCCATTAAATTTTGTAGGTGATCCGGATCTTGATTCAGATTCTGTATCAACATTTCTCTTTATGAAAGAACGTGCGGGCAGAGTCGCATGTCGGGCTGGACCCGACCGGGGGGGGTCGCGGCAGGAAAAACACCTCCGTTGGAAATCTTAACGGGCAAGTTGGAACATGCCCAAGCTGTTAAACAATTTCTCAGTTACTCACTTGTTGAAAGCCATCAAAAGCCGCCTGAATTTTACAAATGGTTTTCAACACGGAGGTGTTTTTCTGGTCGCGGCGCACACAGATTTGCGTCGTCGTCACGGAAACGACTCTGCGAATTTGCGCGCACGTTCTTTCATTACAAAATGACCTTTAACAGTGGAATGTCCACATAAACTCCTCATGCCGGCCTCTTCTGAATCTTCTCTGTTCTCTCACGACGTCCTGGGTCAACAGAACCTTAAATTAGGATGATTTCAGCTCGAAACAGCCAGACAACGTCGCCTGGGAGCGCTGCGCGACGTCCCGCTCCATGGGAAGTCCTTACACCGACAGAAACACCCCATAATCTCTCATCAGCCGTTAAACTTTTCACAGAAAACCAGCTTAATTTCTCGAATAGTGTCCACTCGGATATTCCTCACAGGTCCAGAAAAAATTTTGATAAAGCAACGCGCGCCGTCTCGAGCTGCATGTGAAACAAAGGAATTCAGTCGAGAGGGCGGGACCATATCTCACTCAAGGCCTGCCCACAGGGAAATGACGTCACCGACACGCGTGAAAAAACTCACGCATGCGCACGAGGGTTCAAGCATGATTGGTGTAATCGCATGTCATTCAAATCCATATAGTTAAAAAAAAAAATAAAAGGGTCGGTTTATTATCTAAGAGACCTCGTATAGGCTTTGAAGGATTATGTCAAAACTACTTCACATATTCTCATCAAATTTGCACCACCAATAGATATTAGGGCATGTAAGGATCCACTGAATTTTGGAAATGGTCCGGATGTCAGAAATCTCTGATTGGAAGGAATATGGGGGAAAAAAACAAAGAAAGCATACACTCCTTCATTCTCAGTCAAAATTATTATTATTTTTATTTATTTTTATTATTTATTTATAGAAACCAATTTGTGTCTGTCTATAAAAGACAATGAGTCAAAGACAAAGTAAAGGCTCTCTGATGAAATGCAGCTCGAAGTAAAAATAGATCTGCTTTTCTCTCTTAAACAGGGTGCAAAAAGAACAGAAACTGTGAGGATCTGCTTCATCAGGTCAGATGACAAAAATAGTTCAGAAGCAACAGTGCTGAAGGAAAACAATAATAACAGTTAAAGGTGCTGTCACACTGTAATGTATTGAGTAAATAAATTAATAATGGACTGTAATAATCTGGAGGCAAATATTGGTTAATCAGTCAGTCGGTCTTTGCTGGATTTGGAGCTCTGATGGATGCATGATACTACATTTCTACTAGCAAGGCGAAGAGCCACATTCAGCAGAATGATTTTCCCAGTTTCAACACATACAAGCATGCTGGGATTCGTAAAGGTCTGAACTCAAATGTGGCTAGAATCTGACTTCCTCTGGGCCATGGTCACACTTCCTCATTACATTTGTGCACTGACAGCATCCTTTCCACTGTGTCAGGATTTGGTGCAACTGCAACAGTGAGGACAGCAAACAACCTTCTTATCTGCAACGTCTTTTTGCCAAGAAAAAATGACGTGCGCTCTGATGTCCACATAATAATGCACATAATAATGTTTTCTTGAGTCTGACTTTTGCTAAATGAAAAGCCTTGCTGCATGTTGGTGCATCAGGAAGTCTCCTCTCTCCCCTCATACTGAATTCACACCCTGTGCCAGAGGTTTAGCCAATCAGAAGCCCAGTCTGAAGTATCAAACCACAGGATATGAATGTATGAGTATCATAGAAGTAACAACAAAGTAGAGGACGGAAAAGATAAACAAGTGTCCAGTCACTGGAGAAGCTCCACATCTGATGTCTGCTCAAAGTTTTAAACACGCACATATCTTTCCGACAGACTTGCCAGGCATCAGCTGTCAGGGAACTCTAAGGACTGAGAAAAGGACTTTTGCAGGACATAAACATGTGCTAAGTTGCCCAAATGACCGAGGAGCTGTCATGGGGTTTGTACAAATGCCGTGGCAGTGGAACTGGCACAGGTGGCAGGGCGACCCAGGTGCAGTAGCACATGCACAGCTCTGCTTGCTGCTTTTTTTGTTGCTCTGTCTGCCATTTGCCACTCTATTTCCTGTTCAGCATGCAACTCTGCTTGCCATTTTGCCTGCTGCTCTGCTTTCTGCACTACTTGATGCTGTGATATTCCATGAGATGCATTGAAGAATCAGCATTGGCATTGGTATCCAGGTTCGTAAAGATCTTCATGGCACAGCTGTTTACCTTCAGGCTGATTTGTACTTCACACAGATGCAGATTTGTTTGACTCTGTGATGGACTGACTGTCTGTGTGTCTGGGAATCCAAAGAGATTGAACTTCAGTGATGAAATCATAATCGCCACTGCAATGCTATCGTCCAGAAACCCATTTACTTTTTCACATCCTGTAGCAATCACTTATCAGACCTTCATCATTCTTGTTTTTTTAAGTCAATTTCTCTCTGACAAACTCATGCTGAATCTAAACAGATTTCTTTGTGTGATCACTGAAGGGTTTTCACACTTACTTCCCCCTACTGTTTAAGGAGTCATCCATCTGGTTGTTTGACATTACTCTGGAAATTATGACATTACTCTGGAAATTATCCAAGCAGTCAGACCCAAAATGTCGTGTCAGGGTCTGTCTACATTGAGTATATGTTTCAGTCTTTTTAAAGTGAAAATCAAATCAAATCAATTTCATTTATATAGCGCTAAATCACAACAAACAGTTGCCCCAAGGCGCTTTATATTGTAAGGCAAAGCCATACAATAATTACAGAAAAAACCCCAACTGTCAAAACGACCCCCTGTGAGCAAGCACTTGGCGACAGTGGGAAGGAAAAACTCCCTTTTAACAGGAAGAAACCTCCAGCAGAACCAGGCTCAGGGAGGGGCAGTCTTCTGCTGGGACTGGTTGGGGCTGAGGGAGAGAACCAGGAAAAAGACATGCTGTGGAAGAGAGCAGAGATCAATCACTAATGATTAAATGCAGAGTGGTGCATACAGAGCAAAAAGAGAAAGAAACACTCAGTGCATCATGGGAACCCCCCAGCAGTCTAAGTCTATAGCAGCATAACTAAGGGATGGTTCAGGGTCACCTGATCCAGCCCTAACTATAAGCTTTAGCAAAAAGGAAAGTTTTAAGCCTAATCTTAAAAGTAGAGAGGGTGTAAATAAGCCCTAAAAACTATATAGATTATTAGCAAGGCTCTCCACAGAATTTTTGAGCATGATGGTGCTAGAGGTCACGTCATGGATGGGAGTAGCATGCCCTTCATTGGGGAGAAGCACCAGCATTTTGCCTTTTTCAAAAACCAATGAAAGCCATTTCCTGCACCTTCAGCTTTGCATCTCATCTAAAATTACAAACAAAGGCCTTGTTCACAAAACTTTTTCAAAAGGTGTTCCATCAACATGACACAGGTTGAAAAAAGAGTGTAGTATAGATACCAGGCTTGTATGTGGTGTAACACTCCCACAAAAAAATGGAGAAGATGTGGTGCATGCACATAACCGGTGTAAGGAACTAATCAATGTAGCAGCAGAAGTGAGAACTTTCCCAAAAAAATGAAACCTTTTACTCTGAACTGTTGCTTTCAGTCTGATTTATCATTACACCCCATTGAAAACTGCTGTCCACTTAGGACGCTCTTGTTTTAGAAGACGATGCATGGAAATGCTTTAATCTATTGTGGAAATTGCTTGTGAATAAATGTAACGGAGGCCAGCAGGTGTTGTTGTGCAGATGTAGTTAGTAAATCTCACTCCCAACAGCTCAAAAGGATTCTCTGGTCACATGGCCAGAGCCCTGGGGTTTAGCCTTCTGGTTAGAGAGTCCGACTCCCATGCTGGAGCTTGTGAGATCGCGTCCTGAGGGGAGCGAATGGGCGGAGTCAAAACAACACAACGCAGAGTGCAGCCGCTACATAAAGGCAGAGTGGAGGCCTTTTTCAAGAAGTCCCAATAATGACACACAGCACAGGCTAGCATTGTGCTGTGTGATAAAGCTGAACATTTTAGAGTGACCTTTTATTGTGGCCAGCCTAAGGCACACCTATGCAATAATCATGCTGTTTAATCAGCATCTTGATATGCCACACCTGTGAGGTGGGATAGGTTAACTCAGCAAAGGAGAAGTGCTCATTAACAAAAATTTAGACATACTTGTGAATAATATTTGACAGAAATAGGTCTTTTTGTATATATACAAAATAAAACGAAAAATGGTAGCAAAAACAAAAGTGTTGCATTTATATTTTTGATCAGTATATGTAGTAGGATAAAAAGGAGTGTGAAAGTCTTTACCTAAGGTAACTATATCTAGAAGTTGACAGTGTAGCCTTCTTTTCAACTGCTTAGTTTTTAGCTGCCTTTTCTTTCAGCTTCTCCCATTAGAGGATGTTGAGGCAACATCATGTAATTTGTTTATTTTGTTTCTTGTTTTTATTGTCGCCTACAGTATTCAATACTATTCAATACTTTTAAGTCACTTTATTCAAAAAAAAAAAAAAACATTGAAACTTGAAGCGACTGCAGTTTCAGTATCAATACAAGATCAGTTCAGCCACTGGATTTAGTGCACAGCACTGCTGCATGCATGAGACTCAAAATACCAGATGAATCACATACATATGCCCTCATTTGGTGCTCTGGAATTTGCATCATTAAAACAAAGACCATAATTTTACTGTGGACAGCAATCCCTACGTGCACAGAAATACTGAGTGTCACATCTGAAGCACCTCTGGAGTAAACTGTTCTGTCAGCACCTCTTGGCATGCAGACAGTCACTGTGCTGTGATGTGCCACCAAATGGTCAGTCAGCATGTCGTCAGTTGTGTTTGTTGTCTTAACTTGGAGGCACGACAGTGGTGTTGATGTGAAAACCTTTGTCCACCCACTCCTCCCTGCCTGCATTTTCTTCTTCACCTTTCTACCACACTCTCTGTTAGGCTGAGGGCAGTTAACCCAAAGCATTTAAGCTCCTCTACCTTCACCAGCTGCACTCCTTGCAATCTTACTACTGTGCCATGCCCTCACTCACACACGTACTCCCTCTTTCTCTGACCGATTTTCATTCCCTTTCTTTGTACTGAGTATCTCCACATCTCCAGCCTCATCTCAACCTGATTCATACCCTCACTATAGATCGCAGTGTCATCCTCATGTACATGGAGCCTCCTGTCTGATCTCATTAATCAACCTGTCCCTCATCAGCCCAAACAAGAAAGAGCTCAGAGCCCATCCCTGAAGCAATCTGTACCACAACTCTTCTCGTGGCACTCTATTGTAAGCACGCAATGCAACTCCTTCTGGCCTTCTCTGTACTTCTCCATCAGTACTCTCAGAGCAAACATTGCATATGTAGTGCTCTTTGTCAGCATGAAATCATATTGCTGCTGGGATATCTGTAAATTGTTTAATTTTTATAGTCTGTCAGGGACTACAGATGGATATTAGCCCATGGCTATAATCTGACATATTTACACTTTATGTGTTCATTAATATGTGTTGTCCCTTTTAAATAAATGAAATGAAATATCTTCACCTTTTTTTTCTAATCTTAACTTCTACTACTCTTTCCCATAACTTCATGCTGTGAATGGACAAATTTATGCCTCTGGAGTTACTGCAACTGCACATCAGCCTTGTTCTTAAAAATCAGAACCAGCAACCCTCCACTTATCAGGCACGTTCCATTGCCATTTCTCCTCATCATACCTGTACCACTGCTGCTATTCCATTGGACCAACTGCCTTTGGACCAACTGCCTTTCCAGTCATCATCCTTTTCATGTGTCCTCACTTCATCCTTCATTCTGACACACTTTGAAATTCAGTCTTTCCACACTGTCCTACCTTCTCTCTTGCTCATTTTCCTCATTCATTGTTTCATCAAAGTAGTTTGTTCAGTCCATTAACAGACGTACACTGTACGTTCGCTTGAGTGTGAACTGGCTCATAGTAAGTCCCTTCGGCTGCTCCCTTGTTTGCACTTGGGGTCGCCACAGCAAATCCAAGGTGGATCTGCATGTTGAATTGGCACAAGTTTTACGCCGGATGCCCTTCCGGACGCAACTCCACATTACATGGAGAAATGTGGCAGGGGTGGGATTTGGACCCGGAACCTTCTGAACTGAAACCAAGCACATTAACCACTTGGCCACCACTGGCTCATACCATTAATATATGCCATTTTTCATATTAAGTCAGTTGTCTGCCTGGGTGGTTGCTGTCCAGGAGCTAAAGCAGTTCAATGGTGTGCTGAATGAGATAATACTCTGCATGCTCCCAGACCTGACCTGACCTTGCATTAAAGTTGAAAGCCAACACTGCAGGCATATTGTGGATTTTTTGTTTTTAATTTCACCTCCATTGTGGTGGTGCATCAAGGCAACATTACAAAAAACAATAAAGTAACTGTCCAAATACTTATGGACCTGACTGTTTAAATTTGGTGCCAACGCTTCATAGCTGAGACAAAGCAGAACACCATAATCTATACAATGTATTCAGCTGTTACAATTTATAATTTTCATTTAGATGTACAAGTTAAAGTATTCCTGTGTCAGTGGATTTACTTTTCATTTTAAAAAAAGAACAAATACAGTGTTTCCTGCCACATTGGCAGCGTGAGGCCGCTCCTAAAGTGACACACCTGTTTTGCACACATGCACACAGTGTGTTGCAGATACACATAATACAATGTGGGACTTGCGGGGGAGTATGGAATGAATGGTGACACATTCCAAAACGGTGAGAACGATCAGGTAGCTGCTCCCTGTGTGTATGTGTGTGTCATTGTGTGTGTGTGTTTGTGTGTGTGTGTGTGTGAGAGAGTGAGAGCGACACCACATCATCTAACTGTGGATCAGGGATTTTACAGAGTAAGTCTTGCATGCGGCTCACACCAAGTGTGTCTGATCTAATCCTGCAGGGTTGAAGATCAATAAGTCACAATAAAGCCGCGGAAATCAGCCCAAGCACTGGTTGATCCGGCTGCCGTCTTATCATTAACCACAGCGACACTGCTGTCAGTGCTCCACAAAGTTTTTTAACATCAGCAAATAAAACCCACTGTGATTCTCAAAAGCACAGACAAACCTGTTCCAACAGGATTTAGTTACTAAAAATGAGTTTGTCCTGCGAAAGCTGCTAAATTCTTTGCACTCCACATTAATGAGCGACACTTGTTCAGCTCAAATCTCTTGTTGTCAAATACCATATTTTCCAGAGTCCCACCACAGTATAAATTGTACCTGTTAAAAAATGCCTCTTGAAGAGGAAAATACATACATAAATTGTACCAGAGTCTAAATCACACTGTGAGTGTAAATTGCACCTTTTTTCCCCCTGCATTATCAGATCTTTAATTTGGGTTTGGCCCTGCGATAGACTGGTATCCTGTCTAGACCCTATGACTGCTCCATACAGGCTCCAACCCCACTGTGACCCTTCTTGATTGGAGTAAGCGTGTATAGAAAATAATTGAATAATTTGGGATTTTTGTGCATTGTTTTGTGGACTTTTTATTATTGGCATTTATTCTTTTATTACGCTGGTCAACACAATTTTTCTTGATGGAGTTTTTCAATGGATTTTGGGTAATTTGGGGGCACTGAATAATAGTCTTGGTCTTGGCCATGATTGAGTTTGGAGTCTGACTGTTTGAGGCTGTAGATAGGTGTCTTTTATAGAGATAACAAGTTCAAAAAGGTGCCATTAATACAGGTAACAGGTGGAGGACAGAAGAGTTTCTTAAAGAAGTAGTTACAGGTCTGTGAGAGCCAGAAATCTTGCTTGTTTGTGGTTGACCAAATACTTATTTCCCACCACAGTAAGTAAGTAAGCCCCTTTGGCTGCTCCCTTGTTTGCACTCGGAGTCGCCACAGCAAATCCAAGGTGGATCTGCATGTTGAATTGGCACAGGTTTTATGCCGGATGCCCTTCCTGACGCAACTCCACATTACATGGAGAAATGTGGAAGGGGTGGGATTTGAACCCGGAACCTTCTGCACTGAAACCAAGCAATTAACCACTTGGCCACCACCCCTGCACTTATTTTCCACCACAATTTAGAAATAAATTAAAAATCCTACAATGTGATTTCCTGGATTTTTTTTTCTCATTTTGTCTCTCATAGTGATGAAAATTACAGACCTCTCTCATCTTTCTAAGTCGGAGAACTTGCACAATCAGGGACTGACTAAATACTTGTTGACCCCACTGTGTGTATATATATATATATATATATATATATATATATATATATATATATTCGAGTTGAGAAGTTGAAGAACTTAGGATTGTCAGGACTGTATATTTCCCTTTGATCAAAGCTAATTGTTGTAAAGAATCTCATCACACAGAAGCAGGTGAAAACATGACGTCCTGAGCAGAGACCAACAATGTGAACTGAGTTAACAGTAAAGAGACAGGACATGTAACTCAAGACACAATCGGCTGTTCAGAGAATCATCAGAGTACGAGAAGTTAAATAAGTTATAAGGAGTCGGTGCAACCAAACAAGCATCTCCTGATGAGTGGAGTGGAATGAAGGTGTGTGTGTGTGTGTGTGTGTTGGGGGTGGGGGCAGTACAAACAAAAGTTCTGAATAGCCTGGCTTTCTCCGTCCACATAAAAGACAGCGAGCGAGTGAAGGAGGGATGAATAGGAGAAAGCAAAGTGAGACAGGAGGCTGTATGCTGCTGTGGCACGCAGCCTGTGAATTACCACAGCAGATGGTGAGTGTGTGTGTGTGTGTGTGCGTGTGTGTGTGTGTGTGTGTGTGTGTGTGTCTGTGTGTGAAACACAAAGGGCCCAGGAAGTGGAGGATGAGTGGCGTACAGAGGCGCGAGCGACAAGCCCTCTTGTCAATCACAGCCCTTTGCTGGCTGTGTGTCTTGTGACTGGACAGACTGTGTGCTGCTGTCACTCAGACCTCAGATCTCATTTCCACAGCTTGTATCCCCAACCTTGTTGTTTTGGTCATTACCCAAAGTTCATGACTATAGGTGAAGACAAGAGTGTAAATCATCTGGTAAATTGAGAGTCTTACCTTCTGGATCAGCTCGTTTTCACCATGATTGTCCAGCACAGAGTCTGTAAAGCATCAGATGCAGCCCCAATATGTCTATTGTTCTAAGACAAGAGTCCACTCAATTACCCCTTTGAGGTCAGTGGATGTGCTGGCACACCCAGCTTATGTTTCTAATAATAAATCAGTGACAGAACATCACAGATAATTTATTCGACCACTTCCTGAAACTACAGAATGTCACCTCTTGTTTCAGTCCCTGTTCTTGATGATTTTTGCCTCAGAACCAGTTGAAGAGCTTGGACGAGGACACATGGGTCTCTCTCTCTCTCTCACACACACTCTGCCTGCTGCTTCAATAGTCTCATTTAGAGTGCACCACCACTCTGTTCAGGAGTCTGATGAATTTATACAACCACTAAGCCCTCATAAATACTACAAAAATGGTCCTATTACCCTGAAAACTCCCCAGTGGAACAAATGAGCATTTTTGTGTGAAGGACTTTCCACTTTTCATCCAGTGACAAATATTTTTGGACCTTTCTGCATAGAGGGAAGACAGAAAACATTGCACAGGAAATAATGAGTGATGTTATTTTTCATTTATTTAAATTGATATGCAATTCCTTCATATATTACAGTACTTTTGCAAGCCAAAGACTTTGGTAAACCCATTCCCAGCACCAAAAGAATTTCTTCACATGAGTAAAGTTGTATTTTCAAGAAAGATTTGAAGAATTTTCAAAAAATGCATTTCATTGTTTCAAATTTAGAGACAAAATATGTCTACCATATCTGTGCATCAGGAGACTCTTGGCATTCCATGTGAAATTCTGCCTGAAGAAGGTGTGGATGGATGCATGAGAACACACTCAGTATTATGGTCATCGGAAAGCCCACTGCTATGGGGCTATTATTGTAACTTATGCATATAGCAATCTGTGTGTGTGCATATTTTGATCTCTCTGTGTGTGTGTGACAGATCCACAAATGCATATAGCAATCTGTGTGTGTGCAAAAGTATTTGCAAATGGATATTTTGATCTGTATGTGTGTGTGTGTGTGTGTGTGTGTGTGTGTATCCGTGTGTCTGTGAAAATCAGGCCACTCGATTGGATGTGTTCTTACACATGACTTTTGCTACAGTTCTGCCGTGTTAGATTTGTTAATGTGTGTAGCGATTTGTGTGTGTGTGTGTGTGTGTGTGTGTGTGTGGAGACTTGTCTGTGCGCCTCCACCAGAGGGCGGAAGCACCAATGACATCGCTCAGCACTGTCGTTTTAAGCCTGGCTGGTCTCTCGAAGAGATACACATTTGCAAATGGTTTTCCTACAATAATGGCCCCATAAATGTCCAAAAGACAAATGTCGGGCTGGAAAAGACGAGACAGTTTTCCAAGTCAACGATGCAGCGGTGTATTGTTTATGCTGGACACACAGCATAAAACACACAGCTTTGTTTCCGCACCGAGACCATCCACCAATCACAGACGAGGACTCACACAGTGTAATTTGCATGCAGTATCTATAAATGAACGGTTATCAAAGCCAAAACCTCATTTGTTTCATCACCTGCAGACTGCATTACATTTGCAAATACTTTTGCTACAATAATGGCCCCATAGCCATTAAATATTGTTGATTGATTGAGTTTATTTTGTAAAAGCAAAATAAACAAAGATTAAAACTGACTCTGTACATACAGTAGTGTTCAGAATATAGTAGTGCTATGTGACTAAAAATATTAATCCAGGTTTTGAGTATATTTCTTATTGTTACATGGGAAACAAGGTACCAGTAGATTCAGTAGATTCTCACAAATCCAACAAGACCAAGCATTCATGATATGCACACTCTTAAGGCTATGAAATTGGGCTGTTAGTAAAAAAAAAGTAGAAAAGGGGGTGTTCACAATAATAGTAGTGTGGCATTCAGTCAGTGAGTTTGTCAATTTTGTGGAACAAACAGGTGTGAATCAGGTGTCCCCTATTTAAGGATGAAGCCAGCACCTGTTGAACATGCTTTTCTCTTTGAAAGCCTGAGGAAAATGGGATGTTCAAGACATTGTTCAGAAGAACAGCATAGCTTGATTAAAAAGTTGCTTGGAGAGGAGAAAACTTATGCGCAGGTGCAAAAAATTATAGGCTGTTCATCTACAATGATGTCCAATGTTTTAAAATGGACAAAAAAAAAAACAGAGACACGTGGAAGAAAATGGAAAACAACCATCAAAATGGATAGAAGAATAACCAGAATGGCAAAGGATCACCCATTGATCAGCTCCAGGATGATCAAAGACAGTCTGGAGTTACCTGTAAGTGCTGTGACAGTTAGACGCCTGTGTGAAGCTAATTTATTTGCAAAAATCCCCCACAAAGTCCCTCTGTTAAATAAAAGACGTGCAGAAGAGGTTACAATTTGCCAAAGAACACATCAACTGGCCTAAAGAGAAATGAAGGAATATTTTGTGGACTGATGGGAGTATATTGTCAAGAGGTGGGAACATTGATAAAGTGCTATGCCAAAGGGAATTGTTTTGGATCCATACCGTGGATGCCCTACACCCTAAAGGCTTAAATGTAGACTTTGACATGAGTGTCATGTTATGATTGGAGGTTTACCTTTTTGTTTAGTCTTGAAACTGCAGTTTAAGAAGTTGTTGCTGATGTTTCTGCAGTTTTCTTGAACTTATACTGCTTGTATGTATGTGTGCTGACATGTAAATATATTGTTTTTTGTGGAGGGTAATTCTTTCTTGGTGTATTGGTGTAGATTTAATGCCTAGCTACCTTGGGTAGAGGAATTATGAAAACAGGAAGAATGGGAAGAACTACAACTCCCATTACACTTGGACTACAACTCATCGGTGCAGGTGTTACTGAACACCTAATGAGTCTTAATTGATATGTGTGTTGTACAACCCCTGGCAATAATTATGGAATCACCGGCCTCTGAGGATGTTCATTCAGTTGTTTAATTTTGTAGAAAAAAAGCAGATCACAGACATGACACAAAACTAAAGTCATTTCAAATGGCAACTTTCTGGCTTTAAGAAACACTATAAGAAATCAAGAAAAAAATTGTGGTAGTCAGTACCGGTTACTTTTTTAGACCAAGCAGAGGGAAAAAAATATGGACTCACTCAATTCTGAGGAATAAATTATGGAATCACCCTGTAAATTTTCATCCCCAAAACTAACACCTGCAACAAAAATCAGATCTGCTCGTTAGTCTGCATCTAAAAAGGAGTGATCACACCAAGTGGACTGACATGAAATATGGCTCCAACACGAGAGATGTCAATTGAAACAAAGGAGAGGATTATCAAACTCTTAAAAGAGGGTAAATCATCACGCAATGATGCAAAAGATGTTGGTTGTTCATAGTCAGCTGTGTCTAAACTCTGGACCAAATACAAACAACATGGGAAGGTTGTTAAAGGCAAACATACTGGTAGACCAAGGAAGACATCAAAGCGTCAAGACAGAAAGCTTAAAGCAATATGTCTCAAAAATCAAAAATGCACAACAAAACAAATGAGGAACAAATGGGAGGAAACTGGAGTCAGCGTCTGTGACCGAACTGTAAGAAACTTCCATGGACGCCCACCAAAAGCGCTGCCTGACCACTGCCACGGTCCTTCGCACCCCTGGGTGACAGGAGAGCTTGGACCCATGACAGACGTCCAGGACAGCAGCTCTGGCTTCTGGTGGGACATAGAGTTTGTTCCTATGGCCTGTCCCCGGGTCCAGGTTCAGTGTCAGGGCCTCCCGGACGGTCTTCTCCACGTCCCAGGTGAGGGCTGCCACGATAGTGGACTCGGGGATGATAGGTTCCGGTGGATCTGACAGCTCGACCTTGAGCTCTTCTTCATGGACCCGGGACAGGGCGTCAGATCGCTGGTTCTTAGTCCTGGGACGGTAGGTAATCCGGAAGTCAAATCGCCCGAAGAACAGTGACCAGCGGGCTTGCCTGGGGTTCAGACGCTTGGCGGTCCGAATGTACTCCAGGTTCCGATGGTCCGTGAAAACTGTAAATGGTACCGCAGCTCCCTCCAACAGGTGTCTCCACTCCTCAAGAGCCTCTTTCACCGCAAGAAGTTCCCGATTGCCAATGTCATAGTTCCGCTTCGCCGGGGTCAACCTGCGGGAAAAATAGGCACATGGATGGAGAACCTTGTCAGACTCCCCGCTCTGGGACAGCACGGCTCCTATCCCTGAGTCAGAGGCATCCACTTCAACAACAAACTGGCGATTGGGATCGGGCTGCACCAGAATGGGTGCAGATGAGAACCGACGTTTCAACTCCCTAAACGTGGCTTCGCACCGATCCGACCAGGTGAAGGGGACTTTAGTGGAGGTCAGAGCCGTCAGGGGGCCAACTACCTGGCTATAACCGTTAATAAACCTCCGGTAGAAATTAGCAAAGCCGAGGAGCTGTTGCAGCTTCCTACAGCTCGTCGGTTGGGGCCAATCCATCACCGCCGCAACCTTGGCCGGATCGGGTGTGATGGAGTTGGAGGAGATGATGAACCCCAGGAAGGACAAAGAAGTACGATGGAACTCGCACTTCTCACCCTTCACAAACAGCCGGTTCTCCAACAACCGCTGCAGGACCTGACGTACATGCTGGACATGGGTCTCAGGATCCGGGGAGAAGATGAGGATGTCGTCCAGGTACACGAAGACGAACCGGTGCAGGAAGTCCCGCAAGATGTCATTAACCAATGCCTGGAACGTTGTGGGCGCATTGGTGAGGCTGAACGGCATGACCAGGTACTCAAAGTGACCTAACGGGGTGTTGAATGCCGTCTTCCACTCATCTCCCTTCCGGATCCGAACCAGGTGGTACACATTTCTAAGATCCAATTTGGTAAAAATTTGGGCTCCATGCAGGGGCGTGAACACAGAATCTAACAGAGGCAGCGGGTATCGATTACGAACCGTGACTTCGTTCAGTCCCCTGTAGTCAATGCATGGATGGAGTCCGCCGTCTTTTTTGCCCACAAAAAAGAAACCTGCACCCATCGGGGAGGTGGAGTTCCGGATCAACCCGGCAGCTAAGGAGTCCCGGATGTAGGTCTCCATTGATTCGCACTCAGGACGTAAGAGGTTGTACAGCCTGCTGGACGGGTACTCAGCGCCTGGGATCAAATCAATGGCACAATCGTACGGACGGTGCGGGGGAAGAGTGAGTGCCAGATCTTTGCTGAAGACGTCAGCAAGATCATGGTACTCCTCAGGCACCGCTGACAGATTGGGGGGGACTTTAACCTCCTCATTAGCTGTCACACCGGGTGGAACCGAGGATCCTAAACATTCCCGGTGGCAGGTGTCGCTGCACTGCATCACTACCCCAGATGGCCAATCAATCCGGGGATTGTGCTTTAATATCCATGGAAACCCCAAAATCACTCGGGAGGTAGAAGGTGTTACATAAAACACAATCTCCTCCCTGTGATTTCCAGACACCACCAATGCCACTGGTTGTGTCTGATGTGTGATTAATGAGAGAAGGGTGCCATCTAGTGCCCGTACCTTCAATGGGGAAGGTAGTGCCACTAGGGGGAGCCCTACCTCCCTAGCTCATCTGCTGTCCAGCAGATTCCCTTCAGACCCCGTGTCCACCAGTGCTGGGGCGTGAAGCGTAAGATCCCCACAAAGGATCGTTACTGGGATGCGTGCTGATCTACGGGCTCTTCCCATGTGGATGTTATGACCCACCCTTAACCCAGTCTCTAAGGGCGGGCGTTGAAGTTTAACCGTTTGGGGCAGTTTCTTTGTATGTGCTCATCAGAGCCACAGAAAAAACACTCCCCACGAGCCAGCCTCCGTTGTCTGTCATGTGATTTTACTTTGGCCCTGCTCGTGTCCATAGCTTCGTCAGCAGGGGGAGCTGTGGTTCCACGGGGCTCTCTGACTGTGGAGCGTGGAGACGGCGGCACCCTTTTGGACCCGGAAGGAAGAGGGACGGCTTGTGCCCGGCCATGCCCTTCGCCCCGCTCCCGACGGTGTTCTTCTAACCGGTTGTCTAACCGTATAACCAGGTCAACAAGCCCGTCAACAAGCCCGTCAAAATCCCGCGGCTCATCCTTAGCCAGCAGGTGCTCCTTCAGGACCAGAGACAGTCCGTTTACGAAGGCGGCGTGGAGTGCAACGTTATTCCAGCCGGACCTCGCAGCCACGATGCGTAAGTCAACGGCATACTCGGCTGCACTCCGACATCCCTGTCATAGACAGCAGCACAGTCGAAGCGGTCTCGCCTCTATTGGGATGATCAAACACTTGTTTAAACTCCCTCACAAACCCAGTATATGTTGTTAGGAGCCGTGAGTTTTGCTCCCAGAGCGCCGTAGCCCAAGCGCGTGCCTCTCCTCGAAGCAAATTGATGACATAAGCCACCCGGCTGGCATCTGACGTGTACATGACGGGACGTTGTGCAAAGACGAGCGAGCACTGCATTAAGAAGTCCTCGCACGTCTCGACACAACCTCCGTACGGTTCCGGTGGGATTATGTATGCTTCAGGGGATGGGAGGGGGGGTTTGTTGAATCACCACTGGAACGTCTGTATTTTGTGCTCGGTCGGCTGGAGGAGGCGCTGCAGCAGCGCTTGCAGTGCGCGCTTCCACCTGGGCGGTGACAGCCTCCATCCTCCGATTGAGTATGACGTTCTGCTTGGTTACTAAATCCAACCGAGCAGTGAAGGCGGTTAAGATTTGCTGCAGCTCTCCTAACACGCCTCCTGCTGATGCCTGTGTACCCTGTGTTTCCATTGGCGGTTCAAGCGATGGTTGACGCCCCTCGGGATCCATGACGCTGGCCGAGAAATCCTGTTATGAAAAGTGTAGGAACACGGACCCACAACAGGGGGCGCAAATGAACGGACAATGGAATAAGCCAAACATAACAATTTAATGTTGTGAATGTGCACAACAGAGCAACAATCAATCAATTCAATTAATTCAATTTTTTTTTTATATAGCGCCAAATCACAACAAACAGTTGCCCCAAGGCGCTTTATATTGCAAGGCAAGGCCATACAATAATTATGTAAAACCCCAACGGTCAAAACGACCCCCTGTGAGCAAGCACTTGGCTACAGTGGGAAAGAAAAACTCCCTTTTAACAGGAAGAAACCTCCAGCAGAACCAGGCTCAGGGAGGGGCAGTCTTCTGCTGGGACTGGTTGGGGCTGAGGGAGAGAACCAGGAAAAAGACATGCTGTGGAGGGGAGCAGAGATCGATCACTAATGATTAAATGCAGAGTGGTGCATACAGAGCAAAAAGAGAAAGAAACAGTGCATCATGGGAACCCCCCAGCAGTCTACGTCTATAGCAGCATAACTAAGGGATGGTTCAGGGTCACCTGATCCAGCCCTAACTATAAGATTTAGCAAAAAGGAAAGTTTTAAGCCTAATCTTAAAAGTAGAGAGGGTATCTGTCTCCCTGATCTGAATTGGGAGCTGGTTCCACAGGAGAGGAGCCTGAAAGCTGAAGGCTCTGCCTCCCATTCTACTCTTACAAACCCTAGGAACTACAAGTAAGCCTGCAGTCTGAGAGCGAAGCGCTCTATTGGGGTGATATGGTACTACGAGGTCCCTAAGATAAGATGGGACCTGATTATTCAAAACCTTATAAGTAAGAAGAAGAATTTTAAATTCTATTCTAGAATTAACAGGCAGCCAATGAAGAGAGGCCAATATGGGTGAGATATGCTCTCTCCTTCTAGTCCCCGTCAGTACTCTAGCTGCAGCATTTTGAATTAACTGAAGGCTTTTCAGGGAACTTTTAGGACAACCTGATAATAATGAATTACAATAGTCCAGCCTAGAGGAAATAAATGCATGAATTAGTTTTTCAGCATCACTCTGAGACAAGACCTTTCTGATTTTAGAGATATTGCGTAAATGCAAAAAAGCAGTCCTACATATTTGTTTAATATGCGCTTTGAATGACATATCCTGATCAAAAATGACTCCAAGATTTCTCACAGTATTACTAGAGGTCAGGGTAATGCCATCCAGAGTAAGGATCTGGTTAGACACCATGTTTCTAAGATTTGTGGGGCCAAGTACAATAACTTCAGTTTTATCTGAGTTTAAAAGCAGGAAATTAGAGGTCATCCATGTCTTTATGTCTGTAAGACAATCCTGCAGTTTAGCTAATTGGTGTGTGTCCTCTGGCTTCATGGATAGATAAAGCTGGGTATCATCTGCGTAACAATGAAAATTTAAGCAATACCGTCTAATAATACTGCCTAAGGGAAGCATGTATAAAGTGAATAAAATTGGTCCTAGCACAGAACCTTGTGGAACTCCATAATTAACTTTAGTCTGTGAAGAAGATTCCCCATTTACATGAACAAATTGTAATCTATTAGACAAATATGATTCAAACCACCGCAGCACAGTGCCTTTAATACCTATGGCATGCTCTAATCTCTGTAATAAAATTTTATGGTCAACAGTATCAAAAGCAGCACTGAGGTCTAACAGAACAAGCACAGAGATGAGTCCACTGTCCGAGGCCATAAGAACATCATTTGTAACCTTCACTAATGCTGTTTCTGTACTATGATGAATTCTAAAACCTGACTGAAACTCTTCAAATAGACCATTCCTCTGCAGATGATCAGTTAGCTGTTTTACAACTACCCTTTCAAGAATTTTTGAGAGAAAAGGAAGGTTGGAGATTGGCCTATAGTTAGCTAAGATAGCTGGGTCAAGTGATGGCTTTTTAAGTAATGGTTTAATTACTGCCACCTTAAAAGCCTGTGGTACATAACCAACTAACAAAGATAGATTGATCATATTTAAGATTGAAGCATTAAATAATGGTAGGGCTTCCTTGAGCAGCCTGGTAGGAATGGGGTCTAATAAACATGTTGATGGTTTGGATGAAGTAACTAATGAAAATAACTCAGACAGAACAATCGGAGAGAAAGAGTCTAACCAAATACCGGCATCACTGAAAGCAGCCAAAGATAACGATACGTCTTTGGGATGGTTATGAGTAATTTTTTCTCTAATAGTTAAAATTTTGTTAGCAAAGAAAGTCATGAAGTCATTACTAGTTAAAGTTAATGGAATACTGAGCTCAATAGAGCTCTGACTCTTTGTCAGCCTGGCTACAGTGCTGAAAAGAAACCTGGGGTTGTTCTTATTTTCTTCAATTAGTGATGAGTAGAAAGATGTCCTAGCTTTACGGAGGGTTTTTTTATAGAGCAACAGACTCTTTTTCCAGGCTAAGTGAAGATCTTCTAAATTAGTGAGACGCCATTTCCTCTCCAACTTACGGGTTATCTGCTTTAAGCTACGAGTTTGTGAGTTATACCACGGAGTCAGGCACTTCTGATTTAAAGCTCTCTTTTTTAGAGGAGCTACAGCATCCAAAGTTGTCTTCAATGAGGATGTAAAACTATTGACGAGATACTCTATCTCACTTACAGAGTTTAGGTAGCTACTCTGCACTGTGTTGGTATATGGCATTAGAGAACATAAAGAAGGAATCATATCCTTAAACCTAGTTACAGCGCTTTCTGAAAGACTTCTAGTGTAATGAAACTTATTCCCCACTGCTGGGTAGTCCATCAGAGTAAATGTAAATGTTATTAAGAAATGATCAGACAGAAGGGAGTTTTCAGGGAATACTGTTAAGTCTTCTATTTCCATACCATAAGTCAGAACAAGATCTAAGATATGATTAAAGTGGTGGGTGGACTCATTTACTTTTTGAGCAAAGCCAATAGAGTCTAATAATAGATTAAATGCAGTGTTGAGGCTGTCATTCTCAGCATCTGTGTGGATGTTAAAATCGCCTACTATAATTATCTTATCTGAGCTAAGCACTAAGTCAGACAAAAGGTCTGAAAATCCACAGAGAAACTCACAGTAACGACCAGGTGGACGATAGATAATAACAAATAAAACTGGTTTTTGGGACTTCCAATTTGGATGGACAAGACTAAGAGTCAAGCTTTCAAATGAATTAAAGCTCTGTCTGGGTTTTTGATTAATTAATAAGCTGCAATGGAAGATTGCTGCTAATCCTCCGCCCCGGCCCGTGCTACGAGCATTCTGACAGTTAATGTGACTCGGGGGTGTTGACTCATTTAAACTAACATATTCATCCTGCTGTAACCAGGTTTCTGTAAGGCAGAATAAATCAATATGTTGATCAATTATTATATCATTTACCAACAGGGACTTAGAAGAGAGAGACCTAATGTTTAATAGTCCACATTTAACTGTTTTAGTCTGTGGTGCAGTTGAAGGTGCTATATTATTTTTTCTTTTTGAATTTTTATGCTTAAATAGATTTTTGCTGGTTATTGGTAGTCTGGGAGCAGGCACCATCTCTATGGGGATGGGGTAATGAGGGGATGGCAGGGGGAGAGAAGCTGCAGAGAGGTGTGTAAGACTACAACTCTGCTTCCTGGTCCCAACCCTGGATAGTCACGGTTTGGAGGATTTAAGAAAATTGGCCAGATTTCTAGAAATGAGAGCTGCTCCATCCAAAGTGGGATGGATGCCGTCTCTCCTAACAAGACCAGGTTTTCCCCAGAAGCTTTGCCAATTATCTATGAAGCCCACCTCATTTTTTGGACACCACTCAGACAGCCAGCAATTCAAGGAGAACATGCGGCTAAACATGTCACTCCCGGTCCGATTGGGGAGGGGCCCAGAGAAAACTACAGAGCCCGACATTGTTTTTGCAAAGTTACACACCGATTTAATGTTAATTTTAGTGACCTCCGATTGGCGTAACCGGGTGTCATTACTGCCGACGTGAATTACAATCTTACCAAATTTACGCTTAGCCTTAGCCAGCAGTTTCAAATTTCCTTCAATGTCGCCTGCTCTGGCCCCCGGAAGACAATTGACTATGGTTGCTGGTGTCGCTAACTTCACATTTCGCAAAACAGAGTCGCCAATAACCAGAGTTTGATCCTCGGCGGGTGTGTCGTCGAGTGGGGAAAAACGGTTAGAGATGTGAACGGGTTGGCGGTGTACACGGGGCTTCTGTTTAGGGCTACACTTCCTCCTCACAGTCACCCAGTCGGCCTGCTTTCCCGGCTGCTCGGGATCTGCCAGGGGGGAACTAATGGCGGCTAAGCTACCTTGGTCCGCACCGACTACAGGGGCCTGGCTAGCTGTAGAATTTTCCACAGTGCGGAGCCGAGTCTCCAATTCGCCCAGCCTGGCCTCCAAAGCTACGAATAAGCTACACTTATTACAAGTACCATTACTGCTAAAGGAGGCCGAGGAATAACTAAACATTTCACACCCAGAGCAGAAAAGTGCGGGAGAGACAGGAGAAGCCGCCATGCTAAATCGGCTAAGAGCTAGTAGCTACGCTAAGCTAGCGGATTCCTAAAAACACGCAAAGTGAATAATGTGTAAATAATTTAGAGGTGATTCAGCAGAAGGAGTGCTTTAGTTAAGGCACGTAAAGATTACACTGGGAAACAAATCGTAATCTAGATAACTAAATCAATCTAACTGCGCAGATTAAACAGCTAACAGATACAGAAAAACACCGCTGTGCTCCGGAACAGGAAGTGATACAGTACCGCAGTGAGAGCCAACCACCAGTAGAGGCGACAGACAACACAATTGAGATCACCAGTCAAATAAGTTACGGTGGTGTGTGAGCAGGCTCGAGGATAGGAGACGCCCATCCAGAAAAGAGCCGGATCCCACACGCCTTCCACTACACTGGACCTGAAGCAATCCTAGAGCCGCCAAGCACTGGGTCCCCAGGTGGCCACTGCCTCCGGCTGTCAGATCGGGTACTGCTGGCAGAAAGAACAGACAGGTGATGGTGGGTGTATGTACACCCAGCAAACAGTTCAACACAAAGATCAAAAGCACCTCCACCTCTCAATCACGGAGTTTGTACAGATCCTGCAGTAACAATTAACAGTCTGCAAACTCAGAATACTGTCAGTACGTACAGAAGTAAAAACGTTACTACTGTATAAACCAAAGGCTGAGACGTTTACTTTACGGCAGACGATTTCTCGGCAGTGAGGTGAAGATGCTGCCCGGCTCTTATGGAGGTGTGGATGATGATGATGAGTGACAACTGGTGTTGTAGCTGAGTGACAGCTGCCACTCCCGGTGCTCCGGCTCCCTCACGTGCCTGAAGCCCGCACTTCAGGCAGGACGCCCTCTGGTGGTGGGCCAGCAGTACCTCCTGTTCAGCGGCCCACACAACAAGTTGAAGAACATGGTGCATGACAACGCTCCAACCTGCAAAGCTGATCTGGCAACAGCAATCAGAGAAAGTTGGAGCCAGATTGATGAAGAGTACTGTTTGTCACTCATTAAGTCCATGCCTCAGAGACTGCAAGCTGTTATAAAAGCCAGAGGTGGTGCAACAAAATACTAGTGATGTGTTGGAGCATTCTTTTGTTTTTTCATGATTCCATAATTTTTTCCTCAGAATTGAGTGATTCCATATTTTTTTCCCTCTGCTTGGTCTAAAAAGGTAACCGTTACTGACTGCCACAATTTTTTTTTCCTGATTTCTTATAATGTTTCTTAAAGCAAGAAAGTTGCCATTTGAAATGACTTTAGTTTTGTGTCATGTCTGTGATCTGCTTTTTTCTACAAAATTAAACAACTGAATGAACATCCTCCGAGGCCGGTGATTCCATAATTTTTGCCAGGGGTTATATGTTCCATTTGTGACTGAGCCCTGAGGAAGGTCTGTCGACCAAAAGCTTGGCTATTAAATGTACAAAAGGACTTAAGTGTGCAGACATTTTTCTTTTTCTTTCACAGTGGACTGATGAGAGTATAATTGTTGTTTTTGGGTCCAAGGGCCGCAGACAGTTTGTGAGATGAACCCCAAACTCTGAATTCAAGCCACAGTTCACAGTGAAGACATTGAAGCATGGTGGTGCAAGCATCATGATATGGGCATGTTTCTCCTACTATGGTGTTGGGCCTATATATCGCATACCAGGTATCATGGATCAGTTTGGATATGTCAGAGTACTTGAAGAGGTCATGTTGCCTTATGCTGAAGAGGACATGCCCTTGAAATGGGTGTTTCAACAAGACAATGACCCCAAGCACACTAGTAAACTAGCAAAATCTTGGTTCCAAACCAACAAAATTAATGCCTCGCAGATGTCAAGAAATCATGAAAAACTGTGGTTATACATCTAAATACTAGTTTAGTGATTCACAGGATTGCAAAAAAAGCAGTTTAAACATAATAATTTTGAGTTTGTAGTGTAAACAGCAGATACTACTATTATTGTGAACACCCCCTTTTCTACTTTTTTTTACTAATTGCCCAATTTCATAGCCTTAAGAGTGTGCATATCATGAATGCTTGGTCTTGTTGGATTGGTGAGAATCTACTGAATCTACTGGTACCTTGTTTCCCATGTAACAATAAGAAATATACTAAAAACCTGGATTAATCTTTTTAGTCACATAGCACTACCATTATTCTGAACACTACTGTATATGCAATTTGCATTTAACAAAACGAATAAGGTTTTGGTTCCAATAACACTGGTCTACAGCCAAAATGCTTCGGAAATAAAGATTGTCAAACTTTACTCATTCTGAGCCATGGAGAGTGAAAATGTTTGAAATTTTTGATTGGCTGTAGTTTTAAGAAATGCTACTACTGTGGTACTAAGGATTAATATACACTCAACAAAAATATAAACACAACACTTTTGGTTTTGCTCCCATTTCGTATGAGATGAACTCAAAGATCTAAAACTTTTTCCACATACACAATATCACCATTTCCCTCAAATGTTGTTCACAAACCAGTCTAAATCTGTGATAGTGAGCACTTCTCCTTTGCTGAGATAATCCATCCCACCTCACAGGTGTGCCATATCAAGATGCTGATTAGACACCATGATTAGTGCACAGGTGTGCCTTAGACTGTCCACAATAAAAGGCCACTCTGAAAAGTGCAGTTTTGTTTTATTGGGGGGGGGGATACCAGTCAGTATCTGGTGTGACCACTATTTGCCTCATGCAGTGCAACACATCTCCTTCGCATAGAGTTGATCAGGTTGTCAATTGTGGCCTGTGGAATGTTGGTCCACTCCTCTTCAATGGCTGTGCGAAGTTGCTGGATAATCCATCCCACCTCACAGGTGTGCCATACCAAGATGCTGATTAGACACCATGATTAGTGCACAAGTGTGCCTTAGACGGCCCACAATAAAAGGCCACTCTGAAAGGTGCAGTTTTATCACACAGCACAATGCCACAGATGTCGCAAGATTTGAGGGAGCGTGCAATTGGCATGCTGACAGCAGGAATGTCAACCACAGCTGTTGCTCATGTATTGAATGTTCATTTATCTACCATAAGCCATCTCCAAAGGCGTTTCAGAGAATTTGGCAGTACATCCAACCAGCCTCACAACCGCAGACCACGTGTAACCACACCAGCCCAGGACCTCCACATCCAGCATGTTCACCTCCAAGATCGTCTGAGACCAGCCACTCCGACAGCTGCTGAAACAATCGGTTTGCATAACCAAAGAATTTCTGCACAAACTGTCAGAAACCATCTCAGGGAAGCTCATCTGCATGCTCGTCATCCTCATCGGGGTCTCGACCTGACTCCAGTTCGTCATTGTAACCGACTTGAGTGGGCAAATGCTCACATTCGCTGGCGTTTGGCACGTTGGAGAGGTGTTCTCTTCACGGATGAATCCTGGCTCACACTGTTCAGGGCAGATGGCAGACAGCATGTGTGGCGTTGTGTGGGTGAGCAGTATTCTGATGTCAGTGTTGTGGATCGAGTGGCCCATGGTGGCGGTGGGGTTATGGTATGGGCAGGCATCTGTTATGGACGAAGAACACAGGTGCATTTTATTGATGGCATTTTGAATGCACAGAGATACCGTGACGAGATCCTGAGGCCCATTGTTGTGCCATACATCCAAGAACATCACCTCATGTTGCAGCAGGATAATGCACGGCCCCATGTTGCAAGGATCTGTACACAATTCTTGGAAGCTGAAAATGTCCCATTTCTTGCATGGCCGGCATACTCACCGGACATGTCACCCATTGAGCATGTTTGGGATGCTCTGGACCGGCGTATACGACAGCGTGTACCAGTTCCTGCCAATATCCAGCAACTTCGCACAGCCATTGAAGAGGAGTGGGCCAACATTCCACAGGCCACAATTGACAACCTGATCAACTCTATGCGAAGGTGATACTGACTGGTATCCCCGCCCCAATAAAACAAAACTGCACCTTTCAGTGTGGCTTTTATTGTGGACAGTCTAAGGCACACCTGTGCACTAATCATGGTGTCTAATCAGCATCTTGATATGGCACACCTGTGAGGTGGGATGGATTATCTCAGCAAAGGAGAAGTGCTCACTATCACAGATTTAGACTGGTTTGTGAACAATATTTGAGGGAAATGGTGATATTGTGTATGTGGAAAAAGTTTTAGATCTTTGAGTTCATCTCATACAAAATGGGAGCAAAACCAAAAGTGTTGCGTTTATATTTTTGTTGAGTGTATAACCCTTTTGCTGATTTTGAAAGTGTTACATTATGATTTTTCATGAAAACTCTACTGTTAACACTATATAATTATGTAGAGGCAAAATGTAAAACCTTGTATATCTTGGAAACAGTAGTCATTTAGCCATTGTTATTGTCATATTTGAATTCAACACACCAAAATCCATAATAAATAGCACTTTTTATTTCGGAAGCAGACAAGTTCTAAATATTTGTAGACCAGTGTAACCACCCATTTATAGTTACTGCATGCAACACTGAAAACAACAACGACACATGGATACACACACACAGATTTTTTTTTACACATTTGTGGGTCTGCTTACACACACACACACACACACACACACACACACACACACACACACACACACACACACACACACACACACACACACACACAGACCAAAATACACTTTTGCAAATACTTTTGTGCACACACACAGATCAACATACACACACACAGATTGCTATATGCATTTGTGGATCTGGTTACACACACACAGATCAACATATACACACACAGATTGCTATACACATTTGTGGATCTGTTTACACACACAAATAAAAATACGCATTTGCAAATACTTTTGCTACAATAATGGCCCCATACACTGCGCTATATATTTCAATAAAATGACTGCTTTCAAACAAATTTTAAAATATCATAAATAACTAACCTCTTTACTGCTGGTGTGAGATCCATTCTGTGTTGTGCACAACTGTTGTACTGCAAAATCTCAAACTGACATCATTGTTATGCGGTGACTACTGATAAAAAAAAAAAAAACATAAAAAAAAATCCATTGTGCATGGGTAAACTAATTAAAGAATTAAAAAAATAAAAGTATTGGTTTTGAAATATTAAAAAAGAATTAACTCGCACAAGAGCAATCAGAGACTTCTGACGTCTGCCAATCCGGATCCGAATCACCTCTAAAATTCAGTGAAGTCTTCCATGTCCTAATACCTATCTGTGGTGGAAATTTGCTGAGAATCCAGAAGTAGTACTTTTGAAGTAATCCTTCATAGCCTATATAAAGTGAATCTTGATCCAGAATCTGGATCTGGATCACCTCCGAAAATCAATGGAGTCCTTTATGCCCTTAAACAGGGGTATTCAACTAATTCCAGAAAGGGCCAAGAGGGTGCAGGTTTTCTTTGCAACAACCCCCTCCACCAGGTGATTTTGCTGATTAACATCACTTTGAGCAGGTGGAATTAGATAATCCGTGAAATCACCTGGTGGTTGCAAAGAAAACCTGCACACTCTTGGCCCTTTCTGGAATGAGCTGAATACTTCTGCCCTAATATCTATCTGTGGTGACAGTTTTGACATAATCCTTCAAAGCCTTTATAAAGCTATCTTGATCCAAAAATCTGGATCCAGAATCTGGATCCAGATCACCTCCAAAATTTAATGGAGTCTTCCATGGCCTAATATCTGTCTGTGGTTTTGTCAAAATCCATGCAGTAGTTTTGACGTAATCCTGCTAAAAGACAGACTTGATGATGATTTTATTACGTCCTTGGTGGAATTAATACCACTTTTTGTGTAGATATATATATTCCTCAGAAAATACACAGAGGAATGTAACATCTGAGACAAACTTTCATGAAGCTGTGCAGAAACAGCGGTGTTGTATGTTATGTACCAGCCTGTATAAATCAGCTCTAAGACAAAGTGTATCTGAGAAATGCTGCATACAGACAGCAGTCCAGAGTCAAACCAGCTGAGACAGTTGATACAGGAAGCAGCATCCAGCTGGCTGTTTGTGCAACAAAAAGCTTGAGGTCTTCTGGGATGACTTCAAGGGGCATGATGGTGTTCTGTGCATAGCAGTGAACAGAAAGTCAAATTTATCTGTACGTCCAGGAGTCAACAGCTCTCTCTCCTGTCCGCTAGTCCAGAATTCTATGAATCATGTTGTTGCTTTGTTGCTCCAAGGGAATTGTTCACAGTACCAATGTGTTGTATTAGACTTGAAAATTTCACAAATGTAATGCGTCAAAATTGACAAAATTAATGCTAATTAATTAGTCTTATTAATTTATTAATGAAACTCTAAGTGAGATACAAGGACTCCTTACAGAACAAACATCAAACCTCAACTGACGGGTGAATCAAACGTCTAAACTGCGCACTGGTAGTCACTCTGAAAAAAAAAAAAGGAAAACACATTATGCAATTTAACTGCCAACGCAGCAGCACTCAGATTTGGGCTTCATTTCGACTCTTGATCACATAACACAGGCACAGTGACACGTTGGTGTGTGCGCTGAACTGACTAGGGCCGTGGCCGCTGACAGCCGCAGCTGTCGAGATCTCTGGTTCTGGATGTCACAGCTCGAGAACACGTACCGTGTTTTGATGGCCATGACCACTGTCCACTGTGCATGTGTCTGCTTGCTGTCCTGACGTGGACATACATAAAAACATATATCACTGTTGTGACAGGCTGCAGCGAGCGAGCGCATGGCATGCATATTGACAGGCTGCCCCAAGTGAAACGGACCGTCAGATCATAACGCGTAGCCGGTGACATGAATGTCATGCTGTCCACAGGAAACGCATGTCGGGCCTGACATGGCAGGCCAGTAGATGTGGACATAAGAGTGCACTGCTCCATTCATGTCATTTCATGACTGTACGTCTGTGACAATGGGTCATCTACAGAGGAACAGGCAGTTCATACTTGTATTGCTCACTCAACAAGAGTGATTCAATAAAATGCGGTGTTTTTTATGGTGTGTGGTTTTATTTTTTTTTTTAAATACGTTCATCTCTTTGCTGATTTCAGGCATTTTTCCGCACCTTTTATATGACATTGATGGTAATGCAGTGGTAAAGTTTCTCACTGGCAATTACAGCTTGCAGGTTCGAATCCTGTGGGTGGTATGTATTTTTTTCCACAGCTGCTGCACGATGTGGTTACATACTCCAGCTGCTCGCACTGTGTTCCCACTGCGACTGTTTCATGCACACTCGTGCACAAAACTGTTGCCCCGGAATCGTTCATGCCTGCCAAACCACGTGTCCCTACCGACGTTGGCTCGATGTTTTCGTTGTTCGCTCATATGAGCTGCTTTGCCGTGATTCGCCCTGATTTGTACTTATTCATACCTGGTGTGAAGGGGCCCTTAGATCAGTTATTTTCCCAAATTATTCCTCAGAAAAAAAAAAAACATCTTATCGGACAAAGTTTGGTGCTCATGCTGAAATAAATTCACAGTAAGTATTACATACTTAGAAATTATCGTTATTTTGAATTTAATTCATGATTATTGCTACTTCTACTGCTACTACCACTACTACTGCTATTATTATTATTATTATTATTATTATTATCAATTTGTTTTCTTTGGACAGTTACATTCATAATATAAATGCACATTTTTTCCATGCTCATTAAGCCTTTTTGAATTAAATATTATACAGATATGTTACTGCAGATAGATTGTTGCAAAACTGACATTAATCGAGGAGTAACAAATTCAACTCTGTCCTTTCTCTGTTCAAGTACTTTCGTCACCTCAATTGGGTTGCCCTGCAAATTTGGCAGTAATGGGCACCATTAGATCATGAGAGCCACTATGCTGATGAGAAAGGAAGGTTTGCTGAAGCCACAGGTAGATATTAGGCCATGGAAGAACCCTTTAAATGTTGGAGGTGATCCAGATCAAGATCTGGATTGTGGGTCAAGATTTCACTTTATATATGCTTTGAAGGATTACGTTAAAACTACGTCGCAGATTCTCACCAAATTTGCACCATAGATAGATATTAGGGCATGGAAGACTCCACTGGATTTTGGAAGTGATTCAGATCTGGATCTGGATTCTGGATTAAGACTCACTTTATATAGGCTTTGAAGGATTACATCAAAACTACTTCACAGATTCTCACCAAATTTGCACAACAGATACATATTAGGGCATGGAAGACTCCGCTGAATTTTGGAGGTGATCTAGATCTGAATCCGGATTCTGGATCAAGATTTCCCTTTATATACGCTTTGAAGGATTACATCAAAACTACTTCTCAGATTAGCACCACATTTGCACCACAGATAGATATTAGGGCATGACTCCACTGAATTTTTGGAGGTGATCCAGATCTGACTTGGCGGATGTCAGAAATCTCTGATTGCTCTTGTGTTTAATATATATTCTCTTATTTTCAGCCTTCTGCTGTAATGGTGCATTTACACATAACGACAAGTCACAAATGCCCCAAAGTATACATTCTTGGTCGCTGATCACGAATGTGATGATTCGGGGCAGAAGTGTCAGGAGTCCTCAGAACTGTTGCAACCTGTTACCATGTATTATGATTAATGGCACATATTGCTGGCGAATTATCAGGAACCATTACACATGTTCAATAATAATGTAATAATAATAATAAGCACAACAGCAGGTGGAACACCTGCAGGAGCACTCAGGAGCACTGGAACAAGACTTTTAGCCGACTTTGCGCCACTGTTCTTCAGCAGCAATGAAACTGAATGTGGTGCAGCAGGGTTTAATTGTGAGAGAAGTCATTCATAGCACAGTGAAATGTGACACGTGTTACAATTAGTGTCAAAAGTTGACAGTTTTCGTGACAATTCTTAATGACGCATTACATTACAGTTTGGGCTCCAAGTACTATCACAGGAACCATTACGGATGCTGTCACTGCTAATCAAGACGTATCAACATGCTCTGTTGCGAACTCCACAGCATGAGGCAAAATAAAGGTGGTGTCTGACATTCGTGAAAGATTTTTTGACAGCCAAAAGCATGCTCCACGAATATCACGCACTGACACGCACTATTAAGGTGCGTTTACACATAACCAAGACGCGTTACGAATGTAATTTTTGTCATTCGTGACACATTCCTGACATTCTTAATGTGACTTAACGCATCAGAATAGGTTTCTTAATAGCGTGTGTTGGTGTGTGATATTCTTGATATTCGTGGAGCATGTTTTTGCCTGTCAAAAAATCTTCCACGAATGTCACACTCCACCCTCATTTTGTCTCACGTCGTGGAGGTCGCAACTGAGCGTATTGATCTGTCTTGATGAGTATTGACCCTTAATAGAGCGTGACAACATTCGTAGTGGTTCCTGTGATGGTTCTTGGAGCCCAAACTGTCACGCGTTATTACGAAGTGACACGGAAACTGTCAAGTTTTGAGACGACTTGTAACGCGGCGTCACATTTCACTGCGCGCCACGACGAATCAGTTTTCTGTCACGTGTGCACAATTAAACTCGGCTTCAAATGTCGTTCCACAGTTCCTGCTGAAGCTCCTCAGGACGCCCATGCAGGTGTTCCACCTGAGTGGGAGAACGAGTCTGAACCAGAGGAGCGAGAGGAGACTCACGTGCAGCCAGACATCTCTGCACGTCCTCCAGTCCGACGGAGGAAGAAGCGCGAACACAATTAAACCCTGCTGCACCGCAGTCAGTTTGATTGCTGACACCAAGTCAGCTAAAAGCCTCATTTCAGTGCTCCTGCAGGTGTTACACCTGCTGCATGTGCCTGATGTTTGGGGAAATGCGCGAAACGAGAGGCGCATGAAGCCACACATTTGTCTCTGTCCGTCTCCTCCTCCTCCTCTCTGCGCCACTCCATGGCACAGAGCACAAATACGCATGCAGTCACAAAGTTCTTCTGAAAAACTGAAGCAATCTGAATTTGGTTGGATGAATATGGGTGTGTTGTGGAGGCAATTCACCTCGTTCACAACGTGACAGAACTTAACGATGCGCTGTTACGCGCAATAGCACGCGATAGCGCGCAACAACGCGGAACATTATTCTTGACTGTGCGTAATGGTTCCTGATAATTCTCCAGCAACACGTGCCATTAATCGTAACGTGTGGTAACAGGTTGCAGCAGTTCCTTAGGAGACCTGACGCCTCTGCCCCGAATCATCACATTCGTGATCAGCGGCCAAGTATGTATACTTTGTGGCATTTGTGACTTGTCTTCGTTATGTGTAAACGTAGCATTAACAAACCCATTCAGATGCATTAAGTCACATTAAGAATGTCAGGAATGTGACACGAAGGACAGAAAAATGGTAACCGTCCTGCCTACGTGTAAACACAGCATAAAGGAGGCATGGCTTGTCAATTTTTGCCATGTGGTTGCATGAGTCAGCATGGAGAAGAAGGATATTATATAGATTTCCTTCAAACTCAGAATGACAAGCTGTGTAATTAGGAGCAATGTACGAAGAGTTGTCTTCAAGAAGTGACATATTTATATGAAGGGCCAATTTGTATACATATGAAGATATCAATATACATATTTTAAAGCATTTTTGTATGTTTCAAAGCTGCTTTTTAATGTGTATCCTGGAAGATTTAGGTGTTTCACATGTGCATTACAAGCCTACAATAAGAGGCACAATATTATATGTCATTCAGTTCTTGTTTTTCACTCTCATTCGCTCAGTAGATGGTAACACTCAGCATTGTTTTCTACCTTTTGTCTTTTTTATGTAAACATAACCAGTTTAATGTGTTTATGAACACTGTTAAATTGCATGGGCTGGGTGGGGGATAAGATGTTAAACAAGCAACTGTGTATTGTAATGGGAACGAATCAACCTTTTAGCAGTAAGGAAGCTACTCTGGTGCCTTACAAATAAAATATGTGATTGAGAAAAAAAAGGACACATTTAGTAAACATTTTCCTAATGGTAAAATGTTCTAAACTTAATTGATTGAATAATACCAGGTGACTGGAAGAGGGCATATTTCCCATTTGTACACCTGAGGCAAGACTGCAGGATTCCACTGCCTGTATGAGTGTGTGTGTGTGTGTGTGTGTGTGTGTGTGTGTGTGTGTGTGTGTGTGTGTGTGTGTGTGTGTGTGTGTGTGTGTGTGTGTGTGTGTGTGTGTATGTGTGTGTGTGTGTGTGTGTGTGTGTGTGTGTGTGTGTTTGAGAGAGAGGAAGAGAGAGAAAAAGAGATAGAGTAGACATGCACATGGACACATATGTGTATCCATATAGAAAGTATGGATCGAAAAGACCTGAGATAAATTAGTGTATTTTTCATATCTAAAATATTTGCAAAGGTTTATGAGATAATTAAGACATATCAGTAATCCACTCTTAGAGCAGCCCTGATTTATTTTGCATTCAAATTATGCATCCATATCTATTTCTCTTCCAGTCCATTGCATTTTGAATTTGGTCCATTTATCTTCAAGCCATTTTGGACCATTTTTCATTTATCTCAGAATACCTTTGGATGGATCCCCTTTTTTTGTTAGCAAACAAATACTTGTAATTAGGTAATGATCAGCAGTGGGCAATTTATGCTTGCTTACAAACTTTGGATTTTTGGTTATCAGTCATTATGAGACATGGTAACAAGGTGAACTAGTTGTACTTGAGTAGTTTGTGGAAGAAAAGGCAGTTTTTAGTTACATTCCAACAGTGCATTCCAACTAACAAACACTTTGCCACATTTTGTTCCTTAGCCTCATCATCTAAGTGTTGAATGTATTGAGAGAGGGACATATTTGTAATTATGCTTTGCATTCCAATAATGACAGACGTATTTGAAACTGAGTGGATCCAGTTGATGCGGCATTCCCCTTTTGTCTCAATCGTGTTTTCTAACTCTTCCCTCTGAAAAGACAGCTTTCATCCAAGGACATTTTTTGATTGTTAGGCAGTGAGGAAGCCCTAAACTTCCTCCTTGGATCATCGGGCACTGATTGGCTGCAAGCTCCCACGTCATCATTGTGATCAGAGCTCAAACTGCTTTGACAGAATAAAGCAAAGCGAGCAAGTAAGAACAGATTTGAAGTGAATGAATAAACATGAAAAAGATGACGATCGTTGGGGTTCATATTTCATCTTAGGAAATGTGTCGGACTTGATGAAGCCTGACTGATTCTTTGCAAATTGCAGAGAATGGCCCAGGTATGGACACTATGGATCACTTTTATCTGTTACTGTTCAAATGCTTCTCTTGGAAGGAGAGAACCTGGACAGTGCAGATAATTTGAGTTTTGACCATGTGCCCTGTATCGCTGTGTGTGTGTGTGTGTGTGGTTACAGCATTATTTCAGGAATGACACGATCATGGCCTTCTTGGGTGGCAACCCCACCTACATAAGAGCCGGCCATGTTTGTCGCCAACAGAGCCCGTGGGCAGATTAACAAAACAACTGAGTGAACTCTGGTTTGCACGCTGGTTGATGTCATTTGCCAGTGTGTTGTTTAAACCATTGGTTTCCAATCATGTGTCATCAAGCATCAGAGCTTTGCAGTCTTTCATTTCAACTAAAACTGGATTTCCATGATGAATGAAAAACATCAGCTTCACCTTCAGTTCATCGCAGATAAGAATGTGTGCACTAAAAGTACAACTTTTTACAAATTGTTAAAAATATGAATCACATTTATAACTAAACTTTAAAGATACATGTTCTCTGATACATCAGGTAGCATCAGGTTTGGGTTAATGACAACACTCCCACTCCCCTTGAAGCTCTCTGCAGTTCTAAATATATGTAATTAAAAGGCCATCTTCCATATGATTATGGCACTGTAAATCCACACTTGTACACATGTTCTTAAATAAAGGGAGACATAATTTTCCAGCATGGACGCGTCCTTCCCACACTAATATGTTTGGAATGTCAACAGCCATTTATGTATATCGTCTCCTCTTGTTCCTTCAAGTCTCTGCTGTGATCTCCTCCCTTTTCAATTCTTTCCAAAGCCTTTCATCCCTCCACTCGCTTAGTGCCAACATCTCTCCTGAGCTCAGGTACATCAGCCGGCACGCCTTGAAAACCGTCTGTTAGCAATACAAATGTCTGACAGGATTTTTTGTTACTTAGTGCCGGATTCCTGATCACAGCAGACAAGGAGAACAGGTTTACCGTTCCACAGTGTAACATCAGTGCTTCTGTAAATCATGTTTACAAAATAAACATGAAGAAACACTTGCGTAGTTGGGCAACACCAGTGGCTTAGTGGTTAGCACTGTTACCTCACAACAAGAAGGTCATGGGTTCAATTCCCGTGGCCTTTCTGTGTGGAGTTTTCATGTTGTCCCAGTGTTTGCGTGGGTTTCCTCCGGGTGCTCTGGTTTCCACCCACATCCAAAGACATGCGGGTTAGGTGGATTGGAATCTTTGAAATTGTCCGTAGGTGTGTGTGTGTGTGTGGGTGTGTCTGTGTTTGTTTGTCTGTTTGTGGCCCTGTGACAGACTGGCGTCCTGTCCTGGGTGTACCCCACCTTGCACCCTATGACCGCTGGGATAGGCTCCAGCCCCCCGCAACCCTTAATTGGACTAAGTGGTAGAAGATGAATGAATGAATGAATGAAACACGCCAAAAAAAAAAAAAGTCTGTAGAAACCTGTAGAAATTTGAAAAAGCAAATTTTCCACAGTAGAGGTCACACCTGTCCAAAAATGCTTCTTGAAGCTCGGGGTGGGGTATTTTTAAGTTGCACTTACATGTAAGTCATTTCGTATTTCTGTATGTGGAGTTCACTTTGTAATGCAGAGTTGCCCTGGTGGCAAGTTAACAAGGGACAGGAACTCAGTGTAGGAAAAGTACACACCACAGCCTAAGCTGTTACGTAACATTAGTGTGACAGAGGCTAGCAGGAGCCGCTGTGCAATAGTAGCAACTAGGCCTCACTCCCCCGACAGCTAAAAAAATAGAGCCAGGGTTTTTAGCCGACTGGTCAGAGTGTCTGCCTCCCATGCCGGACATCACAAGTTTGTGTCCCAAGGGAAGCGAAAGGGAGGAGTGACAACAGAAACACAATGCAGACAAGAGAGGGTACAAGCAGTTACATAAGGACTTTTAAATTCCAAAAGGCAAATCATGATAAATCAACATACGTTGGGCAAAATATTGGATACTATTTGACACAGTATGGACAAAATAAATTGTTAGATGGTCACAAATTTCTGGCCCAGTGCAACTTTGAGAAGTGACCAGTTTATTTATACAGGAAACCAACAGCTTGTGGTGTGTAATATAAGTAATATAAGGTGTGTAACACCAGTGACCGGAGCCGATGACTGGATGTCTTTGGTACTAGGTTTCTTTAGAGGATCACTGGATACTGCTGGAATTACTTTGCATCAAATGACTGGTTTCTAAAAGAGAATAAGGAATATCACTTGCATTGTGAGGGACCGTCAGCTTCAAAATTTGGCACATGTCTCTATGCCTGATTCAGCACACAGGTGCCTGAGTGTTGAGGACCACATTAGCTGGAGAAGGCCAATGGGATGCCCATATTTCATGTAGCTAGGGCAGATAGATGGTAATTTTATATATGTGGGAAAGGATTGGTTGTCTGCCTGGGTGACTGACATCTTGGACCCTAAGCAGTTCCGTAGAGTTGCGGGTGTGACTTGACCTGACTTGTTGTTACCTACACAACCTGCACAGTGTAGAATACTGCTTTTACTGGAAACATCTGCTGTTCTTGAAGTTACGTTCATAGTATTTCATGTATTGGGTGGAAACGTCTATGTTCATTGAGTTTTTTTGCGTGAACTACTTACTTTGTATGAGCCATATTTTGGCTCATACAAAGTAAGTAGTTCCAAAAACAAACTCAAATAGTTTGCAGTTGGTTGTAAGACAAAACTGCATAGTACAAGACTGTGCCTCTTATGCAATTGTTTCAGCAAACACCAAGCTACTCACATGAATATCTGTTTAAAGCTTAGAATGTTCTCTATCAGGCAATGTTATTGCTGTTCCATGGAGTCACCATGTTCAAACATAAGGATGCTCATAAGTGTACATGATACCAGAGGACCCTAGGCTGAAGGTCAATGATTGATTTTGTGATTGTATCATATGATGTGAGGCTGCATGTTCTGGACACTCGGGTGAAGAGAAGGGCAGAGCTGTCAAATGATCATCTGGTAGTGAGCTGCATAAGAGGGTGAGGGAGGGCTTTGGACAGACCTGGTAAGCCCAAACGGATAGTGCGGGTGAACTGAAAATGTCTGGAGAAGCACACTGTCCAACAGATCTCATACCTCCTGTGGAAGTTGGGAGCATTAAACCAGAATGGGCAACATTCAAAGCTTCTATTGCTGAAGCTGCAGTGGGGAGTTGTGGCCTGAAAGTCTTAGATGCCTGAAGAGGCAGCAACCCTCGAACACTGTGGTGGACACCAGTGGTCAGGGAAGCCATCGGACCGAAGAAGGAATCCTTCTGGGATATGTAATCTCAGAAGGGTACCAGCCTCTTCTGTGAGGGAGGCAAAACAGTGGATGTAGGAGGATTTGGGAGTAACCATGGCGAAGTCGGCACCAAGGTAGTTCTGGCCAACTATGAGGCACCAAATTCTCACACGAATGAAAAATCAGCTGGAAAAGGGCTAAAACGTGCACTGGCACCAGTAGATCATGGCAGTGTTCTATTTATTTTGACACTGGTTATATGAGACGGTTATCTAATTACAACTTGGCTTTTTTTTTTTTTTTTTTTGAAAATGCCTTTTTTTTTTTACGAATAAAAAGTGACATATTTTACAAAAGCACATTTATCTGTAAGCACCAGCACACGACACACCTCACATTAACGTGTTGGTTTACATAGAATGAATCATCCAATCAGTGTGAGCAGAGGCACATTTTACCCAGAATGCCATCTGTCTGTGTTTGCTACAAAACTTTTGATGCTTCCAAAAGCAATCATTGTGTTAAAACTCAAAATCAGCTTGTTTAGTAGTTGTAAGTGTGCCGGAGACAATACTGGAATTTATCGGTTATCGGTTATCTGTAACTTCCGGTACATTTTTGGGTGGTTTATTGTTTTAACTTTATCGAAGATAACTTTTCAGTTATCTGATTATCTGTTACTGAAGCTAATTTTTTGGTTATCTGTGCCCACCACTGGCTCTACTGTACCGCTGTGACGATATACAGTGGGGCAAATTAGTATTAGATCCACTGTCAATTTTGCAAGTTTTCCCACCTACAAAGAATGGAGAGGTCTTTAAGTTTTATCATAGGTACACTTCAACTGTGATACAGAATCTAAAAAAAAAAAAAAACAAAATCAGAAAATCATGTGTGATTTTTAAATAATTCATTTGCATTTTATTGCACAAAATAAGTATTTGATCCACTAGAAAAAACAAACCTTAATATTTGGTATAGAAACATTTGTTTGCAGTTACAGAGCTCAGACGTTTCCTGTAGTTCTTGACCAAGTTTGCACACTGCAGCAGGGATTTTGGTCCACTCCTCCATACAGATCTTCTCCAGATCTTTCAGGTTTGGAGTTTCAGCTCCCTCCAAAGATTTTCTATTGAGTTCAGGTCTGGAGACTGGCTCGGCCACTCCAGGACCTTGAAATGCTTCTTACAGAGCCCCTCCTTATTTGCCCTGGGTGTGTGTTTGGAGTCACTGTCATGCTGGAAGACCCAGCCACGACCCATCTTCAGTGCTCTTAATGAGGGAAGGAGGTTGTTTGCCAAAATCTCACGATACATGACCCCATCCATCCTCCCTTCAATATGGTGCAGTCGTCCTGTCCTCTTTGCAGAAAAGCACCCCAAAAATGATGTTTCCACCCCCATGCTTCACAGTTGGGATGGTGTTCTTGGGGTTGTTGTCATCTTCCAAACACGGCAAGTGGAGTTGATGCCAAAAAGCTCTATTTTAGTCTTCCATTTTCTAAGAA
The DNA here is from genome assembly GCF_902500255.1 of Thalassophryne amazonica. Classification (NCBI taxonomy): domain Eukaryota; kingdom Metazoa; phylum Chordata; class Actinopteri; order Batrachoidiformes; family Batrachoididae; genus Thalassophryne; species Thalassophryne amazonica. Next base: position 14,083,492 of record NC_047104.1, read on the forward strand.
CTGCGCCAACAGTTGTTGCCTTCTCACCAAGCTGCTTGCCTCTTGCCCATCCCAGCCTTGTGCAGGTCTACAGTTTTGTCCCTGGTGTCCTTAGACAGCTCTTTGGTCTTGGCCATGGTGGATCAGTCGCCCTCGGGAGCTCAATGACTACAGGCCAGTCGCTCTTACGTCACACGTGATGAAAACATTGGAGCGACTGGTTCTGCAGTTCATGCAGCCCGAGGTGCAGGCAGTGAGGGATCCTCTCCAATTTGCCTACCGGAAGAGGGAGGGTGTTGAGGATGCGGTCCTCCATCTCCTACACCATGCTCTTAAGTACCTGGATGGGGGGGATGCACTGTGAGAATGCTATTTTTTGACTTCTACCCCAGCCTTCTCCAGGATAAACTCAACATCATGGCTGTGGACCCCCATTTAGTGAGCTGGATCTCAGACTACCTTACCAATAGGCCGCAGTTTGTCCGGGTGGGGGACTGCAGGTCTTCAGTTCTGACTTGCAGTACTGGAGCACCTCAGGTGCTCTCTCCTCTCCTCTTCACCCTCTACACCATGGACTTTTGTTATAACTCCAATACATGTCACATGCAGACGTTCTCAGATGACACTGCAATTGTGGCATGTATTCGGGAGGGGGACGAGAGGGAGTACAGAGGCCTGGTGAAGGACTATGTGTAGTGGTGCCGGCTGAATAAGCTCCAGCTGAACACCACTAAAACAAAGGAGATGGTGTTGGACTTTCGCAGGGCGCCACCCTCTCTGCAGCCCATTAACATCGGTGGAGCGGAGGTGGAGGTGGTCTCCACGTATAAGTACCTGGGACTTCATCTGGACAATAAGGTGAACTGGACAGCCAACATGGATGCTGTTTATAAGAAGGGCCAGAGCAGAATGTATTTTCTCAGAAGGCTGGCCTCGTTCAGAGTCTGCCCTAAGTTAGTGCACCTGTTTTATCTGGCTATTGTGTCCAGTGTTCTTTTTTATGCCACGGTGTGTTGGGGGGGCAGTGCTTTTAAGAAGGACATTCATCGACTGAACCGGCTCATTAAGAGGGCCGGTTCTGTAGTGGGTCTGGGCTTGGACTCTGTGGAGACAGTGGTGGAGCAGAGAACACTCACAAAGACCCATGCCATCCTGTCTAATGAGAGTCACCCTCTAAACTCTGTCTTCTCCATCCAGAGAAGTTCAGTAAGCTCGAGATTTCTCTCAATGAGATGTTCTACAGAGAGACTGAGGAACTCATTTGTTCCGCTTGCCATCAGGCTGTTTAACGAGGCCTCTGCTGGGAGGAGCAGGAGGGAGAATATGTTGTTGTAGCACTTTGAGATTTATTTGAAATGTAAGGTGCAATACAAATAAAATTTATTATTATTATTATTATTATTATTATTATTATTATTATTTTAGCAGCTAGTTTTTAGTTATTATTTATTTATTTTTGTGGTGGGCTTTGTTCCTTCCATTTTATTGTATCTTTTAATTCTATCTATCCTTGGAGCAAGGACAATGCACAATTTCCCTTGGAATCAATAAAGTATCTATCTATCTATCTATCTATCTATCTATCTATCTATCTATCTATCTATCTATCTATCTATCTATCTATCTATCTATCTATCTATCTATCTATCTATCTATCTATCTATCTATCTATCTATCTATCTATCTATCTATCTATCTATCTATCTATCTATCTATCTATCTATCTATAGGCTGGAGTGTGATTGATTGAGTGTGTGGGCAGGTGTCTTTGATACAGGTAACAAGTTCAAAACAGGTGCAATTAATACAGGTGCAGAATAGGAGGGCTTCTTAAAGAAGAACTAACAGGTCTGTGAGAGCCAAAATTCTTGCTGGTTGTTAGGTGATCAAATACTTATTTCATGCAATAAAATGCAAATTAATTATTTAAAAATCAAACAATGCAATTTTTTAGAATTTGTTTTAGATTCTGTCTTCACATTTGAAATGTACCTACAATAAAACTTACAAACCTCTCCAATCTTTGTAGGTGGGAAAACTTGCAAAATCGACAGTGGATCAAATACTTATTTACCCCACTGTAGGAGTTGAGTCAAAAGGCGAAGTTCTTGATCTACTGGTTAATCTTTGTTTGTACTCTCACCTATGGTCGTGAGGGTTGGGTCATGACCGAAAGAACTGGATTGTGGGCACAAGAGGCTGAAAAGGGTTTCCTCATGAGGATGGCTGGTGTCTCCCTTAGAAATACTATTTTATTAGTGTACAGCTAAGACCTAAAAATTCTAAAATTCTTCTCTTTTTTGGTTCATTTCAATTCTTCACCAACATGTCCTCAGACAGAAACAAACAGGTGCACATAATTCAAGGAGGAGCATGATAATTCCAACAGGCACACTAAAATTCCAACAGGCACATGATAATTCCAACAGGCACACTAAAATTCCAACAGGCACACTAAAATTCCAACAGGAACAATATAATTCTAACAGGTGCATGATAATTCCAACAGGTGCCCTATAATTCTAACAAGTGCATGATAACTCTAACAGGTGTGCAATAATTCCAGCAGGCACACTGTAATTCAAACAGGCACATGGTAATTTCAACATATGCACTGTAATTCCAACAGGTGCATGATAATTCCAACAGATGCACTATAATTCCAACAGGTGCACTATATTTCCAACAGGTGCATGATAATTCCAATGCATGCACAAGGGTCATTTCTCTGCTCAGAAAACAACAGTAACATCCCTGCCTGTTTACACACAAATAAGGAATTAAAAAATGAATGTGCTTCTTTCAGTCAAGATTGTGCACTGATATGGCTGTCATTCCTGAAACAGTGCTCATTTTTCCAGATTATTTATTTGGAGAGTTTGTGTTATTGAAATATGCAATATGAAAATTAAATCAATCTATTCTTTATCACTGCACACACACACACACACACGCGCGCGCGCGCGCACACACACACACACACACACACACACACACACACATATACAGTGAGGAAAATAAGTATTTGAACACCCTTTGCAAGTTCTCCCACTTAGAAATCATGGAGGGGTCTGAAATTTTCATCTTAGGTGCATGTCCACTGTGAGAGACATAATCTAAAAAAAAAAAAAAATCCGGAATTCACAATGTATGATTTGTTTAATAATTTATTTGTGTGTTACTGCTGCAAATAAGTATTTAAACACCTTTGAAAATCAATGTTAATATTTGGTATAGTAGCCTTTGTTTGCAATTACAGAGGTCGAACATTTCATGTAGTTTTTCACCAGGTTTTCACACACTGCAGCAGGGATTTTGGTCCACTCCTCCATACAGATCTTCTCCAAATCTTTCAGGTTTGGAGTTTCAGCTCCCTCCAAAGATTATCTATTGAGTTCAGGTCTGGAGACTGGCCAGGCCACTCCAGAAATGCTTCTTACAGAGCCCCTCCTTAGTTGCCCTGGCTGTGTGTTTGGGGTCATTGTCATGCTGGAAGACTTAGCCATGACCCATCTTCAATGCTCTTACTGAGTGAAGGAGGTTGTTTGCCAAAATCTCGCAATACATGACCCCATCCATCCTCCCTTCAATACGGTGCAGTCGTCCTGTCCCCTTTGCAGAAGAGCACTCCCAGAGTATGATGTTTCCACCCTCATGCTTCACGGTTTGGATGGTTTTCTTGGGGTTGTTCTCATCCTCTAAACATGGTAAGTGGAGTTGATTCCAAAAAGCTCTATTCTGGTCTCATCTGACCACATGACCTTCTCCCATGCCTCATCTGGATCATCCAGATAGTTACTGGTAAACTTCAAACAGGCCTGGACGTGCTGGCTTGAGCAGGGGGACCTTGCTGCCCTGCAGGATTTTAAACCATGACAGCATCATGTGTTACTAATGTAATCTTTGTGACTGTGGTCCCAGCTCTCTTCAGGTCATTGACCAGGTCCTCCTGTGTAGTTCTGAGATTTCTCAGAATCATCCTTACCCCACAAAGTGAGATCTTGCATGGAATCCCAGACCGAGGGAGATTGACAGTCATCTTGTGTTTCTTCCACTTTCTAATAAATAATAATAACAGTTGTTGTCTTCTACCAAGGTGCTTGCCTGTTGTCCTGTAGTCCATCCCAATCTTGTGCAGGTCTACAGTTTTGTCCCTGGTGTCCTTAGACAGCTCTTTGGTCTTGGCTATGGTGGACAGGTTGGAGTGTGATTGACTGAGTGTGTGAACAGGTGTCTTTTATACAGGTAACAAGTTCAAACAGGTGCAGTTAATACAGTTAAGAGTGCAGAATAAGAGGGCTTCTTAAAGAAAAATTAACAGGTCTGTGTGAGCCAGAATTCTTGCTGGTTGGTAGGTGATCAAATACTTATTTGCAGCAGTAACTTAAATTATTAAAAAAAATCATACATTGTGATTTCCTGATTTTTTTTATTATTTATTTATTTATTTATTTTTTGATTATGTCTCTCACAGTCTTTCCTAAGATGAAAATTTCAGACCCCTCCATGATTTCTAAGTGGGAGAACTTGCAAAATCACAGTGTTCAAATACTTATTTTCCTCACTACATATATATATATATATATATATATATATATATATATATATATATATATATATATATATATATATATATATATATATATATACAAGGTCTGTCCAAAAAGTATCAGACCTTTTTATTTTTTTCAAAAACCTTATGGATTTGAATCACGTGTGCTTGCATGAGCCAACCTTGAACCTTCGTGTGCATGCGTGAGTTTTTTCACGCCTGTCGGTTGCATCATTCGCCTGTGAGTAGGCTTTGAGTGAGTACTGGTCCTCTCCCCTCGTTGGATTTTCATTTCGAGGAAAATGTCTGAACAATTGGAGCAGCGCTGAATCAAATTTTTCCAGAAACTGTAAGAGACAGCCAGGTGGAAACCATTCGGAAGATTCAAATGGCTTTCGGTGGCTTTTCAGTCGAGTGAGTATCCGAGGAATTGTGTAAGAGCTGGACATGTCACAACATGTCCTGTGAGACTTCCAACTTATGCACGTCTTTCATTACAAAATCTCCTGTAACAGTGGAATGCGCCGAAAAATTGCTGATGTCCACCTCTTCTGCAATTTCTCTGGTAGTCAGACGACGTCCCGGATCAACACAGCGTTCACTTTGGAAATGATCTGGTCATTTCAGCCTGTCGATGGCCGCTCGGAGCGCGGCGCACCCTCCGCCATTGTGCGCCGTCTTTAAACCGGTTGTAACACTCCTTAATCTGTGTGATGCCCATAGGATCGTCACCGAAAGCCGTCTGAATCTTCCGAATGGTTTCCACCTGGCTGTCTCTCACAGTTTCTGGAAAAATTTGATGCAGCAAAGCTCCAAATCGTTCCACCTCGCAATGAAAATCCAACGAGAGGGGAGGACCAGTGCTCACACAAAGCCTGCTCACAGGCGAATGATGCAACCGACGGGCGTGAAAAAAATCACACATGCGCATGAAGGTTCAAGGTTGGCTCATGCAAGCACACATGATTCAAATCCATATGGTTTTTGAAAAAAATAAAAAGGTCTGATACTTTTTGGACAGACCTCTGACCTTTTTGGACTTTGTGTGGAATGTCTTTGAAGTATAAGAGGCACATGTGGTGACCGACCATATCAAAAGCCTTGGAGAGTTTTAAAAAATGCAACATCAATATGTAATTGTTACAGAAATAATTTTTTATCAGTTAATTGTAGCTTTGTGATGAAAGTAACTGTCCAAATTCAGACACAAAAAGTCTTCAAATGTTAAAACTTCTTTTCACCTTCACCATTTCAAGGACTTTGAAGAGGATATGAGCACAGGGAACCATCGGATAATAAGTAAATCCCTTCGGCTGCTCCCTTGTTTGCACTCGGGGTCGCCACAGCAAATCCAAGGTGGATCTGCATGTTGAATTGGCACAGGTTTTATGCCGGATGCCCTTCCTGACGCAACTCCACATTACATGGAGAAATGTGGCAGGGGCGGGATTTAAACCCGGAACCTTCTGCATTGAAACCACTAACCACTTGACCACCACCCCTGTAGAGAACCATCAGATAATGATGGTACAATTTTAAAATCTATCACTATCAGAAAAGGTTGCCAGTGTTTTTAAACAAATTTACAAACCTTTATTTATTTTATAATAGGGCAGTGTGACGGCCATGTGGTGAGAGCACTTGCTTCCAAAACCAGAAGGTTCCCCTGTCAAGATCACCTGTGCCCATTCACTGTGTAATGTGGAGATGCATCAGAAAGGGCATTGCACATAAAAATTGTGCTAAATCAACATGCAGATCCATATTAGATTTGCTGTGCCGACCTTGAGTGTAAAGGGAGAATTTGCAATAACTTACTTTTACATATTTGGTCAGGCGGAACAGTGGTTTGGTGGTTAGCGCTGTTGCCTCATTGCAAGAAGGTCATGGGTTTGATTCCCACCTGTGGCCTTTCTGTGTGGAGTTTGCATGTTCTCCCCGTGTTTGTGTGGGTTCTCTCTGAGTGCTCCAGCTTCCTCCCACATCCAAACACATGCAGGTTAGGTGGACTGGAAACTTTAAATTGACCATGTCATTCAAAGCGCATATTAAACAAATATGTAGGACTGCTTTTTTGCATTTACGCAATATCTCTAAAATCAGAAAGGTCTTGTCTCAGAGTGATGCTGAAAAACTAATTCATGCATTTATTTCCTCTAGGCTGGACTATTGTAATTCATTATTATCAGGTTGTCCTAAAAGTTCCCTAAAAAGCCTTCAGTTAATTCAAAATGCTGCAGCTAGAGTACTGACGGGGACTAGAAGGAGAGAGCATATCTCACCCATATTGGCCTCTCTTCATTGGCTTCCTGTTATTTCTAGAATAGAATTTAAAATTCTTCTTCTTACTTATAAGGTTTTGAATAATCAGGTCCCATCTTATCTTAGGGACCTCGTAGTACCATATCACCCCAATAGAGCGCTTCGCTCTCAGACTGCAGGCTTACTTGTAGTTCCTAGGGTTTGTAAGAGTAGAATGGGAGGCAGAGCCTTCAGCTTTCAGGCTTCTCTCCTGTGGAACCAGCTCCCAATTCAGATCAGGGAGACAGACACCCTCTCTACTTTTAAGATTAGGCTTAAAACTTTCCTTTTTGCTAAAGCTTATAGTTAGGGCTGGATCAGGTGACCCTGAACCATCCCTTAGTTATGCTGCTATAGACGTAGACTGCTGGGGGGTTCCCATGATGCACTGTTTCTTTCTCTTTTTGCTCTGTATGCACCACTCTGCATTTAATCATTAGTGATCGATCTCTGCTCCCCTCCACAGCATGTCTTTTTCCTGGTTCTCTCCCTCAGCCCCAACCAGTCCCAGCAGAAGACTGCCCCTCCCTGAGCCTGGTTCTGCTGGAGGTTTCTTCCTGTTAAAAGGGAGTTTTTCCTTCCCACTGTAGCCAAGTGCTTGCTCACAGGGGGTCGTTTTGACCGTAGGGGTTTTACATAATTATTGTATGGCCTTGCCTTACAATATAAAGCGCCTTGGGGCAACTGTTTGTTGTGATTTGGCGCTATATAAAAAAATTGATTGATTGATTGATTGATTGATTGACCATAGGTGTGGGTGTGAATGTGTTTGTTTGTGTATATGTGGCCCTGTGACAGACTGGCGTCCTGTCCAGGGTGTACCCTACCTCACGCCCCTGTGACCCTTAATTGGAGTAAGCGGGTATATGAGATGGATGGATGGACATATTTGGTGATTCAAATTTTAAAGTGAAGTGGATGATGTCTTAAAAAATCAACACAGAAAAAGAGGGGGACACCCTAAGTGGCTAGTGTTGTTGCATGATGGAACCACCACCATGCTTCTGATCTGTGCCAACAAACAGAGGATGGAAATCAGTATTCTGACTTTTAGCACTAACAGATATTTATGGTGTCATGAAGTGAGAAGGTTAAACAATATTAAATGATATATAACGGCATTAAAGAAACTGAGAAATGAGACAAAAGCACGTAAAACAATTCTGAAGCAAATTCAGATCACACCCCAACCATTTTCAGCATATCTTTTACCTGAGGTTGATCTGTCACAGGGCCAGGAGTTCGCTGGACAGAGGTGTTTGGCATTGCAGACAAATTTACAAGAGGTTAAAAGTCTTCAGGATCCTGATATGTCCTGTCTTACAGAAATGTTACATTACAATCATTTTAGACTTGTACAAGTGAGGAATCACAGTCCAGCTCTGGTTTGAAGGAGGACTTCAGCATAACAATAACTACTAACTTTACAGTTCATAGGGTATTTCAGGATCATCATAAATGCATCTTTACATGCACAGACAAACCACAGAGTGCAAAAATCTTAGTTGATACAAAAGAGAGAATTTGGGGAAAACAATGAAAGGTAAATAGAGAAATGAAGTGCATGGTAAATTTGAGTGAGGCATTTTAGAGCTGCGAGGAAATGAGATACTCTTGAAATGTGGGTTTTTCAGAAATGTTTCAGAAATAAAAAAAGTAAAGAGAAATGCTCCTGCTCTCATCACATTTGGTTGCTTGTTCCACAATGAGGGGACCATAATTTTTTTGCAGCTTTAGTGGCATCTTCAGCGCACAACAAAATTCATATTAATAAAACAGGTTAAGAGATACCATACTTATACAGCTGTGCTCAAACGTTTACATACCCATGATGAAGTGGTATAGAGGAGGTTTTTCTTCAAAAGAAGACCTGAAAGTTTAACTACAAATTGCCAGAAGGTACATCTAAGATGCAAGCCTAGATCTGATCTGTTTTGGTGAACTTTTTTGCTCAACTCAACTGTGAAGCCAAGAGTGGTGATGCAAAATGCAAAGATTGCACTGTGCACAATTTCTCCAGCCACAGCCACATATGTCCATAACGTCTTCAGGGTTGTCTTGGTGTCTTAGTGGCTTTCCTCACTCTTCTTGTTCTTGCACAGTCACTCAGTTTTTGAGAACTGCCTACTCCGTGCAGATTTAACCATAGGGTGGCATACTGTTTTCATTTCTTCGTAATTGATGTAAATAAAGTCCAAGACATTCAGTGGCAACTTTACCATCAGAGAGCCTCGTCCATAACTACCACAAGACTCCAAGCTGGCATTGATGTTAAAGGGGATTTTTGATCAGGGTCAATTGAGTAGTTTCTGTTGTCATGATTAAAAAAAATAAACACAGTTGTTTGACAATAAATGGCTTCACTCAACCACTAACTATGACTCTTCACTCATCTTCAACCGCTTATCAGGTCGCGGGGGCAACAACTCTAGCAGGGGACGCAAGACTTCCCTTTCCTGGGCCACCTCTGACTGAGGGATCCCAAGGTGTTCCCAGGCCAGTGTGGCGCTATTATCTCTCCACCTAGTCCTGGGTCTTCCCTGGGGTCTCCTCCCAGATGGACATGCTTGGAAGACCTCTCAAGGGAGACGTGCAGGGGTCATCCTTACCAGATGCCTGAACCACCTCATATTCTCTGAAAAATGGACAAAAATAAAATAAAATTATTCTCCCAGGATATGAAAATGTCTGAGCATAACTGTATGCTTGAATATCAACACATTTTTCAAGTCTCTCTTGCTTGTTCACTGCTCTGGACAGAGCATCTGCAGCATAGATGTTCTTTCCAGGTGTGTATGTCATCTTCACATGATATTTCTGTAGCCTTATCAGCATGTACTGTATCCTCACTGGACGATCGTTTGGGTGTGATGGTGAACAAGACTTTGTGGTCAGTTTCCACTTCAACTGCTTATCCATATACATATTGATGGTACCCCCAGTTACCCCAAAAATGAGGCTGAAAACTAAAGGTGACAGAGCCTTTATGTCAGCAGCCCCTAATGCTGCGTTTACACATAGGCACGCCGCGTTACGAATGTCATTCTTGGCACATTCCTGACATTCTTAATGTGAATTAACATATCTGAATAGGTTTTTTAATCGTGCGTGTTTAGTGTGATATTCGTGATTTTTGTGGAGCACGTATTTGGCTGTCAAAAAATCTTCCACGAATGTCACGCACCACCCTCATTTCGCTTCATGTCGTAGAGGTCGCAACTGAGCGTGTTGATCCATCTTGATTAGTGGTGATCCTTAATAGAGTGTGACAGTGTTTTTCTCTGATGTGATTAAATCCTGCTGCACTGCATTCAGTTTCATTGCTGCAGTATGCTGAAGAAGGACAGCGAAGCCAAGTGGGCTAAAAGTCTCATTCCAATGCTCATCAGCGCGCTCTTGCAGGTGTCCCACCTGCTGCTGTGCCTGATGTTTGGGAAAACATGCAAGAAGAAAGCCATGTGGAGCCACACATCTGGCTCTCTCCGTCTCCTCCTCTCTATGCCACTCCATGGCACAGAGCCCAACTAAGCATGCAGTCACAAAGTTCTTCTGCTGTGGATTTTGAGGAGCAAACTGGAGCAATCTGAATTGTTCAGCAGCTGATGGATGAATATGGGTGTGTGTGTGGAGACAATTCACCTCATTCACAACGTGACAGAACATAACAATGAGTAAAGTTTGAGTTGAGCAACAGCGTGCAACAGCACGGAACATTATTCTTGACCATGCATAATGGTTCCTGATAATTCGCCAGCAACACGTGCCATTAATCGTAACACGTGGTAACAGGTTGCAGCAATTCCTGAGGACACGTGATGCCTCTGCCTCAAATCATCACATTCGCGATCAGCGGCCAAGAATGGTCACATTTGTGGCATTCGTGACTTGTCGTCATTATGTGTAAACACAGCATAAGCTCTGGAACAACCTGATCTGGCACATCTGCTCTGGAAGATCGATTGAGGTTTTTAAATCTTCACTAAAAACATACCTCTTCTCCCTGGCTTTTAATCACTTCTAAGTGGACTGTAATTTTAATTAATTTATTTTATTAATTTTATAGTATTGAGTTATGTGGCTTAGTTTTATTGTAATTGCTGCATTTTTATTATTGGTTTATTGTGTACAGCACTTTGGTCAACTGTGGTTGTTTTAAACTTGTTTTAGAAATAAAGTTTGAGTTGAGCTGAAGGAAGCATTCACATGCATATGTTGTGGCCAGCAGTTCTTTCTTGATCTGCACATAGTTGACCTCTGTGCTTGTCAAGGCCCTGGATGCATAGGCCACTGGTTGCCATGTCTCCTCATACATTTGCAGAAGAACGGCTCCTAAGCCATGTTGTGAAGTGTCTCTGGAGATTCTTGTGTTCCACTTTGGGTTGTAGAACCTCAATTCTGGCTCTGCTGTAAGTATGTTTTTCAGTGTCTGAAAGCAATTATCATGTCATGCTACCACTTCCACTCATTATTTTGCTCCAGAAGCATTCTAAGTGGTGCTGTTCTTGTGGACAATCTTGGTATGAACTTTGCAAGATAGGTTACCATAACCAAAAAGAGTCTCAGGTCCCCTTTGTTCTGAGGTCTCTCCTGATTTGCAATGGCTGATGTTTTTCTTGGGTCAGGACAACATCTTCAGAATCAGAATCAAATTTATTGCCAAGTAAGTTCTCACATACAAGGAATTTGATCTGGTGTCATTGGTGCATAAACAACAATAAAAGAAAGGAAAAAAAATACTTCTGTTAGAAAGGAGTCAAATAGACGAATGAGCAAACCTATGTTTACTGTCAAATAAACACAGTGGAATAGGGCTGTGCAAAGGCATGCAGATGTATAGTGCCTTTCAGTCTGTACTTTGTGGTAGTGGGGGACGCAGGGTATGTGGGGGTATCTGGCATTATTTATAACTCAAGCTGCAGATGGAAAGAAGCTGTTTTTGTGTCTTGAGGTTTTAGTCGTGATGGATCTCAGCTGTCTGCCAGAGGGGAGGGTGACAAAAAGCTTGTGTCCTGGATGACAGGGATCGGCCGCTATCTCCTTGCTCGCCTCAGAGCCCTGGAGGTGTATAGGTCCTGTAGGGATGGCAGATTGCAGTTGATCACCTTCTCTGCTCCGTGGATGATACACTGCAGTATGCACCTGTACTTAGCAGTGGCAGCAGCATATCAGACAGTAATGGAGGAGGAGATGATGGACTCAGTGAACGCAGTGTAGACGTTCACCATCATTGTTTTTGGCAGGTTGACCTCCTTAGCCACTGCAGAAAGTACACCCTCTGTTGTGGTCTCATGGTGAGTAAGGAAAGTTACTTGACAGCAAACTCACATCTGTCCTTGGCATGCGATTGTGTGTGCCTCCCCAACACAAATGGCATGTGAGTGTGTGCCCTTCCCTGCAACATAGATAGCATGTGAGAGTGTCATTCTCCCCCCACACCACGAGCCTATAGTTGAGGTGTGTCTGAGGTTGTGAAGGCTCGAATGGTGGCTGCAGTGCAGTGTGATCACTCTCAGTGCAGCATGCTCAGTTGGATGGTTGTCATGTCCATGATGGAACAGCTAATGGCTGTGGAACACCATGGCATATCCAACATGTGGATTCACTGGCCAGCAGCAATCCCACACCAAAACAATAGAGATAAAAATAAAAACCCAGTCCGGCTGCATGTCATAGTCCCAACGCGCCATCCGACTGGACAGAAACATCACGTGACACGTGATCGCAATGTCCACACGGTCTACCTGTCATGTGACAGCCTGAATGACAGCCTCACAGAAAGATCAGTGTGGGCAGCTCAACTGCCACACAGCTTCGAGCCATGAACCCATTTATGTGACTGTGTTGTTGCACCAGACCAGTGGGCATGTCGCTTGTCGATGATGTGATGACCGTACTGACATGATCACATGTGCACACACCCACTATAGTTATGCGTTTCTCAGGGGACTGTGGTTGACATGTAATCATGAGTTGGATGTCATTTGAAATCAAGCAGAGAGGGAGCTGATCATGGCCCATGGCCAGTGAATGTGTTCCTTGGCTGTTTGCGCCACTCCAGCTGACCGCCACTCCAGTTGACCGCCACTCCAGCTGACCTCTGCGTCTATCACATGAAGAAATATTTGAGCGTGCACTGTCTCATCTCTCCCTTCCCCTGCAGTTGCAGCCAGATACATTTGGAAACTTTATAATTACCCCAGGTGTCCCTTGCAAAAAGAGTTGTTGATCTCAATGGGACTAACCTGGTTAAAAAAAAATGTCTGCTTGAAACATTTATCAGGAAGATTTCCTTTGAACTGCATGGGTGAAGGCTGACTTAGACTTAGCTTATCCATACCGGGTTTTGTTGTGGAATTCACCCTGACGCCGGGTCTGGCAAGTCGATGCTCTCACTGCCATCGTCGCTGTAGCCGCTAGCTTCTGCCATTAGCGTTGATAAGCCCGCTCGTAGCCTTTGTTAGCTCGCTTTTTTGCTAAGCTGCAACTCACTCAGGAGTCACTCAGTGGCGTGCAGTCATCCGTCGCTCTACAGACTCCTTTTTCTGACATCATGTTATGCTTGGTAATGCATAATAAAGGGCTTGGAGGCACTCAATGTGGGTTTCATTCTGCACTTTACTGCAGCCATCTTAGTCTACAAGCTGTTGCCCAGTGCTCCCCCAGCATCACGGGTACTGTAGTTAACAAGGCATTACCAACACAGTGTGTATGCATGGCAATGCCAGACACTGCTCCGTGAAGGAGTGCAGATGATCCAGAACATGGCAACACATTTGGTTCTTGATCACCCATAAAGGGCTTCACCTTGCAAGGCTTTCATGCCTTCATGTCTTGGATTACTGTGATGTCCTATTTTCTGCTCTTACCCCAGTCCTGCATCAGACATCTGCGAATTGTTTAAAATGCAGCTGCTAGATTTCTGAGTAGGAGAAGAAAGTTTGACCATATTAACCCAATTTTGGCCTCCCTTCAATGGCTTCCTGCTTATGTGAGATCAGATTTTAATGTTTTGTTTTAACATGCAAAATCTCCCATGGATTAATTCCTCCCTATGTTGCTGATCTAACCAAACCTTATGTAACGGCCTGTGCTTTGCATTCTCAGTAACCAGAATTACTGTGTGTTCCAAAGGTTAAAAACAAGTCAGCAAGATGGAACAGTGCCTGCTGAGCTAAAACTGTGGAGTAACTTTTTCCTGGTTCTCTCCCTCAGCCCCAACCAGTCCCAGCAGAAGACTGCCCCTCCCTGAGCCTGGTTCTGCTGGAGGTTTCTTCCTGTTAAAAGGGAGTTTTTCCTTCCCACTGTAGCCAAGTGCTTGCTCACAGGGGGTCGTTTTGACCGTTGGGGTTTTACATAATTATTGTATGGCCTTGCCTTACAATATAAAGCGCCTTGGGGCAACTGTTTGTTGTGATTTGGCGCTATATAAAAAAAATTGATTGAAATTGATTGATTAATTCACATCCAGATTAATTTAATTTTGGAGGAAAAAAGCAGATCACAGACATGACACAAAACTAAAGTCATTTCAAATGGAAACTTTCTGGCTTTAAGAAACACTATAAGAAATCATAATGGTTACTTTTTTAGACCAAGCAGAGGGAAAAAAAAATATGGAATCACTCAATTCTGAGGAAAAAATTATGGAATCATGAAAAACAAAAGAACGCTCCAACACATCACTAGTATTTTGTTACACCACCTCTGGCTTTTATAACAGCTTGTAGTCTCTGAGGCATGGACTTAATGAGTGACAAACAGTACTCTTCATCAATCTGGCTCCAACTTTCTCTGATTGTTGTTGCCAGATCAGCTTTGCAGGTTGGAGCCTTGTCATGGACCATTTTCTTCAACTTCCACCAAAGATTTTCAATTGGATTAGGATCTGGACTATTTGCAGGCCATGACATTGACCCTATGTGTCTTTTTGCAAGGAATGTTTTCACAGTTTTTGCTCTGTGGCAAGATGCATTATCATCTTGAAAAATGATTTCATCATCCCCAAACATCCTTTCAATTGATGGGATAAGAAAAGTGTCCAAAATATCAACGTAAACTTGTGCATTTATTGATGATGTAATGACAGCCATCTCCCCAGTGCCTTTACCTGACATGCAGCCCCATATCATCAATGACTGTGGAAATTTACATGTTCTCTTCAGGCAGTCATCTTTATAAATCTCATTAAAATGGCACCAAACAAAAGTTCCAGCATCATCACCTTGCCCAATGCAGATTCGAGATTCATCACTGAATATGACTTTCATCCAGTCATCCACAGTCCACGATTGCTTTTCCTTAGCCCATTGTAACCTTGTTTTTTTCTGTTTAGGTGTTAATGATGGCTTTTCTTTAGCTTTTCTGTATGTAAATCCCATTTCCTTTAGGCAGTTTCTTACAGTTCGGTCACAGATGTTGACTCCAGTTTCCTCCCATTCGTTCCGCATTTGTTTTGTTGTGCATTTTCGATTTTTGAGACATATTGCTTTAAGTTTTCTGTCTTGACGCTTTGTTGTCTTCCTTGGTCTACCAGTATGTTTGCCTTTAACAACTTTCCCATGTTGTTTGTATTTGGTCCAGAGTTTAGACACAGCTGACTGTGAACAACCAACATCTTTTGCATCATTGCGTGATGATTTACCCTCTTTTAAGAGTTTGATAATCCTCTCCTTTGTTTCAATTGACATCTCTCATGTTGGAGCCATGATTCATGTCAGTCCACTTGGTGCAACAGCTCTCCAAGGTGTGATCACTCCTTTTTAGATGCAGACTAACGAGCAGATCTGATATGATGCAAGTGTTAGTTTTGGGGATGAAAATTTACAGGGTGATTCCATAATTTATTCCTCAGCCACAATTTTTTTTTCTTGATTTCTTATAGTGTTTCTTAAAGCCAGAAAGTTGCCATTTGAAATGACTTTAGTTTTGTGTCATGTCTGTGATCTGCTTTTTTTCTACAAAATTAAACAACTCAATGAACATCCTCCGAGGCCGGTGATTCCATAATTTTTGCCAGGAGTTGTATGATCCAAGAATCTTCAAAAATGCTTTTTTTTTTTTTTTTTTTTTGCCCACGGTGAGGTGATCTGAATGTTGATTCAGTTGTGTCTCCACACTGAGCAGGTATTAAGCTCTGAAACGTCACAGGTTAATACTCCAGACAGTACCCTCTAAAATTATATATTACATTACATATTTGAATGTACTTCATTTTCCATCCTATGGTGTCCAGGATCTGTACGTGTTCCCATACTACGGGCCTTTGGTGAGGTATAATTAAATTGAAATTGAAATTGAGGGCCCTATTAGATGTTACAGTAGTCAAGGTGAGAAGTAACTATGGTCTGTAACAGGCACTTGGTGGCATATTGAGTTAGGTATGGCACGATTTTATCTATTTCAAATAGTGCAAATTGGCACAACCCAGAACCAGAAGTGACATGGTTCAGCATTTAGGTAGGTCTGTGCAGACTGTCCTTGGTTCTGTTTCAGTTCAGGTCAAATCCATGTCATGTAGGATTCTTCATTTCTCACAGTGTGGTTTTTGTTGGTGATGGTTGCATTGATGAACTGTGTTCAGTTTTGACACAGAATAAGTACTATATCAAGCACATGCTTTGCTCTTGCATTTCAACAATTCCGTACCTTCCTGAGTTTCAGGGGCTTTCCACATAGTCACGCCTTGTAATTAAAATAGTTTTAAACCCCACAGCATTGTTTTTGGTTTTGAAACACTGAACAGAAGCACAATTCACATCACTTAAAAGACCTGCTTCTGTGGAGAGTCTCAGGTGGATGGAAAAAGTGTTTCCATTGCAGTTTTGCAAAATACGACATTTTTGAATGACCTGAAAAACCACCTCATGCATGTGGAAAAACTTTTTTTTGTGATATTTTAGTTTTTTTCAAAATAAATGCATTTCCATTAAGCATATTTTCAATTTGCTTCAAGGTGTGCAATTTGGAGGGTCATGGCCAGTGGTGGGCACAGTTCCGCTAATCTGCTAACCTCTAATTATCAAAGCTAATGTTTTCATTATCGGATTAGCTTTTCAGATAATTTTGAAAACCATCAGCGGACTAATTATCTTCTGATAAATTTTGGCCTGATAATTTTTAGACCGCTGTGCTCTGATGTTGTTTTGTTGTCCGTACTTCACAAGGTGTGTTTACATTGTGCCCTAAACCAGTACTCTGCTGAAACAGACTTCTCGCGTGAGTCATGGAATGCAAGACGGCACGAGATTTACAACTGCGAAAAGGAGAATATGGACAAACATATTCACACTCTCACCTATGGTCAATTGAGATTCATCAGTTCACCTAACCTACATGTCTATGGAGTAGGAGGAAGCCAGAGCACCCAAAGGCAACCCACTGAAAGATGGGGAGAACATGCAAACTCCACAAATAAAAAACCAGACTGGATGCAAACCATGGGCCTTTGCGCTGTGAGGCAACAGCGCTAACCACTAATCCACTATGTCTCCTTTATAGGATATCACATTCGCAAAACAAAGTTTCTCTTTCAATATGTCTGGTGCCTCAAAGTTCAATGGCTCTAATATAATTACATTTCATTCTATATTCTTTTAATCTGGTAAGTTATAGGATGATAGCATTTATTTATTTATTTTTTTTTTCCAGTTATTGTATACACACTGGCTGGGACTCATTCACTCACTCACTGATGTCCATTTTTGCTGTCTAAATTCTATGTTGTTGCTTACACGTGAAGAGCCAGAAAAAGAGTTTCATAAACTCAAATAATACTTGGAGGAGTGGCTCCCTAAGGGTTGGAGAACAGACAGATAAAAGTTGGAGGGGAATCTTCATCAAGATTGTCACTCTCTAGATCAGGGGTGGACAACTTGCTCCAGAAAGGGCCAAGAGAGTGCAGGTTTTCTTTGCAGCAACCCCCTCCACCAGGTAATTTTCACAGATCAATATCACTTTGAGCAGATAGAATCAGTTAATCAGTGAAATCACCTGGTGGAGTCAGTGGCAAAGAAAACCCGCACTCTCTTGGCCCTTTCTGGAACAAGTTGCCCACCCCTGCTTTAGATGGCTCACAGTGTGCAGTGTAGCACCTTCTGTGGCAGCTCTCAACATTGAAACAGTGAAACATTGTAAAGTTTAATGTTCAACAATCAAAGATCAACTGTTGTCAGAGAGAACAGTCTACAGAATGCAACCCATTTATTATTAAAAGTTGATCAACACCCCGGAACAACTGTGGTGACACGGATGGTCCAGATGAGACCATAATCATGCTACACAGACAGCAGTAGATCAGGCAGAGCTAGAAGTTTTCTGTTCAGGTTTTTGAAACCCTGTTTACCTGCATAACGATTGACGTCACATGGGCCATTGTTGGCAACAAACATCTAAAAGTTGTAGGACACCGGCTCGCGAGGACATCCCTGGCCCAACACACCTAAATCAAATGGCTGAATTACTTCCTCAGTATGCAGTCAAGTTCTCTAGAGTGCTGCTAATGACCTCATTAATTGACTCAGGTGTGTTGAAGCAGAGACACATCTAAAAGTTGCAGGACACCGGCCCTCGAGGACTGATGTTGACGATCCCTGTTCTAGACAACCAGGGCTTTGACTGAACAGTGAATTTATTCCCTGGATCAGGTACTGAACATTACACATGGACCATTATTCACCTTGAATCCTGTTACCAGAACTGTGCTGGACATTTCAAGCTGACTGGAACTTGCACTCTGCACACTTTGATGTGATTGATGTGGTTGATGGCAGATTCTGTACTGGAATTACAGAGATTGTAAGAATCAGAGGTGTGTTATTAGCAACCATAGTGTGTGTGTGTGTGTGTGTGTGTGTGTGTGTGTGTGTGTGTGTGTGTGTGTGTGTGTGTGTGTGTGTGTGTGTGTGTGTGTGTGTGTGTGTGTGTGTGTGTGTGTGTGTAAGCCACTGCACATAAATAGGTTGCATAACATGAGGTCAGAAAACCAGCTTTGGGTATCATATTTGCATAATTTTGCATAATTTACATAATATTTGCAATCAGACCCTCACTTGGCCTTTGCCGCAGTTATACAGTTGTGTTGGGGAATGCCTGCTGGTTGTTACACATTACACAATCAGGAATCAACAGTGGCAGCAGGCCAAGTTCCTCGGGGCAAGGAACCCAACCAGGGAGGTTTAGCAGCTGATCCAAGCTGAATTAGAGCAAACAGCTGAATCCAGCGTCTCAATGTGGATCATTTTTCAAGCTTCTGCACGCCACAACAGTCAAATCAACAAGGCTACATAGGGTTGATCCCTCACCAGGAAAGTAGTACACCTCATTCGAGTCTCTGTAAGTAACCATTTGTTTGACAAAAAGTCATTCCACTGGTAACTGGTAGGTCTTATATCCATACTGGAAGCACCAAAACCCTAAAGACCTTCAGTCTCCTGCAAAGATTCTGTATTAGACAAACACCTCTGTCCAGCAACCTCATGAACTCATAAATCCTGACTCCATGTCTCTTTACCTAATTGGTGATATGCCTAGAAATATGAACAATACATGCAGATGGACTTCTGATGACTGAATCCAGGAATCCAAGGAAATCCTGTGGCCTCATTTATATGGACAGATTTGTGCTTAAACCGTGCCTATGAACATATCAACTCAAAGTATGGAATTTATCAACTTGCACCTTAGATCTAGAGCTAGAACAGCTCTGACCATGCATATGCACAGCATCTCGTAGTAGAACAGGGAAACTAACTAGAAGCATTGCTGCAGTTCTCATGTCTTTAATTAATTAATAAGTACACAATTAGAAATGATGTTGATTTAGAAACAGAAGTGTAGCCTTATTAATGTCAAAACCTACAAAAGACACCTGTGTAAAATAAACATCAGCTTTTTAATTCAGCATTTAAATGAAAAATATGACTTTTGCCTTTACCATAAATAAAACAAAAACAAAACATTGATCTCCTCATATTTAAAGACATAAAGGAAATAGCTTCCCTCCTGCAATTTGTATTTAAAATGGGCCCAAACTATTTTCACTGGTTAAATTTCATTAGGAAACTTTTCATCATAGTAAAAGCATCACTGTGGTGACATCACAGAACTACAAAGGATTGTGGGTCCACTAAATAGTGGTAGAGGGTCATGATATTGGGTAAGTGGGATAACAAATAGAGCAAACACAATGATGTTGGTACTTTGTGCTCTTTTTCACATCTTTATCAATTGTCATGTTCCAGAGATAAAATGTCAGAAAAGTCCATTCAAGTTCTGTGGATGCAACTAGGGATACACTACAACATGTGCTCCAATTTTAAAACCTGCAAATGAACACTGCAATTGTTTTATCATAACCATTTTGCAAAATAGTGACTCCAATGTTATGTCATGAATGAAACAATTTAATATCCACAGCTAAAATAATGATTATTACAGAAGAGGTGGTGGCCAGTTGGTTAGTGCACTTGGTTTCAGTGCAAATAGTTTGTGGTTGAACCCCACCCCTGGAGTTGCGTCAGGAAGGGCATCCAGTGTAAAATGTGGGTTAATTCAACGTGCAGATCCACCTTGAATTAGCTGTGACAACCCCAAGTGTAAACAAGGGAGCAACTGAAGGAACTTACTTTTTACAAAAGAGAGACATTGTCATGCAGGGGTAACCCCGTAACCTGTGGGCATCCATGGGTCAGGCAGCAAAGTTCCCACTAAGTGAATACTAATAATGTACAGATATATCACAGGCACTTGAAATGGAATTACAGCGGGCTAAGATGTGATTTCTTCCATCTCCTTTTCCCCTCTGCATCTCAGACACATGCAGGGCAGACAGTGTGCTCCGCACTGCTTGATGCTGTCTGCATTAAATTGCTTAACCTACAACTACAGTGTAAACCTTTGTTGTTTGTACCATTCTATCCTTTTTTTAAAATGTGGTTCAATCAAGAAAACTGTTGACATCCACATTTATCCTCTTGTCATTGTGTTCTCCTTGTTTTCACTTTACTCTGTTAATTGTTTTGATTTATGTTTTGTTTTGTTTTTTTGTCATTTTTTCCTTCGTTTTAATCTTTGCCCATTTTGGGGTTCTGCATTCATTTTTTTCTCCACTAGTCTGGTGTTAGAAATTTATTTGTGGTGTAAGTTATACTCACTTTGTTTTTTTTTTGTTTTTGTTTTTGTTTTTTTTGCAGTTTGATGTTTCACTCTGTCTGTCATTCTGGTTTTGTGTGGATTTGTGGGCATGGTCCTGTCACCCGATACACCTCACAGGTGTTTTAAGGCACAATCACCACACCTGTTGCTGTTCTCATATGTCATGTGCCTCATTTTGGACAGTTCCCCCTTTTTTTGTGGACACTAAGTAAATCATTTATGTCTACACTTCCTGTGTGGTTGACGTTCTGCATTTTGGGTTCCTCCACACTCCATTTAACACAAATCATAATAAAATTATTCCACTTAAACAGCATGGATTCCCTTTGGGTTGGGTTTGTGTCATTAATCACCACATTTTTATAAATTAGGTGGTGCAGAATGACTTCCATAAAGGTTTAGGTGGGTGTGTGTTACCGGCGCATCAGGCAGTAGAGGTGGGTGATACCGGGAATTTTGGTATTGATCCAATACCAAGTAAATACAGGCCCAGTATCGCCGATAACGATACCGATACTTTTTCATATTTAAGCTTCATAGATCCAAAGGATCCAAAAGACCTACGATAGAATTTCACCAAACATTGTATGTGACAACAAAATTCTTTATTATCACAATCAACATTTTTGTTTAAAAAATATCACTCAACACAACTTAAAATCTCCTGAGGTAGAGGGCTGACAAACCACAATACAAAGGTGCGCTACTCCGTGTTGTGTGACACAGCGCAGCACTGCTCTTACAGAGAGTAGACGTTGATGAATCTGCGTGTGCAGCAGTCAGTGCGTGAGGGAGAGAAAAAAAGCTTTAGTATTGATCCTTTTACACAAGGATCGCTCAATATCAATCCCAGCGTTGGTATCGATATTATCGATATTAGGATTGATCCGCCCACCTCTATCAGGCAGGCCAAAGAGTTTCACACACATTTTTTTGGGGGGGTGGGGGGGGGAATATCAACCATACTTTATTTGAACAGATCCTCACATCACATCTTATCTGGGACACAAGTCGGTTAATCACCCTCCTTCATGTCTGCTGCTATTCACTGAATGGCTGGTAGTCTGATATGAATTATAATAACCCACCTCATTCACACTAATGCCCGCTGTTGTTGTCATCACATGCTCACAGAAGTGAATGTCCGCTGTTGTTCACTGAATATCAGGTCTCTGTATCTGTTTATAGGCCAGGTGTGATATCTAGTAACTTAGTGGGGATATCTATGAATTCTCAGGACGTCCCCCAAAGTGATCTGATCAACTGATTCAAATGTTTAGTACAAAAGTAATGATTACAAACAAGCCTTGTAGAGAGCCAAGAACACATTTGATGAGAACCAATGGCCATTCATTTGCCACTTTCACCAACAGACAGGCAGAGAGATGACAGTAAGAATAAGATTTTCTTCATCAAGTCTTTGTGATTCCATAAAGCAATAACATGGCTATCTTAGAATATTTTAAAAGGGGAATATTTTGATACAGTCATTTCAACACCAAAACATCACCATCGGTGGTCCAGTACTTTCTCAGAAAAGCACACAGTAGTGCTCTCCTCTGGCACCCAGGACAGGTAATTTGAGGAGGACTCAGAGTGTGCACCTCTGACAAGAGCCAGCAATCTGCCAGATCTGGATCTCAATATGGATCCGGACCAGCTTGAATTCATGGACCATTTCTGCGCCTCTCTGTGCAGAAAATCATGCTCATTGTGATAATTATGGTAATGTCAAACACAAGCGCTACCTCAGTGGTCGAGTGTGTAAAAAGTCACAGATCACTGCATTAAGGATGAACTGCTAAAAGAAACAACAGCAAAAACAGGAAAACTAGAGCAGTTCTTGTAGTATGAGGTAAATGGTAAATGGACTGCATTTATATAGCACTTTTCATCTGCATCAGACGCTCAAAGTGCTTTACAATTATGCCTCACATTCACCCCGATGTCAGGGTGCTGCCATAGAAGGTGCTCACTACACACCGGGAGCAATAGGGGATTAAAGACCTTGCCAAGGGCCCTTAGTGATTTTCCAGTCAGGTGGGGATTTGAACCCAGGATCTTCTGGTCTCAAGCCCAGCACCTTAACCACTAGACCATCACCTCCCCCAAGGTAGGGTAGTAGGTAGGATACAGTCAGGTTCTCTCCACTACAACAGAGTTGAGGTGACATTATCATGATGTGCATGCAATGCAAATTGTCAGTCTTCATTCAAAGGGTTTAACAAAAATATCACATGAACCAGTTTTTTATTACATGTTCATTCATTTGAGGTCATAAGTGATTTCCAGAGTAGAAGGTGCCCCTGCCAAAAAATGTAAAGAAACAGGAAGCAAAAAAGTATTTAACTCACACTAGATTATAAGTTGTAGAAGAGTAGAGGTCGCACCTTTATACACTGCGTAACAAAGCATTTTCATGGGGGTGTATTTAACAATGGACAGGAACTCAAGTGTAGCACATGTGCACACCACAGCCTGTGCTGTTACTTAACATAAAACAAAAAAACAGTAACAAAGTGGACAAATAAGTATGCACTGGACAACATACTGGATGATATTTGAAGCAGTTTGGACAACAGAAACTGTCAGATGGAGAATTATGCCTTTGCTTGTGATATGTAAAATAAGGGGTGTTGAATTCCAAAAATAAGCAAGATGAACAACATACTGAATGTTACTACACTCAACAAAAATATAAATGAAACACTTTTGGTTTTGCTCCCATTTTGTATGAGATGAACTCAAAGATCTAAAACTTTTTCCACATACACAATATCATCATTTCCCTCAAATATTGTTCACAAACCAGTCTAAATCTGTGATAGTGAGCACTTCTCCTTTGCTGAGATAATCCATCCCACCTCACAGGTGTGCCATATCAAGATGCTGATTAGACACCATGATTAGTGCACAGGTGTGCCTTAGACTGTCCACAATAAAAGGCCACTCTGAAAGGTGCAGTTTTGTTTTATTGGGGGGGGGATACCAGTCAGTATCTGGTGTGACCACCATTTGCCTCATGCAGTGCAACACATCTCCTTCGCATAGAGTTGATCAGGTTGTCAATTGTGGCCTGTGGAATGTTGGTCCACTCCTCTTCAATGGCTGTGCGAAGTTGCTGGATATTGGCAGGAACTGGTACACGCTGTCGTATACGCCGGTCCAGAGCATCCCAAACATGCTCAATGGGTGACATGTCCGGTGAGTATGCCGGCCATGCAAGAACTGGGACATTTTCAGCTTCCAAGAATTGTGTACAGATCCTTGCAACATGGGGCCATGCATTATCCTGCTGCAACATGAGGTGATGTTCTTGGATGTATGGCACAACAATGGGCCTCAGGATCTCGTCACGGTATCTCTGTGCATTCAAAATGCCATCAATAAAATGCACCTGTGTTCTTCGTCCATAACAGATGCCTGCCCATACCATAACCCCACCGCCACCATGGGCCACTCGATCCACAACATTGACATCAGAAAACCGCTCACCCACACAACGCCATACACGCTGTCTGCCATCTGCCCTGGACAGTGTGAACCGGGATTCATCCGTGAAGAGAACACCTCTCCAATGTGCCAAACGCCAGCGAATGTGAGCATTTGCCCACTCAAGTCGGTTACGACGACGAACTGGAGTCAGGTCGAGACCCCGATGAGGACGACGAGCATGCAGATGAGCTTCCCTGAGATGGTTTCTGACAGTCTGTGCAGAAATTCTTTGGTTATGCAAACCGATTGTTTCAGCAGCTGTCCGAGTGGCTGGTCTCAGACGATCTTAGAGGTGAACATGCTGGATGTGGAGGTCCTGGGCTGGTGTGGTTACACGTGGTCTGCGGTTGTGAGGCTGGTTGGATGTACTGCCAAATTCTCTGAAACGCCTTTGGAGACGGCTTATGGTAGAGAAATGAACATTCAATACACGAGCAACAGCTCTGGTTGACATTCCTGCTGTCAGCATGCCAATTGCACACTCCCTCAAATCTTGCGACATCTGTGGCATTGTGCTGTGTGATAAAACTGCACCTTTCAGAGTGTCCTTTTATTGTGGACTCTGGCGTCTAATCAGCATCTTGATATGGCACACCTGTGAGGTGGGATGGATTATCTCAGCAAAGGAGAAGTGCTCACTATCACAGATTTAGACTGGTTTGTGAACAATATTTGAGGGAAATGGTGATATTGTGTATGTGGTAAAAGTTTTAGATCTTTGAGTTCATCTCATACAAAATGGGAGCAAAACCGAAAGTGTTGCATTTATATTTTTGTTGAGTGTAGATGCAGTTTGGACAAAAGAAATAGTCAGATGGACATGGATGTCTTGCCCAGCATGTTGGAAATATGAAAGTAAAAATGTGAGGCCATTTGATTTTTATCAGCTATTTAAATTGGGATTTTTGTGCATTGCTCATGTACTTGTATTATTTGTGTTTATACTTTTATTACTGAGATTATTTTGTTCTATGCTTTAATTCCTGGGAAAACTCTACATACTGTAAATAATAATAATTATAATTATTTTCCCATATGTAACTGGATGCATCTGTCCATGCAGGTTAAAAATAATCAGATAGACATGGATTGCTGGCCCAGGGTGCTAGAAATATGAAAGTAAAAACATCAGCCCATTTGATTTTTACCAGCTCTTTAATTTCTGGTTTTTGTG
Organism: Thalassophryne amazonica; assembly: GCF_902500255.1. Taxonomy (NCBI): domain Eukaryota; kingdom Metazoa; phylum Chordata; class Actinopteri; order Batrachoidiformes; family Batrachoididae; genus Thalassophryne; species Thalassophryne amazonica. Next base: position 14,109,144 of record NC_047104.1, read on the forward strand.
CATGACTCTTGTGAAATTCTATTATTTGTGTGTTTTTTTTTTTTTACTGAAGTTTATCCCATGACCCGATCTTGGATAAGCAGTTCAAAATTAGTGTTGTGTGTGTGTGTGTGTGTGTGTGTACTGGAGTTAATTTTGTTTTGTGCTTTTACTCCTGGGAAAGACCAACATAAATAGTAATTCTTCTTCTTTTTCTTGTTATTCACAACTGTAAGTTGTGCTTGTCAAGAAAAATTGCTGTCCTTCCATCCATCCTTCTGTCTGTCCATATGGCAAAACCTCTGGTGCCCTAAAACCAGCGGTGGGCACAGTTCCGCTAATCTGCTAACCGCCAATTATCGAAGATAACATTTTCATTATCAGATTAGCGTTTCAGATAACTTTGAAAACCGTCATTGGACTAATTATCTTCCGATAAGTTTTGGTCTAATAATTTTTAGACCGCTAACATATTTTTGCAGACGTGGTAAACAAAGCTGAATAGTTACACCTTCTATGAAATCTAAAATCAGTTAAGCACCTACCTGTTAAATGTTTTATAGTAGATGCACAGTTCTACTCTCCATAAACAGAGGAGAGCTGGTTCTAGAAGAAACCTCTCTATCCTGCAGACAAATGAGAACTGGTCATAGTCACACACACACACACACAAATTTTGGACAAGTTATTTAAATTAACGTCATGTCTGAAGTTTTATAAAATGAAAATATCAGATATATGTTTTAGTTTTAAAGTAATGCACTAATTTTGAAGGTTTTAGTGTGGACATGCTGTGCCCAGGTGCATTATGGGTACCTCAGTACATTAATGACAGAAGAAATGCATTTGTGACTCTGAATCTTGGCTTAAAGATGATCTCATGGATGAAGTTCAAATGGAGGGATATGAGCTGTATTTTGTAAACAGAAGATATAAAAAGGCGGTGGTATTGCTCTGTATACAAAAACAGATCTGATGTGTACAGTTGTTGAAGAAATGACAATTATGAATGATGTCATAGAAATTGTAACAGTGGAACTTGTACATGAAACATCTAAGAATATTTTAGTTAGTTGTGTATACAGAGCACCAGATTCTTGTGTTGTGAAATTTACAGATAAAATAATTGAATTATTCCATCAAATTAAAAACAAAACGCTTTTTATGTGTGGGGACTTTAATATTAACATAGAAAGCTCCAGCTGCCAAAGATCAAGTGATTTTGTGAATACAATGTATAGTTTGGGGTTATTCCCCTTGATAACAAAACCAACCAGAATTACATCGCAAAGTGCAACGGTAATTGATAATATATTTACAAACAGAACAGATGAAATTATCAAGAATGGGATCTTCATGACAGATATTAGCGACCATTTACCAATTTTTTCAATATTTAAATATAAAAATAGGTACAACAAAAAAACTGATATAAACTTTAAAAGAGATAAGTCAGTAAAAGCCTTAGAGGCATTAAAATATGACCTTAAAAATCAAAACTGGGAAGAAGTTTATGTCAGTGATGTTAATGTAGCATATAACTCATTTATGAAAATATTGATGAAATCATACAATAAAAATTGTAAATTAATTGAAATTAGTAAGAAAAGAGTAAATAAACCATGGCTGACAAAGGGAATAAAAAATGCTTGTGCAAAGAAAAACTATTTATACAGGTGCTTTAAAAAAATTGCAAACAAAGGAATCAGAACATAAATACAAAAAATATAAAAATAAACTATTAACAATAATTAGGAAACAAAAAAAAGATTATTACAGTGAAAAACTAAATAAGAGTAAAGATAATATGAGGGTAACATGGGGAATTATAAAAAGTGTGATTGATAGTGATGGAACGAAAGAAACTATTCCAAATTACTTTGTTAAGGAAAATAAAGAGATATATGATATAAAAGAAGTTGCAAATGGGTTTAATGATTATTTTTCAAATGTAGGGTCAAGTCTGGTGGGAAATAAACCAATAATAGAAGATAAATTATGTACATTGGTAAATACGGTCAATAGTATTTTCCTGGACAATGTGGAAAAAGATGAAATAAGAAATATTGTAAAAAACTGTGTAAGCAAAAGATCAACTGACCATGAAGATTTAGACATGATGACTGTAAAAAGTATAATAGAAATTGTTATTGAACCATTTACTTATATTTGTAATCTGTCTCTGTCAACTGGGGTTTTTCCAGATGAAATGAAAATTGCTAAGGTAGTCCCATTATATAAAAATGGAGACAAACATAATTTTTCTAATTACAGGCCAGTATCATTGCTTCCACAGTTTTCTAAAATTATGGAAAAAGTTTTTGTAACAAGATTGGATAAATTTATTGAGAAACATCATATTTTAAATAATGCTCAGTATGGATTCAGAACAAAACATTCGACAGCTATGGCAATTATGGAACTAATAGAGAAAATATCAACAACAATAGATAATAAGGATTATTTTGTAAGTATTTTTATTGACCTGAAAAAGGCTTTTGATGTTATAGACCACTCAAGATTGCTCCACAAGTTACAACAATATGGAATAAGAGGTGTTGCACATCAGTGGGTAAAAAGCTACTTAGAAAATAGAAAACAGTTTGTTCAGATAAATAATACCAAATCAGAATTGTGTAACATTATTTATGGAGTACCACAAGGATCGGTACTTGGACCCAAACTGTTTATTTTGTATATCAATGATTTTGTGAATGTATCCAATGTGCTTGGCAGCATTTTATTTGCTGATGATACAACGCTGTTTTACTCTGGATCAGATATACAGGAAGTAGCACAAGTGATAAATACAGAGTTGGAAAAAGTTAAACATTGGTTTGATATAAACAGATTGTCACTAAATATTAATAAGACAAATTTCATATTGTTTAATGATAGAGCGAAAGAAAATAATGTGTCATTACAAATAGATGGAATGGATATACAAAGGGTAAAAGAAATGAAATTTTTAGGAGTCATGATTGATGAAGATCTTACATGGAAGTCACACATAAATTACATAAAAGGAAAAATAGCGAAAGCCATTGCTGTTTTGCATAAAGTAAAATATTCATTAAATAGTTATGGTTTATTAACATTGTACAATTCATTGATTGTCCCATATTTAACTTACTGTGTAGAAATCTGGGGATCAACATATACAACCTATATACAACCTTTATTTATTTTGCAGAAAAGAGCTTTAAAAGTGATTAGTAACAGTGGTTTTAGAGATTCATCTAATCCATTGTTTATTAAGTATAGGGTACTTAAATTTCATGATTTAGTTGATTTGAAAATATTACAAACGATGTACCAAGTTAATAAAAATACTTTACCAACAAACATTCAAAATATGTTTGAAAAAAGAGTAAGTAGTTATAAATTGAAAGGAATAGAAGTCTTTAAAAAAACAAGATTTAGAACCAAAGTAAAGGAAAGGAGTATTGCAGTAAATGGTGTCAAATTATGGAACAATCTTAATAAGAAATTAAAGAATTAAGGTTGCTTAAATTATTTAAAAAACATATTAAATTAGATGTATTAAGTAAGTATGAAACTATGAAGTAAGTCAGTGGGCTGCAAGAAAGTCAAAAAAAAAAAAAGTAAACTGTTAATAATGTTTGGAGTGTCTTAAGTTTAAATGTAACCTGTCAGTGATGTAATCTATTAATTAATGGTCATAATTATGAAATTGGTCAGTGGTATGTGACAAGTTAAAGAAATGCAATCTGTTAAATAATGTTGACTATGATGCTGTATATTGAAAGATTGTATTGTTAAAAGGGGCAGAAATCATAAGACTTGTTCTTCTTTCTGCTCCTTTTCATTCTGGTATTGTGGTGCTTTTGTTTTTTGCTTTTCTGTTTTTCTTTTAAATGAATGAAATAAATATTAAAGAAAAAAAGAAAAAAAAAAACTCTTTGTATATTGTGCCTAAAACTCTTGTGAATATATTTTCTGGGTTTATAGACATTGTTATTGTGTTTGTTTTATGTAAAAATGCCAGAAGAAGCTCAGGTTCCTCAGATATCTGAAAATCATTTTGCATTTATTAAATTCCACACATCTTAAACATATAGCAGACACAGATTATCTGGAATTTTGTTTTGGCAAGTTTTCACGGTCTCTACTGCTACTGTGATAATCTAACCATTGTGGTGTCCAGAGTTGTGTTGTGAGCAAACAAGAAAAAAGAAAGTTCCCTGGAAAGGCACTGCATCTGACAGGGAACAGCATGGCCCACTGCCAGCAAACTTTGAGTAAAGCTGTCCAGTTGCACAGGTGCGTGGGGCACACGTTTAGTGGCCCATGCAATGTTATACATACACCTACACATACACACAGACACACACACACAGACACACAGCTGAATGATAACTGCAGCCCCACATGTGTGCGTGGAGTGCACATGCACCACACATACATGCGCACTCGTGTGTGAGGAACACAGCGCTCCAGTCCTGTGTTTGCCATTCAGACTTTTGGACATCGGGCAGTCTTCAGCACCTTTTATGGATGTCTGACAGCAGTTTGTTTGTATCATCCACCTGTTGGCTACATGCACTTTGGATGTCATCGTGCAGGTGTGGAGGAGGTACATTCTGACAGGGCTGACCATGCCTCTTTTCCTCCCGACTGCGTTGGATTATGGCAGTATTTGCCATGTTGGGAATGGTTCCCCCACATTCTTGCTATGTGTGACGGGGGCTTAAGTCACACAATCACCACCTCTGGCTGATGATTTTTTTGGGTTATGTTTTACTTTTCATGTATTGTACTATAAACTTTCCATGAGGATAACCTGCATGTCAGAAAAAGCCTAAACTCCTTCACAATTTTCACAGGTGTCTTTATGACTTACCACTACGAGTCTCCTTCTGGCATAGTCATTTATTTTTTGAGAATTGCCTTCTCCAGACTGATTTACCATACAGTACCATACCATTTGAATTTATCAATGACTGAATATGTCTTGGAGTTCATTTACCTCAGTTATTTGGAAATGTTAATGTATCATCTCTGTTTCTTATGTTTCATCTCTGTTATGATGATACTCAGAGGTAAAATGATAAAAATTGTGTCACTGTGCAAATACCTACAGACTTTAACTGTAAGATAAATTTGACTTTGCTGAAATTAATTGATCTCTTGCCTGATTGTTGACGACTCAGCTGTGGCAGATAGATGGTTATTTTAGAGATGTGGGAATGGACTGGTTGACTGTCTGGGTGGTTGCCATTGAGGACTCAAGGCAGTTCCGTGGTGTTGTGGATGTGGCAAAGTGCAGCATCATCGCATGCTCCCAGGTTTGAGTTGAGCTTAATGAAAGTTATCAGAGGGGTGATGCATACCCTGCTCACTCTACACACCACAATATAAATATGTAAATATACATATGTCTATAATGGTGTTTTTGCTATGTATGACTTCATCATATGGCTTCAGGTTGACTTAAGTTTGAAGATATTCATAAATGGACTGCATTTATGCAGTACTTTTCCATCTGCATCAGACACTCAAAGCACTTTAAACATCAATGCCTCAGCTTCACCCCGATGTCAGGCTGCTGCCATACAAGATGCCCACTACACACCAGGAGCAACTAGGGGATTAAGGACCTTGCCCCAAGGCCCTTAGTGATTTTTTGGTCAGGCTGGAATTTGAACTGAGGATCCTCTGGTCTCAAGCCCAGCGCTTAACCACTAGACCATCACCTCCCCTAATTCATAACATATCATATTACTCATGATATTACTTCAGTCAAGGGTTATCCCAGCAGTTATGGGACATGATGCAGGCTACACCCTAGACAAAATGCCAGTCTTTGGGAGGGCCACACATAAATGGACAAACACTTTCAAACACGCATGCACAACTACGGGCAGTTTAGTGTTACCAATTCACCCAACACACACGCCAATGAAAATAATACCTTGCTTTGCTGGCATCCAAGATAAGATGCATTTATTCTGCTTTTTGTATGGCTAGCATACTGGCATAGCATGGAACTATGCTTCCTGTCCTTTTAAATTCAGTTTATTAGTAATGGAACAGGTCTCTGCCTCATGTTTATATACAACCCCAATTCCAATGAAGTTGGGACATTGTGTAAAATGTAAAAACATAATACAGTGATTTGCAAATTCTCTTCAACCTATATTCAGTTGAATACACCACAAAGACAAGATATTTCATGTTCAAACTGATAAACTTTATTGTTTTTGTGCAAACATTTGCTCCTTTTGAAATGGATGCCTGCAACACGTTTCAAAAAAGCTGGTATGTTTACAACTGTGTTACATCACCTTTCCTTCTAACAACACTCAATAAGTCTTTCTGAACTGAGGACACTAATTGTTGAAGCTTTGTACGTGGAATTCTTTCCCATTCTTGCTTGATGTACGAATTCAGTTGTTCAACAGTCCGTGGGTCTCCGTTGTCATATTTTGCACTTCTTTTTCAGTGGGCGACAGGTCTGGACTGCAGGCAGGCCAGTCTAGTACTCACACTCTTTTACTATGAAGCCACACTGTTGTAACATGTGCAGAATGTGGCTTGGCATTGTCTTGCTGAAATAAGCAGGATGTCCCTGAAAAAGATGTTTGGATGGTAGCATGTGTTGCTCCAAAACCTGGATGTAACTTTCAGCATTGATGGTGCCATCACAGATGTGTAAGTTGCCCATGCCAAGGGCACTAACACACCCCCATACCATCACAGATGCTGGTTTTTGAACTTTGTACTGGTAACAATCTGGATGGTCCTTTCCCTCTTTGTCCGGAGGACATGACGCCCATGATTTCCAAAAACAATTTGAAATGTGGACTCATCAGACCACAGCACACTTTTCCACTTTGTGTCTGACCATGTCAAATGAGCTCAGGCCCAGGGAAGGCGGTGGCATTTCTGGATGTTGTTGATGTATGGCTATCGCTTTGCATGGTAGAGTTTTAACTTGCACTTGGAGATGTAGCGACGAACTGTGTTAACTGACAATGGTTTTCTGAAGTGTATAGTTGGTTTTCGGCCTTGCTGCTTACGTGTAGAAAGTTCTGCAGATTCTCTGAATCTTCTGATTATATTATGGACTGTAGATGATGGAATCCCTAAATTCCTTGCAATTGAATATTGAGAAATATTGTTCTTAAACTGTTGGACTGTTTTTCATGCAGTTGTTCACAAAGTTGTGATCCTCACCCCATCTTTGTTTGTGAATGGCTGAACCTTTTGTGGATGCTCCTGTTATACCAAATCATGACACTCACCTGTTTCCAATTAGGTGTTCTTTGAACATTCATCAACTTTCCCAGACGTTTGTTGCCCTGTCCCAGTTTTTTTAAATGTGTTGCAGGCATCCATTTCAAAATGACCAAATATTTGCACAAAAACAACAAAGTTTATCAGTTTGAACATTTAATATCTTGTCTTTGTGGTGTATTCAGTTGAATATATGTTGAAGTGGATTTGCAGATCATTGTCTTCTGCTTTATTTACATTTACACTACGTCCCAACTTCACTGGAATTGGGGTTGTAAATTTGGGGTCTGTTAGTGAAGCTTAGCGCTAGCAATTGGGGATCACCTTAGTATTTTCTTTGCTTTCCTGTTGAATGTTGATGAATTATACCTTTGGTGTGGTTTTTCCAGCTGATTGATACTCCTCTGTTGTTCTCTGTCCGAGGTGTGGATTGAAATACGAAAGAGTGGCATCTGTGGACAGCGGGATGCTGGACTGACGGTGGAATCCCATGCTTGAAATTGTTGCTGCAGATGTTTTGTTTTTTACAAACTTTATAAAACTTTGTTAAATTTTGTAAAAACTTTGTAACTGTTAGAATGGCCTAAGCAGTGGCTCACCCCTCTGAGTCTGTTCTGCTTGAGGTTTCTTCCACAGTATTATAAGAGAGACTTTTTTTTCTTACCACTGTTGCCTGTGTGTTTGCTCTGGGGCTTGATAAGGTCAGAACTTACTTGTGTGAAGCGTCTTGAGAAAGCTTTGGTGTGATTTGGTGCTATATAAATTTAATAAATATAATGAAGGCACTTGATTGAAGGTAACTGGGTGAATTTCAGGTTTCACAGTTGTACTCAGCATGTGCTGCCTCTGCTGTGGAACTGATCTCAGACCCAGTGAACGAGGCCTGTTCCCACTGCAGCACCTTCCACAACATGACCGCATGGAGTCAGACAACAGTACGAAGCCGCTGACTCAAATAGCTAAAAACATAGCAGACTGCACTGTATCACGTGTCTCCTGGTACATGCACTATGATAAGATAGCATTCATTTATTGTGGACTACGCTTGTTCCACGTCTGTGGGAAAACTCAGAGGAATGTGCAGTCACTTCCCTCAGAGCATTCTCTCGCCGACAAAGTCAGCTAGTCTGGTCCTGTCCATACAGGCACATTAGGAGGTTTGGCCTACTAAACTTTAACTCTGGCATGTGGGAAAGGTTACATTTAAAAGCTGCCGGGGCAAACAGTGTCAGTCAGAACAGGTTCAGGACCGTTTTGGATGACAAATGTAGGCTGGGTTTACGAGACTGTTCCCCTAAACAAAGGCACTGTTAACTGTACAAAAAGGCCGTGCCCAGACTTTAAAGTTCAGACAGTGCGGGAATTCCTTTAAGATGCAGTTCTGTTAAATCAAATCAAATCAATTTTTTTTATATAGCGCCAAATCACAACAACAGTTGCCCCAAGGCACTTTATATTGCAAGGCAAAAGCCATACAATAATTACAGAAAAACCCCAACGGTCAAAACGACCCCCTGTGAGCAAGCACTTGGTGACAGTGGGAAGGAAAAACTCCCTTTTAACAGGAAGAAACCTCCAGCAGAACCAGGCTCAGGGAGGGGCAGTCTTCTGCTGGGACTGGTTGGGGCTGAGGGAGAGAACCAGGAAAAAGACATGCTGTGGAAGAGAGCAGAGATCAATCACTAATGATTAAATGCAGAGTGGTGCATACAGAGCAAAAGGAGAAAGAAACACTCAGTGCATCATGGGAACCCCCCAGCAGTCTAAGTCTATAGCAGCATAACTAAGGGATGGTTCAGGGTCACCTGATCCAGCCCTAACTATAAGCTTTAGCAAAAAGGAAAGTTTTAAGCCTAATCTTAAAAGTAGAGAGGGTGTCTGTCTCCCTGATCTGAATTGGAGCTGGTTCCACAGGAGAGGAGCCTGAAAGCTGAAGGCTCTGCCTCCCATTCTACTCTTAAAAACTCTAGGAACTACAAGTAAGCCTGCAGTCTGAGAGCGAAGCACTCTATTGGGGTGATATGGTACTATGAGGTCCCTAAGATAAGATGGGACCTGATTATTCAAAACCTTATAAGTAAGAAGAAGAATTTAAATTCTATTCTAGAATTAACAGGAAGCCAATGAAGAGACGCCAGTATGGGTGAGATATGCTCCCTCCTTCTAATCCCCGTCAGTACTCTAGCTGCAGCATTTTGAATTAACTGAAGGCTTTTCAGGGAACTTTTAGGACAACCTGATAATAATGAATTACAGTAGTCCAGCCTAGAGGAAATAAATGCATGAATTAGTTTTTCAGCATCACTCTGAGACAAGACCTTTCTAATTTTAGAGATATTGCGCAAATGTAAAAAAGCAGTCCTACATATTTGCTTAATATGCACATTGAAGGACATATCCTGATCAAAAATGACTCCAAGAAATGACATGTTTGTCAGCACTGATCATGTTCCACTTTTCCTTATTTTCAATGGCCAGAGAGAACCTGCAAATACATTCCACCCAAAGTGCCCACTGTGATTTCTGAAAAAGAGATTAGAGGATGGATTGAATTTGATTACATGACACAGATTCTGTGGAAAAGAACAGAAGCTTTTGGTGAAATTTCCACACTTGTTATGGTTGCCTTCTCTATATATTTTTGAACTTCATGTGAAATCACAACCTCACCCGCAGCCACCCGCAAACTAAACTTAAACAAGGCTATAGCTATAGCTGTATGCTCACTCTTCCATGTTTTTGTTGGAAGTCTGGCACCACAATTCTGAAAGCCTATTGCCTTCCAGCCTTGGCTGGGGAAGTAACCTGCATTGGACTGGAGTCCTGTCCAGGGGGAGCCATAGACTATCATTTGCTTAGCACTTAACTGCAGAATCTAGAGATAAGCGCTGTCACCAATGGGCACTGGGACCTACATAGGACTTCTGTCTTTTTTGGAAGACCTACAAAGAGTGTATTATAATTGTCTAACCTGCTATAGATTAAATGTTGCGCACACTTTGGCAATATTCTGAGGTAGACCAAAGCTGGTTTGGACATCTGCTTACATGTGAATTAAAATTTAAATGAGCAATTGAAGTTTGAGGGCCCTGTATTACACTTGGTACAAAGCAGTGAAATGGTAAATAGACTGCATTTATGTAGCACTTTTCTATCTGCATCAGACGCTCAAAGCGCTTTACAAATAATGCCTCACATTCACCCCAATGTCAGGGTGCTGCCATACAAGGCGCTCACTACACACCCAGAGCAACTAGAGTATTAAGGACCTTGCCTAAGGGCCCTTAGTGATTTTCCAGTCAGGGCTGGAATTTGAACCAAGGATTCTCTGGTCTCAAGCCCAACGCTTAAGCACTAGACCATCACCTCGCCCAGTGCAGAGTACAAGGATTACTGGTAGCTTCCATCCACCACATTTGTCACTTTCAAGCCCTCTGCACCCTGTACCTTACATTGTGCTCACATTATGCTTGTATAGCAAACTGCAATGGGTCATGTCCAAAATGTACATGCATCAGGCACTTTGGGCACTATGGGTCACCACGTTAGGAGCTTGTGCCTGTAATGCCATTTTGATTTTATCTGATGTAAAAGTGATCCTAGTTTTTTTTACTATGTCATCTTTTGTTGGCTTTTGCTGAAGAAAAAAATCTGCCTTATCACCACCTGCTCAATGTGTGAAGTTGTAGCAGTTGACAGTAATCTGCAGTGGTTACAATATATCCCCATTTCAAGTGTCAATGTAAGACTCTTTTCTTATGACACAACACTGTTGCATTATCCAACCTTTCCAGCAGTACAGTCTTGATATATTCTGTTTGGCTTTGAGGGCCACTGGACCCCTCCAGGACCACCTGGGGGATGTGGCGGTGGACAGGAATGTCTTTGGCGACAGGACTTGACCACTGACCTGGCTGTGGATAAGACAAAAATCATAAGCAGAAAGCAAAGACAATTCAGCACTCTTTTTTATCTTTACTTTTTATCTTTAAAACGCATGGCATCTTGCTACATAGCTCACATTCCTTTGACCCAAACTTGTCACATCCTAAGCAGTTAAATGATCACAAGGAGATGTTGTCTGTTAAACTGCATTCCTCAAAGTGACCTGCTTGCTGCAAAGAATCATCGTCTGCCAGAAAATACCAACTAAAGCACTGAGCTCATGAAAAGAATCTCTCATCAGTTCTTATTTGAGTAGGCTGTTGTTGACAAGGCCCCAGTCAGAGTCACCAATGGGTCACCTGCATGATCAGTTCTTGTCTTCTTCCTGGTCAGCAGTCACTGAACCATTTCACATGTTGCCTTTCAGCAGGTGTTCTTCAGTACAAACATCCTGTTCTGTGTATTCAATAACCTTTATCATTTGATTTGAGCTCTGATAATTATAGGAAGGCAAGAAAGATGAATATAAAATCTTGTTTAAAAAATGCTGGTTTATGGTTCAACTAATCAACTCCGACTGAGTGTGCAATTGTTGTTTTATTGGCGATAATCACATCAGTAATTAGCAAAACCGAAAACTGCTCTACCCTCCATATTCACAGCTCGGTCTCAACTTTTGTCAATAACTATTTTTGCAATGAAATTATGGAGCATGCGGGGCACATTTGCCAATCATAGGTGCATTTTTTAAAACATTTTTTGTTGGTGTTATTTAGCAGAATTTTCAAGGATTTAAATTCAAAATAAAAATGTAAATATCAACATAAATCAATCAATCAATCAATCAATCAATTTTTTTATATAGCGCCAAATCACAACAAACAGTTGCCCCAAGGCGCTTTATATTGTAAGGCAAGGCCATACAATAATTACGTAAAACCCCAATGGTCAAAACGACCCCCTGTGAGCAAGCACTTGGCTACAGTGGGAAGGAAAAACTCCCTTTTAACAGGAAGAAACCTCCAGCAGAACCAGGCTCAGGGAGGGGCAGTCTTCTGCTGGGACTGGTTGGGGCTGAGGGAGAGAACCAGGAAAAAGACATGCTGTGGAGGGGAGCAGAGATCGATCACTAATGATTAAATGCAGAGTGGTGCATACAGAGCAAAAAAGAGAAAGAAACAGTGCATCATGGGAACCCCCCAGCAGTCTACGTCTATAGCAGCATAACTAAGGGATGGTTCAGGGTCACCTGATCCAGCCCTAACTATAAGCTTTAGCAAAAGGAAAGTTTTAAGCCTAATCTTATAAGTAGAGAGGGTGTCTGTCTCCCTGATCTGAATTGGGAGCTGGTTCCACAGGAGAGGAGCCTGAAAGCTGAAGGCTCTGCCTCCCATTCTACTCTTACAAACCCTAGGAACTACAAGTAAGCCTGCAGTCTGAGAGCGAAGCGCTCTATTGGGGTGATATGGTACTACGAGGTCCCTAAGATAAGATGGGACCTGATTATTCAAAACCTTATAAGTAAGAAGAAGAATTTTAAATTCTATTCTAGCATTAACAGGAAGCCAATGAAGGGAGGCCAACACGGGTGAGATATGCTCTCTCCTGCTAGTCCCCGTCAGTACTCTAGCTGCAGCATTCTGAACCAACTGAAGGCTTTTTAGGGAACTTTTAGGACAACCTGATAATAATGAATTACAATAGTCCAGGCCTAGAGGAAATAAATGCATGAATTAGTTTTCAGCATCACTCTGAGACAAGACCTTTCTGATTTTAGAGATATTGCGTAAATGCAAAAAGCAGTCCTACATATTTGTTTAATATGCGCTTTGAATGACATATCCTGATCAAAAATGACTCCAAGATTTCTCACAGTATTACTAGAGGTCAGGGTAATGCCATCCAGAGTAAGGATCTGGTTAGACACCATGTTTCTAAGATTTGTGGGGCCAAGTACAATAACTTCAGTTTTATCTGAGTTTAAAAGGCAGGAAATTAGAGGTCATCCATGTCTTTTATGTCTGTAAGACAATCCTGCAGTTTAACTAATTGGTGTGTGTCCTCTGGCTTCATGGATAGATAAAGCTGGGTATCATCTGCGTAACAATGAAAATTTAAGCAATACCGTCTAATAATACTGCCTAAGGGAAGCATGTATAAAGTGAATAAAATTGGTCCTAGCACAGAACCTTGTGGAACTCCATAATTAACTTTAGTCTGTGAAGAAGATTCCCCATTTACATGAACAAATTGTAATCTATTAGACAAATATGATTCAAACCACCGCAGCACAGTGCCTTTAATACTTATAATTATAATTAATTATATATAATGTATCATAATTATATGATACATATAATTGTTAAATATAAATAATTTAACATGTAATATGTTTATTGAATATGAATACAAATGTTAAGTATAAATATAATGATTAAAATATACTGTAAGTAGATTTATCTTAATCAATATATTTATACTGATTACATATGTGTTTAACAATTATATTTGCCATTTATATTTAATGTTTCATTCATATTTAAATCTCAGAAAATTGTGTTAAATAATAAAAAAGACATTAAAAAATACACCTCTGATTTACAAACAGTGCTCCACAGGAGAGTTGTGTAAAAGTATGGGAAGATAAGGTCGCAGACATAAGATTACACAGAATTTGCCTTGGAATTCGGCAACTCATTTTTCGTTACTGCACATATTCAATTTTATCAAACAATATGGACCAAATCTTACAACTGGTGCAAAGCAGTGCACACTACAGGCATGTGCTTTTGATAGTTTCCAAGAGACTCATTTGTCTTTTTCACACCTGTCCAGTAGGATGCATCACATTTGAATATTTCAAAATATCAATTTGGCTGCATTGCTTTTTGTGCCAATTAACATAAAAATGACTTTTGCAAAGTTTTGTTGAATTCCATTGAGATTTCGGGGTGGCACCTAACACATGGACTTTTGTGAATTTCGAAAAATGTGCAATTTTTAGTCTAATTGCCAAGTTTTTGACCTGAAATGTTTAATACAGTAAACTTTTATATAGTAACATGTTCTATAGGGTTATCAAAGTAAAAGTTGTTTGTTTGCCCTTTGGGCAACTTGGGCATTTCTCAGAATCAACTTTCAAGATTCTCCATTCATTTGTCCTATAGACAAAATGAATGGAGGTCAATGGGACATGTTCATGTGCCTTACCCTGAGTTTTGTGCAGCAGTGATGGATGTCAGACACACTTATAAAGTTTAATAGACTTTATTGTTAAACACAAGGGGCAATACTGGCACACTCTCAAGTGGCTAACTCACTGGCAAATACAGGGCCTAATGGTAGAGCTGACACCAACTAAACTTCAAACTTAATTGCTCAGACTGTGCCAGAGTCCGGCTCCACTGACATCACCAGGGAGAAAGAGAGAGGAAATGGAACCTGAACTCTGAACCTAGCCAGTGCGTCTCCCCCCAGATATGTCTCCCCACCCACCACCCCAGAGTAACCATCCTATTCAGGGATTAACTTGCGTTTGCAGCAGTGAAGGTTTGGCTGTTGGCTGCAATCATGTTCAACTGCCTGCAGCACATTCTGCAGGTGCTGCTCCTTCCTGGCCACTGAGAAAAAGTCTGACATGAGCTTGACGCCACACTCAGCACAGTCATTGACCATGTTCATTGCACATACAGTAGTGTTCAGAATAAATAGTAGTGCTATGTGACTAAAAAGATTAATCCAGGTTTTGAGTATATTTCTTATTGTTACATGAGAAACAAGGTACCAGTAGATTCAGTAGATTTCACAATCCAACAAGACCAAGCATTCATGATATGCACACTCTTAAGGCTATGAAATTGGGCTATTAGTAAAAAAAAGTAGAAAGGGGGTGTTCACAATAATAGTAGCGTCTGCTGTTGACGCTACAAACTCAATCAATCAATCAATCAATCAATTTAATTTATATAGCGCCAAATCACAACAAACAGTTGCCCCAAGGCGCTTATATTGTAAGGTAAGGCCATACAATAATACGTAAAAAGCCCAACGGTCAAAACGACCCCCTGTGAGCAAGCACTTGGTGACAGTCGGAAGGAAAAACTCCCTTTTAACAGGAAGAAACCTCCAGCAGAACCAGGCTCAGGGAGGGGCAGTCAACTCAAAACTATTATGTTCAAACTGCTTTTTTAGCAATCCTGTGAATCACTAAACTAGCATTTAGTTGTATAACCACAGTTTTCATGATTTCTTCACATCTGCGAGGCATTAATTTTGCTGGTTTGGAACCAAGATTTTGCTCGTTTATTGGTGTGCTTGGGGTCATTGTCTTGTTGAAACACCCATTTCAAGGGCATGTCCTCTTCAGCATAAGGCAACATGACCTCTACAAGTATTTTGACATATCCAGACTGATCCATGATATAACAGAGGGACTTTGTGGGGGATTCTTGCAAATAAATTAGCTTGTAATAACATTAATAGTGTTTAAATTAACAGTTGTGTCAGTGACATCCCAGTTCCAGTCTCTTGCTTTGTTTGTTATCACTGAACACACTACATGCACCACACCCACCCCACGCCAGTTCTTCAAGGCAGGGCACATATGCACCAGCCCCAGTCCAGAGCACTAGTCAAACAAACTGGACTTTGGGGTTGTAGCTTGCTCAGCTGCAGTCCAGAGTTTATCATGTGAGTGCAACCCCAAGCGTGCACTCACATGATAAACTCCAGTATTGTGTATGTTAAGAGAGCTGTTTCTTAAGACAAATGTCATGTTGTGTTGACATAGATGTGTTCAGACCAGAACATGTGGTGCAAATGTAAGTGCAGGCCATCAGGGGAGTGGGTAAAGGATGGACAATCAAGTGCAGTCCAAGGCACCTGGACATAGTGTGAGTTCACCCTGAGACACTGAAAGATGCATGCTCCCAAACCTGACCTGTCCTGACTTCAAAAACACTCAGCAAATGAGCACCTCTGACAGGTCATTTCAAAGGTTACCTTCTCATAACCTGTTGCTCAACTGCAGGAACAGGTATTTTGTCAGAGAGCACATGGTTTGGTGTTGATTCCAAGGTGTGGAGGGTGCTGAGAAAGCTGGTTTTGAAGTTACTGAGGATGGACAATGACGGGTTTGTCGGTAGTTGTGCGCAAGCAACACAGGGATCCTGCTTATAGAGGAAGCATATTCTTCCAAATTTAAAGCTTATGCCACTGCTGTGATGGCACACTCATGATGGATGACTCTGCAGTACTTACCCAAACAGCAGGGTACTTTTGTGCCAGGGTTCTTGTAGCTTGAGGTCAGTCGGGTGGCCACTTTTGTTATCTGATTTAATGACAATCGTGGTCCAAATATTCTTCCAATATCACGTACCAACATGCTTGTCCATCACAGTTACAGTAGTGTTCAGAATAATAGCAGTGCTATATGACTAAAAAGATTAATCCAGGTTTTGAGTATATTTTTTATTGTTACATGGAAACAAGGTACCAGTAGATTCTCACAAATCCAAAAGAACAAGCATTCATGATAGGCACACTCTTAAGGCTATGAAATTGGGCTATTAGTAAAAAAAGTAGAAAAGGGGGTGTTCACGTTACAAACTCAAACTATTTTGTTCAAACTGCTTTTTTAGCAATCCTGTGAATCACTAAACTAGTATTTAGTTGTATAACCACAGTTTTTCATGATTTCTTCACATCTGCGAGGCATTAATTTTGTTGGTTTGGAACCACAATTTTGCTCATTTACTAGTGTGCTTGGGGTCATTAACACCCATTTCAAGGGAATGTCCTCTTCAGCATAAGGCAACATGACCTCTTCAAGTATTTTGACATATACAAACTGATCCATGTTACCTGGTATGCGATATATAGGCCCAACCAGGGTTGGGTAGGATTACTTTGAAATGTAATCCAAAGTAATCAGATTACAAGTAATGTATGTACATACATACATGTAATCCACATGTATTCTTTTAAAATAATCCTACCCAACCTTGGGCCCAACACCATAGTAGGAGAAACATGCCCATATCATGATGCTGCACCACCATGTTTCACTGTCTTCACTGTGAACTGTGGCTTGACATCAGAGTTTAGGGTCGTCTCACAACTGTCTGTGGCCCTTGGACCCAATAAGAACAGTTTTACTCTCATCAGTCCACAAAATATTCCTCCATTTCTCTTTAGGCCAGTTGATGTGTTCTTTGGCATATTGTAACATCTTCTGCACATGTCTTTTATTTAACAGAGGGACTTTGCGGGGGATTCTTGCAAATAAATTAGCTTCACACAGGTGTCTTCTAATTGTCGCAGCACTTACAGGTAACTCCAGACTGTCTTTGATCATCCTGGAGCTGATCAATGGGTGAGCCTTTGCGATTCTGGTTATTCTTCTATCCGTTTTGATGGTTGTTTTCCGTTTTCTTCCACGCGTCTCTGGTTTTTTTTGTCCATTTTAAAGCATTGGAGATCATTGTAGATGAACACCTCTAATTTTTGCACCTGCGTATAAGTTTTCCCCTCTCCAATCAACTTTTTAATCAAACTACGCTGTTCTTCTGAACAATGTCTTGAATGTCCCATTTTCCTCAGGCTTTCAAAGAGAAAGCATGTTCAACAGGTGCTGGCTTCATCCTTACATAGGGACACCTGATTCACACCTGTTTGTTCCACAATTTGACAAACTCACTGACTGAATGCTACACTACTATTATTGTGAACACCCCCTTTTCTACTTTTTTTTTTTGTTACTAATAGCCCAATTTCAAAATTCTTGTTATGCAAACCCGATTGTTTCGCAGCTGTCCGAGTGGCTGGTCTCAGACGATCTTAGAGGTGAACATGCTGGATGTGGAGGTCCTGGGCTGGTGTGGTTACACGTGGTCTGCGGTTGTGAGGCTGGTTGGATGTACTGCCAAATTCTCTGAAACGCCTTTGGAGACGGCTTATGGTAGAGAAATGAACATTCAATACACGAGCAACAGCTCTGGTTGACATTCCTGCTGTCAGCATGCCAATTGCACACTCCCTCAAATCTTGCGACATCTGTGGCATTGTGCTGTGTGATAAAACTGCACCTTTCAGAGTGTCCTTTTATTGTGGACTCTGGCGTCTAATCAGCATCTTGATATGGCACACCTGTGAGGTGGGATGGATTATCTCAGCAAAGGAGAAGTGCTCACTATCACAGATTTAGACTGGTTTGTGAACAATATTTGAGGGAAATGGTGATATTGTGTATGTGGTAAAAGTTTTAGATCTTTGAGTTCATCTCATACAAAATGGGAGCAAAACCGAAAGTGTTGCATTTATTTTTTGTTGAGTGTAGATGTAGTTTGGACAAAAGAAATAGTCAGATGGACATGGATGTCTTGCCCAGCATGTTGGAAATATGAAAGTAAAAATGTGAGGCCATTTGATTTTTATCAGCTATTTAAATTGGGATTTTTGTGCATTGCTCATGTACTTGTATTATTTGTGTTTATACTTTTATTACTGAGATTATTTTGTTCTATGCTTTAATTCCTGGGAAAACTCTACATACTGTAAATAATAATAATTATAATTATTTTCCCATATGTAACTGGATGCATCTGTCCATGCAGGTTAAAAATAATCAGATAGACATGGATTGCTGGCCCAGGGTGCTAGAAATATGAAAGTAAAAACATCAGCCCATTTGATTTTTACCAGCTCTTTAATTTCTGGTTTTTGTGCATGACTCTTGTGAAATTCTATTATTTGTGTGTTTTTTTTTTTTTACTGAAGTTTATCCCATGACCCGATCTTGGATAAGCAGTTCAAAATTAGTGTTGTGTGTGTGTGTGTGTGTGTGTGTACTGGAGTTAATTTTGTTTTGTGCTTTTACTCCTGGGAAAGACCAACATAAAGTAATTCTTCTTCTTTTTCTTGTTATTCACAACTGTAAGTTGTGCTTGTCAAGAAAAATTGCTGTCCTTCCATCCATCCTTCTGTCTGTCCATATGGCAAAACCTCTGGTGCCCTAAAACCAGCGGTGGGCACAGTTCCGCTAATCTGCTAACCGCCAATTATCGAAGATAACATTTTCATTATCAGATTAGCGTTTCAGATAACTTTGAAAACCGTCATTGGACTAATTATCTTCCGATAAGTTTTGGTCTAATAATTTTTAGACCGCTAACATATTTTTGCAGACGTGGTAAACAAAGCTGAATAGTTACACCTTCTATGAAATCTAAAATCAGTTAAGCACCTACCTGTTAAATGTTTTATAGTAGATGCACAGTTCTACTCTCCATAAACAGAGGAGAGCTGGTTCTAGAAGAAACCTCTCTATCCTGCAGACAAATGAGAACTGGTCATAGTCACACACACACACACAAATTTTGGACAAGTTATTTAAATTAACGTCATGTCTGAAGTTTTATAAAATGAAAATATCATATATGTTTTAGTTTTAAAGTAATGCACTAATTTTGAAGGTTTTAGTGTGGACATGCTGTGCCCAGGTGCATTATGGGTACCTCAGTACATTAATGACAGAAGAAATGCATTTGTGACTCTGAATCTTGGCTTAAAGATGATCTCATGGATGAAGTTCAAATGGAGGGATATGAGCTGTATTTTGTAAACAGAAGATATAAAAAGGCGGTGGTATTGCTCTGTATACAAAAACAGATCTGATGTGTACAGTTGTTGAAGAAATGACAATTATGAATGATGTCATAGAAATTGTAACAGTGGAACTTGTACATGAAACATCTAAGAATATTTTAGTTAGTTGTGTATACAGAGCACCAGATTCTTGTGTTGTGAAATTTACAGATAAAATAATTGAATTATTCCATCAAATTAAAAACAAAACGCTTTTTATGTGTGGGGACTTTAATATTAACATAGAAAGCTCCAGCTGCCAAAGATCAAGTGATTTTGTGAATACAATGTATAGTTTGGGGTTATTCCCCTTGATAACAAAACCAACCAGAATTACATCGCAAAGTGCAACGGTAATTGATAATATATTTACAAACAGAACAGATGAAATTATCAAGAATGGGATCTTCATGACGATATTAGCGACCATTTACCAATTTTTTCAATATTTAAATAAAAAATAGGTACAACAAAAAAACTGATATAAAACTTTAAAAGAGATAAGTCAGTAAAAGCCTTAGAGGCATTAAAATATGACCTTAAAAATCAAAACTGGGAAGAAGTTTATGTCAGTGATGTTAATGTAGCATATAACTCATTTATGAAAATATTGATGAAATCATACAATAAAATTGTAAATTAATTGAAATTAGTAGAAAAGAGTAAATAAACCATGGCTGACAAAGGGAATAAAAAATGCTTGTGCAAAGAAAAACTATTTATACAGGTGCTTTAAAAAAATTGCAAACAAAGGAATCAGAACATAAATACAAAAAATATAAAAATAAACTATTAACAATAATTAGGAAACAAAAAAAAGATTATTACAGTGAAAAACTAAATAAGAGTAAAGATAATATGAGGGTAAATGGGAATTATAAAAGTGTGATTGATAGTGATGGAACGAAAGAAACTATTCCAAATTACTTTGTTAAGGAAATAAGAGATATATGATATAAAAGAAGTTGCAAATGGTTTAATGATTATTTTTCAAATGTAGGGTCAAGTCTGGTGGGGAAATAAACCAATAATAGAAGATAAATTATGTACATTGGTAAATACGGTCAATAGTATTTTCCTGGACAATGTGGAAAAAAGATGAAATAAGAAATATTGTAAAAAACTGTGTAAGCAAAAGATCAACTGACCATGAAGATTTAGACATGATGACTGTAAAAAGTATAATAGAAATTGTTATTGAACCATTTACTTATATTGTAATCTGTCTCTGTCAACTGGGGTTTTTCCAGATGAAATGAAAATTGCTAAGGTAGTCCCATTATATAAAAAATGGAGACAACATAATTTTTCTAATTACAGCCAGTATCATTGCTTCCACAGTTTTCTAAAATTATGGAAAAAGTTTTGTAACAAGATTGGATAAATTTATTGAGAACATCATATTTTAAATAATGCTCAGTATGGATTCAGAACAAAAACATTCGACAGCTATGGCAATTATGGAACTAATAGAGAAAATATCAACAACAATAGATAATAAGGATTATTTTGTAAGTATTTTTATTGACCTGAAAAAGGCTTTGATGTTATAGACCACTCAAGATTGCTCCACAAGTTACAACATATGGAATAAGAGGTGTTGCACATCAGTGGGTAAAAAGCTACTTAGAAAATAGAAAACAGTTTGTTCAGATAAATAATACCAAATCAGAATTGTGTAACATTATTTATGGAGTACCACAAGGATCGGTACTTGGACCCAAACTGTTTATTTGTATATCAATGATTTTGTGAATGTATCCATGTGCTTGGCAGCATTTTATTTGCTGATGATACAACGCTGTTTTACTCTGGATCAGATATACAGGAAGTAGCACAAGTGATAAATACAGAGTTGGAAAAAGTTAAACATTGGTTTGATATAAACAGATTGTCACTAAATATTAATAAGACAAATTTCATATTGTTTAATGATAGAGCGAAAGAAAATAATGTGTCATTACAAATAGATGGAATGGATATACAAAGGGTAAAAGAAATGAAATTTTTAGGAGTCATGATTGATGAAGATCTTACATGGAAGTCACACATAAATTACATAAAAGGAAAAATAGCGAAAGCCATTGCTGTTTTGCATAAAGTAAAATATTCATTAAATAGTTATGGTTTATTAACATTGTACAATTCATTGATTGTCCCATATTTAACTTACTGTGTAGAAATCTGGGGATCAACATATACAACCTATATACAACCTTTATTTATTTTGCAGAAAAGAGCTTTAAAAGTGATTAGTAACAGTGGTTTTAGAGATTCATCTAATCCATTGTTTATTAAGTATAGGGTACTTAAATTTCATGATTTAGTTGATTTGAAAATATTACAAACGATGTACCAAGTTAATAAAAATACTTTACCAACAAACATTCAAAATATGTTTGAAAAAAGAGTAAGTAGTTATAAATTGAAAGGAATAGAAGTCTTTAAAAAAACAAGATTTAGAACCAAAGTAAAGGAAAGGAGTATTGCAGTAAATGGTGTCAAATTATGGAACAATCTTAATAAAGAAATTAAAGAATTAAGGTTGCTTAAATTATTTAAAAAACATATTAAATTAGATGTATTAAGTAAGTATGAAACTATGAAGTAAGTCAGTGGGCTGCAAGAAAGTCAAAAAAAAAAAAAGTAAACTGTTAATAATGTTTGGAGTGTCTTAAGTTTAAATGTAACCTGTCAGTGATGTAATCTATTAATTAATGGTCATAATTATGAAATTGGTCAGTGGTATGTGACAAGTTAAAGAAATGCAATCTGTTAAATAATGTTGACTATGATGCTGTATATTGAAAGATTGTATTGTTAAAAGGGGCAGAAATCATAAGACTTGTTCTTCTTTCTGCTCCTTTTCATTCTGGTATTGTGGTGCTTTTGTTTTTTGCTTTTCTGTTTTTCTTTTAAATGAATGAAATAAATATTAAAGAAAAAAAGAAAAAAAAAACTCTTTGTATATTGTGCCTAAAACTCTTGTGAATATATTTTCTGGGTTTATAGACATTGTTATTGTGTTTGTTTTATGTAAAAATGCCAGAAGAAGCTCAGGTTCCTCAGATATCTGAAAATCATTTTGCATTTATTAAATTCCACACATCTTAAACATATAGCAGACACAGATTATCTGGAATTTTGTTTTGGCAAGTTTTCACGGTCTCTACTGCTACTGTGATAATCTAACCATTGTGGTGTCCAGAGTTGTGTTGTGAGCAAACAAGAAAAAAGAAAGTTCCCTGGAAAGGCACTGCATCTGACAGGGACAGCATGGCCCACTGCCAGCAAACTTTGAGTAAAGCTGTCCAGTTGCACAGGTGCGTGGGGCACACGTTTAGTGGCCCATGCAATGTTATACATACACCTACACATACACACAGACACACACACACAGACACACAGCTGAATGATAACTGCAGCCCCACATGTGTGCGTGGAGTGCACATGCACCACACATACATGCGCACTCGTGTGTGAGGAACACAGCGCTCCAGTCCTGTGTTTGCCATTCAGACTTTTGGACATCGGGCAGTCTTCAGCACCTTTTATGGATGTCTGACAGCAGTTTGTTTGTATCATCCACCTGTTGGCTACATGCACTTTGGATGTCATCGTGCAGGTGTGGAGGAGGTACATTCTGACAGGGCTGACCATGCCTCTTTTCCTCCCGACTGCGTTGGATTATGGCAGTATTTGCCATGTTGGGAATGGTTCCCCCACATTCTTGCTATGTGTGACGGGGGCTTAAGTCACACAATCACCACCTCTGGCTGATGATTTTTTGGGTTATGTTTTACTTTTCATGTATTGTACTATAAACTTTCCATGAGGATAACCTGCATGTCAGAAAAAGCCTAAACTCCTTCACAATTTTCACAGGTGTCTTTATGACTTACCACTACGAGTCTCCTTCTGGCATAGTCATTTATTTTTGAGAATTGCCTTCTCCAGACTGATTTACCATACAGTACCATACCATTTGAATTTATCAATGACTGAATATGTCTTGGAGTTCATTTACCTCAGTTATTTGGAAATGTTAATGTATCATCTCTGTTTCTTATGTTTCATCTCTGTTATGATGATACTCAGAGGTAAAATGATAAAAATTGTGTCACTGTGCAAATACCTACAGACTTTAACTGTAAGATAAATTTGACTTTGCTGAAATTAATTGATCTCTTGCCTGATTGTTGACGACTCAGCTGTGGCAGATAGATGGTTATTTTAGAGATGTGGGAATGGACTGGTTGACTGTCTGGGTGGTTGCCATTGAGGACTCAAGGCAGTTCCGTGGTGTTGTGGATGTGGCAAAGTGCAGCATCATCGCATGCTCCCAGGTTTGAGTTGAGCTTAATGAAAGTTATCAGAGGGGTGATGCATACCCTGCTCACTCTACACACCACAATATAAATATGTAAATATACATATGTCTATAATGGTGTTTTTGCTATGTATGACTTCATCATATGGCTTCAGGTTGACTTAAGTTTGAAGATATTCATAAATGGACTGCATTTATGCAGTACTTTTCCATCTGCATCAGACACTCAAAGCACTTTAAACATCAATGCCTCAGCTTCACCCCGATGTCAGGCTGCTGCCATACAAGATGCCCACTACACACCAGGAGCAACTAGGGGATTAAGGACCTTGCCCCAAGGCCCTTAGTGATTTTTTGGTCAGGCTGGAATTTGAACTGAGGATCCTCTGGTCTCAAGCCCAGCGCTTAACCACTAGACCATCACCTCCCCTAATTCATAACATATCATATTACTCATGATATTACTTCAGTCAAGGGTTATCCCAGCAGTTATGGGACATGATGCAGGCTACACCCTAGACAAAATGCCAGTCTTTGGAGGGCCACACATAAATGGACAACACTTTCAAACACGCATGCACAACTACGGGCAGTTTAGTGTTACCAATTCACCCAACACACACGCCAATGAAAATAATACCTTGCTTTGCTGGCATCCAAGATAAGATGCATTTATTCTGCTTTTTGTATGGCTAGCATACTGGCATAGCATGGAACTATGCTTCCTGTCCTTTTAAATTCAGTTTATTAGTAATGGAACAGGTCTCTGCCTCATGTTTATATACAACCCCAATTCCAATGAAGTTGGGACATTGTGTAAAATGTAAAAACATAATACAGTGATTTGCAAATTCTCTTCAACCTATATTCAGTTGAATACACCACAAAGACAAGATATTTCATGTTCAAACTGATAAACTTTATTGTTTTGTGCAAACATTTGCTCCTTTTGAAATGGATGCCTGCAACACGTTTCAAAAAAGCTGGTATGTTTACAACTGTGTTACATCACCTTTCCTTCTAACAACACTCAATAAGTCTTTCTGAACTGAGGACACTAATTGTTGAAGCTTTGTACGTGGAATTCTTTCCCATTCTTGCTTGATGTACGAATTCAGTTGTTCAACAGTCCGTGGGTCTCCGTTGTCATATTTTGCACTTCTTTTTCAGTGGGCGACAGGTCTGGACTGCAGGCAGGCCAGTCTAGTACTCACACTCTTTTACTATGAAGCCACACTGTTGTAACATGTGCAGAATGTGGCTTGGCATTGTCTTGCTGAAATAAGCAGGATGTCCCTGAAAAAGATGTTTGGATGGTAGCATGTGTTGCTCCAAAACCTGGATGTAACTTTCAGCATTGATGGTGCCATCACAGATGTGTAAGTTGCCCATGCCAAGGGCACTAACACACCCCCATACCATCACAGATGCTGGTTTTTGAACTTTGTACTGGTAACAATCTGGATGGTCCTTTCCCTCTTTTGTCCGGAGGACATGACGCCCATGATTTCCAAAAACAATTTGAAATGTGGACTCATCAGACCACAGCACACTTTTCCACTTTGTGTCTGACCATGTCAAATGAGCTCAGGCCCAGGGAAGGCGGTGGCATTTCTGGATGTTGTTGATGTATGGCTATCGCTTTGCATGGTAGAGTTTTAACTTGCACTTGGAGATGTAGCGACGAACTGTGTTAACTGACAATGGTTTTCTGAAGTGTATAGTTGGTTTTCGGCCTTGCTGCTTACGTGTAGAAAGTTCTGCAGATTCTCTGAATCTTCTGATTATATTATGGACTGTAGATGATGGAATCCCTAAATTCCTTGCAATTGAATATTGAGAAATATTGTTCTTAAACTGTTGGACTGTTTTTCATGCAGTTGTTCACAAAGTTGTGATCCTCACCCCATCTTTGTTTGTGAATGGCTGAACCTTTTGTGGATGCTCCTGTTATACCAAATCATGACACTCACCTGTTTCCAATTAGGTGTTCTTTGAACATTCATCAACTTTCCCAGACGTTTGTTGCCCTGTCCCAGTTTTTTTAAATGTGTTGCAGGCATCCATTTCAAAATGACCAAATATTTGCACAAAAACAACAAAGTTTATCAGTTTGAACATTTAATATCTTGTCTTTGTGGTGTATTCAGTTGAATATATGTTGAAGTGGATTTGCAGATCATTGTCTTCTGCTTTATTTACATTTTACACTACGTCCCAACTTCACTGGAATTGGGGTTGTAAATTTGGGGTCTGTTAGTGAAGCTTAGCGCTAGCAATTGGGGATCACCTTAGTATTTTCTTTGCTTTCCTGTTGAATGTTGATGAATTATACCTTTGGTGTGGTTTTTCCAGCTGATTGATACTCCTCTGTTGTTCTCTGTCCGAGGTGTGGATTGAAATACGAAAGAGTGGCATCTGTGGACAGCGGGATGCTGGACTGACGGTGGAATCCCATGCTTGAAATTGTTGCTGCAGATGTTTTGTTTTTTACAAACTTTATAAAACTTTGTTAAATTTTGTAAAAACTTTGTAACTGTTAGAATGGCCTAAGCAGTGGCTCACCCCTCTGAGTCTGTTCTGCTTGAGGTTTCTTCCACAGTATTATAAGAGAGACTTTTTTTTCTTACCACTGTTGCCTGTGTGTTTGCTCTGGGGCTTGATAAGGTCAGAACTTACTTGTGTGAAGCGTCTTGAGAAAGCTTTGGTGTGATTTGGTGCTATATAAATTTAATAAATATAATGAAGGCACTTGATTGAAGGTAACTGGGTGAATTTCAGGTTTCACAGTTGTACTCAGCATGTGCTGCCTCTGCTGTGGAACTGATCTCAGACCCAGTGAACGAGGCCTGTTCCCACTGCAGCACCTTCCACAACATGACCGCATGGAGTCAGACAACAGTACGAAGCCGCTGACTCAAATAGCTAAAAACATAGCAGACTGCACTGTATCACGTGTCTCCTGGTACATGCACTATGATAAGATAGCATTCATTTATTGTGGACTACGCTTGTTCCACGTCTGTGGGAAAACTCAGAGGAATGTGCAGTCACTTCCCTCAGAGCATTCTCTCGCCGACAAAGTCAGCTAGTCTGGTCCTGTCCATACAGGCACATTAGGAGGTTTGGCCTACTAAACTTTAACTCTGGCATGTGGGAAAGGTTACATTTAAAAGCTGCCGGGGCAAACAGTGTCAGTCAGAACAGGTTCAGGACCGTTTGGATGACAAATGTAGGCTGGGTTTACGAGACTGTTCCCCTAAACAAAGGCACTGTTAACTGTACAAAAAGGCCGTGCCCAGACTTTAAAGTTCAGACAGTGCGGGAATTCCTTTAAGATGCAGTTCTGTTAAATCAAATCAAATCAATTTTTTTTATATAGCGCCAAATCACAACAACAGTTGCCCCAAGGCACTTTATATTGCAAGGCAAAAGCCATACAATAATTACAGAAAAACCCCAACGGTCAAAACGACCCCCTGTGAGCAAGCACTTGGTGACAGTGGGAAGGAAAAACTCCCTTTTAACAGGAAGAAACCTCCAGCAGAACCAGGCTCAGGGAGGGGCAGTCTTCTGCTGGGACTGGTTGGGGCTGAGGGAGAGAACCAGGAAAAAGACATGCTGTGGAAGAGAGCAGAGATCAATCACTAATGATTAAATGCAGAGTGGTGCATACAGAGCAAAAGGAGAAAGAAACACTCAGTGCATCATGGGAACCCCCCAGCAGTCTAAGTCTATAGCAGCATAACTAAGGGATGGTTCAGGGTCACCTGATCCAGCCCTAACTATAAGCTTTAGCAAAAAGGAAAGTTTTAAGCCTAATCTTAAAAGTAGAGAGGGTGTCTGTCTCCCTGATCTGAATTGGGAGCTGGTTCCACAGGAGAGGAGCCTGAAAGCTGAAGGCTCTGCCTCCCATTCTACTCTTAAAAACTCTAGGAACTACAAGTAAGCCTGCAGTCTGAGAGCGAAGCACTCTATTGGGGTGATATGGTACTATGAGGTCCCTAAGATAAGATGGGACCTGATTATTCAAAACCTTATAAGTAAGAAGAAGAATTTTAAATTCTATTCTAGAATTAACAGGAAGCCAATGAAGAGACGCCAGTATGGGTGAGATATGCTCCCTCCTTCTAATCCCCGTCAGTACTCTAGCTGCAGCATTTTGAATTAACTGAAGGCTTTTCAGGGAACTTTTAGGACAACCTGATAATAATGAATTACAGTAGTCCAGCCTAGAGGAAATAAATGCATGAATTAGTTTTTCAGCATCACTCTGAGACAAGACCTTTCTAATTTTAGAGATATTGCGCAAATGTAAAAAAGCAGTCCTACATATTTGCTTAATATGCACATTGAAGGACATATCCTGATCAAAAATGACTCCAAGAAATGACATGTTTGTCAGCACTGATCATGTTCCACTTTTCCTTATTTTCAATGGCCAGAGAGAACCTGCAAATACATTCCACCCAAAGTGCCCACTGTGATTTCTGAAAAAGAGATTAGAGGATGGATTGAATTTGATTACATGACACAGATTCTGTGGAAAAGAACAGAAGCTTTTGGTGAAATTTCCACACTTGTTATGGTTGCCTTCTCTATATATTTTTGAACTTCATGTGAAATCACAACCTCACCCGCAGCCACCCGCAAACTAAACTTAAACAAGGCTATAGCTATAGCTGTATGCTCACTCTTCCATGTTTTTGTTGGAAGTCTGGCACCACAATTCTGAAAGCCTATTGCCTTCCAGCCTTGGCTGGGGAAGTAACCTGCATTGGACTGGAGTCCTGTCCAGGGGGAGCCATAGACTATCATTTGCTTAGCACTTAACTGCAGAATCTAGAGATAAGCGCTGTCACCAATGGGCACTGGGACCTACATAGGACTTCTGTCTTTTTTGGAAGACCTACAAAGAGTGTATTATAATTGTCTAACCTGCTATAGATTAAATGTTGCGCACACTTTGGCAATATTCTGAGGTAGACCAAAGCTGGTTTGGACATCTGCTTACATGTGAATTAAAATTTAAATGAGCAATTGAAGTTTGAGGGCCCTGTATTACACTTGGTACAAAGCAGTGAAATGGTAAATAGACTGCATTTATGTAGCACTTTTCTATCTGCATCAGACGCTCAAAGCGCTTTACAAATAATGCCTCACATTCACCCCAATGTCAGGGTGCTGCCATACAAGGCGCTCACTACACACCCAGAGCAACTAGAGTATTAAGGACCTTGCCTAAGGGCCCTTAGTGATTTTCCAGTCAGGCTGGAATTTGAACCAAGGA
The DNA here is from genome assembly GCF_902500255.1 of Thalassophryne amazonica. Lineage (NCBI taxonomy): Eukaryota > Metazoa > Chordata > Actinopteri > Batrachoidiformes > Batrachoididae > Thalassophryne > Thalassophryne amazonica. The sequence goes on from NC_047104.1 coordinate 14,138,531, forward strand.
TTCTCTGGTCTCAAGCCCAACGCTTAAGCACTAGACCATCACCTCGCCCAGTGCAGAGTACAAGGATTACTGGTAGCTTCCATCCACCACATTTGTCACTTTCAAGCCCTCTGCACCCTGTACCTTACATTGTGCTCACATTATGCTTGTATAGCAAACTGCAATGGGTCATGTCCAAAATGTACATGCATCAGGCACTTTGGGCACTATGGGTCACCACGTTAGGAGCTTGTGCCTGTAATGCCATTTTGATTTTATCTGATGTAAAAGTGATCCTAGTTTTTTTTACTATGTCATCTTTTGTTGGCTTTTGCTGAAGAAAAAAATCTGCCTTATCACCACCTGCTCAATGTGTGAAGTTGTAGCAGTTGACAGTAATCTGCAGTGGTTACAATATATCCCCATTTCAAGTGTCAATGTAAGACTCTTTTCTTATGACACAACACTGTTGCATTATCCAACCTTTCCAGCAGTAACAGTCTTGATATATTCTGTTTGGCTTTGAGGGCCACTGGACCCCTCCAGGACCACCTGGGGGATGTGGCGGTGGACAGGAATGTCTTTGGCGACAGGACTTGACCACTGACCTGGCTGTGGATAAGACAAAAATCATAAGCAGAAAGCAAAGACAATTCAGCACTCTTTTTTATCTTTACTTTTTATCTTTAAAACGCATGGCATCTTGCTACATAGCTCACATTCCTTTGACCCAAACTTGTCACATCCTAAGCAGTTAAATGATCACAAGGAGATGTTGTCTGTTAAACTGCATTCCTCAAAGTGACCTGCTTGCTGCAAAGAATCATCGTCTGCCAGAAAATACCAACTAAAGCACTGAGCTCATGAAAAGAATCTCTCATCAGTTCTTATTTGAGTAGGCTGTTGTTGACAAGGCCCCAGTCAGAGTCACCAATGGGTCACCTGCATGATCAGTTCTTGTCTTCTTCCTGGTCAGCAGTCACTGAACCATTTCACATGTTGCCTTTCAGCAGGTGTTCTTCAGTACAAACATCCTGTTCTGTGTATTCAATAACCTTTATCATTTGATTTGAGCTCTGATAATTATAGGAAGGCAAGAAAGATGAATATAAAATCTTGTTTAAAAAATGCTGGTTTATGGTTCAACTAATCAACTCCGACTGAGTGTGCAATTGTTGTTTTATTGGCGATAATCACATCAGTAATTAGCAAAACCGAAAACTGCTCTACCCTCCATATTCACAGCTCGGTCTCAACTTTTGTCAATAACTATTTTTGCAATGAAATTATGGAGCATGCGGGGCACATTTGCCAAATCATAGGTGCATTTTTTAAAACATTTTTTTGTTGTTGTTATTTAGCAGAATTTTCAAGGATTTAAATTCAAAATAAAAATGTAAATATCAACATAAATCAATCAATCAATCAATCAATCAATTTTTTTATATAGCGCCAAATCACAACAAACAGTTGCCCCAAGGCGCTTTATATTGTAAGGCAAGGCCATACAATAATTACGTAAAACCCCAATGGTCAAAACGACCCCCTGTGAGCAAGCACTTGGCTACAGTGGGAAGGAAAAACTCCCTTTTAACAGGAAGAAACCTCCAGCAGAACCAGGCTCAGGGAGGGGCAGTCTTCTGCTGGGACTGGTTGGGGCTGAGGGAGAGAACCAGGAAAAAGACATGCTGTGGAGGGGAGCAGAGATCGATCACTAATGATTAAATGCAGAGTGGTGCATACAGAGCAAAAAGAGAAAGAAACAGTGCATCATGGGAACCCCCCAGCAGTCTACGTCTATAGCAGCATAACTAAGGGATGGTTCAGGGTCACCTGATCCAGCCCTAACTATAAGCTTTAGCAAAAAGGAAAGTTTTAAGCCTAATCTTATAAGTAGAGAGGGTGTCTGTCTCCCTGATCTGAATTGGGAGCTGGTTCCACAGGAGAGGAGCCTGAAAGCTGAAGGCTCTGCCTCCCATTCTACTCTTACAAACCCTAGGAACTACAAGTAAGCCTGCAGTCTGAGAGCGAAGCGCTCTATTGGGGTGATATGGTACTACGAGGTCCCTAAGATAAGATGGGACCTGATTATTCAAAACCTTATAAGTAAGAAGAAGAATTTTAAATTCTATTCTAGCATTAACAGGAAGCCAATGAAGGGAGGCCAACACGGGTGAGATATGCTCTCTCCTGCTAGTCCCCGTCAGTACTCTAGCTGCAGCATTCTGAACCAACTGAAGGCTTTTTAGGGAACTTTTAGGACAACCTGATAATAATGAATTACAATAGTCCAGCCTAGAGGAAATAAATGCATGAATTAGTTTTTCAGCATCACTCTGAGACAAGACCTTTCTGATTTTAGAGATATTGCGTAAATGCAAAAAAGCAGTCCTACATATTTGTTTAATATGCGCTTTGAATGACATATCCTGATCAAAAATGACTCCAAGATTTCTCACAGTATTACTAGAGGTCAGGGTAATGCCATCCAGAGTAAGGATCTGGTTAGACACCATGTTTCTAAGATTTGTGGGGCCAAGTACAATAACTTCAGTTTTATCTGAGTTTAAAAGCAGGAAATTAGAGGTCATCCATGTCTTTATGTCTGTAAGACAATCCTGCAGTTTAACTAATTGGTGTGTGTCCTCTGGCTTCATGGATAGATAAAGCTGGGTATCATCTGCGTAACAATGAAAATTTAAGCAATACCGTCTAATAATACTGCCTAAGGGAAGCATGTATAAAGTGAATAAAATTGGTCCTAGCACAGAACCTTGTGGAACTCCATAATTAACTTTAGTCTGTGAAGAAGATTCCCCATTTACATGAACAAATTGTAATCTATTAGACAAATATGATTCAAACCACCGCAGCACAGTGCCTTTAATACTTATAATTATAATTAATTATATATAATGTATCATAATTATATGATACATATAATTGTTAAATATAAATAATTTAACATGTAAATATGTTTATTGAATATGAATACAAATGTTAAGTATAAATATAATGATTAAATATACTGTAAGTAGATTTATATTTAATCAATATATTTATACTGATTACATATGTGTTTAACAATTATATTTGCCATTTATATTTAATGTTTTCATTCATATTTAAATCTCAGAAAATTGTGTTAAATAATAAAAAAGACATTAAAAAATACACCTCTGATTTTACAAACAGTGCTCCACAGGAGAGTTGTGTAAAAGTATGGGAAGATAAGGTCGCAGACATAAGATTACACAGAATTTGCCTTGGAATTCGGCAACTCATTTTTCGTTACTGCACATATTCAATTTTATCAAACAATATGGACCAAATCTTACAACTGGTGCAAAGCAGTGCACACTACAGCATGTGCTTTTGATAGTTTCCAAGAGACTCATTTGTCTTTTTCACACCTGTCCAGTAGGATGCATCACATTTGAATATTTCAAAATATCAATTTGGCTGGCATTGCTTTTTGTGCCAATTAACATAAAAATGACTTTTGCAAAGTTTTGTTGAATTCCATTGAGATTTCGGGGTGGCACCTAACACATGGACTTTTGTGAAATTTCGAAAAATGTGCAATTTTTAGTCTAATTGCCAAGTTTTTGACCTGAAAATGTTTAATACAGTAAACTTTTATATAGTAACATGTTCTATAGGGTTATCAAAGTAAAAGTTGTTTGTTTGCCCTTTGGGCAACTTGGGCATTTCTCAGAATTCAACTTTCAAGATTCTCCATTCATTTGTCCTATAGACAAAATGAATGGAGGTCAATGGGACATGTTCATGTGGCCTTACCCTGAGTTTTGTGCAGCAGTGATGGATGTCAGACACACTTATAAAGTTTAATAGACTTTATTGTTAAACACAAGGGGCAATACTGGCACACTCTCAAGTGGCTAACTCACTGGCAAATAACAGGGCCTAATGGTAAGAGCTGACACCAACTAAACTTCAAACTTAATTGCTCAGACTGTGCCAGAGTCCGCTCCACTGACATCACCAGGGAGAAAGAGAGAGGAAATGGAACCTGAACTCTGAACCTAGCCAGTGCGTCTCCCCCCAGATATGTCTCCCCACCCACCACCCCAGAGTAACCATCCTATTCAGGGATTAACTTGCGTTTGCAGCAGTGAAGGTTTGGCTGTTGGCTGCAATCATGTTCAACTGCCTGCAGCACATTCTGCAGGTGCTGCTCCTTCCTGGCCACTGAGAAAAAGTCTGACATGAGCTTGACGCCACACTCAGCACAGTCATTGACCATGTTCATTGCACATACAGTAGTGTTCAGAATAAATAGTAGTGCTATGTGACTAAAAAGATTAATCCAGGTTTTGAGTATATTTCTTATTGTTACATGAGAAACAAGGTACCAGTAGATTCAGTAGATTTTCACAAATCCAACAAGACCAAGCATTCATGATATGCACACTCTTAAGGCTATGAAATTGGGCTATTAGTAAAAAAAAAGTAGAAAAGGGGGTGTTCACAATAATAGTAGCGTCTGCTGTTGACGCTACAAACTCAATCAATCAATCAATCAATCAATTTAATTTATATAGCGCCAAATCACAACAAACAGTTGCCCCAAGGCGCTTTATATTGTAAGGTAAGGCCATACAATAATTACGTAAAAAGCCCAACGGTCAAAACGACCCCCTGTGAGCAAGCACTTGGCGACAGTCGGAAGGAAAAACTCCCTTTTAACAGGAAGAAACCTCCAGCAGAACCAGGCTCAGGGAGGGGCAGTCAACTCAAAACTATTATGTTCAAACTGCTTTTTTTAGCAATCCTGTGAATCACTAAACTAGCATTTAGTTGTATAACCACAGTTTTTCATGATTTCTTCACATCTGCGAGGCATTAATTTTGCTGGTTTGGAACCAAGATTTTGCTCGTTTATTGGTGTGCTTGGGGTCATTGTCTTGTTGAAACACCCATTTCAAGGGCATGTCCTCTTCAGCATAAGGCAACATGACCTCTACAAGTATTTTGACATATCCAGACTGATCCATGATATAACAGAGGGACTTTGTGGGGGATTCTTGCAAATAAATTAGCTTGTAATAACATTAATAGTGTTTAAATTTAACAGTTGTGTCAGTGACATCCCAGTTCCAGTCTCTTGCTTTGTTTGTTATCACTGAACACACTACATGCACCACACCCACCCCACGCCAGTTCTTCAAGGCAGGGCACATATGCACCAGCCCCAGTCCAGAGCACTAGTCAAACAAACTGGACTTTGGGGGTGTAGCTTGCTCAGCTGCAGTCCAGAGTTTATCATGTGAGTGCACCCCAAGCGTGCACTCACATGATAAACTCCAGTATTGTGTATGTTAAAGAGAGCTGTTTCTTAAGACAAATGTCATGTTGTGTTGACATAGATGTGTTCAGACCAGAACATGTGGTGCAATGTAAGTGCAGGCCATCAGGGGAGTGGGTAAAGGATGGACAATCAAGTGCAGTCCAAGGCACCTGGACATAGTGTGAGTTCACCCTGAGACACTGAAAGATGCATGCTCCCAAACCTGACCTGTCCTGACTTCAAAAACACTCAGCAAATGAGCACCTCTGACAGGTCATTTCAAAGGTTACCTTCTCATAACCTGTTGCTCAACTGCAGGAACAGGTATTTTGTCAGAGAGCACATGGTTTGGTGTTGATTCCAAGGTGTGGAGGGTGCTGAGAAAGCTGGTTTTGAAGTTACTGAGGATGGACAATGACGGGTTTGTCGGTAGTTGTGCGCAAGCAACACAGGGATCCTGCTTATAGAGGAAGCATATTCTTCCAAATTTAAAGCTTATGCCACTGCTGTGATGGCACACTCATGATGGATGACTCTGCAGTACTTACCCAAACAGCAGGGTACTTTTGTGCCAGGGTTCTTGTAGCTTGAGGTCAGTCGGGTGGCCACTTTTGTTATCTGATTTAATGACAATCGTGGTCCAAAATATTCATTCCAATATCACGTACCAACATGCTTGTCCATCACAGTTACAGTAGTGTTCAGAATAATAGCAGTGCTATATGACTAAAAAGATTAATCCAGGTTTTGAGTATATTTTTTATTGTTACATGGGAAACAAGGTACCAGTAGATTCTCACAAATCCAAAAAGAACAAGCATTCATGATAGGCACACTCTTAAGGCTATGAAATTGGGCTATTAGTAAAAAAAGTAGAAAAGGGGGTGTTCACGTTACAAACTCAAAACTATTTTGTTCAAACTGCTTTTTTAGCAATCCTGTGAATCACTAAACTAGTATTTAGTTGTATAACCACAGTTTTTCATGATTTCTTCACATCTGCGAGGCATTAATTTTGTTGGTTTGGAACCACAATTTTGCTCATTTACTAGTGTGCTTGGGGTCATTAACACCCATTTCAAGGGAATGTCCTCTTCAGCATAAGGCAACATGACCTCTTCAAGTATTTTGACATATACAAACTGATCCATGTTACCTGGTATGCGATATATAGGCCCAACCAGGGTTGGGTAGGATTACTTTGAAATGTAATCCAAAGTAATCAGATTACAAGTAATGTATGTACATACATACATGTAATCCACATGTATTCTTTTAAAATAATCCTACCCAACCTTGGGCCCAACACCATAGTAGGAGAAACATGCCCATATCATGATGCTTGCACCACCATGTTTCACTGTCTTCACTGTGAACTGTGGCTTGACATCAGAGTTTAGGGGTCGTCTCACAAACTGTCTGTGGCCCTTGGACCCAATAAGAACAGTTTTACTCTCATCAGTCCACAAAATATTCCTCCATTTCTCTTTAGGCCAGTTGATGTGTTCTTTGGCATATTGTAACATCTTCTGCACATGTCTTTTATTTAACAGAGGGACTTTGCGGGGGATTCTTGCAAATAAATTAGCTTCACACAGGTGTCTTCTAATTGTCGCAGCACTTACAGGTAACTCCAGACTGTCTTTGATCATCCTGGAGCTGATCAATGGGTGAGCCTTTGCGATTCTGGTTATTCTTCTATCCGTTTTGATGGTTGTTTTCCGTTTTCTTCCACGCGTCTCTGGTTTTTTTTGTCCATTTTAAAGCATTGGAGATCATTGTAGATGAACAGCCTCTAATTTTTTGCACCTGCGTATAAGTTTTCCCCTCTCCAATCAACTTTTTAATCAAACTACGCTGTTCTTCTGAACAATGTCTTGAATGTCCCATTTTCCTCAGGCTTTCAAAGAGAAAAGCATGTTCAACAGGTGCTGGCTTCATCCTTACATAGGGGACACCTGATTCACACCTGTTTGTTCCACAATTTGACAAACTCACTGACTGAATGCTACACTACTATTATTGTGAACACCCCCTTTTCTACTTTTTTTTTTTTTTACTAATAGCCCAATTTCATAGCCTTAAGAGTGTGCATATCATGAATGCTTGGTCTTGTTGGATTTGTGAGAATCTACTGAATCTACTGGTACCGTATATTCCCATGTAACGATAAGAAATGTACTCAAAACCTGGATTAATCTTTTTAGTCACATAGCACTACTATTATTCTGAGCACTACTGTACATTGACCTCACTTTTTTTTAACACAGCATTGGTCGCCCATTCCTCACATCAAGAGACATAAATTCTGGATCAATGTGCAGCTGGTGCATCCAAAACTAGCAGTCCTTGTTGGTGAAGTCAGCCAAGCTGGTCATTAGCAAGAGGGTGGGGAACTTTGGCTTGCCAAAGCCCAGCTCAGGGATGTGCATGAGGAGATCAGTGGGCTTGTGATCCAAGATTGCACTGGCAAGTGCACAGCTGTCATCCTTGGGCACCTTGGTGCTGAAGAAAGCCAGGGGTAGCATCTCACCTGTCAGGTACCAGCGATGCCTCTTCAGTGCCTTCATCGCTGATGCTGCAATGCCCTCATCTACAGCCTTGTATGCCTGCAGGTGGTAGTACAGTGTCAGGTCATTCCAGGCAGCATCTACAGGTTTCTCGCAGGTCAACCACCACTTTGCATACATGTGTGTAATGAAAATGGTAAATGCCCCAATCTTCGGCACCTGCTGCCATGTGGTGACTGTGCCCTGGGGAAGCAATGTGATGTGCTGCTCCATCAAAGACAGCTTGAGAGTATAGAGCAGCTTGGCCATCCATCGTGCCTTGTGGAGCGCTCTGGATCATTGGTAGGTCACTGCAGTCTGCTCTTCACCATTTGCATCCAGAAACACAAGACACCGCTACACAAACTCAAGTTAGTCACCTCGCTTGTCACTTCTTTTGCACACCTGACAAGTTCAGCATGTAACTTGCCCAGGACTGTTTGCTTGGTGTTGCCAGGAATGTAGCGGGACCATTGGCTGCTGGATTCTTGTGGTAACATGTTCCATTTCTCTCTCAGTTGTGTGAAAAAGGTAACCACTGGTGAGCGTGCTGCCTCCACCTTCAGGTCTGTGAAAACCTGGTTCAGGAGGACCTCACTAATGTGGTGCCGGCACCCAGACCAAAGCAGTGGTCGGCCCAGTGAGCGCTGTATGGCAATGCAGGCTGCTGTGAGAGGGCTAGTGTTTGATGCAGTGGTGTCAAATGCCATGTTGACAACCTGGTCAGCACAGCACCAGTCCTGCAGCACCTTGCATGTACGAGCAATGATCACTCCACATGCCTCATTGGTCTGCTTCCTATACACCGGGACACAAAGAGGTTTCAGCCCAACTTCATCTCCAACCACCACTGTAAGACGCTCCTCCAGCTGGCGCACACTGCTGGGCATCGGTGTTAACTTGCTGTCCCAGTGTAGGGTGCACAATGGAGGTGGTGTCCAGTATCGCCCCTTGTGTTTAACAATTAAGTCAATTAAACTTTATATTTGTGTCCGACATCCATCACTGCTGCACAAAACTCAGGTAAGGTCAGGAATTCATCATAGTACAGAAACAGCATTAGTGAAGGTTACAAATGATCTTCTTATGGCCTTGGACAGTGGACTCATCTCTGTGCTTGTTCTGTTAGACCTCAGTGCTGCTTTTGATACTGTTGACCATAAAATTTTATTACAGAGATTAGAGCATGCCATAGGTATTAAAGGCACTGCGCTGCGGTGGTTTGAATCATATTTGTCTAATAGATTACAATTTGTTCATGTAAATGGGGAATCTTCTTCACAGACTAAAGTTAATTATGGAGTTCCACAAGGTTCTGTGCTAGGACCAATTTTATTCACTTTATATATGCTTCCCTTAGGCAGTATTATTAGACGGTATTGCTTAAATTTTCATTGTTACGCAGATGATACCCAGCTTTATCTATCCATGAAGCCAGAGGACACACACCAATTAGCTAAACTGCAGGATTGTCTTACAGACATAAAGACATGGATGACCTCTAATTTCCTGCTTTTAAACTCAGATAAAACTGAAGTTATTGTACTTGGCCCCACAAATCTTAGAAACATGGTGTCTAACCAGATCCTTACTCTGGATGGCATTACCCTGACCTCTAGTAATACTGTGAGAAATCTTGGAGTCATTTTTGATCAGGATATGTCATTCAAAGCGCATATTAAACAAATATGTAGGACTGCTTTTTTGCATTTACGCAATATCTCTAAAATCAGAAAGGTCTTGTCTCAGAGTGATGCTGAAAAACTAATTCATGCATTTATTTCCTCTAGGCTGGACTATTGTAATTCATTATTATCAGGTTGTCCTAAAAGTTCCCTAAAAAGCCTTCAGTTAATTCAAATGCTGCAGCTAGAGTACTGACGGGGACTAGAAGGAGAGAGCATATCTCACCTATATTGGCCTCTCTTCATTGGCTTCCTGTTAATTCTAGAATAGAATTTAAAATTCTTCTTCTTACTTATAAGGTTTTGAATAATCAGGTCCCATCTTATCTTAGGGACCTCGTAGTACCATATCACCCCAATAGAGCGCTTCGCTCTCAGACTGCAGGCTTACTTGTAGTTCCTAGGGTTTGTAAGAGTAGAATGGGAGGCAGAGCCTTCAGCTTTCAGGCTCCTCTCCTGTGGAACCAGCTCCCAATTCAGATCAGGGAGACAGACACCCTCTCTACTTTTAAGATTAGGCTTAAAACTTTCCTTTTTGCTAAAGCTTATAGTTAGGGCTGGATCAGGTGACCCTGAACCATCCCTTAGTTATGCTGCTATAGACGTAGACTGCTGGGGGGTTCCCATGATGCACTGTTTCTTTCTCTTTTTGCTCTGTATGCACCACTCTGCATTTAATCATTAGTGATCGATCTCTGCTCCCCTCCACAGCATGTCTTTTTCCTGGTTCTCTCCCTCAGCCCCAACCAGTCCCAGCAGAAGACTGCCCCTCCCTGAGCCTGGTTCTGCTGGAGGTTTCTTCCTGTTAAAAGGGAGTTTTTCCTTCCCACTGTAGCCAAGTGCTTGCTCACAGGGGGTCGTTTTGACCGTTGGGGTTTTACATAATTATTGTATGGCCTTGCCTTACAATATAAAGCGCCTTGGGGCAACTGTTTGTTGTGATTTGGCGCTATATAAAAAAAATTGATTGATTGATTGATTGATTGACATGTGAACTTGTCCCATTGACCTCCATTCATTTTGTCTATAGGAAAAATGAATGGAGAATCTTGAAAGTTGAATTCTGAGAAATGCCCAAGTTGCCCAAAGGGCAAACAAACAACTTTTACTTTGTTAACCCTATACAACATGTTACTGTATAAAAGTTCACTGTATTCAACATTTCCAGGTCAACCATTTTGCAATTATAATAAAAATTGCACATTTTTCACAAGTTCACAAAAGTCCATGTGTTAGGTGGCACCCCTAAAGCTCAATGGAATTTCTCAAAACTTTGCAAAAGTCATTTTCATGTTAACTGGAACAAATTGCAATGCCAGCCAAATTGATTTTTTGAAATTAAAATTTCCCATTCAAATTTGATGCACCCTTCTGTCCAGTGTTCTTAGGTTCATCTGTGCATCAGACTCTGTGTTGGTGCAGTGTTATTGTCAGCCATTGCGCTGTAAACCCCAAAAACCGGGGCTCAAGTCAAGGGCAGAGTTAAGTTAAGTTACTTTAACTTAAGTTAGTTAATTAAGTTTAGATAAGTCATCACATATAAATAGAAAAACTCTGCCCTTGACTTAACTAGAGAAGTTGTTGGGAAAGTGTAGGAACACGGACCCACAACAGGGGGCGCAAATGAACGGACAATGGAGTAAGTCAAAATAACAAAGCTTTACTGTTGTGAATGTGCACAACGAATACAACCAATCACAGCAATGGACAACAGTCAATTCACAAAAGTGTCGTGTGGGCAGGCTCGAAGAAAGGAGACGCCTCTCCAAGGTAAGACCGGAACCACACGGCTTCCTCCGCCACAGGACCCCGGGAATACTGGAGCCGCCAAGTCCCGAACTCCCAGGTGGCCACTGCCTCCGCGTGTCGGACCTGGTACTGCTGGCGAGGAACAAAGGACAGTTAGATGGGGGCGCGTTTGCACCCAGGACTCCGAACAGCAGGGAAGTTACCTCCACCTCTCGTTGGAACAGTAATCCACAAACTAGCACAATCCAAAAAGATACACTCCGTAGCTTCGATACGTTACCTCTCTGGTAGAAACGATATCTCGGCAATGAGGTGGAGGTGCCGTCCTGCTGATATACCCCACAGATGATTGCCGTCAGCTGTCTCAGGTGATGGGTGACAGCTGTCACCGTAGCTGCTCACGTGAGGCGGCAGCGCCCTCTGGTGCCTGGAGCCCGCACTCCAGGCAGGGCGCCCTCTGGTGGTGGTGGGCCAGCAGTACCTCCTCTTCAGCAGCCCACACAACAGGACCCCCCCCTCAACGGGCGCCTCCTGGCGCCCGACCGGGCTTGTCCGGGTGGCGACGGTAGAAGTCGGCCAGGAGGGCCGGGTCCAGGATGAAGCTCTTCTTCACCCAGGAGCGTTCTTCGGGACCGTACCCCTCCCAGTCCACCAGATATTGAAAGCCCCGGCCCATCCGTCGGACGTCCAACAACCGGCGCACTGTCCAAGCCGGCTCGCCATCGATGATCCGGGCAGGAGGTGGTGCCGGACCGGGTGTACAGAGGGGCGAGGTGTGATGGGGCTTGAGCTTCGACACATGAAAAACTGGATGGATCCGCAGTGAGGCTGGAAGCTGAAGCCTCACTGCGGCGGGATTGATGACCTTGAGGATTTTAAACGGTCCTATGTACCTGTCCTGTAGTTTTGGGGAGGCCACTTGTAGCGGGATGTCCTTTGTGGACAACCACACTGCCTGCCCGGGGCGATACGTAGGGGCCGGGGTCCGCCGCCGGTCTGCATGGGTCTTCGCCCTCATCCGGGCCTTCAACAAAGCAGAACGGGCGGCACGCCACACCCGACGGCACTTCCGCAGGTGGGCCTGGACCGAGGGCACACCGACCTCTCCCTCAACCACCGGGAACAACGGGGGCTGATACCCCAAACACACCTCAAAGGGGGAGAGGCCGGTGGCTGATGACACTTGACTGTTGTGGGCGTACTCGATCCAGGCCAGATGAGTACTCCAGGCCGCCGGGTGCGCGGCTGTCACACAACGCAGTGTTTGCTCCATTTCTTGATTGGCCCGCTCTGCTTGCCCGTTGGTCTGGGGGTGATACCCGGACGAGAGACTGACCGTAGCCCCCAGTTCCCGGCAAAAGCTCCTCCAGACATGCGAGGAGAACTGGGGACCACGATCGGAGACGATGTCTGATGGTATCCCATGCAGGCGGACGACATGGTGGACCAGGAGGTCCGCTGTCTCCTGGGCCGTTGGGAGTTTCGGGAGGGCCACGAAGTGGGCCGCCTTGGAGAATCGGTCCACTATCGTGAGGATCACGGTGTTTCCCTGGGACGGCGGGAGGCCCGTGACAAAATCCAGGCCGATGTGGGACCAGGGGCGATGAGGCACGGGCAGCGGCTGTAGCAGTCCCGGAGCCTTGCGATGGTCGGCCTTGCCCCTGGCGCAGGTGGTACAGGCCTGGATATAGTCCCGGACGTCGGCCTCCAGGGACGCCCACCAGAAGCGCTGCCGGACAACTGCCACGGTTCTTCGCACCCCTGGATGACAGGAGAGCTTAGAGCCGTGACAGAAGTCCAGGACTGCAGCCCTTGCCTCTGGTGGGACGTAAAGTCTGTTCTTTGGTCCAGTCCCGGGGTCCGGGCTTCGTGCCAGTGCCTCCCGGACGGTTCTCTCTACGTCCCAGGTGAGGGTGGCCACGATAGTGGACTCCGGGATGATGGGTTCCGGTGGATCCGACAACTCCGCTTTGACCTCGTCTTCGTGTACCCGGGACAAGGCATCCGATTTCTGGTTCTTGGTCCCGGGCCGGTAGGTGATGCGGAAGTCAAAACGGCCGAAGAACAGTGACCAGCGGGCTTGCCTGGGATTCAGCCGCTTGGCGGTCCTGATATATTCCAGGTTCCGGTGGTCAGTGAAAACCGTGAATGGCACGGACGTTCCCTCCAACAGGTGTCTCCACTCTTCAAGAGCCTCTTTCACCGCAAGGAGTTCTCGGTTGCCGACGTCATAGTTCCGTTCAGCCGGGGTCAACCTGCGGGAAAAATAGGCACACGGATGAAGGACCTTATCGGTCTTCCCACTCTGGGACAGCACAGCTCCTATCCCTGAGTCCGAGGCGTCCACTTCAACCACTAACTGGCGACTAGGATCGGGCTGCACCAGAACGGGTGCAGACGAGAAGCGCCGTTTCAACTCCTTGAACGCGGCCTCGCAACGATCCGACCAGGTGAAGGGGACTTTTTGGTGAGGTCAGGGCTGTCAGGGGGCTAACAACCTGACTGTAGCCCTTAATGAACCTCCTGTAGAAATTCGCAAAGCCGAGGAACTGTTGCAGCTTCCTACGGCTTGTGGGTTGGGGCCAGGCTCTCACCGCTGCAACCTTGGCCGGATCAGGTGCGACGGAGTTGGGGGAGATGATGAACCCCAGGAAGGACAAAGAGGTGCGGTGAAACTCACACTTCTCGCCCTTAACAAACAGCCGGTTCTCCAATAACCGCTGCAGGACCTGACGTACATGCCGGACATGAGTCTCAGGATCCGGAGAAAAGATGAGTATATCGTCTAGATATACGAAGACGAACCGGTGCAGGAAGTCCCGCAATACATCGTTAACCAAGGCTTGGAACGTCGCGGGGGCGTTTGTGAGGCCGAACGGCATGACCAGGTACTCAAAGTGACCTAAGGGGGTGTTGAATGCCGTCTTCCACTCGTCTCCCTTCTGGATCCGAACCAGATGATACGCGTTTCTAAGATCAAGCTTGGTAAAAATCTTGGCTCCATGCAGGGGCGTGAACACCGAATCCAACAGGGGTAACGGGTATCGGTTGCGAACCGTGATTTCGTTCAGCCCCCTATAATCGATGCATGGACGAAGTCCGCCATCTTTTTCCCCACAAAAAAGAAACCTGCGCCCATCGGGGAGGAGGAATTTCGGATCAACCCGGCAGCTAACGAGTCCCGGATGTAGGTCTCCATTGATTCGCGCTCAGGCCGTGAGAGGTTGTACAGTCTACTGGACGGGAACCCACTGCCTGGAACCAAATCGATGGCACAATCGTACGGACGGTGGGGGGGGAGTGTGAGCGCCAGATCCTTGCTGAACACGTCGACAAGGTCGTGGTACTCCACCGGCACCGTCCCCAGATTGGGCGGGACTCTGACCTCCTCCTTAGCTTGGGAGCCGGGAGGAACCGAGGAACCTAGACACACCCGATGGCAGGTCTCGCTCCACTGAACCACTACCCCGGACGGCCAATCAATCCGGGGATTGTGCTTCAGCATCCAGGGAAAGCCTAAAACCACACGGGAAGTGGCCTGAGTCACAAAAAACTCGATCACCTCCCGGTGGTTTCCTGACACCACCAGCGTTACAGGTGGTGTCTTATGTGTGATCGGAGGGAGCAGGGAGCCATCTAGTGCTCGAACCTGCACAGGCGAGGTAAGCGCCACCAGAGGGAGCCCTATCTCCCTGGCCCATCTGCAGTCCAACAGATTCCCCTCAGAGCCCGTGTCCACCAGTGCAGGGGCCTTCAGGGTTAAATCCTCATACAGGATCGTGACTGGGAGTCGTGTAGCAATGTGGGTGTGTCCCACGTGAATGTCTCGGCCCACCCCTAGCCCAGTCTCTAGGGGCGGGCGTTGGTGTTGTAACCGCTCGGGGCAGTCTCTCACATGGTGCTCTAGTGCACCACAAACAAAACAAGCTCCATGGGCCCGTCTCCTCTGTGCAGCTGGTGCCCTAAATGTTGCCCTACTCGCGTCCATAGCTTCGTCAGTAGGGGGAGCTGTGGCCCCACGGAGCGCAGGGGCCGTGGAGCGTGGGGAAGGCGGAGCGCGGTCGGAACCGGAAGGGAGAGGGACGGCGCGTGCCCGGCCACGCCCTTCGTCTCGTTCCCGCCGACGTTCTTCTAACCGGTTGTCCAACCGTATGACAAGATCGATAAGCCCGTCTAAATCCCGCGGTTCGTCCTTAGCCACCAGGTGCTCCTTGAGAACCAAAGACAGTCCGTTTGCAAAGGCGGCGCGGAGGGCAGCGTTATTCCAGCCGGATCTCGCAGCCGCGATGCGGAAGTCGACTGCATAAACAGCTGCGCTCCGGCGCCCCTGTCTCATTGACAGTAGCACGGTTGAAGCGGTTTCTCCTCTATTAGGGTGATCGAACACGGTTCTGAGCCCCCTCACAAACCCATCGTATGTCAGAAGGAGCCGTGAATTCTGCTCCCAGAGCGCTGTAGCCCAAGCGCGTGCCTCACTGCGAAGCAGGTTTATGACATAAGCTACTTTACTAGCATCGGTCGCGTACATAACGGGACGCTGTGCGAAGACGAGCGAACACTGCATCAGAAAATCCGCGCACGTCTCCGCACAGCCTCCGTACGGCTCTGGAGGGCTTATGTATGCTTCCGGGGAAGGAGGGAGAGGTCGTTGAACAACCAGTGGAACGTCAACGTTATGCACAGGATCTACGGGAGGGAGAGCCCCTCCCGCGGACGCCTGCGCGTCCTGTTCTTCCATTGGCCGTTCAACAGCCGGTTGACGCCCCTCGGGATCCATGACGCTGGCCGAGATATCCTGTTGGGAAAGTGTAGGAACACGGACCCACAACAGGGGGCGCAAATGAACGGACAATGGAGTAAGTCAAAATAACAAAGCTTTACTGTTGTGAATGTGCACAACGAATACAACCAATCACAGCAATGGACAACAGTCAATTCACAAAAGTGTCGTGTGGGCAGGCTCGAAGAAAGGAGACGCCTCTCCAAGGTAAGACCGGAACCACACGGCTTCCTCCGCCACAGGACCCCGGGAATACTGGAGCCGCCAAGTCCCGAACTCCCAGGTGGCCACTGCCTCCGCGTGTCGGACCTGGTACTGCTGGCGAGGAACAAAGGACAGTTAGATGGGGGCGCGTTTGCACCCAGGACTCCGAACAGCAGGGAAGTTACCTCCACCTCTCGTTGGAACAGTAATCCACAAACTAGCACAATCCAAAAAGATACACTCCGTAGCTTCGATACGTTACCTCTCTGGTAGAAACGATATCTCGGCAATGAGGTGGAGGTGCCGTCCTGCTGATATACCCCACAGATGATTGCCGTCAGCTGTCTCAGGTGATGGGTGACAGCTGTCACCGTAGCTGCTCATGTGAGGCGGCGGCGCCCTCTGGTGCCTGGAGCCCGCACTCCAGGCAGGGCGCCCTCTGGTGGTGGTGGGCCAGCAGTACCTCCTCTTCAGCAGCCCACACAACAGAAGTCTTGTGGCATTAAGCAAGTTAACAGTTGACATAACTAAGTTGAAATAACTTTAAAAAAATCTATGCAGTTCCTTTTTTAGAGTGTATGATTAAACCTCTATGATTAACAACTTCAATGGAAAAATAGTTTTTAATTCATAGTTGGAAATGCAGTACTTATCATTTCATTTGACGTGTAAATAATTTTTGATTTAAAAAAAATCCAGATAGTTCATCAAACAATTACTAAACATACGATGTGTTTTCAAATACTATTGGAAAAAAAAATATTCTTTGATGACTGCATTTCAAATATGTTCTCATGTGATATTTGAAGTACTGCCATCATAGGCTCCAGATTGCCAGATTTCAGTAACTGTCTATAGAGGGGTTACGCCCACTTTGTGGGGAAGCTGATAAGTCAGAGCTCAAGGTTGCAACCATGCTTTGTACCCATATAGTGCCTGCATGGACCCAAAGAGATCAAATGTTCGGGAGCACTATGAACTTTTAGAGAATACAGAAGGTGATTCTGAGGCTTTTTGCAGACATTGCAACAGTTGCAGCGGTGGTCAGAAGTTGATATGCACCCACCATGGACATAAAAC
Organism: Thalassophryne amazonica; assembly: GCF_902500255.1. Taxonomy (NCBI): domain Eukaryota; kingdom Metazoa; phylum Chordata; class Actinopteri; order Batrachoidiformes; family Batrachoididae; genus Thalassophryne; species Thalassophryne amazonica. Next base: position 14,155,868 of record NC_047104.1, read on the forward strand.
CATGCCAACATTGTGTTTTCATTGATATACTTTAAATTATTCTTTTTCAAATGATTGTACAACTGACCAATAGCCAGTTCAACAGAACAAATACTCCTCCTCCTCCTCTTCCACGTACTACTACTACGACGACTACTAGTACCACTAATAATAATAATAAAAGCAATAATTAAAAAAATAAAAATAAAAAATAATGTACTTGCCTTCTTACCTCAAGAACTATTAGTGACAGTGACTGACTGGAGGTGGTAACATCTACTAAATGCTAACCCTAACTCCAAGAATACTTTCACTGTAAAGCATTCTATTGGGCTGTTTTGCTGAGCTGCTGCCCCTGCGACCCGACCTTGGGTGAAGCAGAAGAAAATAGATGGATGGATATAATTGGCACAATACAAAATTAATAAATAAATAATAAAAAAAAGTGCAGAATAATGAAAAACAGACTATTCTACAGAATTCCACAGCTCTGTGACTTGTTGCCTTCTTCTTTTGGAATGCACTTGAATCCTATATTCTGTGAATGCAGAGTACAGACTTATACTTAATGTTTTACAAGATCTACAACATAAGAGGGTGCCAGACTGGGTCAGTTGAAGAATTCTTATCTTAGTGTGCATCAAGCCAGACAATTTTACAGTTGTTAATTCTAGATTAAATAAAAGCAAGAACCAATATTTTTGCATTAGCCATGCACAGAATAGGTAGAATCGTCATAATATTTGGCAATTCACAAAAAAACATTCTTTGTATTGTACTTGATATTACTGATGACAATATTATATCAACGAATGTGTATTTCCAAAGGCATCTCATAATTAGTTTTATTTTAAAACAAATTCAGTCTCTCCAATTGGTTCACATGAAATGAGAAGTACCCAACAGGCCATAGACCACTTAAAATAGGTACGACTCAGATTCACATTTTCATGCAACATAAATTTCATATGTTTGAACTTATCTCTGGCTGAGCAGGAAGTGCACAAAAAAGGTCACAGGCATAAAGATCAGTGCACATCAAAAACATAACTGTGATGGACAAGCATGTTGGTACGTGATATTGGAAGGGTGGTAATAAATTATGATGCAAAGTTACTTTAATGATTTTAACTGAAAGTGCAGGAAATTAAAATGAGGAAGTTTTATGAATAATTGTATTTATTATTTGGCACATTTAGCTGATGTCATGTTTTACAACTGACAAAGTTGAGATCTTTCCTTTGTTCAGAGTTTGTCTGGTTACTAGGGACTGATTCATGGTGATATCAACATCCATTGTTCACTGTTGTTTGCTAATTTCCCTAATTTCTCCAAAAATATTAGTTTTATCAACTTTCCATTTTGCGGTATTCATCCTTGGCCCAAAATACATAAACATACCAAACGGCAAATGTCAGCTCTCCCCAGTTTCTCAGTGATCTAAGTCACACACACACACACACACACACACACACACACACACACACACACACACACACACACACACACACACACACACACACACACACACACGTACACAGAGGTCACTTGGATTTTAATTTATGGACTAGCATGTTGCCCATGGGGATCCACTGGCTCTAGATTGGGTCGTGTTTATAAAATAGGTACCTGGCATTTTTCAAGGCTGGTAATAAATTATGCAAAGATTCTATAATGAGTTGGAATGGTGTGTCATTCCAGAATGTTTTTAGAACCTTAGACCTTAGACCTCAACAGGTTTTAGAACAAGAACTCAACCCTGTTAATTACATATTTTTTATTGTTAATTTACTGTCTTAATGTATTTATAAATTGTTTAGGTTCTTGTTATCATATACACACTATATTATTATTATTATTATTATTATTATTATTATTATTGTTATTATCATATACCTATAAATGATACGCCAATATGATTAGATAAAACACTAAGTAATCAGCTGAGTAACCAGCCAACCCGGACAGCGGAGCGGCTCCACAACGAAGAGGCGCAGTCAGAGGAACTGTGAAATACTGGTGAGTCACTATTAATAATTTCTTACGTGTCCAGCCTCGTAGGTTGATCATTAAAATTAAATTCGTTAGTTCTAAAAGCCATCATAATTATTTATAGGAAAATGTTCTATTTTTTTTATACTAAGGTTTGAACTTTGAGTGTTTACACAGGAGAGAAAAGTGAGAAAACGTTAATGCCTGTATGAGAAAAGTGTATAAAGTGTGTAGTGAGGAGTTTTACAGCCTTAAAACATCTATAATAATTGTAAAAAATAACGCTGACTACTTTGTGGATTTCGCCTATTACTTTTAGAACGTAACTCCCTTTCGTGGCCTTGCAGTTTTGCAGATTTTTTTTGTGCAATTTTGCATGCTTCTTCTTCATTTTTTTTTTTTTAAACAGCGCATTGTGTTCTGCGTCCTTATCAGGCGGGCCGGTCGGCATCACCGCAATTGCTCTCACTGCCTCTGATGCGCTTACTGAGTCTGCGGGCTCGGTAAGCACCGCAGCGGGCCACTCACACCGCCCTACTGTCTGCTGTGCCGAGCTGCATCCAACTCCAGCACCAGGTCCAGAGACTACGCTCACTGTTTTGATGCCCAGCGCCCGCTGCATGGTCTCGGTAACCGCAGCTGCAGAGCTCCGTGGTGAAAATTGGATTCTTTGTGGGTCCCGCATCCGTACCCCCAGAAGCAGTGAGCGAAGGGAGAGCACACGCATTGTGTTCTGCATGCATTTATCATTTATAGGTATATGATAAAATCGTTATCAAGTTGTTTTACCAATGAAAACCATACATGTATGGTTTTCTTCAGGGTGTATAAAGCCATATTCATTGGTGAACAACTTGATAACTGATAGTATCATTATTATTATTTTTTATTATTACTTCTATTTTGTCATTTGATTTTTAAATGAGCCACAATGGAAATAAGAATTTCATTTTCTTGTGTCATCCATGTATTTTTTAACATATTTACAGTTATATTATGTACCTAGATTGAACTTACTAAATAAAATCACACATGCTTTTAATATATAGATGACTTACCACCCACTGCTGGAATACATAACCATACCAAATGGCAAATGTTAGCTCCCCACAGTTTCTTCATGATTGAAGCCATACACATGCATGCACACACACACGCATACACACACAGAGAGGCCACTTGGCTACTAATATGTAGATTATAATGAAATCAAAGCACTAAACAAAACAAACTCCAATAATAATAGAATAAATGTCAGTCATAAATAATACTCTACATCAACGCACAAAAATCCAAATTAAAGCCTTAATAACACATAAAAAAGTGTGAATTATAACTAGGTTTTTCCTCTTCAAGATGCATTTTGGACAGGTGCGACTTATACACGGAAAATACGATACTCATCATCTGCATCCTCCAAAAAAATCTTGTAATGCATGCAGCATTGATATGTCATCATCATCATCATCAAACTTTATTGCAGACTCCAACGTCCAAATAGATAAAGCAGTAAAAGATGCCATTAAAAAAAAAGTGCATACACAGTCTATAAAAGGCACAGATACCAATATTTCCACATATGGGATTAGTATCTGACAAAACTGCACCTGGGATTGGTCAACTGCATAATAAGATTATTCTGGGACCCCTGCAGTCTACATATAAACTTGTACATCAGTCTTCTCACGGTGGCCTGAAAGGTGTTTAAGCCTAAATCACAAAAAAGCTTGCTGGCAATACGAACCCTGGGCTTCTTGAGCAGGATTCTGAGACAATCATTATATGCAACCTGAAGTTTGCACAAGCTCTCCTTCTTATACCTCACCCAGAGGGGGGCCGTGTACATAGGGGTACAGTAAGCTCTAAAACGTTTACCTTCACTTCCTCAGAGCAGTAGTGAAATTTTCTCACTAACACATTGGCTTGGACATACAGTAATCTTCTCTGTCTGAGCATGTCAGCATCATCCTCCATCGTATAATTAACAATGTGACCTAGATATTTTACATTGGCACACACAGACAGAGTTTGACCAGACAAATAGAAACCTGGGAAGTTAAGATGTTGATCCACCTTGGTCCTTTTGGCATTATACGTGATGTCAAACTTGACCCCGTAGTCAGAACATATGTTGAGAAGCTGTTGGAACCCTGCACTACTGGGAGATATAATGGCCATATCATCAGCATACATAAAGTGATTGATTAAGGTGTTACCCACAATACACCCTGTTCTACAATCTTTCAACTGCCTTGACAGGTATTCCATGTACAGGCTGAATAGGCTTGGGGATAGAAGCACACCATGCCGTACCCCATTGCCATCTCTGAAGGGAGAAGATAAAAAACTCCCCCATTTCACCTGCATAGTCTGCCCGTCGTACCAATATGCCAGGATACGTATGATGGTACCCGGAACACCCCTATGCTTCAGCTTGACGAAGAGCTTGTGATGGTTGACTCTGTCAAATGCCTTGAAGGCATCAATAAAGCCTACCAACACTGTTGATCCCCGCCCTCTGTACTTTTCTACTACTTCTTTTAATGCATAAATACACAAATCAGTACTATGGTTACTCTTAAAGCCAAATTGATTGTCTGTAGTGCAATTAAGATCCCCAACTCTGTCAAATATTACACTTTCTAGCACCTTCGACAGTACGCTGGCTAGGGCAATGGGCCAATAGTTGTCCATACTTCCTACCTTCCCAGCCTTGTCTTTAATGACACGTACTAAAATAACTGTCAACATAGCATCTGGCAGAATACCATGAGTTACCAACCCTGTAAGACAAATAGCCAACAACACAGCACCCTAGGGCTGGCAAGCTTCAGGTGCTGTGCAGTGATCTTATCCATGCCGCGTGCTTTGTTATCAGCTAGTTGCCTGATGGCTTGGGAAATCTCATAGGGGCTGATGTGTCTATATTACCTGTACAGTAGGGCTCACTTCTTCTGACACAGTTGAACAGAGCAGCATAATGCTGTCTCCATAGTCCAGTTATATTTTCTCCACCAGATACACCCTCAATGTTACATGGCACTTATTGTATAATTTATTTGGACAGGACCAGTTCTATAGTGGGAGGTGAGTTTAAGTCATTATTTTCAGACATTCTGAGTTTTTGTTGCATCCAAATGCAGTCATGTCTGTTGGGAAAGTGTCAGTACACGGACCCACAACAGGGGGCGCAAATGAACGGACAATGAAGAAAGTCAAATAACAAGGCTTTACTGTTGTGAACACGCACAACAAATACAACAAATCACAATTTCGGTCTCAAGTCAAATTCCAACGGTGTCGTGTGGGCAGGCTCGACGATAGGAGACGTCTGTCCAAGACGAACCGGAACCACCCGATTTCCTCTGCCACCGAACCCCGGGAATACTGGAACCGCCAAGTCCCGAACTCCCAGGTGGTCTCTGCCTCCGCTCGTCGGATCCGGTACTGCTGGCGAGGAACAGACACAGTCAGACGTGGGTGCGGCTGCACCCAACAACACGTGGGGTGGAAAACACCACCTCCACCTCTAATCAGAAAACAACACTGTCTAGTAACTAGGATACTTATCAAATACGTTCCTTTCACAAACGATGAAGGGCTGGCTGAGTTCGTTACCTCCTTGGTAGAGCGATATCTCGGCAAATGAGGTGGAGATGCCGTCCTGCTGATATACCTCCTCAGTGATTGGGATCAGCTGTCTCCAGTGATAGATGACAGCTGTCATCCTGGCTGCTCCCGTAAGGTGGCAGCGCCCTCCGGTGCCTGGAGCCCGCACTCCAGGCAGGGCGCCCTCTAGTGGTGGTGGGCCAGCAGTACCTCCTCTTCAGCGGCCCACACAACAGGACCCCCCCCCCTCAACGGGCGCCTCCTGGCACACGACCGGGTTTGTTAGGGTGGCGACGGTAGAAGTCGGCCAGGATGGCCGGGTCCAGGATGAAGCCCTTCTTCACCCAGGAGCGTTCTTCGGGGCCGTACCCTTCCCAGTCCACCAGATACTGAAAACCCCGGCCCATCCGTCGGACGTCGAGGAGCCGGCGTACGGTCCAAGCCGGCCCTCCGTCGATGATCCGGGCAGGAGGTGGCGCCGGACCCGGAGTGCAGAGGGGTGAGGTGTGATGGGGTTTAATCCTCGAAACGTGGAATACTGGATGAATCCGCGGTGAGGCCGGAAGCTGGAGCCTCACTGCGGCGGGATTGATGACCTTGAGTATTTTGTACGGGCCGATGTATCGTTCTTGCAGTTTTGGGGAGTCCACTTGAAGGGGAATGTCCTTGGTGGACAACCACAATTCCTGCCCAGGACGATACGTGGGAGCCGGGGCCCGCCGCCGGTCTGCATGGTTCTTCGCCCTCGTCCGGGCCCTCAACAAAGCAGAACGGGCGGCACACCACACCCGACGGCACTTCCGTAGGTGGGCCTGGACCGAGGGCACACCGACCTCCCCCTCAACCACCGGAAACAACGGGGGTTGATACCCCAAGCACACCTCGAAAGGGGAGAGGCCGGTGGCTGATGACACTTGGCTGTTGTGAGCGTACTCGATCCAGGCCAGGTGGGTACTCCAGGCCGTCGGGTGCGCGGCTGTCACACAGCGTAGGGTCTGCTCCATCTCCTGGTTGGCCCGTTCTGCTTGTCCGTTGGTCTGGGGGTGATACCCGGACGAGAGACTGACCGTGGCCCCCAGTTCCCGGCAAAAGCTCCTCCAAACATGCGAGGAGAACTGGGGACCGCGATCAGAGACGATGTCTGATGGTATCCCATGCAGACGGACGACGTGGTGGACTAGGAGGTCCGCTGTCTCCTGGGCCGTTGGTAGCTTCGGGAGGGCCACGAAGTGGGCCGCCTTGGAGAATCGGTCCACTATCGTGAGGATGACAGTGTTTCCCTGGGACGGCGGAAGACCCGTGACAAAATCCAGGCCGATATGAGACCAGGGGCGATGAGGCACGGGCAGCGGCTGCAGCAACCCCGATGTCTTGCGGTGGTCGGCCTTGCCCCTGGCGCAGGTGGTACAGGCCTGGATGTAACCCCGGACGTCGGCCTCCAGGGACGCCCACCAGAAGCGCTGCCGGACGACTGCCACGGTTCTTCGCACCCCAGGATGACAGGAGAGCTTAGAACCGTGACAGAAGTCCAAAACTGCAGCCCTGGCTTCTGGTGGGACGTAAAGTTTGTTCTTCGGTCCGGTTCCGGGGTCCGGGTCTCGTGTCAGGGCCTCCCGGACGGTCTTCTCCACGTCCCAGGTGAGGGCGGCCACGATAGCGGACTCCGGGATGATGGGATCCGGGGGATCCGACGGCTCCATTTTGACCTCTTCTTCATGTACCCGGGACAAAGCATCCGATCTTTGATTTTTGGTCCCGGGACGGTAGGTGATCCGGAAGTCAAAACGGCCGAAGAACAGTGACCAGCGGGCTTGCCTGGGATTCAGCCGCTTGGCGGTCCTGATATACTCCAGGTTCCGGTGGTCAGTGAAAACCGTGAATGGCACGGACGTTCCCTCCAACAGATGTCTCCACTCCTCAAGAGCCTCTTTCACCGCAAGGAGCTCTCGATTGCCGACGTCATAGTTCCGTTCGGCTGGGGTCAACCTGCGGGAAAAATAGGCACACGGGTGAAGGACCTTATCGGTCTTCCCGCTTTGGGACAGCACGGCTCCTATCCCTGAGTCCGAGGCGTCCACTTCAACCACTAACTGGCGACTAGGATCGGGCTGCACCAGAACAGGTGCAGACGAGAAGCGCCGTTTCAACTCCTTGAATGCGGCATCGCACCGATCCGACCAGGTGAAGGGGACTTTTGGTGAGGTCAGGGCTGTCAGGGGGCTAGCTACCTGACTGTAGCCCTTAATGAACCTCCTGTAGAAATTAGCAAAGCCTAGGAACTGTTGCAACTTCCTACGGCTTGTGGGTTGGGGCCAGTCTCTCACCGCCGCAACCTTGGCCGGATCAGGAGCGACGGAGTTGGAGGAGATGATGAACCCCAGGAAGGACAAAGAGGTGCGGTGGAACTCACACTTCTCGCCCTTCACAAACAGCCGGTTCTCCAACAACCGCTGCAGAACCTGACGTACATGCCGGACATGAGTCTCAGGATCCGGAGAAAAGATGAGTATATCGTCTAGATATACGAAGACGAACCGGTGCAGGAAATCCCGCAAGACATCATTAACTAATGCTTGGAACGTCGCGGGGGCGTTTGTGAGGCCGAACGGCATGACCAGGTACTCAAAGTGACCTAAGGGGGTGTTGAATGCCGTTTTCCACTCGTCTCCCTTCCGGATCCGAACCAGATGATACGCGTTTCTAAGATCGAGCTTGGTGAAAATTTGGGCTCCATGCAGGGGTGTGAACACCGAATCCAACAGGGGCAACGGGTATCGGTTGCGAACCGTAATCTCGTTCAGCCCCCTGTAATCAATGCATGGACGGAGTCCGCCGTCTTTTTTGCCCACAAAAAAGAAACCTGCGTCCATCGGGGAGGTGGAATTCCGGATCAACCCGGCAGCTAATGAGTCCCGGATGTAGGTCTCCATTGATTCGCGCTCAGGCCGGGAGAGGTTGTACAGCCTACTGGACGGAAACTCACTGCCCGGAACCAAATCAATGGCACAATCATACGGACGGTGGGGGGGAAGTGTGAGCGCCAGATCCTTGCTGAACACGTCGACAAGGTCGTGGTACTCAACCGGCACCGTCCCCAGATTGGGCGGGACTCTGACCTCCTCCTTAGCTTGGGAGCCGGGAGGAACCGAGGAACCTAAACACACCCGATGGCAGGTCTCGCTCCACTGAACCACTACCCCGGACGGCCAATCAATCTGGGGATTGTGCTTCAATATCCAGGGAAATCCTAAAACCACACGGGAGGTGGCCTGAGTCACAAAAAACTCGATCACCTCTCGGTGATTTCCCGACACCACCAGAGTTACAGGTGGTGTCTTATGCGTGATCGGAGGGAGTAGGGAGCCATCTAGTGCCCGAACTTGCACAGGCGAGGTAAGCGTCACCAGAGGGAGCCCTATCTTCCTAGCCCATCTGCTGTCCAGCAGATTCCCCTCAGAGCCCGTGTCCACCAGTGCTGGGGCCTTCAGGGTTACATCCTCATAAAGGATTGTAACTGGGAGTCGTGTGGCAATGTGGGTGTGTCCCACGTGAATGTCTCGGCCCACCCCTAGCCCAGTTTCTAGGGGCGTGGCGTTGGAGTTTAACCGCTCGGGGCAGTCTCTCATATGGTGCTCTATTGCACCACAAACAAAACAAGCTCAGTGGGCCCGTCTCCTCTGTGCATCTGGTGCCCTAAATGTTGCCCTACTCGTGTCCATAGCTTCGTCAGCAGGGGGAGCTGTGGCCCCACGGAGCGCAGGGGCCGTGGAGCGTGGGGAAGGCGGAGCGCGGTCGGAACCGGAAGGGAGAAGGACGGCGCGTGCCCGGCCACGCCCTTCGTCTCGTTCCCGCCGACGTTCTTCTAACCGGTTGTCTAACCGTATGACGAGATCGATGAGCCCATCTAAATCCCGCGGTTCGTCCTTAGCCACCAGGTGCTCCTTGAGAACCAAAGACAGTCTGTTTACAAAGGCGGCGCGGAGGGCAGTGCTATTCCAGCCGGACCTCGCAGCCGCAATGCGGAAGTCGACTGCATAGGCAGCTGCGCTCCGACGCCCCTGTCTCATTGACAGTAGCACGGTTGAAGCGGTCTCGCCCCTATTAGGGTGATCGAACACGGTTCTGAGCTCCCTTACAAACCCATCGTATGTCAGAAGGAGCCGTGAATTCTGCTCCCAGAGCGCTGTAGCCCAAGCGCGTGCCTCACCGCGAAGCAGGTTTATTACATAAGCTACTTTACTAGCATCGGTCGCGTACATGACGGGACGCTGTGCGAAGACAAGTGAGCACTGCATCAGAAAATCTGCGCACGTCTCCACACAGCCTCCGTACGGTTCTGGGGGGCTTATGTATGCTTCCGGGGAAGGTGGGAGAGGTCGTTGAACAACCAGTGGAACGTCTATGTTACGCACAGGGTCTACGGGAGGGAGAGCCGCAGCGGCGCCCGGAGGGCGCGCTTCCACCTGCGCGGCGAGAGCCTCCACCCTGCGGTTCAGGAGGACGTTCTGCTCGGTCATCAAATCTAACCGAGTCGTGAAAGCGGTGAGGATCCGCTGCAACTCACCGATTACCCCTCCTGCGGACGCCTGCGCGTCCTGTTCTTCCATTGGCCGTTCAACAGCCGGTTGACGCCCCTCGGGATCCATGACGTTGGCCGAGATATCCTGTTGGGAAAGTGTCAGTACACGGACCCACAACAGGGGGCGCAAATGAACGGACAATGAAGAAAGTCAAATAACAAGGCTTTACTGTTGTGAGCACGCACAACAAATACAACAAATCACAATTTCGGTCTCAAGTCAAATTCCAACGGTGTCGTGTGGGCAGGCTCGACGATAGGAGACGTCTGTCCAAGACGAACCGGAACCACCCGATTTCCTCTGCCACCGAACCCCGGGAATACTGGAACCGCCAAGTCCCGAACTCCCAGGTGGTCTCTGCCTCCGCTCGTCGGATCCGGTACTGCTGGCGAGGAACAGACACAGTCAGACGTGGGTGCGGCTGCACCCAACAACACGTGGGGTGGAAAACACCACCTCCACCTCTAATCAGAAAACAACACTGTCTAGTAACTAGGATATTTATCAAATACGTTCCTTTCACAAACGATGAAGGGCTGGCTGAGTTCGTTACCTCCTTGGTAGAGCGATATCTCGGCAAATGAGGTGGAGATGCCGTCCTGCTGATATACCTCCTCAGTGATTGGGATCAGCTGTCTCCAGTGATAGATGACAGCTGTCATCCTGGCTGCTCCCGTAAGGTGGCAGCGCCCTCCGGTGCCTGGAGCCCGCACTCCAGGCAGGGCGCCCTCTAGTGGTGGTGGGCCAGCAGTACCTCCTCTTCAGCGGCCCACACAATAATGTCTGTCAGTATTAACAGACTGTGCACATCTGTGCCAGTAAATATGACACCTTTTACCTTCTGTAAAATGATCCACAAAAATGACCAAGTTATATTAATCCCATGTAAACATGTGACTGTGGAGGTTTTGGCTGTTTCCCTAAAGCATGAGGTGTGTAAAGACACATTTTGAAAACACCTGCAGCCCTTAGGATCACCTGTATTGTTACTTAGGTGAATAGGAAACTTTAAATTGACTGTATCCATTTGGCTGTCTATATGTGGCCCTGTGATAGACTGATGTTCTCTCCAGGGTGTACCCTGCCTCTTGCCCTATGAGTGCTGGGATAGGCTCCAGCCCCTCCGTGACCCTTGATTGCAGTAAGTGGCTTCAGAAAATGACTGAATATATATTGATAGCCATGGTCAACAGCAGTGTTCTCAAACTGGTCCCACTAAACACTAAGAGGAAGTTCTAAACACAGACTGCATCAGGTGAGCTGACACCACTTTAAGGCTGGAAGTCGTCAGTGAAATCAGCTGCTGACGTGATCAACAAGAATGCCAACTTGAACCCTGTTAGACATTTGTGGAACCACTGGTAAGCAGGTTTCACATCAACTGTCATGCAGTTGTAAATTCAGATATGTAAATTAGTCATAACAGCCCCTAGATGCACAAGCATTTCACAGTTTACATTACATACAGTATTTTATGATGGCAGAACTACATTAGATTGGTTTAGATAGAGCTTTATTTAGAACATTATTAATCCCTTGGGAAGACTTCTTCAGGGTTTATATAACACAAGTATATTATTAATTTTTTAAACAAAAATACCATCAAAAAGTTCAAGGAGCACATAGAACAGACATAACAGAGCCTGACTGTTCAATGACATCTTGCTCTTTATTGTCCCAGGCAAATGCTATGTTAAAGATTGGCCAGCAGATGTCGCTATATCTAATTGTATCAAAAGCTTTGAAATGCTGAATCATTGCTTCATATTGATTCAGTGGTTCAAAACACTTCAGTTTCTCCATCACTAATTTTTCACAAATACCACATGTGCCAGGACAAACTTACAATCATTTATACTTTAATGTTGTGCTGCGAACCAGGATGTTATGTAATGTGCAATGACCTTAAACACTAACTTACTGAAGAATGAAGCAGAGAGTAACTCACCTGGATCTCACATAATGTCTAATGACTGTGAATGTTCCTGCATCCAAATCACCGATTTCATCATTCATTTTGTCTTTCTGCAGTTTGACTCATTTTGTTTGTCTGCAGTACAAAGTTTTTTTTTGTTTTTTTTTTAGTTCGCTAGCACTGTATAAACATATGATATCTAATGTGCACCTTTAAAACAGACTGTTTTATAGCGCACGCTATAACATTTTGACATAAATTTAAAAATGCATAAATATACAAAAAATGTGCAAATTAATTCTCACATTCCCATAGCTGTCAATCAGAACGGGATTCAGCCTTTCAACTGATCGTCCAATCGTGCGGAAATCCAGCATCTAGGCCTGCCCACAGCTCCATTCACCCTCAGAGACGCTCACCAAAATCAAGACATTTGTCCAATGACCGTCGAGTTTCGAGGCAATGAAAAAACCCTTTCCAGGCAGTGTCTAATGGTGTCTAATCAGCATCTTGATATGGCACACCTGTGAGGTGGGATGGATTATCTCAGCAAAGGAGAAGTGCTCACTATCACAGATTTAGACTGGTTTGTGAACAATATTTGAAAGAAATGGTGATATTGTGTATGTGGAAAAAGTTTTAGATCTTTGAGTTCATCTCATACAAAATGGGAGCAAAACCAAAAGTGTTGCGTTTCTATTTTTGTTGAGTGTATATCAGAAATTATAAACTTTGCTAAAGTAAACTACCAATTTAACAGATGAAGAGTTTCTTATGTGCGTGTAATTGACAGAATGGTGCCTGTAACTTACATAATAATGCCTGAAAGTCTTCGCTGATCAAAAATGTAATGTATTAGGAAAATTAATTTGCAGTTTTCCATGGGTAAGCTCTGGCATCATCCGAACCTGCTGCTAAGCATAATTCGTCCACCCCGCCACACTAAATCTTTATCTGCACACTACCCGCCACCCATGCAATTATTTTATTGCAAAATGAATCTCTGCATACAAATGAAAAAACAAATAACTAAAATCTGCCAGTGAACCACGACGCGTGTATGTGTGCCTGTATGAGACGTATTCAGACCACCTGCTATTCACAAGGAGCGCGTGTCACAAACATGTACCTGACAACTTGAAGCTAGACAATAGAAAGTGACTGGAGTCATATAAACTTGTACATTCCATCCTCTCAGAGCTAAGAACAAAGGAGGGGGGAGAAAGTGTTTGATTTTTTTGTTTTATATCAATCCCACATGCTGTTTGGTCAGAATAAGTATGATATTACCTCACCTCCTCATACCAAACTAATCTCAACAGCTGAGCATTAATGTGGAGTGTGAGTGCAAGCCAATGGGGAGCGGGGTGTGTGTAAGCTGGACAGCTCCGCAGCTGTCCCTGCAGCCGCCGATCGGCAACTCTGTGGGTGGAATGCTTCTCTAAACCCAGTCGCTGAATTGTAGCATGGCAGGACTCTCAGTGTGTAGTTCGAAAATGTCGTGACTGATTTTAATCCCATGTCACATGGCCGACACCCACTTCCATCAGTAACAGCCGATCGTGACTGGAATGGATGTCACAACTGTGCAGCCTAATGAGAGTCTGTGAATTAGTGCATGAAGAAAAATAAATTTTGAAATATGTTCACGTTTCAGGGAGTGGAGTTCATATTTTAAATGTTCATGATATATTTACCTTCGACCCACCCACAATTAATCAAAATGTTATTTTTTTATGGCACATAACAGGAGGATATCTGTGCATCTTTAGTTTGTCAGTTACATGCACCAAATAGAGAGTTACTATGACCACCCTAGTTCAGTTACAGGCACCCTCAAACTTTGTGTTACTATAGTTACACACCCCAGTTCTCAACTGATGAATTCTGACCTATAAAAGTGAGGAACATGGTACCTATTATATTCAGCCATGTTGCAAATTTTTAAAATGGTAATTTGTAAGTGCCCCCCCCCACACACACACACGTTATGCCCAATGACTGCTGGGATATGCTCCAACCCCATGTAAACCCTTGAATGGAGTAAGTAGGTCTAGAAGATGAATAAGTTAATTTGGAAGTGTTGTTTTCATTCATTATTTCAGTTTCTGTACCTGTTTACTCAAATTAAAGGTCACGGGGAGCTGGAGCCTATTCCAGCAGCCACAGGGCATGAGGCAGGGTACATCCTTTCAGACAACTTTATTGATCTCAAAAAAGGGCAATTACGTGTACACTCCAGTTACCTCAGAATACAGCAATTAATCCACAATTATTACTTGTTTACCGTAATAATGGCACACATCAAAATTAAAGGCAACACATATACATTTGACATTGTTTATGTGCACTAAACTTGAGGCAGTCTGTCATCCGAATTGAGGCAAAGTGGGTGAAGGTTACTGCAACTGGAGTCCCGCCGCCACTAGCTTGGGGGGAACGGGGTCCTGCCGCAGCTAAAAACCGCGCAGCCCCCGGAGGGGAAAGGGGTGGCGTGAGTGGTGGCCGGGATGGGGTGTGTGATGGGGGGCAGGAAGGGAGGTATAGGGAAAAAATGGAGCATGCATCATCTCTGTCCATGTGTAAGTCTGTCAGTTTATTGTCTTTGTGGGTTGAGATAAGAAAGGAGCTGAATAATCTCACCAAGTCCAAGGACATTCCTCTGGAGGAGAAAACAGCCGGACAATTTGTCCATCAGGCTTGATAAGCCTGGAGTGTTGTGGTTGAGCAGTGAAAACATGTTTAACAGTTCCACTTGAACAACCAAATCCCAATTATGAATTAAGAATATTCCCAATTATGAATTAAGAATATTCACCGGCCTCTGAAATCTTCAACTTAAACCGCAAGGCACACATCTGCTCCAAGATGTCATCCAATTTGCGTCTGAGTTCAAGAGTCATCGCAGTCTGAGAATGCACTGCCTTGCCAACCTCGTTAATCATGACAGACATGCGAGGAGTCATGGTTCTTGATGCCGCCATCTTGCCAATTTTCCAGTAGATCAGGGCAGCACATAAGCCAGAAAGTACCAGCCCTGCTACCATAAGACCAAAAAGGAATAAATCCTTGACGTCCTCAATGGAGAAAGGCGCCAAGCATGCAATATGCCAAGACCCCCAGGAGTCGAGAACATAGCCCGCAGGATACGTTCCATCTGGGCAGGTATGATCCCCCGCTCCTGACCTTCTTGTGGAAAAAATGGTGTCAATAGCGTTCAGAGACCAGCTGATCAGTTCCATGGTTAATCCAATAGTAGTCCAGTAGATATAGAATCCAATATAATTTTGAATTCACAGTCTGGTGAAGTAGGGACTTGAAGGGTAAAGCAGAGAGCAGAGATAAGGGAGTGGAGGAGATGCGACTGCCCTCGTCGGAGTCCCAAGCTCTCCTGGACATGAAACCAGTCGATCGCAGGGTGAAGTATTATTTCATATGTTAAAGTAACTAGGAATGTTGGTGCAGTAGTATGTGTTTGGGTTTGTTCAGGCAGCTATGAGTAAAGCACACTTTGTTGCATGTGATTCATGAAGTCTCATTGCCAATTGCTGGGCCCTGGTGGCAGCAAAAGCCACTGTCGCCTATTAACATGAGCTACTGAGTAGCTGTTACTGTTGTGATGAATTTACATACATGTTATTCAACAAAAATAGAGGACCCTATGTACAGCACGCCTGCCGCCCTTGTCCATGAAATAACAATACCACTTGTTCACAACAGCAGTCAGATATTCATTGCTAAAATAAATTTTTCAAAAATGATTTTACTGGAAACAACTGGCAAAGCAAGTGGCAAAGCATTTCAATAACAGCACATTTTTTTACAATTGCACATCCATTTACGTCACCATTTTGCGCCGACGACTATATGTTGTGTCAAAGGCTACACCATTTGGAGTAGCGACATTCAATAAGTAAAGACCTTTTTTTGTACCCGTCTCAATATCTTGCTCATAACTGAAATAATCGCATTGTAGGAACTTTTCAGTCGACCCTCGTACTTGCATTTTGAGGGGATGCCACCTACATGAGACATGCTTCCCTGAGCCTGAGCAAATACACAGATGCAGCAGTACTGAGTACACCAGCAACCAGTAAATGTCAGGCTACACCTGACATGTACCTGACCTGAAGCCTGAGTGGCATTAGTATGCATTTAAAAGCATTAAAAAAACATTCAAAAACTTTTACTTGTGGACAAGTGACATGCTAATGAGGGTACAAGTTCTGGTTAGAAGGTGCTTCATCGGGTTGTACTCGTAGATTTGTTTCAGATTCTTTTGGGTAACCCAGCTTGGCTTTGTTCTTTCAGGAGCCCAACAGGAGACATCTTCAGATGTTTGCATTTAGTGAATGTATAATTAGAGTACGTATATTGTGTCTGCTCAGCAGTGTCGCACTCCATCCACTCGAATTAGGTTGATGTAATTGTGTGAACATCTCAATACAATAGTGGCCTGATTTTGGTCTTCGGCATAAATATGCATATAACAGAGCAGGGAGAGATGTTAAATCCCAAAACTGAGGGAGAGTCATCATTTTAAAAATAATTGATCAAATCAATAGGTAGTGCTGCTTTTGATACTGTTGACCATAAAATTTTATTACAGAGATTAAAGCATGCCATAGGTATTAAAGGCACTGCGCTGCGGTGGTTTGAATCATATTTGTCTAATAGATTACAATTTGTTCATGTAAATGGGGAATCTTCTTCACAGACTAAAGTTAATTATGGAGTTCCACAAGGTTCTGTGCTAGGACCAATTTTATTCACTTTATACATGCTTCCCTTAGGCAGTATTATTAGACGGTATTGCTTAAATTTTCATTGTTACGCAGATGATACCCAGCTTTATCTATCCATGAAGCCAGAGGACACACACCAATTAGCTAAACTGCAGGATTGTCTTACAGACATAAAGACATGGATGACCTCTAATTTCCTGCTTTTAAACTCAGATAAAACTGAAGTTATTGTACTTGGCCCCACAAATCTTAGAAACATGGTGTCTAACCAGATCCTTACTGTGGATGGCATTACCCTGACCTCTAGTAATACTGTGAGAAATCTTGGAGTCATTTTTGATCAGGATATGTCATTCAAAGCGCATATTAAACAAATATGTAGGACTGCTTTTTTGCATTTACGCAATATCTCTAAAATCAGAAAGGTCTTGTCTCAGAGTGATGCTGAAAAACTAATTCATGCATTTATTTCCTCTAGGCTGGACTATTGTAATTCATTATTATCAGGTTGTCCTAAAAGTTCCCTAAAAAGCCTTCAGTTAATTCAAAATGCTGCAGCTAGAGTACTGACGGGGACTAGAAGGAGAGAGCATATCTCACCCATATTGGCCTCTCTTCATTGGCTTCCTGTTAATTCTAGAATAGAATTTAAAATTCTTCTTCTTACTTATAAGGTTTTGAATAATCAGGTCACATCTTATCTTAGGGACCTCGTAGTACCATATCACCCCAATAGAGCGCTTCGCTCTCAGACTGCAGGCTTACTTGTAGTTCCTAGGGTTTGTAAGAGTAGAATGGGAGGTAGAGCCTTCAGCTTTCAGGCTCCTCTCCTGTGGAACCAGCTCCCAATTCAGATCAGGGAGACAGACACCCTCTCTACTTTTAAGATTAGGCTTAAAACTTTCCTTTTTGCTAAAGCTTATAGTTAGGGCTGGATCAGGTGACCCTGAACCATCCCTTAGTTATGCTGCTATAGACGTAGACTGCTGGGGGGTTCCCATGATGCACTGTTTCTTTCTCTTTTTGCTCTGTATGCACCACTCTGCATTTAATCATTAGTGATCGATCTCTGCTCCCCTCCACAGCATGTCTTTTTCCTGGTTCTCTCCCTCAGCCCCAACCAGTCCCAGCAGAAGACTGCCCCTCCCTGAGCCTGGTTCTGCTGGAGGTTTCTTCCTGTTAAAAGGGAGTTTTTCCTTCCCACTGTAGCCAAGTGCTTGCTCACAGGGGGTCGTTTTGACCGTTGGGGTTTTACATAATTATTGTATGGCCTTGCCTTACAATATAAAGCGCCTTGGGGCAACTGTTTGTTGTGATTTGGTGCTATATAAAAAAATTGATTGATTGATTGATTATCCATAACAACGGCACATCACGAATGCCATAAAGTATACATTCTTGGCCTTGATTCGGGGCAGAGGCACCAAGTGTCCTCAGGAACTGCTGCAACCTGCTAACACGCGTTACGATTAATGGCACGTTGCTGGAGAATTATCAGGAACCATTACGCATGGTCAAGAATAATGTTCTGCATTGTTGCGCGTTGTTGCGTGCTGTTGCGCACTGTCATGTGTAACAGCGCATCGTTAAGTTCTATCATGTTGTGAATGAGGCGAATAAGCGAAGTGTGCATCGCGTCTGCGCATGCGTGGGTCAATAGGGGGCAAAAATCCCAGCTACCAAACTCACACCAATCCCATTGAATTTTGTATACAGTAGCATTAGCGGACTGTAAAAGTTAACAGGGATTGTTTCAAAGGCTTTAAGCCTTAAGTGACACATACAATAATGACAGGGGCGCATTGTGCTGTTTCAAATGCTCAAACGGAATTTATAGGCTTGAAAGGTGGATGAAAACACACGAAGCTCCGCCGAGTCCACACAAAGACAGAGAGAAAAAGAAATGTGGTCGTAAACCTCCATTCATTCTACACAATGTCGCCACAGAAAAGAAAGATCCAGACGGACGTAAAAGATGTACTAAAATTGTGAGTTTCTTGCACACATTTATTTTGTCAATATCCTGAAACCATGCCGCTGTTTTCGTGCATCGGCTTATGACTGTAATGTTGCACCATGAATGACGTGGCGCGTAATATTGTAAAATTAACATGTTCTATAAACAAACAGCATGCATGCACATATCATTGTATGTCTGTCAACTTATCAAAACAAATGTGACACCAAAGTTATATGTGAGACTCACCGTCATTGTCGTCATTATGAAGCCGGTGGAGTAGCGATTTCTCATCCCTGCTTAGCAAATATTCTGCAATATCCACAGTTTCAGTCTCTGGACCATAGCCGGCGCCACAAGGGAGCGTTTGGGGCGACGCCCCCTCACGTCATCAACCTCGCCCCCTCGGATGTTAGAGTTATCAAAAAAAATAAAAAAGAAAGAAAAAGAAATACTGGAAAATATAGCAAAATATTAGTTATTCAATAATATCACGTATTTAACAAATAAACCAAATTAATTAACTAAAGTAATTCATTTTAAAACAAACAGATATGGCGTGTGTCTGTGTTCAAGGGATTTGATAGGTTGAGGGTTGCGCTTGTCAGTGCGGCAGAGGGCGGTGCGTTTCCAACGCGTCGTGACGTCAGACACGTCGCTTCGGAAGCAGCAAGGGGAGATTGCTACGTCACACTCTGGCTGTTTCCACAACCTGAATAAAGTTCAGCGATCACCATCTTGAACTTGCATCGCCTGAACCACAAAAAAACCTTCAAAAAACAGCAGTAGAACGATTCTCCCATCACCCTGCTGGGAGAAGCTTTTGTCAGCTACTTTTCGAGGGAGGACTGACATCTTGGTGGGATATCGATCGAACCGCGACAGCGGGCCGACCCGCACGGAGAAGCCGGCCTTCAGGCATCATCACTGGTCAGAGCGATCCAGGCCGCCGTAGTGATGGAGCAAACCCAGTCAGTCTGAAATCTCCCACTTTTTGGATATATGCGAAGTCCCAGTTTGCCCAACGGAGTTTAGTTCTGCAGCTTTACTGAGGTGAGAATAATGTAAAAATAAAACGTGACGTTTACTGAACTGTGAAGGTTTAATGATCGGCTAACGTTAGCTTAGCCTTTTAGCACAGTTGATCTGAGTGAACACTTCTAATTTGTAAATGGGTTCAGTCTTTTTATTTTTACCAAATAAAGCTACAGCTTTTTTCAGACACCACAAAAGCTCAGCTTTAAATAAGTTATTTTTTCGGGCGTTTTTTTTCCATCGTTTTTTTTTTATTTTTTATTTTTTTTGCCATTTTCCCCCCTTTTTTATGTATAAACTGTTTAGTGTTTCTTTATATTTAAAGAAATATTTTTATTTGTCCCAATCAGGAACATTTGCTGTGCAGACAACCAAACTTCCATTGATGAGCTGAACACCACGAAGTCCAGTCGAAAGAAAACATCTCTGCTTTTCAGCAACACCACCAGAGTTAAAAACTGCAGAAGAGACCTTCATCTGGTCCCAAGAATCCAGCAGAACATCACCTGCTTCTAAATAAAAGGCTCTTTGAACAGCAACTATTTTATTATATTTAAAAAAGCTGTTTCATTTTATATTTTAACAATAAATGAACAGATCATTAAAAATGTCCATGAATCAAAGTCAAAAGACATTTGCACAAGTAGAAGCTCTCCACTTATTGTGCTCAAATTCATATTTTAGAAATGACTCTGTCCTGATAACAACATTAAAGGCAATTACATATTTTGATGAAATTACAAGTTTAAATGACTATAAAAAAATTCATCATGAGGTTTATGTCACAGAAATCCTACTTTACAATCACACTGCAGTCACTGTTAAATTATTTCCTTTTGCATTTCTAATAAACATTTGTATTTATTTAGTGTTTGTTTTTATGGTTGAAATGGTTTTTATGGTTGAAATGAGATATAAATAATCTACCAGACTTAAAGTTTCCATGTTATTTTATTTGTCTAAAAATAAATGTCTGAGGTTCCTTATGTTAAACAAGAAATGATCTAATATGAAATAACAGGTGGTTTAAATTTACAGATGAAAGGTTTCTAAAGAGCCATTTATTGATTTATTTAGCTATTTTAATTACAAGTGTTCTAAACTTTTTTTAACAGTAATCAGAAATTTTGAGGTAACAAACAACAACAAAATAACATTTCCTGTTGGGAAAGTGTAGTGACACGGACCCACGACAGGGGGCGCAAATGATCGGACAATGAAAGAGTCGAATATGAACACTTTACTGTTGTGAAAGAGCACAACAAAAACACAGAGGATTACAGAATTTGAGCAAACAGTCAATCCACAAAGGTGACGTGTGGGCAGGCTCGAGGATAGAAGACGTCTGTCCTGAGAAGAACCGGAACCACACGATTTCCTCCGCCACCGAACCTGGAGAATACTGGAGCCGCCAAGTTCCGAGTCCCCAGGTGGCCACCGTCTCCGAGTGTCGGATCTGGTACTGCTGGCGAGGAGCAAAAACAGTCATATGTGGGTGCGTGCACACCCAGTAACAATGGTGGGAATTCCACCTCCACCTCTAACACACACTCGTGCAGCTCCTGTCTAACCACTTATCTGGTTGGGGTGTGAAGCGAAGCCGTCGCTGATCACACCAAACGCCAATCTCTCAGATAGGGAACACCACAGGAAAGCGGCTGCAAAAAGAGTTCAGACTAAGACACAGTTAAGGCTGGGAATATTACCTTCACAGGTAGATGATATCTCGGCAACGAGGTAGAGATGACGTCCGTTTTTTATGGAGTGGAATGATGAAGTGTAGATGGATGACAGCTGTCATGAGATAATGAGTGACAGCTGTCACCCCCGGCTGTGTCCGTGGCGGCAGCGCCCTCTCGTGCCTGAAGCCCGCACTTCAGGCAGGGCGCCCTCTGGTGGAGGGCCACCAGTACCTCCTATTCTGATGGCCCACACAACAGGACCCCCCCCTCAACAGGCGCCTCCTGGCGCCCGACCAGGCTTGTATGGGTGACAGCGGTAGAAATCGGCCAGGAGGGCAGGGTCCAGGATGAAGCTCCTCTTTACCCAGGAGCGTTCTTCGGGTCCATACCCCTCCCAGTCCACCAAATACTGGAACCCCCGGCCCATTCGACGGACGTCCAGGAGCCGGCGCACTGTCCAAGCCGGCTCCCCGTCGATGATCCGGGCAGGAGACGGTGCCGGACCGGGAGCACAGAGGGGTGAGGTGAGGTGTGGTTTAATCCGGGAGACATGAAAAACAGGGTGGATCCGCAGTGAAGCCGGGAGTTGGAGCTTCACTGCAGCAGGACTGAGGATTTTGATGATCTTGAAGGGTCCAATGAATCTGTCCATAAGTTTGGGTAAGTCCACCTGCAGGGGAATGTCCTTAGTAGATAACCACACCTCCTGCCCGGGCTGGTATGCAGGGGCCAGGGACCGCCGGCGGTCTGCATGGGTCTTAGCCCTCGTCTGGGCCTTCAATAAGGCAGAACGGGCGGTGCGCCACACCCGACAGCACCTCCACAGGTGGGCCTCTCCCTCCACCACGGGAAACAACGGGGGCTGGTACCCCAGACACACCTCAAATGGGGAGAGGCTGGTGGCAGAAGACACCTGACTGTTGTGTGCATACTCGATCTAGGCCAGATGGTTACTCCAGGCCGCCGGGTGCGCTGATGTCACACAGCGGAGGGTCTGTTCCAACTCTTGGTTGGCCCGTTCTGCCTGTCCGTT
The DNA here is from genome assembly GCF_902500255.1 of Thalassophryne amazonica. Lineage (NCBI taxonomy): Eukaryota > Metazoa > Chordata > Actinopteri > Batrachoidiformes > Batrachoididae > Thalassophryne > Thalassophryne amazonica. The sequence continues at coordinate 14,178,395 of NC_047104.1, forward strand.
CGTCTGTGGGTGGTACCCGGACGAGAGGCTGACGGTGGCCCCCAGTTCCCTGCAGAAACTCCTCCAGACCTGAGAGGAAAACTGGGGACCACGATCCGAGACTATGTCAGCTGGTATCCCGTGCAGATGAACGACGTGGTGGACCAGGAGGTCAGCAGTCTCCTGGGCCGTTGGGAGCTTCGGGAGGGCCACGAAGTGGGCCGCCTTGGAGAACTGGTCCACTATCGTCAGGATGGTAGTCATGCCCTGGGATGGCGGGAGGCCCGTGACGAAATCCAGGCAGATATGGGACCAGGGGCGATGAGGCACCGGGAGCGGCTGGAGAAGTCCTTGGGTCCTCTTATGTTCTGCCTTGCCCCTGGCACAGGTGGTGCAGGCCTGGATGTACTCCCGGACGTCGGCTTCTATAGACGCCCACAAGTGCTGCCAGACGACTGCCACGGTCCTTCGCACCCCTGGATGACAGGAGAGCTTGGATCCGTGACAGAAATCCAAGACTGCAGCTCTGGCCTGTGGTGGGACGTACAGACGATTTTTTTGGTCCAGTTCCGGGGTCCGGGTTCCGAGTTCCGTGCCAGGGCCTCCCGGACGGTCTTCTCCACGTCCCAGGTGAGGGTGGCCACGATAGTGGACTCTGGAATGATGGGCTCCGGTGGATCCGACAGCTCAGTTTTGACTTCGTCTTCGTGTACCCGGGACAAGACATCTGATCTTTGGTTCTTGGTCCCGGGGCGATAGGTGATCCGGAAGTCAAAACGCCCGAAGAACAGTGACCAGCAGGCTTGCCTGGGGTTCAGCCGCTTGGCGGTCCTGATATACTCCAGGTTCCGATGGTCAGTGAAAACCGTGAACGGCACAGACGCTCCCTCCAACAGGTGTCTCCACTCCTCAAGAGCCTCTTTCACTGCAAGGAGTTCTCGGTTGCCGACGTCATTGTTCCATTCAGCCGGGGTCAACCTGCGAGAAAAGTAGGCACACGGGTGAAGAACCTTATCGGTCTCTCCGCTCTGGGATAGCACGGCTCCTATCCCTGAGTCAGAGGCGTCCACTTCAACCACAAACTGGCGGCCAGGGTCGGGCTGCACCAGAACTGGTGCAGTCGTGAACCGTCGTTTCAACTCCCTAAACGCGGCTTTGCACCGATCCGACCAGGTGAATGGAACTTTAGTGGAGGTCAGGGCTGTCAGGGGGCTAACTACCAGACTGTAGCCCTTAATGGACCTCCTGTAGAAATTTGCAAAGCCGAGGAACTGTTGCAGCGTCCTACAGCTTGTTGGTTGGGGCCAATCTCTCACCGCTGCAACCTTGGCCGGATCAGGGGCGACGGAGTTGGAGGAGATGATAAAAACCAGGAAGGACAAAGAGGTGCGGTGAAACTCACACTTCTTGCCCTTCACAAACAGCCAGTTCTCCAACAACCGCTGCAGGACCTGACGTACATGCTGGACATGAGTCTCAGGATCCGGAGAAAAGATGAGTATATCGTCCAGGTATACGAAGACGAATCGGTGCAGGAAGTCCAGCAAGACGTCATTAACCAAAGCTTGGAACGTCGCGGGGGCGTTAGTGAGGCCGAACGGCATGACCAGGTACTCAGAATGACCTAACGGGGTGTTAAATGCCGTCTTCCACTCGTCTCCCTTCCGGATCCGAACCAGGTGGTATGCATTTCTAAGATCCAACTTGGTGAAGATTTTGGCTCCATGCAGGGGCGTGAACACTGAATCTAACAGGGGCAACGGGTATCGATTGCGAACCGTAATCTCATTCAGCCCACTGTAATCAATGCATGGACGGAGTCCGCCGTCTTTCTTACCCACAAAAAAGAAACCTGCACCCATCGGGGAGGTGGAATTCCAGATCAGCCCGGCAGCTAATGAGTCCCGGATGTAGGTCTCCATTGATTCGCGCTCAGGTCGTGAGAGATTGTACAGCCTGCTGGACGGAAACTCAACGCCCGGAATCAAATCAATGGCACAATCATACGGACGGTGCGGGGGAAGGGTGAGTGCCAGATCCTTGCTGAAGACGTCAGCAAGATCGTGGTACTCACTGCCGTCAGATTGGGAGAGACTTTGACCTCCTCCTTAGCCTGTAAACCGGGAGGAACCGAGGATCCTAAACACACCCGATGGCAGGTTTCACTCCACTGAACCACCACCCCAGACAGTCAATCAATCCGGGGATTGTGTTTCAACATCCAAGGGAAGCCCAAAATCACTCAGGAGGTAGAAGGAGTCACAAAAAACTCAATCTCCTCCCGATGATTTCCAGACACCACCAGAGTTACTGGTTGTGTCTTGTGTGTGATTAAAGGGAGAAGAGTGCCATCTTGTGCCCGCACCTGCAATGGTGAAGGGAGCGCCACCAGAGGGAGCCCTACCTCCCTAGCCCATCTGCTGTCTAGCAGATTCCCTTCTGACCCCGTGTCCACCAGTGCTGGGGCTTGAAGGGTTAAATCCCCGCTCAGGATTGCAACTGGGAGTTGTGTGGAAATATGTGTATGCCCCACGTGAATGTCTTGGCCCACCCTAAGCCCAGTTTCTAGGGGGCGGGCGTTGGTGTTTAACCACTTGGGGCAGTCTCTCTGCAGATGCTCACTCGAGCCGCAGACAAAGCACTCCCCACGGGCCAGCATCCTCTGTCTGTTAGGTGGTCTAAATGTGACCCTGCTCGTGTCCATAGCTTCGTCAGCAGGGGGAGCTGTAGCCACACGGAGCGTTGAGGCTGTAGTGCATGGGGAGGGCGGAACCTTTTCAGACCCGGAAGGGAGAGGGACGGCGCGTGCCCGGCCACGTCCTTCGTCTCGCTCCCGACGGCGCTCCTCTAACTGATTATCTAACTGTATAACGAGATCAATAAGCCCATCTAGATCCCGCTGTTCTTCCTTGGCTACCAGGTGCTCCTTCAGGACCGACGACAGTCCGTTTATGAAGGCGCCGCGGAGCACAGCGTTATTCCAGCCGGACCTCGCAGCCGCGATGCGGAAGTCGACTGCATATTTAACTGCGCTCCGGCGACCCTGTCTCATAGACAGCAGCACAGTTGAACCAGTCTCTCCTCTATTAAAGTGATCAAAAAACGTTTTGAACTCCCTCACAAACCCAGTATAAGTGGTAAGGAGCCGTGAATTTTGCTCCCAAAGCGCTGTAGCCCAAGCGCGTGCCTCACCACGAAGCAAGTTAATAACATAAGCCACCTTACTGGCGTCAGACGCGTACATGATGGGACGTTGTGCAAAGACGAGCGAACACTGCATAAGAATGTCCGCGCACGTCTCCACACAACCTCCGTACGGCTCTGGGGGACTTATGTATGCTTCAGGGGATGGTGGGAGGGGTCGTTGAACGACCAGTGGAATGTCTATATTCTGCACCGGGTCGGCAGGAGGAGGAGCTGCAGCAGCGCCCTGAGCGCGCACTTCCACCTGCACGGTGAGAGCCTCCATCCTGCGGTTAAGGATGACGTTTTGCTCGGTCATCAAATCCAACCGAGCGGTAAAGGCAGTGAGGATTTGCTGCAACTCACCAATCACGCCTCCTGCAGACGCCTGTGCACCCTGCTCTTCCATTGGTTGTCCAACAGATGGTTGACGCCCCTCGGGATCCATGACGCTGGCCGAGATATCCTAAAGGGAAAGTGTAGTGACACGGACCCACAACAGGGGGCGCAAATGATCGGACAATGAAAGAGTCGAATATGAACACTTTACTGTTGTGAAAGAGCACAACAAAAACACAGAGGATTACAGAATTTGAGCAAACAGTCAATCCACAAAGGTGACGTGTGGGCAGGTTCGAGGATAGAAGACGTCTGTCCTGAGAAGAACCGGAACCACATGATTCCCTCCGCCACCGAACCTGGAGAATACTGGAGCCGCCAAGTTCCGAGTCCCCAGGTGGCCACCGTCTCCGAGTGTCAGATCTGGTACTGCTGGCGAGGATCAAAAACAGTCATATGTGGGTGCGTGCACACCCAGTAACAACAATGGTGGGAATTCCACCTCCACCTCTAACACACACTCGTGCAGCTCCTGTCTAACCACTTATCTGGTTGGGGTGTGAAGCGAAGCCGTCGCTGATCACACCAAAAGCCAATTTCTCAGATAGGGAACACCACAGGAAAGCGGCTGCAAAAAGAGTTCAGACTAAGACACAGTTAAGGCTGGGAATATTACCTTCACAGGTAGATGATATCTCGGCAACGAGGTGGAGATGACGTCCGTTTTTTATGGAGTGGAATGATGAAGTGTAGATGGATGACAGCTGTCATGAGATAATGAGTGACAGCTGTCACCCCCGGCTGTGTCCGTGGCGGCAGCGCCCTCTCATGCCTGAAGCCCGCACTTCAGGCAGGGCGTGCTCTGGTGGTGGGCCAGCAGTACCTCCTCTTCTGGTGGCCCACACAACATTTCTAATGATTTTTCTTCAGAAAACTGCTCTCTAAATGAGCAGTCCTGCCACACGTACAGATCAGTGGTTTCTGCACCAATTGGATTGGTCCAATCCATTTTGTACAGATCAGTGGTTTCTGCATCAATCGGATTGGTTTGATCCATTTTGTACAGATCAGTGGTTTCTGCACCAATCGGATTGGTCCGATCCATTTTGTACAGATCAGTGGTTTCTGCCACGAGTCTTCCGTGTTTTGGCCTGATGCGTCATTTCTATTGGACAACACGAAGGTATGTCACAGCTTAGAGTGTCTAAAGTTGGCGCACCTCAGCTCGACAGAACACCGGCTCTGTGTGGTATTGCAGGAGATCACTTGACCGAGGGTCTATACGTTCAAATAATAATTTAAAAAATACTGTCATCACTCTTTACTCTTACTCAGTCAGTCTCTTACAATGGTGTAGCCTAAATACACGAGCTTTCCAGGAGCGCACCCAATTCATTACGCACGCTCAGAGGCATGTCTCCTCCGATGCGCACTTTTTTTTGGGGGGGGGGGGTTGACCCCGCCCCCTGTGATAAACTCATTGCCCCCTTAATATTTTTTTTCTGGCGCCGGGCCTGCTCTGGACTTTGTCTAACCATCCGTCAGTTAATTTCCAGGTTGTCAGAAATTTGTTTGTCTCCAACTATCAACAAGCACTGGTCATTTTCAATAGCAGTGCACTCTTCCTCTGTCGGCACTAACGGTACTTTCTGTACAGATGCAGCACACGCAAGCACAACCAACTCTTCTTTCCATTTCTGTCCACTGCTGTATGTAGTCCTGGTTGTAACAGGCAATCCGCGGAGCTTACAAAAATGCTTTAAATCATCAACTTTCCAGTGATTGAAATTATCCAAATCACAGCACTCCTCGCTGCTTTCCGCGGCCATAGCTTGTGGGTTGGTAGCTGAAAAATTTAGCCTACCCATAATGCACCTCACAGCCTGAGATGTGCACTTCGCTTATTGTCTCCACACACACATCCATATTCATCCAACCGTCAGCTGCTGAACAATTCGGATCACTCCAGTTTTTCCTGAACAGCCACAGCAGAACTTTGTGACTGCATGTTTAGTTGGGCTCTGTGCCATGGAGTGGCGCATCGCATCTGCGGACATGTGTGGCTTCACGCGGCTCTCATCTCGCTCGTTTTCCCACACATCAGGCACAGCAGCAGGTGGAACACCTGCAGGAGCGTGCTGAGGAGCATTGGAACAAGACTTTTAACTGACTTTGTGTGTGCACATCAAAGAAGAACGCTGTCATGCTCTATTAAGAATCACCACTAATTAAGATGGATCAACAAGCTGAATTGCAACCTCCACAACAAGGCGAAATGACGGTGGTGCGTGACATTTGTGGAAGATTTTTTTGACAGCCAAAAACATGCTCCATGAAAATCACGAACACTTGCTATTAAGAAACCCATTCAGATGCATTAAGTCACATTAAGAATGTCAGGAATGTGCCAAGAATGATGCAAATATGACATTCGGAACATGTCTTGCCTATGTGTAAATGCACCTTAAGAGTTTTTGTGTCATACCATAAAAGCTTTGGTAAGGGTGCACTCTCACTGGACTGAGACTGCAAAAGAGTATTTGAAGACACAAATTTGTACAACCCCAATTCCAATTAAGTTGTGAAAAATGTAAAAAAAAAAAAAAAGAATACAATGATTTGTAAATCCTCTTCAACCTATATTCCCTCAACCCCAACCAGTCCCAGCAGAACACTGCCCCTCCATGAGCCTGGTTCTGCTGGAGGTTTCTTCCTGTTAAAAGGGAGTTTTTCCTTCCCACTGTAGCCAAGTGCTTGCTCACAGGGGGTCGTTTTGACCGTTGGGGTTTTACATAATTATTGTATGGCCTTGCCTTACAATATAAAGCCCCTTGGGGCAACTGTTTGTTGTGATTTGGTGCTATATAAAAAAATTGATTGATTGATTGATTGATATTCAATTGAATACACCACAAAGACAATATTTAATGTTCAAACTGATAATCTTTATTGTCTTTTATCTTTACTTTTTATCTTTACTGATTATCTTTACTGTCCCAACTTTTTTGAAACGTGCTGCAGGCATCCATTTCAATATGAGCAAATATTTACACAAACACAAAAAAGTTTATCAGATTGAAGATTAAATATCTTGTCTTTGTGGTGTATTTAATTTAATATAGGTTGAAGATGATTTGCAAATCATTGTATTCTGTTGTTATTTACATTTTACACAATGTCCCAACTTCATTGGAATTGAGGTTGTAAGGAAAGATGCAAAGCAGTGACATTTATTTCACTTTCAATCTCAGTGAACTGGCGCTTACGAGACATTAGCACATGTTGCCTGCATGTTGGCCGTATGTTGCATGGAATGGTGGTGGAAATGAGGCCAAAAATCACGAGTAGTCCACAAACATATCACACAATTGACTCTCAAATACAATACAGCACTTACACGAATGTTAAGCACCAGTCATGTAGCCTTTGCAGTTGCTATGATCTTGCTGATTTGCGCACGAAAGCCATGCTGCCCTCGCAGAGAGATCAAGCACCACTTGCAGCTGACAACAGAATGGAATTGCCCCAGACTGTCATTATGGAAGGCACAGCCCTGTGAATAATAACAAAATAAAAAATATTAAAATAATAATAAATAAATAATAGGAAGAAAAATCCTTAGCACGGCTCCATGAATGAGAAAAAAAGAGGAAAAAACTTTGGACAGCATATTCACTGACTTGCAGAATGATGTCCAGGAGCTGCATCTCATCAATATTAGTGTCTCCGCTGGATCCAGTGTCATCTCCTTCCAGGAAAGACCAGTATACAATCTTCCACTAAAATGATACTGCTCGACTTGGGCTCCGGGATTTGTTCAAAGCGCTCCTCATCGTGCTTGGATGCCCACTTCTCCATGACTAACTGAGTGACTCAACCTGAAAGCAGCTGCGTTTCATCATTATTGTCCCTGCTAGGTCCACTCTCCTCCTCTCCTCAAGCTCCAGGATATGCTCGAACTGCACCTCGATGCGCTGGAACTGCCGCATCTCTGTGACACGGCATGATGTCCAGCAGAGGTTCGGGGGTGGGGGGTGTGCATCTTTTGATTTGATTTGATTTATGCTGTAATATTCTGAGTTGTGGGGAAACACAAAGAGGTTGTGCAATTTTTATGAAACCACCAGTAAGAACAAATGTAAAGGGTTTTTTTGTGTCTATGGTTGGGGTGAAGAAATGGAACGAATGTTCAACAGAGGTTAGAATGAGTGGTACCTTAGTAAGATTTAAGAAACTACTCAAAAGGAACATAATTTCTAGGTACAGTAGTGTTCAGAATAATAATAGTGCTATGTGACTAAAACGATTAAACCAGGTTTTGAGTATATTTCTTATTGTTACATGGGAAACAAGGTACCAGCAGATTCAGTAGATTCTCACAAATCCAACAAGACCAAGCATTTATGGTATGCACAGTCTTAAGGCTATGAAATTGGGCTATTAGTAAAAAAAAGTAGAAAAGGGGGTGTTCACAATAATAGTAGTGTGGCATTCAGTTAGTGAGTTCATCAATTTTGTGGAACAAACAGGTGTGAATCAGGTGTCCCCTATGTAAGGATGAAGCCAGCACCTGTTGAACATGCTTTTCTCTTTCAAGGCCTGAGGAAAATGGGACGTTCAAGACATTGTTCAGAAGAACAGTGTAGTTTGATTAAAAAGTTGATTGGAGAGGGGAAAACTAGGCTAACTAGAACTAACTAGGCTGTTCATCCACAATGATCTCCAATGCTTTAAAATGGACAAAAAACCAGAGACGCGTGGAAGAAAATGGAAAACAACCATCAAAATGGATAGAAGAATAACCAGAATGGCAAAGGCTCACCCATTGATCAGCTCCAGGATGATGAAAGACAGTCTGGAGTTACCTGTAAGTGTTGTGACAGTTAGAAGACACCAGTGTGAAGCTAATTTATGCTGCAGCTAGAGTACTAACGGGGACTAGAAGGAGAGAGCATATCTCACCCATATTGGCCTCTCTTCATTGGCTTCCTGTTAATTCTAGAATAGAATTTAAAATTCTTCTTCTTACTTATAAGGTTTTGTATAATCAGGTCCCATCTTATCTTAGGGACCTCATAGTACCATATCACCCCAATACAGCGCTTCGCTCTCAGACTGCAGGCTTACTTGTAGTTCCTAGGGTTTGTAAGAGTAGAATGGGAGGCAGAGCCTTCAGCTTTCAGGCTCCTCTCCTGTGGAACCAGCTCCCAATTCAGATCAGGGAGACAGACACCCTCTCTACTTTTAAGATTAGGCTTAAAACTTTCCTTTTTGCTAAAGCTTATAGTTAGGGCTGGATCAGGTGACCCTGAACCATCCCTTAGTTATGCTGCTATAGACTTAGACTGCTGGGGGGTTCCCATGATGCACTGAGTGTTTCTTTCTCTTTTTGCTCTGTATGCACCACTCTGCATTTAATCATTAGTGATTGATCTCTGCTCCCCTCCACAGCATGTCTTTTTCTTGATTCTCTCCCCTCAGCCCCAACCAGTCCCAGCAGAAGACTGCCCCTCCCTGAGCCTGGTTCTGCTGGAGGTTTCTTCCTGTTAAAAGGGAGTTTTTCCTTCCCACTGTCGCCAAGTGCTTGCTCACAGGGGGTCATTTTGACCGTTGGGGTTTTTACGTAATTATTGTATGGCCTTGCCTTACAATATAAAACGCCTTGGGGCAACTGTTTGTTGTGATTTGGCGCTATATAAATAAAATTGATTGATTGATTGATATGTGCATGTTGAGTGAGTGTAATGAGTGTAAAGTGTAAAGTGCGTGTGTAGTTTAAGGAGAGACTGTGCGTGTGGTGGGAGCGTGTTTAAATTATCCGTCTTCTTAAGACTGCAGACATCCTCAGAAGAGCCACGAGGTTGTGGATGGATCCTGATACAGCTGACCATACTGTTTATCTACTACCAAGTACGCGTGTTCATTATTCTGTCTATGCCGTTTCATGATCGGGTAAAGAATCTTTCTGCGGTCGTTGATTTCTTTTGGAAACTGATCATTTATTCCAAAGTTGGTCCCTCTGAGCTCTCTGGCTTTGCTTTTAATGAGGTCTTTATGTTTGTAATGTTCCAAAAATAGTAAATAGTTTTCAAATAAACAATAAATATAGAAACTTCTTAATTAAACTGGGTTAATCCATATCAATTTCAGACTTAAATTAATGTTCTGATTTAAGCCCCAGCCATTTCTGGTTAAACCACGGCCACTTCCGGTTCAGGTCACGCCCACTACGAGTAAAGATACGCATATAGAAAATTTAGATGGTTGAACAGATACAGCTACAGATACAGATAGTGGTGTACTCGCTCATCCCTAGGAAGGACATTGTTTAATGATTTGATGTCAGTTCTGTGCCTTTATGTTTTGATGTCAGTTATGTGTGCTTTCATGATTACATATCACTTATGTATGCTTTAATGATGTGACATCAATTCTGTACCTTTCTGATTCAATGTCACATGTGTGTGCTTTAATGATTTGATGTCAATTCTGTGCCGTTCTGATTCAATTTCACTTATGTGTGCCTTTATGATTTGGTCTAACGTATGTGTGCATTAATGATTTGATGCCACTTCTGAGCGTTTATGTGCTTTAATGACGTGATGTTAATTCGGTGACCTGATGATTCAATGTCACTTATGTGTGCTTTAATGATTTGTTGGACCTTATGTGTGCTTTAATGACTTGATGTCACTTATGTGCCTTTATCATTTGATGTCACTTTTGTGTCCTTTAATGATTTGATGTCAATTCTGTGTCTTTATGATTTGATGTAACTTACAACCCCAATTCCAATGAAGTTGGAACGTTGTGTAAAATGTAAATAAAAACAGAATACATCCATCCATCTATTTTCTTCCGCTTTATACGGAGTCAGGTCGCGGGGGCAGCAGCTCAAGCAAAGCCGCCCAGACCTCCCGATCCACACATACCTCCCCCAGCTCCTCCGGGGGAACCCCAAGGCGTTCCCAAACCAGCCGAGATATGTAGTCCCTCCAACGTGTCCTGGGTCTTCCCCAGGGCCTCCTCACGATGGGACGTGCCTGGAACACCTCTCCAGCAAGGGGTCCAGGGGGCATCCAGAAAAGATGCCCGAGCCACCTCAACTGGCTCCTTTCGACGTGGATGAACAGCGGCTCGACTCCGAGCTACTCCCGAGTGACCGAGCTCCTCACCCTATCTCTAAGGGAGCGCCCAGCCACCCTGCGGAGGAAACTCATCTCAGCCGCTTGTACTCGCGATCTTGTTCTTTCGGTCATGAGCCAAATCTCATGACCATGCCTTTTTACAACCTAATGTCACTCCACATTTGTGGTGGCTTCATAAAAATGGTTTATTCTATTACTTCATGATGCATCAGGAAATGGTGTCGAATTTCTTGATGGTGTAATGAAATTTGGGGTGACATGGGAGGGGGTAGGGGTGCATTTGTATTATTGTTACGGTCAGGGTTAGTGCTAACATTCAAATTAAGTTTGAAGGGTGACCTTGTCACAAAAATGTATAAATATTTTTTGATTGTATCACGTAAAAAAACAGTGAGTCTGGCCTGGTCTGACAAGCTTTGTTGCTTATGCTTTCTCTTACTCTGCCGTTTTTGCTGCATGCTGAACCTGATAACACTCCATGGAGACCATAGTGGTTTTAAGGCCCCCTGACACTTGCACGACTTTAATTCACGCACTTCCATGCACTTTGTCGTGATGATGCCACCCACCCGCTGTGTTCCCAGCTGGACGCCGCGCTTTCTTCCACTGAATGCCACGCATTGTGCAGTGGACACTGCATATATAAAACAATTATTTCTTCGGGAATTAATCATTTTCTCTCTGTGATTCCAGAAGTGATTAGAGGCATTTTCAACAGCCAACTCAGAGGACTGTTCCAGCTGCCACTTTTCTCTCTCGCTTAGTAGTAAGGAAATGCATTGGAACCGTCTGAAAGGTAAGTATTTGTAATGTTTATATTGTAATAGCTTGGTAAAACAGTTGCATGTTTGTTCTTTCTAATGAGTAGCTGTAAAATTATGTTTGTGATAGATTTACCATCTTGTTATAATCGTTCAGATGAGCTGCACTCTGATGCGGTGTGCTGATGCAACCCCTTGCACTCACTCGCAGTGTTTTTGACTTGTTTGCGCAATGTTCACTTGAAGTTCACGTAATTCATGCGTGATGGAGATTTTGAACATTTCAAAATTTTCTTTGTGCACGTGCACAAAGCCATGCACAGTTTACATGTCATGTAAGTGCAAGTGTTTTCATGCTCAGATTGGAGCAGCTCTTGTAGGAAGATCCATGCACACACATACTGTACGGTAAGGACACATGCCCAGACAGCACCAAATATACAGTATGCTTACTGTCAAGACTGTGTCCTGAGAGTGCGGACAGGTTGTAGAATCACTATCTACAGAATGTTTGGACATCTTGTCAAATCGAAGGACATGTAATATGTTGAAATCAGGTATTCCACAAATATTAATATAAGAGGCCAATATTTCAACACCACTGCACAGTCACAGCTCTACTATCCACTGTTCTGCTGCTGTGTATGATAGCAGATTGTTTCCTTTTAATGTGTGCCAGTGTTCTGTCGAGATGAGGTGCATCGTCGAGAGTGGCACCTCATCTGGACAGATAAGTCTGTCCAGATGAGGTGCATCGCTGAGATGAGGTTCCTCGCGTAACTGCACATTGTGTGCACTGAAAAAATTACTTGACAAAGTTTGCTTATTCTGATGGGCAAGTAAATGTATAAATTGTTCATCCGAACGTAGTAATGTATAAAATCTACTCACTATACAACAAGTATTTTTAACCTGGAGTTAGCTTATTTTGACAGGCAAAATATACATATACATACATTTATGCTCCTAACGTAAAATACAGAAAATGTTTTACTTACTAGGCTGTAAATACACTGAATACAATTAATTAAAAAAAACTTTGATGGAAAAAACAAAAAACAAAATGTGTATGTGCAGTTGCACGTCAAGTAAGTTACATCGTCTCCACATGGGCAGTTGCACCAGGCATCTCGACGGGTGACGTCTTCAAGTCCGGGGTAGAGCGATGTGCGCATGTGCAGTAGCGCGATGCACCTCATCTCGACGTTCACCTCATCTCGACGAGACAGCAGAATAGAGTTGTTACTGTGAAACCAACAAGGTTGGGGCACATGAAAAGTTTAGATAACAAGAGCAGTCATGTCCCAAGCATCCCAACCATGAGGTGTCCGTTTCAAACTTAGTAGAAATCTGACAAAATTGTCATGGACACAAAATCATTCTCACATTGAAACTTCATTTGCAATGTCAAGTTCAAATTTGGTCAAAATCCAACAAATGTCACACGAGTGATTATTGCTAAAAGAAAGTGTCACTCGTGCACAGACGCATGCATAGTCACAATGACGGCATGGAGTTGTGTACCCCCTGTCAAAAAAGCAGTTACGGGTCATCAGACTGTGCAACTTTTCACTCAGCGGGAGGAGGAGTAACAGGAAGACAGAGGTTGGGAATGAAAGGAACAGTAGCAGCCAGTAAACCAGTATTGATCAGTGTGTCTGATAATTATATTGTGTATTTACATTTATATTTATATTTGCAAACTGTTTTTCTTTTTACTTTCACTTTTAATTTATTTAAATTTTTCATTTAAACTTTATTTAACCAGGTTAGTCACGTTGGTGACTGAGTGAAGAGTACCTGGAGGAGTACTTTGGTGTGGTGAATAGTGTCCCTCTAGTGCACTTCTGTTTGGGGATCCAGAACATTCACACAGTTGCGAAAACCTGAGTGTCAGGATGTATTTAAATGTTGTCCAACACTTATTTTCAGTGTTTTTATTTCATTTAATTTCACTTCAGTTTGTGAGAGTAAAGCACACTTCCTGGGTCACCAGTCATATGAAAGTCAGTGGAAGGTTGTAAACATTTCACAATCATGTGACCTGATGCTAAGTTTTATTTTGAGCATTAAATTTACGCTCAGCTCTGTGTGTCCTGGACTGTCGCCCAGAGCAGGAGTAAGATGTTCTGATGTGACACGGTGATGAGATCCTGAAGGCCCATGGTCATGCACGCACGGTGTGAGAAATGGTAGTCCTGTTACCCCACCACCCTACAACATAGAGTATGTGTAGCCCTATCAGATTTTTACAAAATTTGTGAACAAGATTCAAGGAAATTAAACCTTTTGTGTGCAGAGAAGTGTTAAGCCCTGGTCCCACCGAATAATGAACCATGAATAATGAGCCATATGTTGATATGTTAATATGTTGCCATAAGCTTGGTGCACATTTGGGTAGTTTTGCCCATTCTTCTTTGCAGCACCTCTCAAGCTCCATCAGGTTGGATGGGGAGCGTCGGTGCACAGCCACTTCTAGATCTCTCCAGAGATGTTCACTTGGATTCAGGTCTGGGCTCTGGCTGGGCCACTCATGGGTATTCACAGAGTTGTCCTGAAGCCACTCCTTTGATATCTTGGCTGTGTGCTTGGCTGTGTGTACTGCTGAAAGATGAACCCCCCCCCCCCCCACCAGTCTGAGGTCAACAGTGCTCTGGAGCAGGTTTTCATCCAGGATGTCTCTACACATTGCTGCATTCATCTTTCCCTCAATCCTGTCTACTCCCAGTTGCTGCTGAAAAACATCCTCACAGCATGATGCTGCCACCACCATGCTTCACTGTAGGGATGGTGCCTGGCTTCCTCCAAACATGACACCTGGCACATCAAAGAGTTCAATCTTTGTCTCGTCAGACCAGAGAATTTTGTTTCTCATGGTCTGAGAGTGCTTCAGGTGGCTTTTGTTAAACTCCAGGCAGGTTGTCATGTGCCTTTTATAATCCTATATCCTTTTATATCCTATAGGCCAGGTGCAGGATAATCAGGAGTTGCAGACAGAAAAAAGAAAATCTGCACACTGGTTTAACGCTCCCAAAATCTTTTTATTGACTGAAAAAGCAACATTTCGACTGCAAAGTCATCTTCAGGCAAGGTCAACTTCTTCTTGCGGTTGAAACATTGGTTTTTCAGTCATTAAAACAAATTTGGGAGCTTTAAACCAGTGTGTGGATTTTCCTTCTTTTTTTCACTCTACCATACAGGCCTGATTGGTGGATTGCTACAGAGATGGTTGTCCTTCTGGAAGGTTCTCCCTCGCCACAGAGGAATACTGGAGCTCTGACAGTGTGACCATTGGGTTCTTGGTCACCTCCCTGACTAAGGTCCTTCTCTCCTGATCGCTCAATTTAGATGGGTGGCCAGCTCTGAAATTCTTCCAGTTATGGATGCTGGAGGCCACTGTGCTCATTGGGATCTTCAAAGCAGCAGAAATGTTTTTGTACCCTTCCACAGATTAGTGTCTCGATACAGTCCTGTCTCAGATGTCTACAGACAATTCCTTTGACTTCATGCTTGGTTTGTGCTCTGACATGCACTGTCAACTGTGGGACCTTATACAGTAGTGTTCAGAATAATAGTAGTGCTATGTGACTAAAAAGATTAATCCAGGTTGTGAGTATATTTCTTATTGTTACATGGGAAACAAGGTACCAGTAGATTCAGTAGATTCTCACAAATCCAACAAGACCAAGCATTCATGATATGCACACTCTTAAGGCTATGAAATTGGACTATTAGTGAAAAAAAAAGTAGAAAAGCAAAACCAAAAGCAACAACTAGGTGTTTTTGATACTAGGTCTCTTCAGAGGATCCATGATTTTGACTCAGACAGGCAGGGTGGCACCATTAGGATCCAGATGCCTCACTGTTGAGGATCCCAGAGGCTGGTGAAGGTGAATACAACATCCATGTTTTACCTGCGTACAGCAGATAGATGGTTGTTTTTGAGGGGCGAGGAAGGACCCATTCTCTGACTGGATGGCTGCCATCCTGGACCAGTGGTGTGGTGAATGCAACAGGATGTGGCCCCAACACATGCTTCCTTATCTGACCAGGATGCACATTATCAGTGGGTCTCAATTTTGTGTACATCAAGTTGACCTACAGAAGATTCCAGAAATTGATACAAACACTTATAAAAGCATTTCTATGAGTAACTGCCATCATCAAAGAATAACTGAAGCATGTGTGGCTGTATTTAAGCATGACTGAAGGTTTCTTTGGACAAAACGCCAAATGCAGAAATGAAAATGCTGTTTGTATATGTTAAAACTGACTACAACTTTCCAACTATAGCCAATGTGAATGAGCACGATACTCATGTTTGAGCTGAAAATTGAAGTGATGCATTTGGAGCCACGATTAGTTGAAAAAATAGTGGAGGAGGACAAAGGCAGTGAGGTTTTCCTGTCACAGGCATACAGACATGTTGATTTGCTTCTTGTTGAGGGTACAAAGGTGAATTGATCTGAGAGAGATGGACAGAACAAAGGTAAAACAGCTGTTGCTTTGTCTTCTCTTACAACCCCAATTCCAATGAAGTTGGGACGTTGTGTTGTTGTTGTTGTTGTTGTTCATTCGGCTGCTCCCGGTTTTATAATGTAAATAAAAACAGAATACAATGATTTGCTCTTCAACTTATATTCACTTGAATACACCACAAAGACAAGATATTTAATGTTCAAACTGATAAACTTTGCTGTTTTTGTGCAAATAATTGCTCATTTTGAAATGGATGCCTGCAACATGATTCAAATAAGTTGGGACAGGGCAACAAAAGACTGGGAAAGTTGATGAATTTTCAAAGAACACCTAATTGGAAACACATGAGTGTCATGATTGGGTATAAAAGGAGCATCCCCAAAAGGCTCAGCCATTCACAAGCAAAGATGGGGTGAGGATCACCACTTTGTGAACAACTGCATGGAAAAAATAGTCCAGCAGTTTAAGAACAATGTTTCTCAACTTTCAATTGCAAGGAATTTAGGGATTCCATCATCTAGAGTCCATAATATAATCAGAAGATTCAGAGAATCTGAAGAACTTTCTACACGTTGTGTCCTCTGGACAAAAGAGGGAAAAGGCCATTCAGATTGTTCCCAGTGCAAAGTTCAAAACCCAGCATCTGTGATGATATGGGGGTGTGCTAATGTGTGGCGCATTATGAAGCGCAAAATACAAAAATGGAGACCATGGACTGTTGAACAACTGAAGTCGTACATCATGCAAGAATGAGAAAGAATTCCACCAACAAAGCTTCAACAATTAGTGTCCTCAGTTCCCAAACACTTAATAACAAGGAAAGGTAATGTAACACAGTGGTAAACATACCACTGTCCCAGCTTTTTTGAAACATGCTGCAGGCATCCATTTCAAAATGAGCACTTATTTGCACAAACAACAATAAAGTTTATGAGTTTGAACATTAAATATCTTGTCTTTGTGGTGTATTCAATTGAATATAGGTTGAAGAGGATTTGCAAATCATTGTATTCTGTTTATATCTACATTTTTCACAACGTCCTAACTTCAATGGAATTGGGGTTGTACTTACTGTTTGAATTTCAGAGCAGGTCTGCACAACAGCACCACCAACAGGTCTATCAGAGGATTGCAGTCTTGGTTGCCAATATTTGCTTCCAGAACCAGCCATGTGTGACTGCATGAAATGACGACCCCCCCCCCCCCCCCCCCCCCCCAAGTTACTGAACAATATTGGATGTGCATGAATTTATAGTGGGCAGCATGGTGTCTTAGTGGCTAGCACTGTTGCCTCACAGCAAGAAGATCAAGGGATCAGTTCCCACCTGTGGCCTTTCTGTGTGGAGTTTGCATGTTGTCCCCATGTTTGCATTCTCTCCAGGTGCTTCAGCTTCTTCCCACATCCAAAAACTTGCAGGTTTGGCAGACTGGACACTTTAAATTGTCCATAGGTGTGCATGCGGGTGTGAATGTGTTTCTTTGTCTATTTGTGGCCAAGTGAAAGACTGGCGTCCTGTCCAAGGTGTACCCTGCCTCACTCTCTATGACTGCACGGTTAGGATCCAGCCCCCCATGACTCTTCAATTGAGTAAGCGGTTGAAGGTGAGTTAGTGAGTGAGTGAGTGAATTTATAGTTCTGATCTGTTTGGTGCATATCAAGACTAGAAGACAAACTGATCAATTTTGACATTTGACCTCAATCACTTTTGCACCAGTGATTTACTGAACTGCAGTGTGATATTTGAGAAAACAAAAATCTGTGTTAAATACATCATAGTAAACATTTATGTTGTACATGTTTTCAGTGTGATCAGGGATTGAGAAATGGTTCAAAACCTGTTGCTCTTATTTAAATTTTATGTGTCTAAAATAACTCCAACACAGCAGTTTTTAAAAATGGAAGCAGTGAAAATGAAAGCACTCTGAAATTATACTGTCAGTGCTGCTCCCATTTTAATGTCTACATTTTACTGCCGAATGTTGGTCTGGATGTACACGCCATTGGATGTGTGTGGGAGTTGTGGGTGGCTTGTTCAAAGTCACCGCCAGTTAATCTCCGACCATTTACTGTTTGCACTCTACAACAAACAGAGATACTGCAGTTATCTCAGAACAGTGTCTCCACCTGGTAACATAGGTCACCTTGTTATTTTTAATAGGTCACAGTTTGACTATTTCAGTTGTCTTGATTTGATGAAATCATCTGGAAGCACTTGGACAGATCGTTCTCGAAAAAAATCATGGGAGAAATGTTTTGCTTTTGCATCTCTTCACTATTTTGACTTAGGCACGTTTGGGAGCCACACCCACCACCTCATAGAATACTTTGGGTCCTGCTTGGGGAGGTGATGGTCTAGTGGTTAAGCTTTGGGCTTCAGACCAGATGATCCTCAGTTCAAAACCAGCCAGACCAGAAAACAAATAAGGACACTTGGGCTCGGTCCTTAAACCCCTAGGTGCTCCAGGTGTGTAGTGAGTGCCTTGCATGGCAACACTCTGTCATCAGTGTGTGCTTGTGTGAATGGGTGAATGCGAGGCACAATTGTAAAGTGCTTTGATCTTCTGATGCAGATGGAAAAGCACTATATACGAGGTCTGTTAGAAATGTATCCGACCTTTTTATTTTTTGCAAAAACAATATGGATTTGAATCACGTGTGATTGCATCAGCCAAGCTTGAACCTTCGTGCACATGCGTGAGTTTTTTCATGCCTGTCGGTTGCATCATTCGCCTGTGAGCAGGCTTTGTGTGAGCAGTGGTCCACCCCTCTCGTCGGATTTTTATTGCAAATAAAATGTCTGAACGATTTGGAGCTTTGCTGCATCAAATTTTTCCAGAAACTGTGAGAGACCTCCAGGTGGACACCATTTGGAAAATTTAGATGGCTTTCAGGGACGATTTTATGGGGATTACACAGATTAAGGAGTGCTCCCGCCGGTTTAAAGACCGCCCACAGCGTCTGATAGCGCGGCGCACTCCGAGCACCGATCGACAGGCTGAAACCCCACTGAAACAACCAGATCATTTCCAAAGTGAAGGCTTTGTTGATCCGGGACGTCGTCTGACTACCACAGAAATGGCAGAAGACGTGGACATCACCACTTTTTTTGGCACATTCCACTGTTACAGGAGTTTTTGTCATGGAAAGAGAAGCGGAGGGATGCACCACGGAGCCGCTCATGGCGCGGACAAAAGCACCTCCATGTTGGTCTCACAGGACAGCTTTCAGATGGCTTTCAGACGGCTTTCGGTGGCTTTTCAGTCGTGTGACTATCCGAGAAATTATCCGACATGCCAGAACATGTCCTGTAAGGCTTCATCACAGCGTTGCTTTGCGCCATGTGGCTCCGTCCTTTCCATGACAAAAACTCCTGTAACAGTGGAATGTGCCGTTCATTTCCAAAGTGAAGGCTTTGTTGATCCGGATGTCGTCTGACTTCCACAGAAATTGCAGAAGACGTGGACATCAGCACTTTTTTGGCACACTGAGACAGATGTGCGGAGAAATTCGCATGTCGGGATGGAGCATGTCATCACGGTGCAAAGCAACGCCGTGATGAAGCCTCACAGGACATGTTCTGGCATGTCCAGTTCGTTCATTCATAATTTCTCGGATAGTCACACGACTGAAAAGCCACCGAAAGCCGTCTGAAAGCCATCTGAAAGCTGTCCTGTGAGACCAACACGGAGGTGCTTTTGTCCGCGCCATGAGCGGCTCCGTGGCGCATCCCTCCGCTTCTCTTTCCATGACAAAAACTCCTGTAACAGTGGAATGTGCCGAAAAAGTGCTGATGTCCACGTATTCTGCTATTTCTGTGGAAGTCAGACGACGTCCCGGATCAACAAAGCCTTCACTTTGGAAATGATGTGGTTGTTTCAGCGGGGTTTCAGCCTGTCGATCGCGCACAGAGTGCGCCACACTCTCAGATACTGTGGGCGGTCTTTAAACTGGCTGGAGCACTCCTTATTCTGTGTATTCCCCATAAAATTGTCCCTGAAATCCATCTGAATTTTCCGAATGCTGTCCACCTGGAGGTCTCTCACAGTTTCCGGAAAAATTTGATGCAGCAAAGCTCCAAATCGTTCAGACATTTTATTCGCAATAAAAATCTGACAAGAGGGGTGGACCACTGCTCACACAAAGCCTGCTCACAGGCGAATGACACAACCGACAGGCGTGAAAAAACTCACGCATGCGCACGAAGGTTCAAGTTTGGCTGATGCAATCACACGTGATTCAAATCCATATGGTTTTTGCAAAAAATAAAAAGGTCGGATACTTTTCTAACAGACCTCGTAAATGTAGTCCATTTGCTTGATGACACCAGCAGTCCACCCATATTACATGAATGTGTGTGCGTGTGTGTGATACCTTTGAATAGGTGGCTGGCACAGTTTTGCATACAGCAAGGCTTTAGTTTTATTGATAACTGGTCCTCTTTCTGGAATCACCATGGCTTGCTGATGTCGGATGGCCTTCACCCTACTGGGGATGGTGCCTTATCTGTGGACATAGATAGAGTCCTGGGAGGAGGGTAACATTAGGACTCTACGGCAGGTTATGGAGCAAATGATTAGAAAACCTGTAGGGCCTACTATAAATGTGGGTGTGGAATCCATTAGCCTAGTAGAGAAATCAGTGCAGGAAATCCACCATGCTCACAACGTAGTTTTTCTGTCAGGAAGGATTAAAGTGAGACTGTGGCCTGTATCCGCAGACGCACCCATAAAAAGCATAGAGGGATATCTTTTGCAAATTGCAAAAGATGCCCATTACTACACAGGATAGCATTCAAACTGAGGGTGCCCCTGTGGCTGTTACTGCAATGTCAAATATTCCATATCTTCAGCTCCTGTGGAATGTCACAAACCCAAACCTATTCTAAGGCATAATCTTACATCCAGGGACAACCCTCATATGTCCCCATCAGAAGCATGGCACTTTGAGTCTTTCGACAATTTACATTGCAAACTAAGGGAAAATTCAAAGAAAAAAGTGATGATATGGTGGAAAAAAGGACATATGTTGTGCTCTGTTTATGACCCGGAGCTCAAACATGTTGAGGCAGTTGTGCAGGTGAGAGAACACAGCTACTCTGTCAAGGTGTGTAGGCTTAAACTTATTAACACGACTGCTTCCATTTGCTCTGGGAACCAAAAAAAACAAACAAAAAAAAACTGCACTTTTCGCGACTGCTTCGGTGATTGCAGCAGAAAAAAAGTGTGAAGTGATGCTGTGTTTATGTTGCGCAATGGCAGGTCCCCAGAAGTGGTCAAATTCATTAAAGTCGTGCAAGGGTTCAATTCAGCTGGAACATTCTAGATGAATAGAGGAGGGCTCCATTTTCAGAGTGGTCTGGACCATAATCCTCTCAGGACCAGGGGCTTCATGTACAAAGACTTGTGTGGTCTTTCTACTAAAAGTTGGTGTACACCAAAACCCTGAATCTGGCGTAAGCACAACTGTATTCAGATGTATGAAAGTGTGTGTAGGCATGAATTCATGCACGTTCCCTTTGTACATCCCACTGAACGTTGAATTGAGCGTGGAACCAAACTCCTCCCTCGCCACGCCCTGTTTAAATATGCAATTTCATGTATATAGGCCCTTTGAGCAGGGATTCCCTGTGACGTCACATCAGACAAAATAAACAGAGAAAAGAAATTATACTATAGATGACTGGAAATTATGTGGAGACACGCAGGGACAGATTATTCAGTGCACTGTTAAATGGATTAATCATGAAACTGGAAAAATGTTGGTGGGAGCTACGAAGCGCGTACACTGACGTTAGAAAGGTGAGGTGCGTCTCTGCTGACACTGTGACATTCACAACTTACACGTGTTATTTGACAAATACTGAACACAGGAAGCCTGTTAAGAAGCTCTGCAGCTCACCATCAAGCAAAAATATATATTTTTCCATTAATAATAATAATAAAAACATATTTGAATGCGCACATCCCCAAATTTACCCGTTTTTGTTTTCATTCAGAACAATTACATGAATAAACTAAACACAAGCCCATGCTCAAGTCACTTTTGATACATCTGCACGTGGACGTGGAGACGGGCCAGGTTTTTGTCCGTATGCACATGTTTTAAATGATACCCCAGGACTCCCTGGCACATCTAGCTTATTTTACCATATCTTCAGTTGCTGGGAGTTTCCTCGCTTGCGAGGATAGTGGGAAGGCCTTTTTTTTAATGTTTATTTTCTACAAGCCCTGTGGTGGCTGAAAAGTCCGATGTGGGATGCACAAGACCTGTTACACTTGGGGCAAATGAACACTTGAGTAGGCTGAGCTTGTGCTGCTGCCCGCTCTTTCTGTCTTTGACGCTTCTGGCGTGAGGCCTCACTTCTTTCTGCCTCAAACTTCAGGCTGGCGGATTTGATGCTGGAATGCCAGCTGAGTCGATCTGTAGCTAGATGCTGCCATGACTGATGCTGAATGCCTCCAAGGGAGAGCTGTTTCTTCAGCTGGTCCTTATAGCGCTTTTTGGGGGCCCCTTGGTTTCGTCTCCCTTCCTTGAGCTCGCCAAAGAGAATTAATTTTGGCATGCGTGTATCATCCATCCTGGCTACGTGACCTGCCCAACGGAACTGTTGTTTGAGTATAATAGACTCCATGCAGGGCAATTTGGCAGTGGTAAGGATGTCCTCATTTGAGATGTAGTCCTGCCACTTGATCCCGAAGATGTTTCGGAGACAACGCTGATGAAAGCGTTCCAGTAATCTGATGTGCTGTCGATACAGAACCCAGGTTTCAGCTCCACAGGAGGGTAGGGACCACAATGGCTCTGTAGACCTGCACTTTTGTGGAAAGGCAAAGTGCATGATTCTGCCAGACTTTCTTTGAGAGTCGACCAAAAGAACTGCTGGCCTTGGCAAGGCGACTGTCTAGGTCCTTGGCAACAGATGCGTCGTTTGAGATAACACTACCGAGATACGTGAAGTGCTCTACTGCATTCAGGCTGGTACCCTCGATGTTGATTTGGGGTGGGGTATATGCTGTATGGGGGACTGGTTGATATAGCACTTCTGTCTTTCTCAGGCTGATGGTGAGGCTGAAGGCTCTTGCTGCTTCAGCAAAACAGTTGACAATGTGCTGCAAGACTTGCTCCGTATGGACGACGAGGGCGCAGTCATCTGCGAAGAGCAGCTCCATGATTAGCTGTTCTGTGATCTGAGTGTGGGACAGAAGGCGCTGCAAGTTAAACAGACTTCCGTTGGTTCTGAAGCGGATATAGATGCCGTCTGTCAAGTCTTCTTTGGCCTCACGAAGCATCATGCTGAAGAATCATGCAGCTGGCGGATGATGGTGAGGAGCTTTGGAGGGCAGCCAAGGCGTCCAAGAATCTTCCACAAACCCTCACGACTGACTGTGTCAAAAGCCTTGGTTAGGTCTATGAAGGCTGCATAAAGGGCCATGTTCTGTTCTCTGCACTTCTCCTGGATCTGTCTCAGGATGAAGATCATGTCGGTGGTTCCCCTGTTCGCCCGAAATCCGCACTGACTCTCGGGAGTATTTTCATGCGCTATGGTAGGGGTAAGCCTGTTGAGCAGCACTCGAGCCAAAATCTTACCTGCTATTGAGAGGAGAGTGATGCCCTGGTAATTAGAACAGTCGGACTTGTCGCCCTTGTTCTTGTACAGGGAGACAATGACTGCATCCCGAAGGTCATGTGGAACTATTTCCTTTTCCCAGCAACTGGAGAAGAGAATCTGAAGCTTGTCGAGGACTGCCTCACCTCCATTTTGGTACACCTCTGCTGGGATGCCATCTATGCCAGGAGACTTCCCTGGATTCAGCTGCGTGGTGGCCTTTTGGATCTCTTCAAGTGTTGGGGGGTCATCAAGTTTCCATTTCACCTCCACCTGGGGAATCTTCTCGATTGATGACTCTTGCACAGTGCGCTTGTCACTGAAGAGGTTTTCAAAGTGTTCTGACCAATGCTGCATAATGGTTTCCTTGTCCGTCAGAAGGGTGGAGCCATCTGAGGAGTGCAGGGGTGCTTGCACTTGATGTGCTGGTCTTAAGGGCTTCATAAACGGAGCGCATGTCTCCGGCATCGGCATGTTGTTGTGTCTTCTCTGCAAAAGCTAGCCACCAGTCGTTCTGCAGTATGTGGAGCTTGCTTTGCAGTGTGGAGCAGGCATTTCTGTAAGCTGTCTTGGCAGAGTGGTCATCAGGTTTAGCTAAAAGAGTCTTGTAGCATGCATGTTTCTTTTCTAGTAGTTCCTGGATCTGTGACTCATCAAACCAGTCTTTATTTTTCCTGGCTGAGAAGCCCACTACTTCTGCTGCCGTCTCCTGAAGGATGGTCTTTAATCTCATCCACTGTTGTTCAGGGTCATCAGGCAGGCCTTCTTCTTCACCCAGTCTCTCCTCTAGTTTGGCCTGGAACTCCATTTTTGTGTCTGTGTCTTGCAGCTTGTGGACTTGTAGCTTCTTAAACTGTGGGCCTTTCTTCTTAGGAGGGGGCTTGAAAGTGAAAGCAATCTTGGAATGGACCAAGTGATGATCCATATAGCAATCCGCGCTAGGCATCACCCTGGTATGTAGTACATCTCTTCTATCACGCTGTCGCGTCAGAACGTAGTCCAGAAGGTGCCAGTGTTTGGAGCGTGGGTGTCTCCAGGTTGCTTTGAATCTCTCTTTCTGTTGGTACAGGCTGTTGGTGATCGTCAAGTCATGTGCAGAGCAGAACTCCAGCAGCAGGCGGCCATTGTCGTTACAGTTGCCTATGCCATGTTTCCCTAGCACGTCCTTCCATACATCAGAGTCGCAGCCCACTCTGGCGTTGAAATCTCCCATGATGAGGAGCTTGTCCTGGGTGTCAACGTGCTGTAGAAGGTTGTGCAGATCGCTATAGAAAGCCTCCTTAACTCTGATGTTGGCCTGCATGGTTGGGGCATACACACTAACAATAGTGGCAAAATCCTTGTTGTTGATGGGGAGCCGGAGTGACATGAGTCAACACTGTGTAACCTATGTGCTATGGCCCTCTTAATCATGAACCCGACCCCTGAGAGTCGACGATCTTCTTTAGCCTTCCCTGACCAGAACAGTGTGTAGCCTGTGCCTTCCTCGGTGAGTGACCCTTGGTCTGCAAAGCGCACCTCGCTGAGTGCAGCAATGTCTCTGTCAAGCCTTGCTAGCTCTTTGGTGACTAAGGCTGAGCGTCTTCGAGGACGATCGCTATTGTCTGAGTCCATCATTGTGCGTACATTCCAGCACGCAATTTTCAGGTTCTTTGTTTTTCTTTTCGCACCGCGAGTAGTGATGCCCATTGGCAGGGGTGAGCCAACCGGGTCTAGTGAGACAAGCCATGTTTAGACCACCTTTTCTAGGTCTGTCTCCATGTGGAACAAGCAGGGCTATCCCTAAACAGGGCTGCTTGGTCACCCAGGGCCCTGCTGGATGATGCTGTTGTCTCGGGTCAGCAATCAAACGACCATAGCTCCTGAGCTGCCTGCATGCAGGATCGAGACTACAGCACCCAGTGCCATCATGCACCTGCTGTTTTCGCCTCTTCCCATCGCTGCAGGGCTTTCCTTCCCGGCTGCGCTCTTTGCTTGAAGTGGGGATCAGCTCGTGCACACCAATTCCACTCTTTAGGCAAGGTGGCACTCCACAGTGGCACAGACAAGCTGAGACGGCTGTGGCGACCACCAGGCTGTAGGTTTTACATCAGAGTGACCTTCTCCTAGCCTCTGGCTAAAGAACCTTCCTCGGAGGCATGGGGGCAGTAACCCAGGCTGTGGGTTTAACATCAGGGTTTTCCTTCCCCTAGGTGGACCGCCTTAACAGGGCTAATGAGTCCCATCTACCCACTGCTATAAACCAGTCAGCTGGAGGCTCGTGATGGCGGGAGCGCCTAGATCCCGTATAGGTCATGGACCTACCACTGCCATACTTGAATAAACAATATCTGTGTTGTAAAACAACAACAACAAAAACACAAAGCCAACCTAGTCAAAACCAAAGTGAGTGCAGCTCCAGGAAAACCTACCTGAAACAATTTAAAACTGACTGAAAATAAATCTGACTCAATCTAAACTGAAAACAATTCATCTCGCGCAATGTAACTATAGCTTGTAAGCTAACAAACGGAATATCAAATCAAATTTATTTATTTATTTATATAGCGCCAAGTCACAACAAACAGTCGCCCCAAGGTGCTTTATATTGTGAGGCAAGAGCTATACAACAACTACAGAAAAACTTATCTTCAGTAATTCAGAAAAAACATATCTTCAGTAATTCACCATTAAAGGTACTTGCACAGAGTAACGTGGCTATGTGTTGCATAACAAAATTAAATTTGTAAATGTGAGACACACATTTGTCTAGAACACTGTGTTAAAGGATATAATTTGGCTCTAAAGCTCAAAATCTAAAATGTGTTTTGCAAAATTAATTTAAAAGTTTAATCTTTGGGAGGTTCCAAAAGAGCATTTTTGCTAACTAAATTCACTCACCAGTTCCAGCTTCTGAGCGAAGTTGTTTAAAAAAAAAATAAAAAACTTAAATTGCTGATCCTGGAAAAAAAACTAATCCCTCTATATGTGTTTTTCCACAATGATTTTCTTTGTCTGCAAGACTAAACAAAATTTTGATAAAGTATTTTCATAACAGATTAGTGTTTACTGGTGTGTTTCAGTGAAGATTCCCCTCTAAGAGATACACACTTCGTTGGGTGCAGCCTCTGGCTGGCAGACACACACACACCACCTGATATTCTTCTGCCTCCAGAATAGACTGTGACTCCAATATAATTTAGAAAGAAGACCGAAACTGTAGCTGACATATTGTTTCAAGAAGTGGTCGAACAAAGTCTCTGTGACTTTCCTTCATTGATTTATTAATATAAAAATGAGGAAAAGTAGATTGGACCCCAGAGTTTGAAACAGTGAATCAAAACTGTATCTGCTGCTAAAACACGACCATGCATACGTACCATACTTCAACCGAGAAATGCAAGACAAGCGTAAATCATACTCAAACTTTTTTAAATATTGGTTTATTCCAACTGTCACCTCAACTTTCAGCATTATGACTTTATTATCAGCTGATTCTCCTGTGTCATCGTGTTGTGTACCTTGTGCTCCACTTTCATCATATGCCTACAAATTTCAGTGAATAATGAACTACACAAACCAAACCCTTTGGTGTGCTGCCACCTTTGCACTCAGCAGGAAGAACTTTGACGCATCCCAAATTAAATTTCAAGTCAATTTCAATGTAATTCAATTATATAGCGCCAAATCACAACAAAGTTGCCTCAAGGCACTTCACACGGTAAGGTCTAACCTCACCAACCCCTAGAGCAAGCACACAGGGGACAGTACTAAGGAAAAACTCCTTCTGATGATTTCAGGAAGTAAACTCAAGCAGACCAGACTCAGAGGGGTGACTCCCGTTTTTCCCCACTCGGCGACACACCCGCCGAGGATCAAACTCTGGTTATTGGCGACTCTGTTTTGAGAAATGTGAAGTTAGTGACACCAGCAACCATAGTCAATTGTCTTCCGGGGGCCAGAGCAGGCGACATTGAAGGAAATTTGAAACTGCTGGCTAAGGCTAAGCGTAAATTTGGTAAGATTGTAATTCACGTCGGCAGTAATGACACCAGGTTATGCCAATCGGAGGTCACTAAAATTAACATTGAATTGGTGTGTAACTTTGCAAAAACAATGTCGGACTCTGTAGTTTTCTCTGGGCCCCTCCCCAATCGGACCAGGAGTGACATGTTTAGCCGCATGTTCTCCCTGAATTGCTGGCTGTCTGAGTGGTGTCCAAAAAATGAGGTGGGCTTCATAGATAATTGGCAAAGCTTCTGGGGAAAACCTGGTCTTGTTAGGAGAGACGGCATCCATCCCACTTTGGATGGAGCAGCTCTCATTTCTAGAAATCTGGCCAGTTTTATTAAATCCTCCAAACCGTGACTATCCAGGGTTGGGACCAGGAAGCAGAGTTGTAGTCTTACACACCTCTCTGCAGCTTCTCTCCCCCTGCCATCCCCTCATTACCCCATCCCTGTAGAGACGGTGCCCGCTCCGAGACCACCAATAACCAGCAAAATTCTATTTAAGCATAAAAATTCAAAAAGAAAAAATAATATAGCACCTTCAACTGCACCACAGACTAAAACAGTTAAATGTGGTCTATTAAACACTAGATCTCTCTCTTCTAAGTCCCTGTTAGTAAATGATATAATAATTGATCAACATATTGATTTATTCTGCCTTACAGAAACCTGGTTACAGCAGGATGAATATGTTAGTTTAAATGAGTCAACACCCCCGAGTCACACTAACTGCCAGAATGCTCGTAGCACGGGCCGAGGCAGAGGATTAGCAGCAATCTTCCACTCCAGCTTATTAATTAATCAAAAACCCAGACAGAGCTTTAATTCATTTGAAAGCTTGTCTCTTAGTCTTGTCCATCCAAATTGGAAGTCCCAAAAACCAGTTTTATTTGTTGTTATCTATCGTCCACCTGGTCGTTACTGTGAGTTTCTCTGTGAATTTTCGGACCTTTTGTCTGACTTAGTGCTTAGCTCAGATAAGATAATTATAGTGGGCGATTTTAACATCCACACAGATGGTGAGAATGACAGCCTCAACACTGCATTTAATCTATTGTTAGACTCGATTGGCTTTGCTCAAAATGTAAATGAGTCCACCCACCACTTTAATCATACCTTAGATCTTCTTCTGACTTATGGTATGGAAATTGAAGACTTAACAGTATTCCCTGAAAACCCCCTTCTGTCTGATCATTTCTTAATAACATTTACATTTACTCTGATGGACTACCCAGCAGTGGGGAATAAGTTTCATTACAGTAGAAGTCTTTCAGAAAGTGCTGTAACTAGGTTTAAGGATATGATTCCTTCTTTATGTTCTCCAATGCCATATACCAACACAGGGCAGAGTAGCTACCTAAACTCTGTGAGTGAGATAGATTATCTCATCAATAGTTTAATATCCTCATTGAAGACAACTTTGGATGCTGTAGCTCCTCTGAAAAGAGAGCCTTAAATCAGAAGTGCCTGACTCCATGGTATAACTCACAAACTTGCAGCTTAAAGCAGATAACCCGTAAGTTGGAGAGGAAATGGCATCTCACTAATTTAGAAGATCTTCACTTAGCCTGGAAAAAGAGTCTGTTGCTCTATAAAAAAGCCCTCCGTAAAGCTAGGACATCTTACTACTCATCACTAATTGAAGAAAATAAGAACAACCCCAGGTTTCTTTTCAGCACTGTAGCCAGGCTGACAAAGAGTCAGGGCTCTATTGAGCCGAGTATTCCTTTAACTTTAACTAGTAATGACTTCATGACTTTCTTTGCTAATACAATTTTAACTATTAGAGAAAAAATGACTCATAACCATCCCAAAGACATCGTTCTCTTTGGCTGCTTTCAGTGATGCCGGTATTTGGTTAGACTCTTTCTCTCCGATTGTTCTGTCTGAGTTATTTTCGTTAGTTACTTCCTCCAAACCATCAACATGTCTATTAGACCCCATTCCTACCAGGCTGCTCAAGGAAGCCCTACCATTAATTAATGCTTCGATCTTAAATATGATCAATCTGTCTTTATTAGTTGGCTATGTACCACAGGCTTTTAAGGTGGCAGTAATTAAACCATTACTTAAAAAGCCATCACTTGACCCAGCTATCTTAGCTAATTATAGGCCAATCTCCAACCTTCCTTTTCTCTCAAAAATTCTTGAAAGGGTAGTTGTAAAACAGCTAACTGATCATCTGCAGAGGAATGGTCTATTTGAAGAGTTTCAGTCAGGGTTTAGAATTCATCATAGTACAGAAACAGCATTAGTGAAGGTTACAAATGATCTTCTTATGGCCTCAGACAGTGGACTCATCTCTGTGCTTGTTCTGTTAGACCTCAGTGCTGCTTTTGATATTGTTGACCATAAAATTTTATTACAGAGATTAGAGCATGCCATAGGTATTAAAGGCACTGCGCTGCGGTGGTTTGAATCATATGTATCTAATAGATTACAATTTGTTCATGTAAATGGGGAATCTTCTTCACACACTAAGGTTAATTATGGAGTTCCACAATATTCTGTGCTAGGACCAATTTTATTCACTTTATACATGCTTCCCTTAGGCAGTATTATTAGACAGCATTGCTTAAATTTTCATTGTTACGCAGATGATACCCAGCTTTATCTATCCATGAAGCCAGAGGACACACACCAATTAGTTAAACTGCAGGATTGTCTTACAGACATAAAGACATGGATGACCTCTAATTTCCTGCTTTTAAACTCAGATAAAACCGAAGTTATTGTACTTGGCCCCACAAATCTTAGAAACATGGTGTCTAACCAGATCCTTACTCTGGATGGCATTACCCTGACCTCTTTTGATCAGGATATGTCATTCAATACGCATATTAAACAAATATGTAGGACTGCTTTTTTGCATTTATGCAATATCTCTAAAATCAGAAAGGTCTTGTCTCAGAGTGATGCTGAAAAACTAATTCATGCATTTATTTCCTCTAGGCTGGACTATTGTAATTCATTATTATCAGGTTGTCCTAAAAGTTCCCTAAAAAGCCTTCAGTTAATTCAAAATGCTGCAGCTAGAGTACTGACGGGGACTAGAAGGAGAGAGCATATCTCACCCATATTGGCCTCTCTTCATTGGCTTCCTGTTAATTCTAGAATAGAATTTAAAATTCTTCTTCTTACTTATAAGGTT
Organism: Thalassophryne amazonica; assembly: GCF_902500255.1. Lineage (NCBI taxonomy): Eukaryota > Metazoa > Chordata > Actinopteri > Batrachoidiformes > Batrachoididae > Thalassophryne > Thalassophryne amazonica. The sequence goes on from NC_047104.1 coordinate 14,209,031, forward strand.
TTGAATAATCAGGTCCCATCTTATCTTAGGGACCTCGTAGTACCATATCACCCCAATAGAGCACTTCGCTCTCAGACTGCAGGCTTACTTGTAGTTCCTACGGTTTGTAAGAGTAGAATGGGAGGCAGAGCCTTCAGCTTTCAGGCTCCTCTCCTGTGGAACCAGCTCCCAATTCAGATCAGGGAGACAGACACCCTCTCTACTTTTAAGATTAGGCTTAAAACTTTCCTTTTTGCTAAAGCTTATAGTTAGGGCTGGATCAGGTGACCCTAAACCATCCCTTAGTTATGCTGCTATAGACGTAGACTGCTGGGGGGTTCCTATGATGCACTGTTTCTTTCTCTTTTTGCTCTGTATGCACCACTCTGCATTTAATCACTAGTGATCGATCTCTGCTCCCCTCCACAGCATGTCTTTTTCCTGGTTCTCTCCCACAGCCCCAACCAGTCCCAGCAGAAGACTGCCCCTCCCTGAGCCTGGTTCTGCTGGAGGTTTCTTCCTGTTAAAAGGGAGTTTTTCCTTCCCACTGTAGCCAAGTGCTTGCTCACAGGGGGTCGTTTTGACCGTTGGGGTTTTACATAATTGTTGTATGGCCTTGCCTTGCAATATAGAGCGCCTTGGGGCAGCTGTTTGTTGTGATTTGGTGCTATATAAAAAAAAATTGATTGATTGATTGACTTGTAGTTCCTAGGGTTTGTAAGAGTAGAATGGGAGGCAGAGCCTTCAGCTTTCAGGCTCCTCTCCTCTGGAACCAGCTCCCAATTCGGATCAGGGAGACAGACACCCTCTCTACTTTTAAGATTAGGCTTCAAATTTTCCTTTTTGCTAAAGCTTATAGTTAGGGCTGGATCAGGTCTGAACCATCCCTTAGTTATGCTGCTGTAGACTTAGACTGCTTTGGGGTTCCCATGATGCACTGAGTGTTTCCTTCTCTTTTTGCTCTGTATGCACCACTCTGCATTACAATATAAAGTGCCTTGGGGCAACTGTTTGTTGTGATTTGGCGCTATATAAATAAAATTGATTTGATTTGATTTTGACCCTCTGCTTGGGCCATGCTACCGACACAATTAACAAAACGAATATACAGGAAATTTTGGGAGTCCATGTCGGTGCACAGGGTTGCAGAAGAAGACACCACTCCAATATCTGGCTGGAGTCACACCTCAACCCTGGAAAAAAACAGAATCGGGCATCAGAAAGACAACAAATACAGCATGATTTGTCAGCATTAAGCAACAAGAAAAACAGAAGAAATACTAAGGTGATCGCCGGCCACTAGCCCTAAGCTTCAATAAATGACCCGGACTTTAGGTAAAGTTGAGACTGTGGCCCGCTCCGTTTCCTAATGAATTAATTTAAAAGGGTAAAAAGCATAGTAACATACTATGCCAGTATGCTAGCCATACGAAAGGGAAAATAAGTGCGTCTTAAGTCTGGACTTGAAAGTCTCTACAGAATATGACTTTATTATGAATACAGGGAAATCCTTCCACAAAGCAGGACAAAGCTCTGTGACCCACAGACTTTTTAGGTACCCTACGACATAAAGTAGTCCTCCACCCTGAGAACGTAGCGCCTAGGCCAGTATGTAGTGTTTATTTTACATTCCCCATATAGCCTCAAGATTTCTAACAGCCCACTTTATGAAATCACAAAGATCTGGACATGGTGCTGGCCAATAGACTGTTGGGCTTTGATCTATACTTTATGATCAATAACTATGTACCACCAAAGCTCAGCAAAAGCTACGACATAGAAAAGGCAAATACAAACCACTGCAGTGACTTACATTTACTTTAAAATATTTTAAGATATTTCATGTTTTGTGTGGCCAAATTAATTTCATTTTTAATGTACATCCATTTCTATATTTCAGGTCTGCAATGCTTTCCAAAGAAAGTTGGGACATTACATCATTTATCATTTTGTAATGTTTCAGTTCTTTGTCACAATGCTTGAAAGACATTTTGGCAAACCAAGCAATGAAGCAGTTCAGGTAATATATTGTCCCATTTGTCCAGAAAACTCATCTTAAGGTGTGAAACAGTACAGGAACCTTGTTGCTGCATTTTATTATCTGCAGGCAGTTCAGTCCAGTATCTGTCCCTTCTTCATCCACAGCCATGCCTTTGTAATGTGTGGAGAATGAGGTTTTGTGATATGTGCAGAATGTCAGCAGCATGATGGCATAGTAGTAAGCAATCGTACCTCACAGCAAGAAGATCTGGGGTTCAATTACACCCATGCCTAGTTTCTCTCTGTGTGCAGTTTCTATGTTCTCCCAATGTATGCATGGTTTTCCTCTGGATTCTCTGGTTTCCTCCCACCATCAAAAACATGCATAGTGCTCCTTCTCCTGCCCCAAGACCAAGGCAGCATCTTGACATCTGGAGTTAGGCACAATCCAACCATTAAGACCACTGGATAGCTACAGTCCAGTGCCCAACACAAATTTGTGTCGGTTAAATACAGTGAACGTTTGTTGTATGCATCTGTGTATGCACAATGACAATACAGACCCTTCATTTCTTCTTTTTCATTGTCTTGTTGAAAGATGCATGGACATCCCTGGAAAAGATGTCATCTTGGTAAAGTTGCAGCATATGTTTTTCTTAAAACTCAGTATACTTTTCTGTATTTTGCTGTCATGACAGAAAGTAAATTACCTTGGCCAAGTGCACTAACATAATCCTATACCATGTTGGCCATAGACATTGGCATTTAGACATGTTGCTGATAACAGTCTGGATTAGTTTTTTGCGTCTCTGGTCTGCAGCACACTGCATAAAATCCTACCAAAAGACTCAATGAGTTAAAGAAAAATATTTATTACAGAAGAGGATACAGAGTTGTAATTTTGATTTGGCCTTGGTCCCTGTCTTGGCAGTGGGATGAGCTGAAATGATCTTGAATCATGCCAATAGGAAAGGCAGGGGCGGAGGCCATATCCCCGCCGACAGACATGAAGCAGCTGGTGGCAGCAGGGTGGTGGAGGGTGCGTTGAGCAAAGAACTGCAAAACAGTGAGAGGTAAGGCATAAAAGAAAGCTTTTTAAAGGAGGTACATGCATGTGGTTTCTGGTGGTGATTGGCGGTGGCATCTGTTTGTGATTACCTGTTGGCTGTCAACAATAGGCTAATTGTGAGAAATGCTGAATAGTGAGTCCCTTGGTAGAACTGACGCCACACTTCATTTCTTCCAAAAATGATCTGAAATACTGAGATGTCTGACCACAATGCACATTTTCACTTTGTAATGTTCAAAGCTAGATGCATACAAACACAGAGAATTTGATGCTGGAAAAGGCTGACATAAGACTTATTTTTTACACAGTAAAGTTTAGTGGGATTTATCTCTGTTAAACTGACTGGGCTTTATTAACCACATCAGAATCATACAGATTATGGAAACTGAACTTGAATTAGTTGGTATAGCAGAGAGGGTGTACGCCTCCTCTCCCCCATTTTATGATGGTATAGATTGCAGTGCCCATTATGGCCATTAAGGGGTTTAGCAGACACAAATTATAATTTGATTAAAAGCTCTAGTCCACTATGCCAAATGGAAATACTGCTCTGACTAGTGGGACATTCAAGACAGCACTTCTTAAAGCCTCGGTCCCACCAAATAATAAGCCATGAATAATGAGCCATGCATGGGTGTGTCAGTGATTATATGAAGAATGATCCACGTATAAATCTATCACGTATCCGCTATAAAGAAGCCTCAATATGCCTCTTTATACCTCACATGTGCCAGGTATCAGCCTCTAGCGAGCCATGACCGTCCTGTCATTTCAGCCCCATCCAGCCTTGAATGGCTTGTGTCGCTGCATATGATCCACGTCAAACCACATATGATCCATGTAGCGCTATGTAATGCGACACTGATGCACGTTTAGGCATGGGTTTGGTCCAAACCTGCAGCCCTCCCACACTTTTCAATTCACAGCATCCATTCAAGATGTTACATTTTTTAAATGCACTCCAAAAATAGACGCTCTAGTACAGCCCTGCTGGTGTGCACTGTAGGCCAGGCTGCTGTTCACCAGTGTTACAGTCATTAAATGTACCAGACGAGTTCCTGGACAGTCGCCTCAGTACTTCTTCTCGCTGGCTTTATTTCTTCTGTGGCATTTTGACACCATGATCCAACTTTTAACTTTGTGTTCGTCCATTACTTTCTGCAAAATCACTTGTTTGCAGACAGTAGGAGAGCGTTTTGTGTAAATGCTCTTCTTGAGCGCGAGTCATCGTGTCAGTGCACACAGAGCTGATCCATTAACAAGATGTTAAATCTATCATAAACATACTTTTACAGCAGCTTATAAAGAAGAGATGAACATGCACCTGTTTTACCAAGCTATTACAAAAAAGAAAAAAAAAAAAACCGCTATGTTTTAAGCCACATGTGTCAAGCCTTAAGCAGGTGCTTAATTGGTCATAAAAACAGGTTAAAATTGGTCTATGTTGCTTTAAATCATGTTTTGACCATAAACTACATTTCCCACAATACATGGCAATTATGTTACCCGCAAAGTGACGGCCAGAACCCCTCTGGTGACAGCATCCGGCCACTACATCGCAGTGTCCACAAGTGAGATTTATCAGATTGAGAGTAAGTAATTCCCTTCGGCTGCTCCCTTGTTTTATACTCGGGGTCACCACAGCAAATCCAAGGTGGATCTGCATGTTGAATTGGCACAAATTTTATGCCGGATGCCCTTCCTGACGCAACTCCACATTACATGGAGAAATGTGGTAGGGGTGGGATTCGAACCGGGAATCTTCCGCACTGAAGCCAAGTGCATTAACCACTTGGCCACCACCCCTACATTCATCATATTGAGAAATATCCACAAATTATCCCCAAATGTCCAGGAAGTAAAAGATTGATGCAGATGGAAGGCATCCATCCATCCATCCATTTTCTTCCACTTTATCTGGAGTCAGGTCGCGGGGCAGCAGCTCAAGCAAAGCCGCCCAGACCTCCCGATCCACACACACCTCCCCCAGCTCCTCCGGGGGAACTCCAAGGTGTTCCCAAGCCAGCCGAGAGATGTAGTTCCTCCAGCATGTCCTGGATCTTCCCAGGGGCCTCCTCCCAGTGGGATGTGCCCGGAACACCTCTCCAGCGAGGCGTCCAGGGGGCATCCGGAAAAGATGCCCGAGCCACCTTAACTGACTCCTTTCGACGTGGAGGAGCAGCGGCTCAACTCCGAGCTCCTCCCGAGTGACCGAGCTCCTCACCCTATCTCTAAGGGAGCGCCCAGCCACCTTGCAGAGGAAACTCATTTCAGACGGTTGTACTCGCGATCTCGTTCTTTCAGTCATGAGCCAAATCTCATGACCATAGGTGAGGATCGGAACGTAGATTGATTGGTAAATCAAGAGCTTTGCCCCCCTACTCAGCTCTCTCTTCACCACGACGGTCCGATACAGCGAAAGCATCACTGCAGACGCTGCACCGATCCGTCTATCGATCTCATGCTCCATCCGTCCCTCACTCATGAATAAGACCCCGAGACACTTAAACTCCTACACTTGAGGCAAGGACACTCCACCGACCTGAAGAGGGCAAAGCACCTTTTTCCGGTCGAGAACCATGGCCTCGGATTTGGAGGTGCTGATTTTCATCCCGGATGCTTCACACTCGGCTGCAAACCGCCCCAGTGCACGCTGAAGATCCTGATTTGACGAAGCCAACAGAACCACATCGTCCGCAAACAGCAGAGACGAGATTCTGTGGTTCCCAAACCAGACCCCCTCTACACCCTGGCTGCGCCTCGAAATTCTGTCCATAAAAATAATGAACAGAACCAGTGACAAAGGGCTGCCCTGGCGGAGGCCAACGTGCACTGGAAACATTTTTGACTTACTACCGGCAATGCGAACCAAGCTCCTGCTGCGGTCGTACAGGTCGTACCCTTAGCAAAGGACCCCAGACCCCGTACTCCCGGAGCACTCCCCACAGGGTGCCCTGAGGGACACGGCCGAATGCCTTCTCCAGATCCACAAAACACATGTGGATTGGTTGGGCAAACTCCCATGAACCCTCGAGCACCAGATGGAGTGTGTAGAGCTGGTCCAGTGTGCCGCGACCAGGACAAAAACCACACTGCTCCTCCTGAATCCGAGGTTCGACCATCGGTTGAATTCTCTTCTCCATTACTCTGGAATAGACCTTACCAGGGAGGCTGAGGAGTGTGATCCCCCTATAGTTGGAACACACCCTCCGGTCCCCCTTCTTAAACAGAGGGACCACCACCCCGGTCTGCCAATCCAGAGGCACTGTCCCCGATTGCCACGCGATGTTGCAGAGGCGTGTCAGCTAAGACAGCTCCACAACATCCAGAGACTTAAGGTACTCAGGATGGATTTCATCCACCCCAGGAGCCTTGCCACCGAGGAGCTTTCTAATCACCTCGGTGACTTCGGCCTGGGTAATGGATGAGTCCGCCTCCGAGTCCCCAGTCTCTGCTTCCTCTTCGGAAGACGTGACGATGGGATTGAGGAGATCCTCGAAGTACTCCTTCCACCGCCCGACAACATCCCCAGTCAGGGTCAACAGCTCCCCACCCGCACCGTAAACAGTGCTGGTGGAGAGCTGCTTCCGCCTCCTGAGGCAGATGGAAGACAGTGTCTTGAAAAATATTTGTAACTTCAATAAGTAATAAATACAGAAAGTTATTTAAAAATATGTTACGGAGTAGTTACATTTATTATACATTATATTTGGTTAAATTTATACAGTTTTACAGTTACATCTAGCCCTTTTAGGGCAACCATTATGCTGATGTGGCCCTGAGTGAAAATTAGTTTGACACCCCTGTTTTAAGCTGTTCCAAAATATGTTCTCCACTTCATGGAGCAGGAGAGAGGGACAAAAAGGGTCCAGGTGAAACGGTCCTTTGTGATTCCAGAAGTGATTAGAGGTGTTTTCAACATCCACGTTCTGACAGAAAATGATTAATCCGCTACAAAATAATTATTTTATATACAGCATCCGGCACACAATGCAGGTGGAATTGTGTGCAGAAGGGCTGAGCCTTGTAGCTGCTTGGATAATGGGATTTTAGCAGCCTCCTCCTCACCACAAACATGCCTCTAAAATTCTCGTTTGACCTCATAGTACCTCATACACAAACTACCTCATGCTGTTGTTGCTAAATTTTGAACGTCTTGAAATTGGCGCCATGCTCAGAGATGATCTTCGTTAGCTGAATATTGTGCCTCTAAGAGTCTTTCAGAGCCACTATTCTCCCATGATTGTTGAATACCTCCTCTCGTCCCAAGAAAAACATGTTGCATTGGCTCATTATTCACTGTTCATTATTTGGTGGGACCAGGGCTTAAGAAGAAATAAGCTCTCTTGTTCTGACAACACATGAATACACAGTTATTCACTGGAACACAGAGGAAAGGATGAGTCTGACTGGTCTTATTCGAACTGTCTCCCTGGATGACGGTCAATAGATGGCTGGGTTACGACAAACAAAGTCTTTCTTTGAATACAGCAGCGTCTCATTGGACATGCCTCGGAGGACAGATGTGCAACAAGTGTTTTACTTTTGTTTCCGCTCATGCACATGCACACAGAAGGACAGATTGACCTGTTGTTAATCAGGCGCATGCCAACATTACGCCACTCTATTCAACTGGCCGGATGAGCTTGCAGAGTGGCGCCCAGCCTGGCACGCTGCTCAACAGATGTAAATCCACAAGCCTGACATTCCCGCTAAACTGACCCCTAAACGCAGCCTTCCAACCCCCAACACACACACTCTGTGCTCCCACCCTGATTTCTCCCGCCAATATCCATAACATTAACACACATACACAGTGCAGACAAAAACCCCTCAGCATGTGCTGCACGTCCAGCCTACATAACTCCCCCTCAATTGAAAAATGGGAGTTATGGCCTCACAGTGGCCTTGTGTCGGGCACATGGCAGACCAGTGTGTGAATGTGTGTACATGTGTGAGGTTTGGATGATCGAGCAGGTGTTTCTTTTGTCTCAGAGACAGTAGCGCTCATCAGACAATAGTCCAGAATGGACAGTTGCCCTCTACACAGTATCACAGCCCTCAGCTTGCTGCCTTGTCAAATTATCAAAGCCTCGGACTGAAGGGTTCTTTGACCCTTCAGCAGACAGGACAGACTGACACGCCGGCTGGCAGGCAGGCCTTTGAAAAGCTGACTGATATGTTTGTGTTAAAGATGTATGATACCCACTGCTTGGTGGTTTGGGATATTCATATCTTTGTGTCACAATAAAGGTCATGTACAAGATGAGTCAAACACTGGATAATTCACTTCAGTTAATTTGCAATGTCCAACGAACAAAGCAATCAGAGGCAAGTTATCTCTGACAGTGATTTTGAAACCACATGTGACATTTTGTGGGTGCTGACAGCATCTATATTTTGCACATTTGAAATTTTTCTGTTTACTCATTATGCTTGACAGACTACTGTTCCAGCAGGAGAGATGCTGCCACTTCTTCACACAGAGAATCAAAAAATGAAATGAATGATTCATCGTCAACGTCAGGCATATTTAACCCTCTGGGGTCCGAGGGCATTTACACAATTTTACCAGACTTTCAGTAATTACTATTTTAATGTACTTTATTTTCTTCTTCAGCTTTCTGAATGTGATCTCTCTCTCTCTCTCTCTCTCTCTGTCTCTCTCTCTCTCTCTCTCTCCATATATATATATATATATATATATATATATATATATATATATATATATATATATATATATATATATATATATATATATATATATATATATATATATATATATATATTGAATGCTGTGTAAAATATATTGGGTCTGGACTAGTGAATATCATTTTTTTATTTTTTCACATGGACAAGCTTTTGGTGTTGAAATTGGGTTTACCAAAGTCTTCATTTCACAAAAGTAGTGTAATACATGAAAAATATTTTAAAGCAATGTACAACAGTAAGTTCTACTGACTTCTCCCTTTTTCCTTCAGAACATGGATGTACATGTTGATCTGGTGTAGGTTTTACATGGGATGACTTTGAGCTGTGAGAATGGCAAAGGGAAGGCCTTGAACTGGAAGCATTTTTCTTTGAAGCTAGCACACTAATGACTTGGCCATGTGCCTTGCAATGCAACAGTGCCACTTGCTGGGAACTACACTGCAGAGATGTACAACCTTCCACAATAGCACTCATTCGCTCATCTTCAACCACTTACTCCAATTAAGAGTCACCAGTGGGGGCTAGAGCCTATCCCAGCAGTCATAGGGCATGAGGTGATGTACATCCTGGACAGGACACCAGTCTGCCGCAGAGCCACATATGGACAAACAAACACATTCACACCCGCACACAGACCTACGGACAATTTAAAGTTTCCAATCCACCTATGCACCATGTCTTTGGATGTGAGAGGAAGCTGGAGCACCCCAAGGTAACCCACACAAACACTGCAAACTCCACAGAGGAAGGCCACGGGTGGGAATCGATCCCATGACCTTTTTGCTGTGAGGCAACAATGCTAATCACTAATCCACCATGCTACCCATTCTGCAGTAGCTTATGTAATATAATATCGATTACCTGTCTGCTTCTCTTGTCATACAATTCTTTTATGTGTGAATAAACTCAATGTCTCTAGGATTTGCCATGAGCCAAAGATCATTGTAAGGAGAGATCTATTTTTCAGATAAGAATTTGTAGTTTCAGGAAATGGCCAAATGAACTCTTTATGATGTTCTATTACTGATCTATTAATAGAAACATGGTAAAAAAGTATCCTGAGAAGTACTGGTGCATCCATGAACTCCACTGTGTAGAAGAGTTACTGGATTAGTTTGTACATGTGTACACAATTCTCTTTCTCTCTGTACTGTGCACACAGTTGTCCATCTGTGAATTCCAACAGCAGAACACAACACAATTATTCACCAGTTTTCCTAACTACTACAGATGGAGCAGTTGTTAACTGTGTGAAACAGGACTTTTTATGTATATGCCAGCATGTGAACACTCAGTTATGTGGCAGAGTTTGTGTAACAAAACAAAAGGCACATACCTGCAAATGGCTTGTTTGATTTTACTTTGTCCTTACGGTCATTAAAATGTGCAAAATCCTCATTTACATATTGGTGCATTCATTATGTTACCACCCACTATCATTAGCGTAGTTATTCTAAGTAAATCACCTGCAAAACTTTCATCAGCCCAATATGCAAAAGTTGTAAATGTCCCTGCAGTTTCGTCCTCATATATGGGATCTGAGTAAACAGGTCCTCAATGTTGAATTACTGTAAACACTGAATCACCGCACTTTGAGGGTTTTTGCACAATTTGGATTCAGATGGTGGTGCCTCACCCAAGACAGACTGTGGATCTGTCCAGACAAGACTTTTTTTTTTAAACTTTGCAATGTCATAATGTTCAAGATGAGATATAAGAAAACAATATTAAAAAACCAAAACCAAAAAAAAAACAGTTCAGAAATGTTAATGATGCCATAACATAAGAATATTAGAGAATTGATAAAAGGAAAATCCCGGTTTCAACATGATGTACGTGATCAGATACACCACCGAACTTGGAGTACTGTTTTCAGTCGTGTACTTCTGGATACTGGATTCAGAATGCAGTACTCCTGATTTTTTTCTGAAGTCAAGGAACACTGAACTATTTTCAACACAGTTACCAGACTAATGGGGGCCAGCAATGTCCAGTAAGCCACTCCGTCAGTGCCTGTGGCCACACTGAAATCACCCATTACCATTAAGTACCCCACCAAAAAAAATTCTTGCCATTTTTTTCCAGAATCTGACAAATTGATATTAATGTTTCATGAATTTAAAACAAACAATCCCAACAAGTCATCAAATCTGAGAAGATAAAATAAAGAAAATGCTTAATGCGTATTCATGTGAATGAATAATGCAACTTGTAAAGCTCTTTGGGTGTCTTGAAAAGCGCTCTATAAATCCAAATTATTATTATTAATTTTACATTAATGATTTGTTGTTAAAAATTCTTCTTGATGAACTTCAGTGTGTTAAATTGTCATCCATTGTCGATCTTGATGACACAGTGATTCCCATCTGTGTCTGTTAACCACAAGTCGGCATGACTGACCACCTGTTGTACAAATGGCTGGCATGTGTCCAGTCTACGGTCACTGCACAACAATATAGATCCAAAAGGAAAAAAAGTAAGAGGGCTTCCCCGCACCAGTTTATACTCTCACGTCATCCTCCTCTTCCCACATACCTCCCTGACCTCATTGCATACACTTAATCATTTCTTGTGTGTGTGTGTGTGTTTGTGTTCTGAAGCGTGGACATCCCAATGTGGCAACTGCTCCTCGCCAGGAGGCTTCTATCTCCTAACAGAGCTGACCTGCTTCTCATCTCATTTGTAATGTCCATACACAAGCTCTGCACATTTCCGTTTTCAAGCAGTACTGCACCAACACCTGGGTGAAGGAGCCATTTGATTTACGGTAGACGAGTGACCAGTGGTCCTACTGTGCTCCTACGGTAAGAGCAAAGACCTGTGCACACGTTACTGCTTGTTTGCCTAGCACTGAGTCATCTACCTTCAGCTACGAATACACCTGTTCTACAAGTTCTACACCATTTGGTATTGAACCTGCCCAAACAGGGTCATACAGGAGAGCACAGCACATCACCACCACAAAGCCCACTCCAGATGGTATTTGTATGAGTGCACACCATGCGCCCTCCAGGATTTCAAGGCTATGATAGTGCCACCCACCATTCACCTTAAAGGCATACTGCACACCAACATGCCACAAAGACAAATGCTGTGTATCCACCACAAATGGAGTGAAAGGGTCTTTGTCCAGAATGTTGAAATTATTATACACTTGGTTTTCTTTAGAAAAAGAAAACAAAGAGTCTGAGTGCTGTTCAGCACCATGTTTACCACCAGCTTTTCAACCAAACACAGCCACTGCTGCCTGATCTGAGGAGAGGTTGGTGTTCACCATGGCACCATTTCTTCCAGCTCTTGTCCTGCACAACAGAAAGTGGGACAGTTGCAATGACTGGGTCAATAAAATTTTTGTTCTCTTTAATTTGCTGTAAAACATCAACCCACACTTGCCTTTCTTTCATTTTCAGGTTCAGATCTTTGCATTATATACTGTACAGAGGTGGCAGCAAGGCACGGCAGCACTATGACAAGAGTGAAAGGGCAGGATATGTGCATTAATAAAACCAGTAATGTAAAGTGAAATACTATTTCATGCACAATACATTTTGCTTCACATTCCATAATTCTTCTTCTTCCTTTTTTTTTCTTTCAGCTGCTCCCACTAGGGGTCACGCCAGATCATTCGTCTTCCTCTTCCTTGATCATGCTTCTTCCTCTGTCACACCAACCACCTGCATGTCCTCCCTCACCACATCCATAAACCTCCTATTAGGCCTCCTTCTTCACTTCCTGTCAGCATCCTTCTCCCTATATACCCATCTCAATCTCATCCTTTCGACTTTGACTCCAACCTGTTTTACCTGTGCTATCCCTCTGATATGTTCAGACCTAACTCTATGATCCTCGTCACCCCTAAGAGGCCCTTTACACATAGTATGAATGTGGTCAAATTGTGCATGAAGTGTACATGAAGCAGGAATCGTATGCAATACGTGTAAAATTGTAGCTGCCTCCGCCTCAGACATCTGTTGCAACAACTATTTGCACACACCAGCGGCTGAAAGACAGAGTGTGCACTGTGAGAGTCCATCGAACCCTCTCTCGGCAGATGTTGCCCAAATTCCAGGTGACACGCACACACATCTAACACCACTCACTTGGCACTTAGAAAATGTGTGGCCATTCGCACTATTAGCACAAAAACAGTCAGCAGACAATCACTTTCGAGCTGGATATGAAATTTGTCTAAGTACCCCCACGAGTGTGGCTTTCCAAACACAAACAGTGACACGTTGGTGTGTACGCTGAACTGAAAGGGGGGGTGTCCGCCCACAGGAGTGGCTGTTGAGATCTGTGGTTCTGAACATCCCAGCTGAGGAGCACGTACTGTGTTTGGACAGATATGAACTAACAACTGCCCACTGTGACGTGAGTGTGTCTGCTTGCTGTCCTCATGTGGACATACATAAAAACATACATCACTGTTGTAATGGGCTGCAGTGAGGGAGTGCACACCGCGCACATTGATAGCCTACCCTGGGTGAAAAGGGCCATCAGATTATAACGCGCAGCGGGCGATATGAATGTCACGTCACCCACGTGAGCTCTGTCCCACATGATGCGGTGTCTGTCCTGCAGCATGCTTCCCACAAGACACACATGTCTGGCAGGACATGCGTGTGGGGCCGGGTAGACATGTTGACATGATAAGAGTGCCCTGCTTCTCATTCATGTCATTTTTAATTCTTTTAAATAAATAATAAAATTAAATTAAATTAAATTAAATTTAATTAAATTTAATTTAATTTAATTATTTTAAATAATTATAGTGGGCGATTTTAACATCCACATAGATGCTGAGAATGACAGCCTCAACACTGCATTTAATCTATTATTAGACTCAATTGGCTTTGCTCAAAATGTAAATGAGTTCACCCACCACTTTAATCATACTTTAGATCTTGTTTTGACTTATGGTATGGAAATTGAAGACTTAACAGTATTCCCTGAAAACCCCCTTCTGTCTGATCATTTCTTAATAACATTTACATTTACTTTAATGGACTACCCAGCAGTGGGGAATGTTTCATTACAGTAGAAGTCTTTTCGGAAAGCGCTCTCAGACTGCAGGCTTACTTGTAGTTCCTAGGGTTTGTAAGAGTAGAATGGGAGGCAGAGCCTTCAGCTTTCAGGCTCCTCTCCTGTGGAACCAGCTCCCAATTCGGATCAGGGAGACAGACACCCTCTCTACTTTTAAGATTAGGCTTAAAACTTTCTTTTTTGCTAAAGCTTATAGTTAGGGCTGGATCAGGTGACCCTGAACCATCCCTTAGTTATGCTGCTATAGACTTAGACTGCTGGGGGGTTCCCATGATGCACTGAGTGTTTCTTTCTCTTTTTGCTCTGTATTCACCACTCTGCATTTAATCATTAGTGCTTGATCTCTGCTGTCTTCCACAGCATGTCTTTTTCCTGATTCTCTCCCGTCAGCCTCAACCAGTCCCAGCAGAAGACTGCCCCTCCCTGAGCCTGGTTCTGCTGGAGGTTTCTTCCTGTTAAAAGGGAGTTTTTCCTTCCTACTGTCGCCAAGTGCTTGCTCATAGGGGGTCGTTTTGACTGTTGGGGTTTTTCTGTGATTATTGTATGGCTTTTGCCTTGCAATATAAAGCACCTTGGGGCAACTGTTGTTGTGATTTGGTGCTATATAAATAAAATTGATTTGATTTGATTTCATGATTGTACATCTGTGACCATGGGTCATCTACAGAGGAACAGACAGATCATACTTGTTTTGCCCGCAACTGATAAGAGGGATTCAATAAAATGTGGGGTTATATTATTTTTTAAAATATGTCCATGTCCTTGATATCAGGCATTTTTCCCGCACCTTTTGCAGCACAGTGATGGTAGCTCAGTGGTAACATTTCTGGCTGGCAATCAGAGCTTTTGCAAATTGCAGGTTCGAATCCCATGGGTGGCATGTATTTTTTTATTTTTTATTTTAATTTCATAACAGCTGTGTCCTGCATGACACCATCACAGCGGCATCGTTCACGCCTGCCTGTCGGCTCGATGCTTTTATGGTTCACTCATGCGAGTTGTTCCGCCATGATTCGCCCTGATTTCTATTTATTCGTACTATGTGTGAAGGGGCCCTAAACAAAACCTAAGCATCTTCAACTCAGCCACCTCCAGCCCTGCTTCTTCTGTTTTTGTTTGTGCCACTTTGATCTCGCTGCCATCTTGTAAAGTTTCCTTTACACTCTTGCAAATGTCCTTCAGAAATTACTCCTCTCAGCTTTCTCTACCCACTCCATCCTGCCTGCACTCTCTTTTTCACCTCTTTCACACATTATTGATTACTTTGAAGACTTATCCACGAAGTATTGAATGTCATTTACTGTATTTTCGGCACAGCTTGCATTGTGAGAGAATATCAGCTACAACATTTTGACCATTTGCTGCATTTGACTGAATATGACTCAAAACACAGATGCCTCAGTGTTGAGGACTCCAGCAACTAGAGAAGGCCAAGGACCCAAGGGGGTTCTATCACATGATGGATGCATGCAGCACCAGCCTTGACCTGACCTACTTAAATTTAGGCTTGCTAGATACTGCTTTTGAGCAGATTGTAGTCACTGCAATAAATCTGTCTGTTAACAGTGATCGTCAGTTAGAATCTGAATGTGTTTGTCTATCTCTATATGGCCCTGCAGTAGACTGCTGTCCTGTCCAGGGTGTACCCTGCCTCTCACCCAGTGACCGCAGTTTTAGGCTCTAGCTCTCTCGTGACCCTAAATTGGAATAGGTGGGTATACAAAATGAATAAATGAATGAACAGTGACCAATAGTGTACCCACTGATCTCTATATAACACTGGATCGCTTATTGGCCAATATCTTCGAAGCAAACCTGCCGACATATTACCACTCTGATGTCCCGCTCCTGAACACTCTTTTCTATTGATCTTTAATGAGGTACACAAACAACTATTGTGGGTCTCAGAAGATAGTTCTCTTCATTCTCAATGAAACCATACAATCATATGTTCCTGCCAAGACAGCACATAAAACAAGTTCAGAATTAATGTGTCTACTCACACTGACTCACACAGACCATAGATGGTCTGAAATCTGTCTGACCAGTGTCCCAGTTAACCCTGTGACATTGTGCGTGTACAATAAAATAATGCGCATGTCCTCAATCTGTCCATCAGGTGCTTCAGAGACATATGTTGAGGCGGAGTTTAACACTGAATGGGGCACCTTGTGATTTTGTGAAGACATTGTGCTTGTTCACTGGTATAAGCGTGTGCTGAACACGGGTAAACGGCACACACATTGATTAAACGGTGGTGAAACAATGAAGCGTAAGTTATCACATTGAAAAGTTCAGCTGCTGCACTGTAACCCGCTGTTCCCCAAAACATGGACACAAGTGAGACATTCATTCCTGTCCATGACTGGTGGATATAGAGTGCATCCATAAAGTATTCACAGCACTTCACTTTATCCACACATTTTTTTTTATGTTAGTCTTATTCCAAAATGGATTAAATAAATTTTTCCTCAAAATTCTACACACAATACCCCATACTGACAATGTGAATAAAGCTTTTTTTTTTTTTAGATTTTTCCAAATTTATTAAAATTTAAAAACTAAGAAATCACGTGTATATAACTATTCACAGCCTTTGCCATAAAGCTCAAAATTGAGCTCAGGTGCATCCTCTTTCCACTGATCATCATTGATATGTTTGTACAGCTTAATTGGAGTCCAACTAGGGTAAATTCAGTTGACTCGACATGAACTGGAAAGGCACACACCTGCCTAAGGTCCCACAGTTGACAGTTCATGCCAGAGCACAAACCAAGCATGAAGTCAAAGGAACTGTCTGTAGACCTCCAAGATGGGATTGTCTTGAGGCACAAATCTGGGAAAGGGTGTAGAAACATTTCTGCTGCTTTGAAAGTCCCAATCAGCACAGTGGTGTCCATCATCCATAAATGGAAGACGTTCGGATCCACCAGGACTCTTCCTAGAGCTGGACGCCCAACTAAACTGAGTGAAAAGGGAGAAGGGACATAGTCAAGGAGATGACCAAGGACTCAATGGTCACTTTTTCAGAGTTCCAGCATTCCTCTGTGGAGAGAGCCTACTGTGCCCCCTCCTGTCAGTGTTCCTTTCAATTTCAAGATTCACTTTCAATTTATTACATTTTATATAGCTCCTAATCACAACAAAGCTGCCTCAAGACACTTCACATAAGTAAGGTCTAACCTTACCAACCCCTAGAGCAGGGGTGGCCAAGTTCGGTCCTCAAGAGCCACCTTCCTGACACTCGTAGTTGTCTCCCTGCTCCAACACACATGAATCCAATGAAAGACTTGTTAGCAGACTTTTAATGAGCCTTTCATTGGATTCAGGTCTGTTGGAGCAGGGAGACAACTAAGAGTGTCAGGAAGGTGGCTCTCGAGGACCTAACTTGGCCACCCCTGGCCTACAGCAAGCACACAGGTGACAGTGGTAAGGAAAACCTCCCTCAGATGAGAGAAGAAACCTCAAGCAGACCAGACTCTGAGAGGTGAACCACTGCTTAGGCCATTTTACCAGCTACAAGGTTTTCACAAAGTTTTACAGAGCATAAGAAACAGAAAACAGGAATTCACGACATCTTCAGCATCAGCCTCAGGAATGGCATCCAGCAGTCAGTCAGTATCCCTTTGCCCATAGACGACACTACCACAAGAGGTAGGCAGAAAGAGGTAAGAGAAAGCTCTGTGGCCTGCAGACTTTTTATTCACACTAGGGACACAAAGTAGCTCTGCACCCTCAGAATACAGAGCCTGGGCCGGTATGTAGGGTGCAATTATGTCAGCTAAGTAGGGAAGTGCTAGTCCATGAATAATTTTATAGGTTAATAGCAGAACCTAAAATCCGACCTCACAGAGACAGGATGTCATTGAAGAAATGCCAAGATGGGTGTAATGTGGTTGAATGTTCTTCTTCCTGTCAAGAGCCTGGCAGTAGCATTTTGAACCAATGGGAGACCCTGAATGCTGGACTACGGTAAACCAGAACATAGAACTTTGTAATAGTCCATTCTAGAATAGACAAATGCATGAATCAATGTCTCAGCATCAGCCATAGACATGGGATGAATCTTCGCTATGTTTCACAGATGGAAGAAAGCAGTCTTTGTAATATCTCTAATATGTAAGCCAAAGGACATCATGGGATCAAAATTCACCCCAAGTTTCCTCACTTTGTCAGTGTGATGTATGACACAAGCCTATTTTAGTGGGTTAAACTGATGCCGATGTCTTGCTGCACCAAGAACCATCATTTTGTTCTTGTCCGTGTTTAAAAGTGAGAACTTTTTGGACATCCAACTCTTCATTGATGCAAGGCAATCTTCTAAGGATTTCATGTGTATGAGGTATACTACTACTTACAGCTAGCATCGGAGAGGTGGCCCTCGATGGGGTCGCGCCAAAGGCTATGTGCCCAGCAGTCCTGCGGCCCCCACCTCCAGCGGAGCTAACAAGAGGGTTAGCACCACCAACAGCTAGCATCGGAGAGGCGGCCCATGACGGGGTCACGCCGAAGGCTACGTGTCTAGCAGTCCAGCGGCCCTCACCACCAGCGGAGCGGAACTAACAGACGAACTACTACCGCTTACAGCTAGCATCGGAGAGGTGGCCCTCGACTGGGTCGTGCTGAAGGCTACGTGCCCAGCAGTCCTGCGGCCCCCACCTCCAGCGGAGCTAACAGGAGGGTTAGCACGGCCAACAGCTAGCTCCAGAGAGGCGGCCCATGATGGGGCTGCACCAAAGGCTATGTGCCTAGCAGTCCAGTGGCCCCCACCACCAGCGGAGCTAACACGAGAACCAGCACCGCTTACAGCTAGCACCGGAGAGGTGGCCCTCGACGGGGTCACGCCGAAGGCTACGTGCCCAGCAGTCCAGCGGCCCCCACGACCAATGGAACTAACAGGAGAGCTAGCACCGCTAATAGCTAGCACTGGAGAGGTGGCCTACGACGGGGTCATGCCAAAGGCTACGTGCCTAGCAGTCCAGTGGCCCCCACCACCAGCGGAGTTACAGGAGGGTCAGTACCACCAACAGCTAGTATCGGAGAGGCGGCCCACAACGGGGTCACGCCGAAGGCTACGTGCCGTGCCCAGCAGTCCAGCGGCCCTCACCACCAGCGGAGCTAACAGGAGAGTTAGCTTTGCTAACAGCTAGCTCCGGAGAGGCGGACCTTAATGGGGTTGCGTCGAAGGCTACATGCCCAGCAGTCCAGCGGCCTCCAACACCAGCGGAGCTAACAGAAGAGTTAGTACCAACACTGGAGAGGTGGCCCTCGACGAGGACACGCTGAAGGCTACGTGTCCCCTAGTCTATCAGTCTTTTCAATCACTGCTCCCAGCCCCAACCAGTCCCAGCAGAAGACTGCCCCTCCCTGAGCCTGGTTCTGCTGGAGGTTTCTTCCTGTTAAAAGGGAGTTTTTCCTTCCCACTGTAGCCAAGTGCTTGCTCACAGGGGGTCGTTTTGACCGTTGGGGTTTTACATAATTATTGTATGGCCTTGCCTTACAATATAAAGCGCCTTGGGGCAACTATTTGTTGTGATTTGGCGCTATATAAAAAAATTGATTGATTGAATTGATTGATTGACTGCTATGGCCCGGAGCTTGTAGCGAAGGACGACGGGTAAAACTCGGACTAACCTCTTCTTCCCTGGCAGTATCCCTTTCCGCACACACTATTCTATTTCAACAGTGGGTGACTGATCTTAAACATAGTAAGTCATACAAATCTAAGCATATTTCAATGTTGCTGGTAGGCAATACAACTGCTTCTAGACTACTGTTATTTATCTTGCTATTTATTGGAAATGTTGAAATTAACCCAGGGCCTGACTCAAATGTATTTATCCCACTTTTTATGTATTTTTTAAGTTATTATGTCAACTTTTTTACACTTACTAGTGCTGGAATGTATACATCTATCACAGAATGTACACCTCCAAACCTATCATTTCCTACTCCCACTCTGTTGCACCACCGTGCCCCCCTCATAAAACTGGACTCTGCTCCTGTACTTCCCTTTTTTTATAGTACAGAACCAGGTCAATCAATCAATCAATTTTATTTATATAGCGCCAGATCACAACAAACAGTTGCCCCAAGGCGCTTTATATTGTAAGGCAAGGCCATACAATAATTACGGAAAAACCCCAACGGTCAAAACGACCCCCTGTGAGCAAGCACTTGGCAACAGTGGAAAGGAAAAACTCCCTTTTAAAAGGAAGAAACCTCCAGCAGAACCAGGCTCAGGGAGGGGCAGTCTTCTGCTGGGACTGGTTGGGGCTGAGGGAGAGAACCAGGAAAAAGACATGCTGTGGAGGGGAGCAGAGATCAATCACTAATGATTAAATGCAGAGTGGTGCATACAGAGCAAAAGGAGAAAGAAACACTCAGTGCATCATGGGAACCCCCCAGCAGTCTAAGTCTATAGCAGCATAACTAAGGGATGGTTCAGGGTCACCTGATCCAGCCCTAACTATAAGCTTTAGCAAAAAGGAAAGTTTTAAGCCTAATCTTAAAAGAAGAGAGGGTGTCTGTCTCCCTGATCTGAATTGGGAGCTGGTTCCACAGGAGAGGAGCCTGAAAGCTGAAGGCTCTGCCTCCCATTCTACTCTTACAAACCCTAGGAACTACAAGTAAGCCTGCAGTCTGAGAGCGAAGCGCTCTATTGGGGTGATATGGTACTATGAGGTCCCTAAGATAAGATGGGACCTGATTATTCAAAACCTTATAAGTAAGAAGAAGAATTTTAAATTCTATTCTACAATTAACAGGAAGCCAATGAAGAGAGGCCAATATGGCTGAGATATGCTCTCTCCTTCTAGTCCCCGTTAGTACTCTAGCTGCAGCATTTTGAATTAACTGAAGGCTTTTCAGGGAACTTTTAGGACAACCTGATAATAATGAATTACAATAGTCCAGCCTAGAGGAAATAAATGCATGAATTAGTTTTTCAGCATCACTCTGAGACAAGACCTTTCTAATTTTAGAGATATTGCATAAATGCAAAAAAGCAGTCCTACATATTTGTTTAATATGCGCATTGAATGACATATCCTGATCAAAAATGACTCCAAGATTTCTCACAGTATTACTAGAGGTCAGGGTAATGCCATCCAGAGTAAGGATTTGGTTAGACACCATGTTTCTAAGATTTGTGGGGCCAAGTACAATAACTTCAGTTTTATCTGAGTTTAAAAGCAGGAAATTAGAGGTCATCCATGTCTTTATGTCTGTAAGACAATCCTGCAGTTTAGCTAATTGGTGTGTGTCCTCTGGCTTCATGGATAGATAAAGCTGGGTATCATCTGCGTAACAATGAAAATTTAAGCAATGCCGTCTAATAATACTGCCTCAGGGAAGCATGTATAAAGTGAATAATATTGGTCCTAGCACAGAACCTTGTGGAACTCCATAATTAACCTTAGTCTGTGAAGAAGATTCCCCATTTACATGAACAAATTGTAATCTATTAGATAAATATGATTCAAACCACCGCAGTGCAGTGCCTTTAATACCTATGGCATGGCAGGTCCCAAACCAAAGAAGGGTAAACAAGTTTGTTATTCCAGGAAAAATCCAAAAACTTTATACCAGCTTAGTAGAAGCAAAGGTCTCAAAATCTGTCATCTAAATATACGCAGCCTTGCACCAAAAATAGATGAATTGAAAATTATACTAGCACAAACTAAAGCCCATATAATGGCAATCAGTGAATCCTGGCTAACACCAGAAATTCCTGATTCTTTTCTCTCCATTGAAAACTATAGTTTATATCGGAAAGACCGTATTGGTAAATGTGGAGGTGGAGTGGCGCTCTATGTAAGTCAAAATTATGCGCACTTCATATCAAAAATTGAAACTGCTTCAGTGTCACTGTAGCTAGTTATAAATTTTACAAATCAACACGCAATTACAATTATAGTAACGTATAAACCTCTGAATGTAAATCTGAACCTATATGTGTCTCAACTCTCTGATATATTAAAATTAGTGAATACAAAGGAATTGATTGTACTTGGAGACCTAAATCTGGACTGGAATGACAGCTCATCTAAACCATTAAAAGCTCTTGCAACCAAACTTGGACTTACTCAGTTAATCAAAAACCCAACTAGAATTGGAAAAACACGCAGCTCTGTGCTTGATCTCATCTTTACTTCTCAACCCTCCAAATTCGCTCTCTCTGGTATAGTAGAAACTGCTGTTTCTGATCATTTCCTTACATATGTAATCAAAAAAAAGCCAAGAATATAAAAGGTCATGCTAGTCATCCAACTGTGACCAAAGTACTAAACTCTAATTTACCACGATTAAACGAAGAGATTGACAATATTGATTGGTCAAATGAAATGCAACTTAGAAACCCTGATCAAATCTTAATTGCCGGGAATTTTGCCTTCCCGGCAAAAATACCGTCTCTGCTTCCGCTGGTCCATTGTTAAATGGCCAGAGACTACTGTTATGTTTCGGACGCGGTCGGAGCACCGACCCAGCGTTTGAAAGGACCCAGCATAAAATAAGCAGAGCACGGTTCAAAAGATAACAGAATTTAATAAACATAACAGTGGGTGCAGTGCTAAACAACTAAAAAGTCCGTGGTCTGGTGAGGTGGAAACACGGCGCGCTCTCAACAGCGCAAACGGTCCGGAGCCACAGCAGTTCGGACCCAGGGACCCCGCCGACACCCCCAGGTGGCCGCGACAAACCAAGTCTGTGAAGAAAGAAAACATGAGGTGAGTCCAACTCCACACAGAGAGACACAACTCAAAGGTGCACGCAATCAGCAAACACTTCCTGGCTTAAATCTATACATCAGCTTCTTACCCTGCAGGCACGGAACTACTCAGTTCAAATCTCCACTGCAGCAGAAGCTGATTAGACAATTAGCATAACGTGACAGCTCAATAACACAAGGTGTGAGGGACACCAAATCCACTGTCATTACTTCATAAAAGTCACCAAAAACCAAATTACCTCAGGAAGTGTGCTGAAGAGCGTGAGACCTCACCCAATCCTCCTTCACAGACTGTGGCGTCAAACCTGGAGCGGTCTCTGCGTCCGTGATGGTGAGATTGTTCTCCTGACGTCGATCTCACACGTCTGCTCACAAGGTCGAGTCTCTGGCAATCACACACTGTGCATTCAAGGTTTAAATGCAGCAATCTCTGATTAAGACAAAATACACCACAGCTGTGAGTCCTGATGACCTGCATGTGAAAACAAGCCTCAGGTGTTCAGGGTGAGGTCCTAATGCTCAGCCACTCAGTCCTGAATGCATACCACCTGGTGGGAGAAACAGAAAACAAAAACCAAGCCAGCCAAACACCCCAGCCCACAACAAGTCTCCCAACAAGCGATATCTGCCACTTTTCAATCCTTCAACAACTCTCACACACGGGATGTCACTGGCTTAACAACGAACTTCCTGAAGACACACTCTGAAAGCTTTGTACCTTTGTTTCACCATCTGATCAATTTATGTATTAGACTCTCTGTGTTCCCATCTTCCTGGAAAACTGCCCTGATCATTCCCATATTTAAATCAGACAGCCCTACATGCATTTCAAATTACAGACCAATAGCTATACTTTCAACAATATCAAAATTACTACAAAAAACTCTGTATAATCAACTTATCAACTTCCTGGAGAACAACCACCTGCTCAGTGACTCTCAGTATGGTTTTCGGTCCAAACGTTCCACTATGTTTGCTCTTCTACTGTTTACTGAACATATACGCTCTGCTTTAAACAAAGGACAGGTTACAGGTGCAGTTTTTATATACTCAACAAAAATATAAATGCAACACCTTTGGTTTTGCTCCCATTTTGTATGAGATGAACTCAAAGATCTAAAACTTTTTCCACATACACAATATCACCATTTCCCTCAAATATTGTTCACAAACCAGTCTAAATCTGTGATAGTGAGCACTTCTCCTTTGTTGAGATAATCCATCCCACCTCACAGGTGTGCCATATCAAGATGCTGATTAGACACCATGATTAGTGCACAGGTGTGCCTTAGACTGCCCACAATAAAAGGCCACTCTGAAAGGTGCAGTTTTATCACACAGCACAATGCCACAGATGTCACAAGATTTGAGGGAGCGTGCAGTTGGCATGCTGACAGCAGGAATGTCAACCAGAGCTGTTGCTCGTGTATTGAATGTTCATTTCTCTACCATAAGCCGTCTCCAAAGGCGTTTCAGAGAATTTGGCAGTACATCCAACCAGCCTCACAACCGCAGACCACGTGTAACCACACCAGCCCAGGACCTCCACATCCAGCATGTTCACCTCCAAGATCATCTGAGACCAGCCACTCGGACAGCTGCTGAAACAATCGGTTTGCATAACCAAAGACCTTCTGCACAAACTGTCAGAAACCGTCTCAGGGAAGCTCATCTGCATGCTCGTCGTCCTCATCGGGGTCTCGACCTGACTCCAATTCGTCGTCGTAACCGACTTGAGTGGGCAAATGCTCACATTCGCTGGCGTTTGGCACGTTGGAGAGGTGTTCTCTTCACGGATGAATCCCGGTTCACACTGTCCAGGGCAGATGGCAGACAGCTTGTGTGGCATCGTGTGGGTGAGCGGTTTTATGATGTCAATGTTGTGGATCGAGTGGCCCATGGTGGCGGTGGGGTTATGGTATGGGCAGGCATCTGTTATGGACGAAGAACACAGGTGCATTTTATTGATGGCATTTTGAATGCACAGAGATATCGTGATGAGATCCTGAGGCCCATTGTTGTGCCATACATCCAAGAACATTACCTCATGTTGCAATGCACAGCCTCATGTTGCAAGGATCTGTACATAATTCTTGGAAGCTGAAAATGTCCCAGTTCTTGCATGGCCGGCATACTCACCGGACACGTCACCCATTGAGCATGTTTGGGATGCTCTGGACCGGCATATACGACAGCGTGTACCAGTTCCTGCCAATATCCAGCAACTTCGCGCAGCCATTGAAGAGGAGTGGACCAACATTCCACAGGCCACAATTGACAACCTGATCAACTCTATGCGAATGAGATGTGTTGCACTGCATGAGGCAAATGGTGGTCACACCAGATACTGACTGGTATCCCCCCCCAATAAAACAAAACTGCACCTTTCAGAGTGGCCTTTTATTGTGGACAGTCTAAGGCACACCTGTGCACTAATCATGGTGTCTAATCAGCATCTTGGTATGGCACACCTGTGAGGTGGGAGGGATTATCTCAGCAAAGGAGAAGTGCTCACTATCACAGATTTAAACTGGTTTGTGAACAATATTTGAGGGAAATGGTGATATTGTGTATGTGGAAAAAGTTTTAGATCTTTGAGTTCATCTCATACAAAATGGGAGCAAAACCAAAAGTGTTGCGTTTATATTTTTGTTGAGAGATTTCCGTAAAGCATTTGATACAGTAAATCATCTCATTCATCATTTTACTAAGTAACCTTCAGTCCTTTAAGCTGTCCCAAAGTGTGCTTGACATGATTACATCCTATTTGAGTGGCAGGTCTCAAATAGTCAAAATTGGTCAAACTAAATCTTGTCCTCTTAAATACAATATCGGTGTACCACATGGGAGTACTCTTGGTCCATTACTGTTTCTTCTTTATATTAATGATCTTCCACTTATATGCAACTATTCTAACGTTTTATTGTATGCAGATGACACTGTACTCTGTTGTGGGCTGGGGTGTTTGGCTGGCTTGGTTTTTGTTTTCTGTTTCTCCCACCAGGTGGTATGCATTCAGGATTGAGTGGCTGAGCATTAGGACCTCACCCTGAACACCTGATGCTTGTTTTCATGTGCAGGTCATCAGGACTCACAGCTGTGGTGTATTTTGTCTTGATCAGAGATTGCTGCATTTAACCTTGAATGCACAGTGTGTGATTGCCAGAGACTCGACCTTGTGAGCAGACGTGTGAGATCGACGTCAGGAGAACAATCTCACCATCACAGATGCAGAGACCACTCCAGGTTTGACGCCACAGTCTGTGAAGGAGGATTGGGTGAGGTCTCACGCTCTTCAGCACACTTCCTGAGGTAATTTGGTTTTGGTGACTTTTATGAAGTAATGACAGTGGATTTGGTGTCCCTCACACCTTGTGCTATTGAGCTGTCACGTTATGCTAATTGTCTAATCAGCTTCTGCTGCAGTGGAGATTTGAACTGAGTTGTTCCGTGCCTGCAGGGTGAGAAGCTGATGTATAGATTTAAGCCAGGAAGTGTTTGCTGATTGCGTGCACCTTTGAGTTGTGTCTCTCTGTGTGGAGTTGGACTCATCTCCATGTTTTCTTTCTTCACAGACTTGGTTCGTCGCGGCCACCTGGGGGGTGTCGGCGGGGTCCCTGGGTCCGAACTGCTGTGGCTCCGGACCGTTTGCGCTGTTGAGAGCGCGCCGTGTTTCCACTTCACCAGACCGCGGACTTTTTAGTTGTTTAGCACGTCACTCACTGTTATGTTTATTAAATTCTGTTATCCTT
This sequence comes from Thalassophryne amazonica, assembly GCF_902500255.1. NCBI lineage: Eukaryota > Metazoa > Chordata > Actinopteri > Batrachoidiformes > Batrachoididae > Thalassophryne > Thalassophryne amazonica. The sequence continues at coordinate 14,235,297 of NC_047104.1, forward strand.
TGAACCGTGCTCTGCTTATTTTATGCTGGGTCTTTTCAAACGCTGGGTCGGTGCTCCGACCGCGTCCGACACATAACAGTAGTCTTTTACTCCGACTCAAACCCCAATTTTGTAAATGCTAAATTATCATCTGATCTCAAAACACTCCAAAACTGGCTAACGGATCACCACCTTAGTATTAACATGAAAAAGACAGAATGTACATATGTATTTTCATTCCCCCAGGAAGCAACTCCAAATGTGCAACACAATCATGTTCTCTGATTACAAACTGTACATAACAACAACCTATAAATATCTTGGTGTGCTCTTAGATTCTCATCTTAATTACAAAGAACATGTCAACTCTCTGACCAAGAAACTGTAACAAAAACTGTATGTCTACAACAAAATCAGACCATATTTGACAACCTCTGTTTCTCACACGTACCTCCATGCCATAGTCCTCTCCTCTATCTCCTATTGTTTGCCTATATGGTCTCTCACCACAAATGATGTTCTTCATCCTGTGGCTCGACTGTACAACAGAGCTTTTAAAATTCACTGTCAACTTCCAGGTTGGACCCACCATTGTATAGCTCTGTCCAGATCAAATGCTCTGACCTTCAACAACTATATAAGTAGTATGGCTGTTAGATTCTATTTTCAGTTAAAAAACTTCAACCTGCCACCAGCTCTGTTGGCTCTAGTACCAACTACAAACTCTCAAAGGAGCACCAGATCAACATCGGCGGAACAGCTCCAAGTCCCTTCTTATAAAAACACTTATGGACAAAGATCAATCTTCTACATCTATACTAAGGTGTGAAATGATATTTCTCTGGGCACTAGAACTATCAGCTCAGAGATACTATTTAAAAAAATGTACAGAGATGATTTATTGAATAGTTATTTGTGTAACCACTGATCTACCTTTATCACTTGTCTGATCTTTTTATCTTTTTATTTATGTATTTATGATTTTATGAATGTGTGTTGTACATGTTAGGTTTATTGTCCACATGATTGAATGAAATGGTTGTTTGTGTGTAGGTTTATGTGTAAAACAGGAACCTGCTGTAAAACAGTTTTATCTGAGTCAGGCCTGGGGTAATGTGCAATTGTGCTTTTAACCTTTTTCCTGTATAATAAATGAAATGAATGAATGAAAGGTTACCAGCAGTCACCAACATGTATAACTGAGTATCATCAGCATAGCAATGAAAGGTAATCCCAAAACACTGCTATATGTACCCAAGGGGTGCTATATAAAGGGAGAAAAGCAGGGGGCCTAAGACGGACCCCTGTGGAGCCCCGTATTTCATGTCACCAAGGTTGAAGGTAATGTACAAGACACAATGAGAATGACTGATTAGATATGAAGTTAACCATGCAATGACATTCCCAGTAATCCCAAAATGATTCTCCAGTCTATCGAGTAGAATGCGATGATCCACCATATCAAATGCAACGCTAAGATCTAATAGCACCAGAACCATACTGGTGTCTGTATCCATTGTGAGCAGATCATTTACGACTTTAATGAGAACTGTCTCTGAGGAATGATGTGTTCTAAATGCAGACTGCAGTGTCTCAAAGAGATTATTCTCAGTAAGGTGGTCTGTATTTTAAGTCAAATTTCAAATGACAGATCTATTTGTATGTGTCATAAAAAACAAACATAGTATGTTCCTGAGTGCAGTGGTAAGAGTATTTGCACATTTTGGAAGATGGAATGTTTCATTCAGTGAGGTATGTTGAATAGCACGTTCCATCTATCCGTGAATGCAAAGCAAACATCACATAAACATTCATTATTTGTATATTATTACATGTTAAGATGTAAATATGTACATCTGTATATCGATAGATAGGTAGATAGATATCTCTCTGTACTTGCTGTACTTTTTAACAGATGCCCACACATCCTGTCAGTGATGAAGCAGCCTGAACAAAAAAAGTCCCTTTGACTGATCCCTTGTTTTCACTCAGGTTTGCCACAGCAGGTCCAAGGTGGATTTGCATATTGATTTGCCAGAAGTTTTTTTTTTTACTTTTTTTTAACGTTACTCCACATCACATGGAGAAATGTGGCAAGGGTGGGGTTTGAACTGGGAACTTTTTGCACTGCAACCAAGCACACTAACCACTTGGCCAACACCCCTGCACAAAGCAGCCTGAACAAACAGTAGAATTTTTTTCAAACTGCGATTCAACAGATATCACATAATGTAAATGTCAGTTGAGGCACGTGGGGTGTGTTTGCTTCCGCTCATGATCCTGTTTACTCTGCTGCCTCCACTCACCTATGGGGATTTCCACCAATGCCACAGATGTTTGAGGCTCATAAGGGAAGTTCACCTTTTCACACAGCAACCTCAGCTTCTCGGTGCACGTTACCTGTCAACTGCACAGGAAGTTTACTCAGGATGATGTGTGCATCGTCTTGTAGTGTTTAAAGACACCAGAGAATCTGTGAAACGTTGCAAAACATCTGTCAATAAAGGCGAAGCTGGCAGTGTTGGAATGACACGCCCACACATGCACGTGTCAATGACACACCTTTTCACAATCTTGAAAAAGAGAATAGAAGATACATTAAGTCTCTTCTGAAAACTGAAACAATCGGCACTCAGATGTAATTTGAACCCAACCATTATATTGGTGAGCCAGTAATATTGGCCAAGATGAGTGTTTCACAAACATTGCTATTTACATTATTTTTTGCCAATATGAAAAGTTTTATTTGAACAAATAAACAATGCATAAAAACACCTTGGCTGTTGGAAATGGTGTATTTGCATAGTTTGTCCGGCAGAGGGTGCTCTTATGGTATTCTCTCCAGAGCTGTCAAGAAGGGCTGGGACCCCATCACCCCTTGGTCACATTAGTTACACCACAGAGCCAAAGCTACCAGTTGCCATTCATTTTCAATCAGAGTAGTCATTTTACAATTAAATTTAAGTGATTTTATTTTTATACAGTAAAACCCGCCTAAATCATCATTGTATTAACCGGATATTCACACTTACCAGACAAAAGCAAAAGTCCCAATGCTTTATATGGTTTTCCATGTAATAAACAACATATATAACGGATTTTCACTCACATCGGACAAAACATCTCGTCTGATCGCAGAGCTTTTCCATTAAAAACTCAGAGATAGGAAATGAAGTTCAGCAGTGACCCTCGCCCTGGGTGTGACAAAGTGCTTTAGATCACAGCCTTCTGCATGGCTGCGAACCATCCCTCTAGCATGACATGCACCTGCTAAGCAACTGAGACCACACAGGCTGTGATTTGTCACTTTTACATTTTCACTCCTTATTCTCCCATGAATTTCAAAAAACTTTTTCCAGTGCATCCATTGATTACATTTCAATCATGGATCAACTATGTTTGCAAGTAAAGTCCCCAAACTTCACAACAAAGAGTCAGAAAAAATGCTCAAATGACCTGCTGTTCATGGAGGAAATTTTATGTAATGTATTGTTGGTTTGGAGGTTGATGATTGAATAAAGAAGTGGAGCTCGTTGAGGAACAAATTAATCCAGAAAAGCCACTGTTCTTGCAACAAATTGCATAAACACATGACAGAGAACTTTAAAAGGGTCACATGCGTGTCAACGTCATTGCATGACCACATGTTACAGAGTTGCAGAAGCATAAATCAGGCTTTAGGATTGTAATGTACCACTCTGCAGCTGACTTAGAAAAAAGAGTGTCTCGACCAAATGCAATCGTTTTAATGCACATAATGCCTGGTGCTTTTTTAAGGCAGGCTATTATTTTTTTCAGACAAAGTTTTGAACAGGTCATTAAATGAAGCATGTCCTGTTTCAAGGTCAGACTTTTAATCAAGGAGATAAGCCAGCCTTATAGGAGACCGTAGTCTCCTATTAGTTATTAGTTTTGTTTTCGGCTGCAATCACCAAAGCAGGCAAAAGAAGAAACCGCAAGCAGACCAGACTCAGGGGTGATAAGTGCTTAGGGCCATTCTATCAATAACAAAGATCAAATAAACAGAATGCAACAAAGTATTTTCTAACAGCAAGTGCATTGGCTTGCTCTGCATTGCATTGTTGTTTTTCTGTTATGACTTCTCCCACTCATTCACACTTGGACACAAACTCACGATGTCCAGCGTGGGAGACAGATACTCTGCTCAGATGGCTAAAACCCGGGCTCTGGCCTGAGTGGCCAGAGTATCCTTTGGCTCTCGGGGGAGTGACTCCTGCTGGCCTCCATCACACAAGCAAGAACAGAAAATAAAAACAAAAGTCAAGTTCTCATCATCATCCAAAGTCATCTTCAGACAGGCTGCATCCTTAGACAGGGGACCACCAAATAGACCCTCTAGACCCCTACTACCATGAGTAGAAGAATCTGATGACCGCACCTTAAACAGAGAAAGAGAAAGCAGAATCAGAACTAATTACATAACTCTTTTTTCCCTTTTATGTTGTGTGGGCCGCTGAAGAGGAGGTACTGCTGGCCCACTACCACCAGAGGGCGCCCTGCTTGGAGTGCAGGCTCCAAGCACGAGAGGGCGCCAGACCCAGAGGAAGTGACAGCTGTCACTCATTACTCCAGCTGTCACTCATCTACACCACCATATAAGCCGGACTGCAACTCCACCTCCCCGCCGAGAAATCGACTACCAGTACCAAGGTAATTTCTCTGCTGACTGACACATTGTGTAACCAACTGAACTTCTATTGCAGCCGTTTTCCTGAAGTGTTGCCTTGTCTGGAGGATTGGCGTTTGGTGTGACAGTGACGGCTTCACCTCGCACCCCCTCCCAGATAAGTGGTTGATCAGGAGCTGCACGAGTGTGTGTGATTTGGAGGTGGAGGTGCTCCCTCCTAACGGTGTCTGGACTGTAAATTACTGAGTGTGCGGACTCACACTCATACATCATCTTTCTGTTTTCTGCCAGCAGTACCAGGGTCGACAGCCGAAGACAGAGGCCACCTGGGGACTCGGGACTTGGCGGCTCCGGTGTTCTTCAGACCGTTGGTGGTGGAGGCCGTGTGGGACGCGGCTTCTCTCTCGTCGGGCGTCTTCTATCTTCGAGCCTGCCCACACGTCACCTGGTGTTTATTGACTGTGAAAATTGCGACACATTTCGTTGTGTATTATCACAACATTAAATTGTTACCTTTTGGCTTACTCATTGTCCGTTCATTTGCGCCCCCTGTTGTGGGTCCGTGCTACGACACCTTCCCAACAGGATTTCTCGGCCATCGTCATGGACTCCGAGGGGCGTCAACTCCAGCTTGAACGGCCAATGGAAGAGCCAGGAGCGCAGGCGTCAGCGGGAGGCGGGTTGAGTGAGCTGCAGCAGATCTTAACCGCCTTCAAAGGCCCGGTTAGAATTAGTGACCGAGCAGAGTGTCCTCCTTAATCGGAGGGTGGAGGCTCTCACCGCCAGGGTGGAAGCGCGCGATCAGGGCGCTGCTGCAGCCACTCCTCTGGCTGGTCCTGGGCCTGTAACAGACGTTCCACTGGTCGTTCAACGAACCCCCCCACCGTCCCCTGAAGCATACATAAGCCCTCCGGAACCGTACGGTGGCTGTGTCGAGACGTGCGCGGACTTCCTCATGCAGTGTTCGCTCGTCTTTTCACAGCGCCCCGTCATGTACGCATCAGACGCTAGCCGGGTGCCTTATGTTATTAATTTGCTTTGCTTTGGGAGCAGAATTCACGGCTCCTAACGTCTTATACTGGGTTTGTACGGGAATTCAAACAAGTGTTTGATCATCCCAACAGAGGCGAGACCACTTCGAACGTGCTGCTGTCGATGAGACAGGGGCGTCGTAGCGCAGCCGAGTATGCAGTCGGCTTCCGCATCGCGGCAGCGAGGTCCGGCTGGAATAACGTTGCGCTCCGCGCCGCCTTTGTAAATGGACTGTCCCCGGTCCTTAAGGAGCACCTACTGGCCAAGGAGGAACCGCGGGAATTGGACGGGCTGATCAATTTGGTTATACGTTTAGACAACCGTTTAAATGAGCATCGTCGGGAGCAGGCCGGGAGGCATGACCGGGCACGAGTCGTCCCTCCCCCTTCCGGTTCCGATAAGATGACGTCGTCCCCACGCTTCACTGCCAGAGAGCTCCGTGTGGCTACAGCTCCCCCTGCTGAGGAGGCTAGGGACACGAGCAGGGCCAAATTAAAATCAAACATCAGACAAAGGAGGCTGGCCCGCGGGGAGTGTTTCGTCTGCGGCTCTTGCGAGCACATGCAGAGGGACTGCCCTAAAACGGTCAAACTACAACGCCCGTCCTTAGAAACTGGGCTAAGGGTGGGTCATAACACGCACGCAGGAAAACCCCGCAAATCTGCACGAATCCCAGTAACAATCCTTTGTGGGGATTTAACCCTTCATGCCCCAGCACTGATAGACACGGGGTCTGAAGGGAATCTGCTGGACAGCAGATGGGTAAAGGAAGTAGGGCTCCCTCTGGTGGCTCTGCCGGCACCATTGCAGGTGCGAGCACTAGATGGCACCCTGCTTCCATTAATCACACATCAGACACAACCAGTGACTTTGGTTGTGTCTGGGAATCACAGGGAGGAGATAGTGTTCCATGTAACACCTTCTACCTCCCGCGTGATTTTGGGCTTTCCATGGATGGTGAAGCACAGTCCCCGGATAGATTGGCCATCTGGGGTTGTGACGCAGTGGAGCGAAACCTGCCACCGGGAGTGCTTAGGATCCTCGGTTCCTCCCGGCACTACGGCTAATGAGGAGGTCAAAGTCCCCCCCAATCTATCGGCGGTGCCAAAGGAGTACCATGATCTTGCTGACGTTTTCAGCAAAGATCTGGCACTCACTCTTCCCCCGCACCGACCGTATGATTGTGCCATCGATTTGGTCCCGGGCGCTGAGTACCCGTCCAGTAGGTTGTACAACCTCTCACGTCCGGAACGCGAATCCATGGAGACCTACATCCGGGACTCCTTAGCTGCCGGGCTGATCCGAAACTCCACCTCCCCGATGGGTGCTGGTTTCTTTTTTGTGGGCAAGAAAGACGGCGGACTCCGTCCATGCATTGATTACAGAGGGCTGAACGAGATCACGGTTCGCAACCGATACCCGTTACCTCTGTTGGATTCAGTGTTCACGCCCCTGCATGGAGCCCAAATTTTCACTAAATTGGATCTTAGAAACGCGTACCACCTGGTTCGGATCCGGAAGGGAGACGAATGGAAGACGGCATTCAACACCCCGTTAGGTCATTTTGAGTACCTGGTCATGCCGTTCGGCCTCACTAACGCCCCCGCGACGTTCCAAGCATTGGTAAACGACGTCTTGCGGGACTTCCTGCATCGGTTCGTCTTCGTATATCTGGACGATATACTCATCTTTTCCCCGGACCCTGAGACCCATGTCCAGCATGTACGTCAGGTCCTACAGCGGTTGTTGGAGAACCGGCTGTTTGTGAAGGGCGAGAAGTGCGAGTTCCACCGCACTTCTTTGTCCTTCCTGGGGTTCATCATCTCCTCCAACTCCGTCGCCCCTGATCCGGCTAAGGTTGCGGCGGTGAGAGATTGGCCCCAACCAACAAGCCGCAGGAAACTACAGCAGTTCCTTGGCTTTGCAAATTTCTACAGGAGGTTCATTAAAGGTTACAGTCAGGTAGTTAGCCCCCTGACTGCCCTGACCTCCACCAAGGTCCCCTTCGCCTGGTCGGATCGGTGCGAAGCCGCGTTCCAGGAGTTGAAACGCCAGTTCTCGACTGCACCAGATCCTGATCGCCAGTACATAGTAGAAGTGGACGCCTCTGACTCAGGGATAGGAGCCGTGCTGTCCCAGAGCGTGGAGGCTGATAAAGTCCTCCATCCTTGTGCCTTTTATTCCCGCAGGTTGACCCCAGCTGAACGGAACTATGACGTCGGCAATCGGGAACTTCTTGCGGTGAAGGAGGCTCTTGAAGAGTGGAGACACCTGCTGGAGGGGGCATCGTTGCCCTTCACGGTTTTCACAGACCATCGGAACCTGGAGTACATCCGGACCGCCAAGCGGCTGAACCCCAGGCAAGCCCGCTGGTCTCTGTTCTTCGGGCGCTTTGACTTCCAGATCACGTATCGACCCGGGACCAAGAACCAAAAACCAGATGCATTGTCCCGGGTGCACGAAGAAGAAGCCAAAGCGGGGCTGTCGAACCCCACCGAGACCATCATCCCCGAGTCCACTGTCGTGGCCACCCTCACCTGGGACGTGGAGAAGACCGTCCGGGAGGCCCTGACAAGGAGCCCGGACCCGGGGACTGGCCCCAAGAACAGACTGTACGTCCCACCAGAGGCAAGAGCTGCCGTATTGGACTTCTGTCATGGGTCCAAGCTCTCCTGTCATCCCGGAGTGCGTAGGACCGTGGCAGTAGTCCAGCAGCGCTTCTGGTGGGCGTCCCTGGAAACCGACGTCCGGGACTACGTCCAGGCCTGTACCATCTGCGCCAGGGGCAAGGCAGACCATCGGAGGACGACGGGACTCCTCCAACCCCTGCCAGTGCCTCATCGCCCCTGGTCTCACATCGGCCTGGACTTCATCACGGGCCTCCCGCCGTCCCAGGGCAACACCATTATTCTCACGATAGTGGACCGGTTCTCCAAGGCGGCCCACTTCGTGGCCCTCCCGAAGCTCCCGACGGCCCAGGAGACGGCAGACCTCCTGGTCCACCACGTCATGCGGCTGCATGGGATACCATCGGACATCGTTTCAGATCGTGGTCCCCAGTTCTCTTCGCAGGTGTGGAAGAGTTTCTGTAAGGAGCTGGGGGCCACCGTGAGTCTCTCGTCCGGGTACCACCCCCAGACCAACGGCCAGGCAGAGCGGGCTAACCAAGAGTTGGAACAGGCTCTTCGCTGCGTCACCTCCGCGCACCCGGCAGCCTGGAGTCACCATCTGGCCTGGATCGAGTATGCCCATAACAGCCAAGTCTCGTCTGCTACCGGCCTCTCCCCTTTTGAGGCATGTTTGGGGTTCCAGCCCCCATTGTTCCCGCTGGTGGAGGGAGAGGTCGGTGTGCCCTCGGTCCAGGCCCACCTCAGGAGGTGCCGCCGGGTGTGGCGGACCGCCCGCTCTGCCCTGTTAAAGGCCCGGACGAGGGCCAAAACCCATGCGGACCGCCGACGTTCCCCGGCCCCCACATACCAGCCCGGGCAGGAGGTGTGGCTGTCAACAAAGGACATCCCCCTCTGTGTGGACTCACCCAAGTTAAAAGACAGATACATCGGACCATTCCCCATCCTCAAGATCATCAACCCGGCCGCAGTGAAGCTCCGACTCCCAGCTTCACTGCGGGTCCACCCTGTTTTCCACGTGTCCCGTATCAAGCCACACCACACCTCGCCCCTCTGTGCACCTGGACCTACGCCGCCTCCTGCCCGGCTCATCGACGGGGAGCCTGCTTGGACGGTCCGCAGGCTCCTGGACGTCCGTCGTAAGGGCCGGGGGTTCCAATATCTGGTGGACTGGGAGGGGTATGGACCTGAAGAACGCTCCTGGGTGAAGAGGAGCTTCATCCTGGACCCGGCCCTCCTGGCCGATTTCTACAGACGACACCCGGACAAGCCTGGTCGGGCGCCAGGAGGCGCCCGTTGAGGGGGGGGTCCTGTTGTGTGGGCCGCTGAAGAGGAGGTCCTGCTGGCCCACTACCACCAGAGGGCGCCCTGCTTGGAGTGCAGGCTCCAAGCACGAGAGGGCGCCAGACCCAGAGGAAGTGACAGCTGTCACTCATTACTCCAGCTGTCACTCATCTACACCACCATATAAGCCGGACTGCAACTCCACCTCCCCGCCGAGAAATCGACTACCAGTACCAAGGTAATTTCTCTGCTGACTGACACATTGTGTAACCAACTGAACTTCTATTGCAGCCGTTTTCCTGAAGTGTTGCCTTGTCTGGAGGATTGGCGTTTGGTGTGACAGTGACGGCTTCACCTCGCACCCCCTCCCAGATAAGTGGTTGATCAGGAGCTGCACGAGTGTGTGTGATTTGGAGGTGGAGGTGCTCCCTCCTAACGGTGTCTGGACTGTAAATTACTGAGTGTGCGGACTCACACTCATACATCATCTTTCTGTTTTCTGCCAGCAGTACCAGGGTCGACAGCCAAAGACAGAGGCCACCTGGGGACTCGGGACTTGGCGGCTCCGGTGTTCTTCAGACCGTTGGTGGTGGAGGCCGTGTGGGATGCGGCTTCTCTCTCGTCGGGCGTCTTCTATCTTCGAGCCTGCCTACACGTCACCTGGTGTTTATTGACTGTGAAAATTACGACACATTTCGTTGTGTATTATCACAACATTAAATTGTTACCTTTTGGCTTACTCATTGTCCGTTCATTTGCGCCCCCTGTTGTGGGTCCGTGCTACGACACCTTCCCAACATTTTAAGAACACTTTTTAAGCAGTAAAATGTAGTAAACAGGGTCACAGATATGATACTAATGTGGTCACTGGCAGGTAGCCCTTCGCTTCACTAAAAGTTCCAGAATTTAGAAATGATGAGACTGAGACCTGCTCCATTATGAGCACATGAGCACCTGAAAAAACAGAACATTGACATTTTTGTGTTTTCCAAATATACATATGCATGTAAACTGAACAGCCTGTTCTTTGTTCAGACTTATGTTCATTCAAAGTAGATTAGATGTGATACAATTTATGATTACAGATGTTCTGTATGTGTGTTTTAGACAGGAAAGTCTCCATTTAGCATAAACGCTTTTCTACAATATTATGCCTGATAAAACATTATTTTCAGTGATTTTAGAACAAACTCCTGAATTTAAGCATGCTGTGCTGCTGAAATAATTTTTTCATACACATACAAACACACTGCAGTAAGTAAGTCCCTTCGGCTGCTCCCTTGTTTGCACTCTGGGTCGAGACAACAAATCCAAGGTGGATCTGCATGTTGAATTGGCACAGGTTTTACGCCGGATGCCCTTCCTGACGCAATTCCACATTACATGGAGAAATGTGGCAAGGGGTGGGATTTGAACCCGAAACCTTCTGCACTGTAACCAAGCACATTAACCACTTGGCCACCACCCCTGCCTACAAACACACCACAGTCCAGGTCCAGATTAATCAAAATGCAGGTAGAACTGTCTATTACCCAGGAATAAATGATCATTAATAAGAAAAGGTGGTGAATGAACAAACCATTCTGTGTTTTGTAAGCAGCTTATATCCTCCTCCACAGCGCCTTCGTTGTTGTTGTTTTCATCCCCTGACACATCTGCTTCATCCTCGTCTTTTGTCACGTACGGCTCAAACATATACAGCTGGAGCCCCTCATTATTTTCACCGTCACTTCGTTCATCAGAAACTTCCTCATCTTCTTCAAAAACAATCAATATGTCACTTAAATCTTCGCTATAATTGCTCACTATGCCTTTGCTGTATTGGTAAACAGAGCATCACTTCGACACATTTACTCGCATGACGTCACATCCGTTGCAGCGAAAAAGTAGGTCAACTCGGAGGCAGTAAATTCAGATTCTCAGATGGGTAACGAAACGTCTAAATTCTTGTTCAGTGTAATTTTATGGTAAAAAAAAACAAAACAATGACAACATGTGGAAAAAGCTTTTTTTTATTCTTCAAGAATATGTAAAAACATCATGGGGTGGCAGGGACCCTTTAATGTTATGATATGGCTCTATCAGAATCAGAATCAGAATCGCCTTTATTGTCATTGTAATTTGCATTGCAACGAGATTTGAGTGCAACTCCAAAAGGTGCTTTTCCGAAGTGCGAGTAATTGTTAGCCAAATAGAAGATAATAAAATTGAACAATAGATTATTCAAAGTATATGTACAACTAAATAAAATAAAATGTGGATCAAGTAAAATATAAAACTAAAATTATATACAACTGTGGGATAATATTGCATGGAAAATATTGCACATGGTTTACAGATATTGCACAAGAAACTTTAAGGTGCGGATTAGAGTGATTTGTTTTTGTTCAGCGCAGTGATCGCTCTGGGGAGAAAGCTGTCCCTGAGTCTGTTTGTCCTAGTTTTGATTGACCTATACCGTCAGCCGGAGGGTAGTAGGTCAAACAGGTGGTTACTGGGGTGGGATGTGTCTTTGCTGATGCTGGCAGCTCTACTGAGGTAGCGAGAGCTGGCAATGTCCTCCAGGCTGGGCAGAGAGCAACCAGTTCCCTGAAAATGGACATGTCACAACCACCTAGGGTGGCAAAACCTAACACCCATAATTTAGTAGGCATATATGCATAGTGAACATTTATGTATATACATTCACTATGCAGAGGTGATAGCTGTAGCTAGATAAGAGTTAATGAAGGTTACACGGGTGTCAACAATTAAAAGTGCTGGAATTGTATTAAGAAGTAGAGCTTGTTATCTGTCTGACCATAAAGAATTCCAAAAAGGAATAGTTTGGACTGTCGGTGACTGAATGCTATGGAGTTATAGAGTAAAAACAGCAACAACAAACAAAACAAAACAAAATGTAAATGTCAGTTTGTACACTGGTCCAGAGGTAGTCACGCTAGTTTTGAAAAAAAAAAAAAATGATACAAATTATTTGCTGAGTTTACAGGGTTCTGAAAAGGAAAAATTTGTCCAGTCTGACCCTCGTAGTTATTACAGTAGTGTTCAGAATAATAGTAGTGCTATGGGACTAAAAAGATGAATCCAGGTTTTGAGTACATTTCTTATTGTTACATGGGAAACAAGGTACCAGTAGATTCAGTAGATTCTCACAAATCCAACAAGACCAAGCGTTCATGATATGCACACTCTTAAAGCTATGAAATTGGGCTATTAGTACAAAAAGTAGAAAATAATAGTAGCATCTGCTGTTGACGCTACAAACTCAAAACTATTATGTTCAACCTGCATTTTTAGCAATCCTGTGAATCACTAAACTAGTATTTAGTTGTATAACCACAGTTTTTCATGATTTCTTCACATCTGCGAGGCATTAATTTTGTTGGTTTGGAACCAAGATTTTGCTTGTTTACTAGTGCGCTTGGGGTCATTGTCTTGTTGAAACACCCATTTCAAGGGCATGTCCTCTTCAGCATAAGGCAACATGACCTCTTCAAGTATTTTGACATATCCAAACTGATCCATGATACCTGGTATACGACATATAGACCCAACACCATAGTAGGAGAAACATGCCCATATCATGATGCTTGCACCACCATGCTTCACTGTCTTCACTGTGAACTGTGGCTTGAATTCAGAGTTTGGGGGTTGTCTCACAAACTGTCTGTGGCCCTTGGACCCAAAAAGAACAGTTTTACTCTCATCAGTCCACAAAATATTCCTCCATTTCTCTTTAGGCCAGTTGATGTGTTCTTTGGCAAATTGTAACCTCTTCTGCACATGTCTTTTATTTAACAGAGGGACTTTGCGGGGGATTCTTGCAAATAAATTAGCTTCAGACAGGTGTCTTCTAACTGTCGCAGCACAGGTAACTCCAGACTGTCTTTGATCATCCTGGAGCTGATCAATGGGTGAGCCTTTGCCATTCTGGTTATTCTTCTATCCATTTTGATGGTTGTTTTCCATTTTCTTCCATGCGTCTCTGTTTTTTTTTGTTCATTTTAAAGCATTGGAGATCATAGTAGATTTTGATGGTTGTTTTCCATTTTCTTCCATGCGTCTCTGTTTTTTTTTGTTCATTTTAAAGCATTGGAGATCATAGTAGATTTTTTGCACCTGTGTATAAGTTTTCCCCTCTCCAATCAACTTTTTAATCAAACTACGCTGTTCTTCTGAACAATGTCTTGAACGTCCCATTTTCCTCAAGCTTTCAAAGACAAAAGCATGTTCAACAGGTGCTGGCTTCATCCTTAAATAGGGGACACCTGATTCACACCTGTTTGTTCCACAAAATTGACAAACTCACTGACTGAATGCCACACTACTATTATTGTGAACACCCCTTTTTACATTTTTGTACCAATAGCCCAATTTCATAGCCTTAGGAGTGTGCATATCATGAATGCTTGGTCTTGTTGGATTTGTGAGAATCTACTGAATCTACTGGTACCTTGTTTCCCATGTAACAATAAGAAATATACTCAAAACCTGGATTAATCTTTTTAGTCACATAGCACTACTATTATTCTGAACACTATATGTTATGGTAACATTACATGTTATAGAATCCACTAGATGTCAACCATGTTTGAACGTTACTTTGGAGACATTTAACACATAATTTGCACCACTTTTTACCAAAACTGGACCAACTATCAAGTCTAGGTAATGGGTTTGGCTGTTGAATTAAGCGGCCGTAACACTGAATCCACCACAGTCAGATCCATGGCCCCAGCCACCATCTCCGTCGCTGTCCCCATAGACAGTTTCCCATGGATCACGCGAATGCACCATGCCAGGCTGTGTGGCATGGGGCGATTGCTTCGTGCCAGGCTCTGCTATTACGACATGGCACCGTGCCAGGGTGTCTGGCGTGCATTACATGATGGCGCCATGCCAGGCTGTCTGGCGTCCATTATGCAATGGCTCAGTACCAGGCTGTGTGGCGTTGGGCAATCGCTCCATGCCAAGCTCTGCTATACTCCAGAGGACACGCACATGCAGCCACAAACAGCTTGGGGGGTGGAGGAAGGTCACATGCAACACAAACATGATAGAATAGTAAATATTTTATTCTGTAATTTCAAGGTATTTGCAGACCAGTCTGAGTTAGCTGGATGTGGCCCGCGGGCTGTAAAATGCCCAGGTGTGTGTTACAGCATTATTCCAAAATGGAGTAAATTCTTTTTTTTCTCTCAGAATTCTTCTCACAACACCCCGTAACATGAAAATATTTTGTTATTATTATTGCATATTTATTAAAAATATAAAACTAAAAAAAAAAAAAATCACATGCACATAAGTATTCACACCCTTTGCTCAATAGTGTGTTGTTGTCACAAGCTTGGTGCACCTATCTTTTGGCAGTTTTGTCCATTCCTCTTGCAGCACCTCTCAAGCTCCATCAGGTTGGATGGGGAGCGTCGGTGCACAGCCATTTCCAGATCTCTCCAGAAATGTTCAATTGAATTCAGGTCTGGGCTCTGGCTGGACCACACAAGGACATTCACAGCATTTTCTGGTGGTTGGCTCTCACTGCAGTATTGTATCACTTCCTGTTCCGCAGCACTGCGGTGTTTTGCTGTATCTGTTAGCTGTTTAATCTGCGCAGTTAGATTGATCTAGTTATCTAGATTACGATTTGTTTCCCAGTGTAATCTTTACGTGCCTTAACTAAAGCACTCCTTCTGCTGAATCACCTCTAAATTATTTACACATTATTCACTTTGCGTGTTTTTAGGAATCCGCTAGCTTAGCGTAGCTACTAGCTCTTAGCCGATTTAGCATGGCGGCTTCTCCTGTCGCTCCCGCACTTTTCTGCTCTGGGTGTGAAATGTTTAGTTATTCCTCGGCCTCCTTTAGCAGTAACGGTACTTGTAATAAGTGTAGCTTATTCGTAGCTTTGGAGGCCAGGCTGGGCGAATTGGAGACTCGGCTCCGCACCGTGGAAAATTCTACAGCTAGCCAGGCCCCTGTAGTCGGTGCGGACCAAGGTAGCTTAGCCGCCGTTAGTTACCCCCTGGCAGATCCCGAGCAGCCGGGAAAGCAGGCTGACTGGGTGACTGTGAGGAGGAAGCGTAGCCCTAAACAGAAGCCCCGTGTACACCACCAACCCGTTCACATTTCTAACCGTTGTTCCCACTCGGCGACACACCCGCTGAGGATCAAACTCTGGTTATTGGCGACTCTGTTTTAAGAAATGTGAAGTTAGCGACACCAGCAACCATAGTCAATTGTCTTCCGGGGGCCAGAGCAGGCGACATTGAAGGAAATTTGAAACTGCTGGCTAAGGCTAAGCGTAAATTTGGTAAGATTGTAATTCACGTCGGCAGTAATGACACCCGGTTACGCCAATCGGAGATCACTAAAATTAACATTAAATCGGTGTGTAACTTTGCAAAAACAATGTCGGACTCTGTTGTTTTCTCTGGGCCCCTCCCCAATCAGACCGGGAGTGACATGTTTAGCCGCATGTTCTCCTTGAATTGCTGGCTGTCTGAGTGGTGTACAAAAAATGAGGTGGGCTTCATAGATAATTGGCAAAGCTTCTGGGGAAAACCTGGTCTTGTTAGGAGAGACGGCATCCATCCCACTTTGGATGGAGCAGCTCTCATTTCTAGAAATCTGGCCAATTTTCTTAAATCCTCCAAACCGTGACTATCCAGGGTTGGGACCAGGAAGCAGAGTTGTAGTCTTACACAACTCTCTGCAGCTTCTCTCCCCCTGCCATCCCCTCATTACCCCATCCCCGTAGAGACGGTGCCTGCTCCCAGACTACCAATAACCAGCAAAAATCTATTTAAGCATAAAAATTCAAAAAGAAAAAATAATATAGCACCTTCAACTGCACCACAGACTAAAACAGTTAAATGTGGTCTATTAAACATTAGGTCTCTCTCTTCTAAGTCCCTGTTGGTAAATGATATAATAATTGATCAACATATTGATTTATTCTGCCTTACAGAAACCTGGTTACAGCAGGATGAATATGTTAGTTTAAATGAGTCAACACCCCCGAGTCACACTAACTGTCAGAATGCTCGTAGCACGGGCCGGGGCGGAGGATTAGCAGCAATCTTCCATTCCAGCTTATTAATTAATCAAAAACCCAGACAGAGCTTTAATTCATTTGAAAGCTTGACTCTTAGTCTTGTCCATCCAAATTGGAAGTCCCAAAAACCAGTTTTATTTGTTATTATCTATTGTCCACCTGGTCGTTACTGTGAGTTTCTCTGTGAATTTTCAGACCTTTTGTCTGACTTAGTGCTTAGCTCAGCTAAGATAATTATAGTGGGCGATTTTAACATCCACACAGATGCTGAGAATGACAGCCTCAACACTGCATTTAATCTATTATTAGACTCTATTGGCTTTGCTCAAAAAGTAAATGAGTCCACCCACCACTTTAATCATATCTTAGATCTTGTTCTGACTTATGGTATGGAAATAGAAGACTTAACAGTATTCCCTGAAAACTCCCTTCTGTCTGATCATTTCTTAATAACATTTACATTTACTCTGATGGACTACCCAGCAGTGGGGAATAAGTTTCATTACACTAGAAGTCTTTCAGAAAGCGCTGTAACTAGGTTTAAGGATATGATTCCTTCTTTATGTTCTCTAATGCCATATACCAACACAGTGCAGAGTAGCTACCTAAACTCTGTAAGTGAGATAGAGTATCTCGTCAATAGTTTTACATCCTCATTGAAGACAACTTTGGATGCTGTAGCTCCTCTAAAAAAGAGAGCTTTAAATCAGAAGTGCCTGACTCCGTGGTATAACTCACAAACTCGTAGCTTAAAGCAGATAACCCGTAAGTTGGAGAGGAAATGGCGTCTCACTAATTTAGAAGATCTTCACTTAGCCTGGAAAAGAGTCTGTTGCTCTATAAAAAAAGCCCTCCGTAAAGCTAGGACATCTTTCTACTCATCACTAATTGAAGAAAATAAGAACAACCCCAGGTTTCTTTTCAGCACTGTAGCCAGGCTGACAAAGAGTCAGAGCTCTATTGAGCTGAGTATTCCATTAACTTTAACGAGTAATGACTTCATGACTTTCTTTGCTAACAAAATTTTAACTATTAGAGAAAAAATTACTCATAACCATCCCAAAGACGTATCGTTATCTTTGGCTGCTTTCAGTGATGCCGGTATTTGGTTAGACTCTTTCTCTCTGATTGTTCTGTCTGAGTTATTTTCATTAGTTACTTCATCCAAACCATCAACATGTTTATTAGACCCCATTCCTACCAGGCTGCTCAAGGAAGCCCTACCATTATTTAATGCTTCGATCTTAAATATGATCAATCTATCTTTGTTAGTTGGCTATGTACCACAGGCTTTTAAGGTGGCAGTAATTAAACCATTACTTAAAAAGCCATCACTTGACCCAGCTATCTTAGCTAATTATAGGCCAATCTCCAACCTTCCTTTTCTCTCAAAAATTCTTGAAAGGGTAGTTGTAAAACAGCTAACTGATCATCTGCAGAGGAATGGTCTATTTGAAGAGTTTCAGTCAGGTTTTAGAATTCATCATAGTACAGAAACAGCATTAGTGAAGGTTACAAATGATCTTCTTATGGCCTCGGACAGTGGACTCATCTCTGTGCTTGTTCTGTTAGACCTCAGTGCTGCTTTTGATACTGTTGACCATAAAATTTTATTACAGAGATTAGAGCATGCCATAGGTATTAAAGGCACTGCGCTGCAGTGGTTTGAATCATATTTGTCTAATAGATTACAATTTGTTCATGTAAATGGGGAATCTTCTTCACAGACTAAAGTTAATTATGGAGTTCCACAAGGTTCTGTGCTAGGACCAATTTTATTCACTTTATACATGCTTCCCTTAGGCAGTATTATTAGACGGTATTGCTTAAATTTTCATTGTTACGCAGATGATACCCAGCTTTATCTATCCATGAAGCCAGAGGACACACACCAATTAGCTAAACTGCAGGATTGTCTTACAGACATAAAGACATGGTTGACCTCTAATTTCCTGCTTTTAAACTCAGATAAAACTGAAGTTATTGTACTTGGCCCCACAAATCTTAGAAACATGGTGCCTAACCAGATCCTTACTCTAGATGGCATTACCCTGACCTCTAGTAATACTGTGAGAAATCTTGGAGTCATTTTTGATCAGGATATGTCATTCAAAGCGCATATTAAACAAATATGTAGGACTGCTTTTTTGCATTTACGCAATATCTCTAAAATCAGAAAGGTCTTGTCTCAGAGTGATGCTGAAAAACTAATTCATGCATTTATTTCCTCTAGGCTGGACTATTGTAATTCATTATTATCAGGTTGTCCTAAAAGTTCCCTAAAAAGCCTTCAGTTAATTCAAAATGCTGCAGCTAGAGTACTGACGGGGACTAGAAGGAGAGAGCATATCTCACCTATATTGGCCTCTCTTCATTGGCTTCCTGTTAATTCTAGAATAGAATTTAAAATTCTTCTTCTTAGTTATAAGGTTTTGAATAATCAGGTCCCATCTTATCTTAGGGACCTCGTAGTACCATATCACCCCAATAGAGCGCTTCGCTCTCAGACTGCAGGCTTACTTGTAGTTCCTAGGGTTTGTAAGAGTAGAATGGGAGGCAGAGCCTTCAGCTTTCAGGCTCCTCTCCTGTGGAACCAGCTCCCAATTCAGATCAGGGAGACAGACACCCTCTCTACTTTTAAGATTAGGCTTAAAACTTTCCTTTTTGCTAAAGTTTATAGTTAGGGCTGGATCAGGTGACCCTGAACCATCCCTTAGTTATGCTGCTATAGACGTAGACTGCTGGGGGGCTCCCATGATGCACTGTTTCTTTCTCTTTTGCTCTGTATGCACCACTCTGCATTTAATCATTAGTGATCGATCTCTGCTCCCCTCCACAGCATGTCTTTTTCCTGGTTCTCTCCCTCAGCCCCAACCAGTCCCAGCAGAAGACTGCCCCTCCCTGAGCCTGGTTCTGCTGGAGGTTTCTTCCTGTTAAAAGGGAGTTTTTCCTTCCCACTGTAGCCAAGTGCTTGCTCACAGGGGGTCGTTTTGACCGTTGGGGTTTTACATAATTATTGTATGGCCTTGCCTTACAATATAAAGCGCCTTGGGGCAACTGTTTGTTGTGATTTGGCGCTATATAAAAAAATTGATTGATTGATTGATTGATTTTCCTGAAGCCACTCATTTGATATCTTGGCTGTGTGCTTCAGGTCATTGTACTGATGTACTGACCCTATGTCTAAGGGAGCGCCCAGCCACCCTGCGGAGGAAGCTCATCTCGGCCGCTTGTACTCGCGATCTCGTTCATTCGGTCATGAGCCAAATCTCATGACCATAGGTGAGGATCGGAACGTAGATTGATCAGTAAATCGAAAGCTTTGCCCCCTACTCAGCTCTCCCTTCACCACGACAGTCCAATACAGTGACTGCATCACTGCAGATGCTGCATCCGTCTGTCGATCTCATGCTCCATCCGTTCCTCACTCGTGAACAAGACCCCGAGATACTTAAACTCCTCCACTTGAGACTCATTGGGACCATCAAGCATAAATGTTTCTGTACCCTTCCCCAGATTTCCGTCTCGAAACAATCCTGTCTCTGAAGTCAACAGACAATTATTTTGACTTCATGCTTGGTTTGTGCTCTGTCATGCACTGGCAACTGTGGGATCTTATATGTAGACAGGGGGGTGTATTTCCAAATCATGACCAATCAACTGAATTTACCCAACCTGACACAAGTTAAGCTGTAAAAACATCTCAAGGATGGTAAGTGGAAACAGGATACACCTGAGCTCAATTTTGAGCTTTACAGCACAGACTGTGAATACTTATGTACATGTGATTTCTTATTTGTTGTTGTTTTTTAAATTCATTTGAAAAAAAAAATCTGTTTTCTCATTGTCATTATTGGGTATTGTGTGTACGAGGACTGTTAGAAAAGTATCGGACCTTTTTATTTTTTGCAAAAACCATATGGATTTGAATCACGTGTGACTGCATCAGCCAAGCTTGAACCTTCGTGCACATGCGTGAGTTTTTTCACGCCTGTCGGTTGCGTCATTTGTCTGTGAGTAGGCTTTGTGTGAGCAGTGGTCATGGCGCGGCACAAAACCACCTCCATGTTGGTCTCACAGGATGACTTTCAGATGGCTCAGACGGCTTTCGGTGGCGTTTCAGTCGTGTGACTGTCCGAGAAATTGTGCATGAGCTGGACATGCCCCAACATGGACGCACGGAATTCCTCCGCACGTCTGTCTCAATGTGCCGAAAAAGTGCTGATGTCCACGTCTTGTGCAATTTCTGTGCTAGTCAGACGACGTCCCGGATCAACACAGCGTCCAGTTTAGAAATGAACGGCACATTCCACTGTTACGGGAGTTTTTGTCATGGAAAAAGGAGCGGACGAATTCCGCACGTCGTGGCGGAGCCGCCTGGCGCAAAGCAACGCCGTGATGAAGCCTTACAGGACATGTTGGGGCATTTCCAGCTCATGCACAATTTCTCAGATAGTCACACGACTGAAACGCCACCAAAAGCCATCTGAGCCATGTGACAGCCGTCCTGTGAGACCAACACAGAGGTGGTTTTGTGCCGCGCCATGAGCGGCACGGTGGCGCATCCCTCCGCTCCTCTTTCCATGAAAAAAACTCCTGTAACAGTGGAATGTGCCGAAAAAGTGCTAATGTCCACGCCTTCTGCCTTTTTTTGTGGAAGTCAGATGATGTCCCGGATCAACAAAGCCTTCATGTTGGAAATGATCTGGGTGTTTCAGCGGGGTTTGAGCCTGTCGATCGGCGCTCGGAGTGCGCCGCGCTCTCAGACAATGTGGGCGGTCTTTAAACCAGCTGGAGCACTCCTTAATCTGTGAAATCCCCATAAAATCGTCGCTGAAAGCCATATGAATTTTCCGAATGGTGTCCACCTGGAGGTCTCTCACAGTTTATGGAAGAATTTGATGCAGCAAAGCTCCAAATCATTCAGACATTTATTCACAATAAAAATCTGACGAGAGGGGTGGACCACTGCTCACACAAAGCCTACTCACAGACGAATGACGCAACCGACAGGCGTGAAAAAACTCATGCATGCGCACGAAGGTTCAAGCTTGGCTGATGCAGTCACACACACAAAAAAAATAAAAAGGTCCGATACTTTTCTAACAGACCTCGTAGAAGTTTTAGGAAAGAAATTAATTTATTGTATTTTGGAATAAGGCTGTAACATAATAAAATGTGGAAAAAGTGAAGTGCTGTGAATACTTTCTGGACGCACTGAAAATGTAACAGCAAAGGTGTGCGCTGTATAATTCTTTGAAGAATTCCTTTCAACTTCACATTGACGTTCCTTCAGAAATCATAAACCTTTGTCCTCACTGTTTCTCCTTTATCCTGTGCAGCAGAAGCTTGGTGACTGATGGAATATCAAATATCTGCTTCATTTACATCCTCAAACATGCGTGATTAATTACTGACGAATCAGCATGAGACTAAAGGACAAAAACCTTTTACAATGTCTGAATAGAAAAGAATCTAACTTTACAGACTCTTTTTCTTATCTACAGATTAAAATTTACCTTTGAATTATTACTCGGTGGAAATAAAAAAAAGTCACACAACATGTGCATACTGGAAACTTTGATCTTCCCATGCATGTGATACTGTGCACCTGTCTTATCCAGACTGCAGATGGTTGCAACAATTCAAAAACCCAAAATCAAGAATGAAAGGCTACTAAATAAATGAACAGTGGTAGTAACAATGAAACATACCTCATCTGATCTGTGTAGAACTTTATAATAAAGCTTGAATATTGTTCATTTTCTTAGTTTTTTTTCTTAAAATATCCTTTGTTGGCAGCCAACCTGTTTTTTTTTTTTTTAACTGTCCTCCCTGGGTACCAGGTATTTTTAATCACATTGTCTTCCATGATTTATAGTTTTTTTTTTGTTTTTTTTTTAATGAAAGCCATTTATTTTGAAAGTAAAACCATTCTCCCATTGCTGATTTCTGGCCTCAATTGATGCCCTGATTTGAAAAAATGAGCAAATTTCTCCCAATTGTTCATGACAGTATTCACTAGTTGTATGTCACAGTATTACACACCAGGGTACTGCTGATTACAAGCGACAATGAACTGAGCCCCACAACACAGGAGGTACTGGACATGCTCGCAACGGTACTGCGTGCAGTCTATGCACCAGTTATTGCCAGCAAGCTGTTAATATAAAGCTAAAATGTATCTGTCAATATATAAAAACTTTTCTGTTGAAGAGAGGCATATTTTTCATGGGATTATGGAAGCATATTACATGTCCAGAGGAGATTTAAAGCAAACAATGAGTATATAAACAGACACACATGCACACATATATGCACACACAGAGTGAGCGCTGCACTCCACTGGCTGCTCCAGGCAATGAAATCGCATTGCTCCAAAACACAAAATTTAAAAGTGGCTGTGCAGCAAAATACACAAGCAGAAACAATTTATTTTAAGATGCAGTAACAAAATAATAATATATTTAATAATAATAATATTAATACATCCTAATACATTTAGGAACAGATGCAGAAGTTAATGAGAGATTAATCATTTCCAGCACAGTCAACCCAAGAGTGGGCCACAGGTCCTTTTTTTTTTCTTGGTATAGTATCAAATAAGCAGGTTGCATTTTTTTTGTTGTTGTTGTAGATGTTACAAGTTTCATCAGCATGCCTCGTGAGATACTATCAAATTCTGTAAATTTAGGTAACACCTCAGTAGTGGCGCCCACCTCAATAGCAGGGAGTAGTGGCTGGGTTAAGGCATGCTGGGATATGTTAACCTAATGTCTTCTATTTTGTTCTCAAAGTAATCCAAGAAAGCGTGTGATGTAAAAGGAGAGCGACTTACAGGTGGTTGTCCATGAATAAGTGTTACCACCGTGTCGAAGAAGAACTTTGAGTTATGCTTGTTTTTGTTGATCAAATCAGAGTAATAGGTCCAATTTGTAGCCAGTAGTGCATGCTTACGTGTAGTCTAAGATAGAATCACATCACGCAAGGTGGAATACTTCTAATTTTGAACTATGCCATTTCCGTTCTAGACCTCTAGCCTTATGCTTGAGGTCATGCAAGTAATCATTGAACCAAGGTGACTGTGTTTTGGGGATGTGGTTTTAATAAAGGTGGCACAATCATGTCGTGTACTTTTTCGCATTTTTCTTGTATGTTGAGTTTTTTTGGTATGAGCAAAATCTGAGTGTTACTGTTCAACCATAGTAGGAAGCATATGGTGTTACTCTGCTGTTATTCAAACATGTTTTCAGTAACTCATTTAATGTTTCTTGATTTTGCCACAGTTTTACTTTGAAAATTTGACAGAAATTACATGGCATAATTACAACACTTTTACAACATTTTTATGCCCCGTGCGGCACTTGCGCCACGAGGCGGGGCATATAGCATCTGGGTTGTCCGTCCATCCATCCGTCTGTCCATCTGTCCGTCTGTCCATCTGTCCGGCCATAATTCATTCACCGCAACGTAGCTCGGCACCTATTGCTCACAAAAATGTCATATTTGATGGGTACATGCCTTGGTGGAGTACTTCGCCTGGGTTCGAATGCTGGTGACCTTGACCTACTTGTCAAGGTCACCAGTGGTCACAACTGTCAAATCCTTCACCACAACGTAGCTCGGCACCTATTGCTCACAGAAACTTCATATTTGGTGAGTACATGCCTGGGAAGAGTACTTCGCATGGGTTTGAAGGCCAGTGACCTTGAGCTACTTTTGAAGGGCACCAGTGGTCACAAAATCCTTCACCGCAATGTAGCTCAGCACCTATTGCCCACAGAAACCTCATATTTGGTGGGTACATGTCTTGGAGGTGTACTTCGCATGTGTTCAAAGGCTGGTGACCTTGACCTACTTTTCAAGGTCACCAATGGTCACAACTGTCAAATCCTTTGCCACAATGTAGCTCAGCACCTATTGCTTGCAGAAACTTCATATTTGGTGGGTACATGCCTTGGAGGAGTACTTCGCATGGGTTCGAAGGCCAGTGACATTGACCTACTTTCCAAGGTCACCAATGGTCACAAGTTGTCAAATCCTTTGCCACAACGTAGCTCGGCACATTTTGCTTGCAGAAACTTCATATTTGGTGGGTACATGCCTTGGAGGAGTACTTCACATGGGTTCAAAGGCCGGTGACCTTGACCTCTGTTTCAAGGTCACCAGTGGTTGCATTATTTTTGAAGGCTGGTGACTGTGACCAACATTTTATGGTCACTGTTTGTCACATCCTCTAAATAAATATTATGCCAATCTCCAATTTTTTTCATTGTATATCCCAGTTTAAATCAAACACATAAGGCTTCAACCAAATACCCACCCCATACAAGTACATATTACTGCACTTTGCATGGAAAATAATACTGCACGTGGGGCATTTCGTGATGAATGTCTTTCATCTGCCACCAGTTGTTCAAGGTTGTCACAGCGGATCCAGCTGAGAAATGAAGTGGGATATGACATAAGTTGGCACCACAAATCTTAGAAACATAGTGTTTAACCAGATCCTTACTCTGGATGGCATTACCCTGACCTCTAGCAATACTGTGAGAAATCTTGGAGTCATTTTTGATCAGGATATGTCATTCAATGCGCATATTAAACAAATATGTAGGACTGCTTTTTTGCATTTGAGCAATATCTCTAAAATTAGAAAGGTCTTGTCTCAGAGTGATGCTGAAAAACTAATTCATGCATTTATTTCCTCTAGGCTGGACTATTGTAATTCATTATTATCAGGTTGTCCTAAAAGTTCCCTGAAAAGCCTTCAGTTAATTCAAAATGCTGCAGCTAGAGTGCTAACAGGGACTAGAAGGAGAGAGCATATCTCACCCATATTGGCCTCTCTTCATTGGCTTCCTGTTAATTCTAGAATAAAATTTAAAATTCTTCTTCTTACTTATAAGGTTTTGAATAATCAGGTCCCATCTTATCTTAGGGACCTCATAGTACCATATCACCCCAATAGAGCGCTTCGCTCTCAGACTGCAGGCTTACTTGTAGTTCCTAGGGTTTGTAAGAGTAGAATGGGAGGCAGAGCCTTCAGCTTTCAGGCTCCTCTCCTATGGAACCAGCTCCCAATTCAGATCAGGGAGACAGACACCCTCTCTACTTTTAAGATTAGGCTTAAAACTTTCCTTTTGCTAAAGCTTATAGTTAGGGCTGGATCAGGTGACCCTGAACCATCCCTTAGTTATGCTGCTATAGACTTAGACTGCTGGGGGGTTCCCATGATGCACTGAGTGTTTCTTTCTCTTTTTGCTCTGTATGCACCACTCTGCATTTAATCATTAGTGATTGATCTCTGCTCCCCTCCACAGCATGTCTTTTTCTTGGTTCTCTCCCTCAGCCCCAACCAGTCCCAGCAGAAGACTGCCCCTCCCTGAGCCTGGTTCTGCTGGAGGTTTCTTCCTGTTAAAAGGGCGTTTTTCCTTCCCACTGTTGCCAAGTGCTTGCTCACAGGGGGTCGTTTTGACCGTTGGGGTTTTTCCGTAATTATTGTATGGCCTTGCCTTGCAATATGGGGCGCCTTGGGGCAGCTGTTTGTTGTGATTTGGCGCTATATAAATAAAATTGATTTGATTTGATACGTTTTAGACTGAATGCCTTTTCTGATGCATTTCTGTTTCTACATGGAGAAACACACACACACACACACACACACACACACACACACACACACACACACACACACACACACACACACACACACACACACACACACACACACACACACACACACACACACACACACACACACACAGAGTACAGCCCAAGTCCAAGGACCTACTGCTTCACTTCTGAGATCTGCCAGCATCACACCCAAACAAAAAAGAATGGTTGCTTACAGTTAGAAATATAGTGAAATTCTCAATGTCTTCATAGCCTAATAACATTATTAATTGAGGATAAGTTATGCTATAAACAATATGCACAGTTTGATAGATAGATAGATAGATAGATAGATAGATAGATAGATAGATAGATAGATAGATAGATAGATAGATAGATAGATAGATAGATAGATAGATAGATAGATAGATAGATAGATAGATAGATAGATAGATAGATAGATAGATAGATAGATAGATAGATAGATAGATAGATAGATAGATAGATAGATAGATAGATAGATAGATAGATAGATAGATAGATAGATAGATAGATAGATAGATAGATAGATAGATAGATAGATAGATAGATAGATAGATAGATAGATAGATAGATAGATAGATAGATAGATAGATAGATAGATAGATAGATAGATAGATAGATAGATAGATAGATAGATAGATAGATAGATAGATAGATAGATAGATAGATAGATAGATAGATAGAATCTGAGGCCAACTAATGTTCCCCAAAATTTAAAAGTTTTTCTGCAAGTAAGTACAAAGTAAATCACTCCTTTGTCATATTGGACAAAATAATCCATTATTTTCCCTTGGGATAAGCAGGCGAAGCACAGGTATAACAGTCCTTGTCAGTGTGTTGGTGAGTGGCTCAAAACATTTTCTGTCAGTAACACTGTAAATCCTATTATATATTCACCTTTGACAGGATTCTCATGGATACAGGTAAGGAACCAGGATGAAATGGCAAATATTACCATAATCGGACGGAGTCTGGAGGGATAGAGGCGTGGTCAGCAGTGTCAGAATGCAGCCAGACTACCTCATCCACAGCTGCACAATCGCATCTAAAGTGCATGTAAACAACAGGTAGATGAGACACACTTCCATCAGATGGCCATAAAAGGCGCTGAAGACTGCCTGATGTCCAAACGTCTGAATGACAAACACAGGACCAGAGTGGGAGGGTTAGGGTGCACAGTCCCTGCTGGTACTGGACACTGAAGTACAATGAACGTATGGACCGGACTCACACCATATGTGTCAAAGTCGGGATAGTGCGGTCACTCACTCACTCATGCATCACATCTGCATTTCTCCTCTCCTTCACAATGCTCCTGACCTCACATGCATGTGCATGTGTGTATAGCAGGTGCTGGACTGATGGATGACATAATGGCTGTGTATCTGTGTGTTCTTAATGGCTGAATGAGCAGCTATGTGTGCACGCGGTACACACGCATGTACCATTGTTAGCTACTGGACACTGCTGGGAGTGGGCCAAACCTTCCTGTGTGCACAAGATATGTCAGATGCAGCCTTTCCAGGGAACTTTAATTTCTTTTTTGTGTTTTGGCTCACTTCAGCAGCACAAAACAACTCTAAACACCGTGATGGGTGGATTATCAGATGGGATTTATTTCTGCCGTGATTAATTGCAGCACACAGCAGCCGGGTGAGAGGATTTTAACTACAGGCTGTGGTCCCAGCTCCACGTCCACGGGCCGTTGCTGGAGGTGAGATTCATGTTTATTATTTTATGTTGTCATGGCCTGGCATGTCATACCTCCTACAGAGTTAGAAGGTGACTAAGTAATAATATATATATTACAGCAGTGAGATCCATTCAGCTCCGTGCCTTACATGCGATGACGCATTACTGCGCATGTGACCACGGAGAGGCCCAGCGGCACACTGTGCTTTTGGTCTGATAGCGTGCAGTTCACATTCACCATACATGATGAATGTGTGCCACATACATGTTATTACATATCAACATTTCCTTTGCCCTCTCTGGCCAAGGTCCAGTGGACGTGGACAAACATGGCACAACATGCTGGCAGGCTTTGCTGTGACAGATTGATCTCAGAGCTCAATCAACCATGATCAGATTGTTTCAAATGCTGTTATGATTCCCTAGAATATGTAGATTGAGATCAGATGATGCAAAAGCTGCACACAGACCACCATCAGATGTGCATCCCATCTCGATGGGGCCAAGAGTGTTTTGAACATGTGCAACACACTCGGGACAGGCAAGCGAATGGGACCAAATATGTAGACTGCTCAGAGACTGCCATCCGTTGGCCTTCTGACTGCACCTCCATACCTCCAGATGTGTCATTCTGATGCCATTCAGCCTCAATTGGCATATGTGCAATGGGGGTATGAGCCTTGTATTTTGGGTCATATTGTCATCTTTTAACATATTCATTTGCAGTTATTCTGTTATGTATGGAATGCTATCCAGTGGCCAAGTCTAGATATGTTCAGGGATGAAGTAGTTTTTTTGCTCATCACAGGGTCCCGGTGGCCATGAAGACCACTGACTACTGAAATTGCTCAAAATGATCCATAAAGGGTCAGAGAACTGTTACAGTTGATTGTATTTTATGGTGGGGAGGTAAGTAACAGAATTAAATTGTTTTAATATTAAATACAAACTAGAAGCACTCGGAGAGCGCAAACCTCCGCCAAGGCCATAGGGTCACTGACGTCACATGGAATACCCTTTGGCAAAGAGACTTATTCCACATTGTTTCCCACATCTACCATCATGTTTCAGATTCAGTGGTTAACCCTCTGGGGTCTGAGGGCATTTTTTGGAGAGTTCACTCTCCTGGCATAAATGTTTTATTATTGCTGTTAACAGCTCTCCCTGCATCCCATAATCAAGTTTTATGTCTCTTTTTTTCAGGACAACCTGTACTTTCAAAATATGTATGCTATAGTTGTGTTTTCTAAGTTTAATAAAGGTTTACAATCAGAAAAAAGAAAGGAAAAAGTACAGCGGAAAATAATTTTCCACACACATTTATTCAAAACACACAGCAAATTATAATAAACGAGTAACATATCACTTCTAAAAACAATTTTTGGTGTATCATGTGAGGTGAATCTACCCTACGATTGGATTTTGGAAAACCATGTGATGGTGAACCAATTCCGATTGGACACTCACATTGCTCACATCATCACACAGCTTCTGTGAGGAGTACAAAGATGGCCGATGGCTCGAAAGTCCGCAGAGTTAACTTTACAGCAAAAAAGTAAGTTTCTATCTCATATCATTAAAAAGTTATTTATAATTTAGTAAACCTTGGTCTCAGCCATCGTATATGACGGCGTCGGCCCCAGAGGGTTAAACCCTTAGATCTTCAGCAAATGTATTTATAAAGAGAAAATGCATGAACTGCACAAGTGTTTTTTTTATTTTCTAATAACAAGTTTATTCAATGAGGAGAAACAAATCCTAAATTATTGTTGTGTTGTAACTTAATTTTTGTTCAGCCTTTGTGACCTTTCTTCATGAAGTTAGATGCAAAAATGTTGAAATTGGCCCTATCCTGCAATATAAAGAATCCTTAAAAAATTACTGGATCCGGATCGTGTTCCGGATCATTACCAAAATTTAATGACTGCTAAGTTAGGCCAAGATACACCCCTAGTAAAAATTTCATTGAAATCCATTGAGGATTTTTTGAGTAATCGTGCTAACAAACCAAGCAACCAAGCAACCAACCAACCAACAAATGGACGCGAACGAAAACATAACCTCCTTGGTGGAGGTAAAAATTATATTCTTTAGTCCTCACACTGACGGAACAGCACCATTCTGGATACCATATGATGTGGATGAAGAGGCTTCAGGGAACTTTCATCCATTGAAACTTCCTAAACCCACTTATTCCAGTTAAGGTTCAAGGAGGTGGGTGGGCTGGAACCTATCCTAGCAGTCATTGAGAGGCAGAGTACACCCTGGACAGGACGGTAGTCTATCGCAGGGCCACACACAGACAGACAAACACACTGACACTCTCACTCACACATACATTGAAGTTAGTGTCACCAGTTAACCTAACCGGTATTTCCTTGGAAATGGGAGGAACCTGGAGCACCCAGCAAACAATGGGAGTACATGCAAACTCCACGGAGAAAGGACCAGGTCATAAGTAAACCTTGGACTTTCTTGCTGCAAGGCAACAGAGCTAACCGCTAAGCCAATATCCTGCATTTCAAGGAACTGGGACAATTATGTTGCAAGTGAGGTACAGAAATAGAGTATATACACAGTGTATACCGAATGTTTTTATTTCTGAGAGCATTTCAAGTATCTCAGTCATCCAATCAGCTACCTTTATCCCCAGGTAATTATGAATGCAGGTGTTGTGTGTTGGATTGAACAAAGAATGTCAGCCTCCGGACTGGGTGGCCTTTGGTTCAGAGACAGACCAGCAGCCCCCTGGAGGACCCCAGTTAGCGGGTAAGGGCGGAGGGGCTGGTGAGAGTCTATGTGTGCATCAGTACTTTTGTACATGTGAGTTCCTGTGTGTGAGCGTATAGAAGATCAAGGCTAACCCTGGCCATAGAGGAGGTCAGCAGTGTGACAGCAAGGCTCTCCTAGTGACGGAGGCCAGGAATGTTCTCAGGGCCTCAGCCAGGGGAAGTCGGCTGCCCTGGAACAATCACACAAGAGTTAATATTGGCCCTGCCGGTCAAAGGTTAAATGCCTGGAGGTCACAGGATGGAGGAGGGCTGCATCCAGACACAGGGGAGGGGAGCCACAGCTAGGGGCTGTGCTCGTATATTTGTGTGGGTTCTAGCATTGTGTTCCACCACCCCAGTAGTCTGTGCAGTAGGTATGAAAATGAGGGGAAGACACTCAGAGCTGCTCTTTGCCTTGGACCAATCAGAACAGGTCGACCTCACAGACAGATGTAAAGTAGTAGAATGGATGCCAATCCCCGTAGCAGAAGTACAAACTGGCAAATGTGTTAAAAAAACTTGACAATTGAAGGCTACAGAATGGGCACAACCATAACAGCAAAAATCTATTATATTGCTGGAGAGTTTATGTGCATGAAGTAGTCCAAGAGGGTTAGACATCTTGCAGAATAAGGTGAAATTTTCAGAATGGGAAAAGAAAAATGTGTACAATCACATTCTAATATATATAATAAATAATGTGGCTTTTTCAAAATCCAAGATTTTCCAATTGGTAAACTTATTTCAAACTTATATAATGAGTTGCAAAACATTAAAGGTGAAAACACTATATATGTTTAAAAAATGGGAAAAAAGAAGGTAATTTTGAACTGAACATGGATGAATGGTCTAAAGTACTAGACAATTTATGGAAAAGTATGTCTTCACTCACTTGGACGGAATTTGCATGGAAAGGTGTGATTCATTTCTTTAAAACACCAGCACAAAGAGGTTCAAATGCAGACACATCATGTTGGAGGATATGTGGGATGAGAAAAAGCTCACCACCATCATGTTTTTTGGAGTTGTCCCAAACTGTCTCAATTCTGGGTACACATTAAGACCACTATTGACAAAGTCTTAGGAATAATAACTCCTTTAAATTTTGAGACTATGTTTTTAGGGAAAAGGCCTGATTGTATCAAGGGAATTTGTAAAAAAATATCTGTAGAATATTATGATGGCTGCTTGTAAGAAAACAATAACTAGGAAATGGATGTCTGATAAACTACACACCATAGAAGAATGGACAGATATTGTCAAAGACATTGCTCAGATGGAAAAACTGGCATTTGCATTTAGACTCAACCATGGCAAATTTGAGGACTACTGGAAACCATGGATGGACTTTATGAACATTTGAAAAGGAACAATATAATGTCACCCACTGTTCTACAGCTACTCTGTTAATACAACCTCAATTCCAATGAAGTTGGGGAGTTGTGTGAATTGTAAATAAAAACAGAATATAATGATTTGCAAATCTTTTTCAACCTATATTCAATTGAATACTCCACAAATAGAAGATATTTAATGTTCAAACTGATAGACTTTTTTGTTTTTGTGCAAATATTTGCTCATTTTGAAGTGGATGCCTGCCACACAAAAAAGGAGGGACAGTGGCAACAATGCTCAAAGAGCACCTGTTTTGAACAGGATAATTGAAAACAGGTGAGTGTCATGATTGGGTATAAAAGGAACATCCCCAAAAGGCTCAGCTGTTCACAAGCAAAGATGGGGTGAGGATCACCACTTTGTGAACATCTGCATGAAAAAATAGTCCAACAGTTTAAGAACAATGTTTCTCAACGTTCAATTGCAAGGAATTTAGGGATACCATCATCTACAGTCCGTAATATAATGAGAAGATTCAGAGAATCTGTAGAGCTTTCTACACGTAAGTGGCAAGGTCGAAAACCAACATTGAATGCCCGTGACCTTCTATCCCTCACGTGGCACTGCATCAAAAACTAACATCATTGTGTAAAGGATCTTATCGCATGGACTCAGGAATGCTTCAAAAAAACATCATCAGTTAACACAGTTCGTCACTGCATCTACAAGATCAAGTTAAAACTCTACCATGCAAAGCAAAAGCCATACATCAACAACATCCAGAAACGCCACCGCCTTCTCTGGGCCTGAGCTCATTTGAAATGGACAGACGCAAAGTGGAAAAGTGTGCCATGGTCTGATGAGTCCACATTTCAAATTGTTTTTGGAAATCATGGACGTTGTGTCCTCCAAACAAAAGAGGAAAAAGACCATCCAGATTGTTACCAGCACAAAGTTCAAAAGACAGCATCTGTGATAGTATGGGGGTGTATTAGTGCCCATGGCATGGGCAACTTATACATCTGTGGCACCATCAATGCTGAAAGGGACATCCAGGTTTTGGAGCAACACATGCTGCCATCCAAGTAACGTCTTTTTCAGGGACATCCCTCCTTATTTCAGTTTCCTCACTCCATTGAAAAATAGCATCAGAAATCTGTTCAGCTTTTCATCCAAACAGATCTTCATGGCTCCAGACGGCTTACAGTGTAGTGGATTTGTTTTTTGTGTTTGAAGACTTACCACGTCAAATCGTCATCTATCAGCAAAACAAAGTCCACCAGTTTTAGCTAAACGCTGCCCCCACTAGTGAGCGGTGGTCACAGCGTGCAATGGTACAAAATGTATGGAACCAAATTTGCATAGTAAATGGAACCAAATTTGCTCACTAAATGCAACGCAACAGAAATGGGCTGAATAATCCATGTCACGTGACATACAAAGCACCAATCAAATGACAAGGATCCACTCAGCCATTATATAAATTAAAATATTACATTTACATTTGAAAAACAGCAACTTGGAAAATAAGACACTCATGCTCAGACACTTCTCCTTATATAATTGATCATTGTGTGCAGTTATTATTGAAGTGAGACCGCCAAAATGAGAAAACGTGATTATTGGTTCATTCATTTTCTATATCTGATTACTCCAATTAAGGGTCCCAGGGGTGCTGGAGCCTATCCTACCAGTCACGGGGTGTGAGGTGGGGTACACCCTGGACAGGACACTAGTCTATTGCAGCAATATTATTATTATTATTATTATTATTATTATTATTATTATTATTATTATTATTATCGTCATATTTTGATGGAGATTAATCTTTAATGATAACAAAAAATTTTTTGATAACAAAAAAAAACTCATCTGGTTCAAATTCATGATTTAAACAACGGGATTAATGTTAGTATAGAGGTGGTATTTATTTTAAAACTCATTTGGTGTTTCTGTGTTTAACAAAAAAAGTTACATGTTTTTACATCATTTTTTAAAACTGAAACCTTGTTGATAATTAGATTAGACTGGACCGGTTTATTCTATTAATCTTTAGTTCTTTTTGGAGATTTTCTATTGGATTCAAGACAGTTGATTGGCTGGGCCATTCTTGGGGATTTATTGTCATTCTTTGAAATCCGTTGAGAGAAATGTCTACCCTTGTTCCATCTTCATCATCCTGGTAGATGGCAGGAGATTCTTATTAAGAATGCCCCATTACATTGTTCTATTCATCCTTCCTTCACTTGCATGAAGTTTGTCAGTGCGGATGCTGAAAAACAGCCCCGCATTATAATGTTCCCACCTCCAAGCTTCACTGCTGGTATGGTGTTTTGGAGTGATGTGAAGTGCCATTTATGATACGAGGGCTGTCAATAAAGTATAGGTCCTTTTTATTTTTTTATTTTTTATTTTTTATTTTTTATTCTCGTGCGCATGCGTGAGTTTTTCCACGCCTGTCGGTGACGTCATTCGCCTGTGAGCACTCCTTGTGGGAGGAGTCGTCCAGCCCGTCGTCAGAATTCCTTTGTCTGAGAAGTTGCTGAGAGACTGGCGCTTTGTTTGATCAAAATTTTTTCTAAACCTGTGAGGCACATCGAAGTGGACACGGTTCGAAAAATTAAGATGGTTTTCGGTGAAAATTTTAACGGCTGATGAGAGATTTTGAGGTGATACTGTCGCTTTAAGGACTTCCCACGGAGCGGGACGTCGTGCAGCGCTCCCAGGCACCGTCGTCAGCCTGTTTCAAGCTGAAAACCTCCACATTTCAGGCTCTATTGATCCAGGACGTCGTGAGAGAACAGAGAAGTTTCAGAAGAAGTCGGTTTCAGCATTTTATCCGGATATTCCACTGTTAAAGGAGATTTTTTTTAATGAAAGATGTGCAGATGGATTGCAGCGTCGGCTCGCAGCCGACGCAACGCTCCGCCACACGAAAAACACCTCCGTGTTGATAACCATTTGTAAAATCCAGGCGGCTTTTGATGGCTTTCAGTGGAGTGAGTATCTGAGAAATTGTTTAACAGCTGGGCATGTTCCAACTTGTCCTTAAGACTTCCAACAGAGGTGTTTTTCCTGTGGCGGAGCGTCGCGGCGGCTGCGAGCCGACGCTGCAATCCGTCCGCACATCTTTCATTAAAAAAAAATCTCCTTTAACAGTGGAATATCCGGATAAAATGCTGAAACTGACTTCTTCTGAAACTTCTCTGTTCTCTCACGACGTCCTGGATCAATACAACCTGAAATGTCGAGGTTTTCAGCTTGAAACAGGCTGACAATGGCGCCTGGGAGCGCTGCGCGACGTCCCACTCCGTGGGAAGTCCTTAAAGCGACAGTATCACCTCAAAATCTCTCATCAGCCGTTAAAATTTTCACAGAAAACCATCTTAATTTTTCGAACCATGTCCACTTCGATGTGCCTCACAGGTTTAGAAAAAATTTTGATCAAACAAAGCGCCAGTCTCTCAGCAACTTCTCAGACAAAGGAATTCCAACGAGGGGCTGGACGACTCCTCCCACAAGGAGTGCTCATAGGCGAATGACGTCACCGACAGGCATGGAAAAACTCATGCATGTGCACGAGGGTTCAAGCATGTCTGACGTAAAAACATATGAACGAAATCCATATAGTTTTTGAAAAAAATAAAAAGGACCTATACTTTATTGACAGACCTCGTATGTATTATGCCATCCAAAGAGTTCTAAATGTTGTGCAGCAAACTTCAGCATGCTTTTTCTTCAGCACTGGAGTCTTGCATGACATGCATACATGCATGTGACATGCATACAGGCCATGGTGGTTGGGTGCATTGCTTATTGTTTACTTTGAAACAACTGCACCTGCTAATTCCAGGGCTTTCTGAAGCTCTCCACAAGTGGTCCTTGGCTCTTGGACAACTCTTCTGACAATTCTTATTATATCCTATATAGATCCCATATAAAAGCCACATGACACAGTGTTCTGCGGCCCGCTGTGCCTCATGGCACGCATTTGCAATGTTCACACATCCTGTCCGACAGCTCATGATTTGGGCACATCCTGGAGAGGGGAAAACTGTGAGCCCATTCATGTGAGTGCTTTGCTGCTCCAGATGGGGTGGGGAGGAGTGTCACTCTCGTTGCTGATGTAGTGTCCGTATTGACATGATCGCTCAGATGCAATCACATCCACTACAGTTATGGCTTTGCCAGGGGGCCGTGGTTGACATGTAATAACGTCATGGGTTGGAAGTCATTCGAAATGTAACAGGGACAGAGCGGATGTGGTGTCCTTCGTCGCGCTGCATGCCAAGCGGCCAGAGGCAGCTGGACACATAGAACCTCCATCCATGCTGTAGGCAGGTGGCCCGCAGCAGCCGTAAACTTTGCTTGCCTGACCTCCAGTCACTGTGTGTGCGAAGGACGGATGTTTTTATTTAATTTTATTTCATCTCATTCATGTCATTTCATGAATTCGTTGTTTACTTTGTTCCTGAAGACCAGAAGATCCTTGGTTCAAATCCCAGCCTGACTGGAAAATCACTCAGGGCCCTTGGGCAAGGTGTTTAATCCTCTGTTGCTCCCGGTGTGTAGTGAGCACCTTGTATGGCAGCACCCTGACATCGGGGTGAATGTGAGGCATTATTTGTAAAGCGCTTTGAAAATCTGATGCAGATGGAAAAGCGCTATATAAATGCAGTCCATTTACTTCCATGGGTATGGTTCATAAACAAAAAGGAACAGAAGGATGATAATTATTGTATTCTCTGATCGTTATAACAGGAATTAAATATTTTAAAGGCAAAAAGAAATCCATTTGTTTCCTCAATTCCAACACAGATGCCGTCCCAGTGTCAAGTCATCAAGCATTATCAATCAATCAATCAATTTTATTTATATAGCGCCAAATCACAACAAACAGTTGCCCCAAGGCGCTTTATACTGTAAGGCAAGGCCATACAATAATTACGTAAAAACCCCAACGGTCAAAACGACCCCTTGTGAGCAAGCACTTGGCGACAGTGGGAAAGAAAAACTCCCTTTTAACAGGAAGAAACCTCCAGCAGAACCAGGCTCAGGGAGGGGCAGTCTTCTGCTGGGACTGGTTGGGGCTGAGGGAGAGAACCAGGAAAAAGACATGCTGTGGAGGGGAGCAGAGATCAATCACTAATGATTAAATGCAGAGTGGTGCATACAGAGCAAAAAGAGAAAGAAAAACTCAGTGCATCATGGGAACCCCCCCAGCAGTCTAAGTCTAGCTCTGCCTCCCATTCTACTCTTACAAACCCTA
The DNA here is from genome assembly GCF_902500255.1 of Thalassophryne amazonica. Lineage (NCBI taxonomy): Eukaryota > Metazoa > Chordata > Actinopteri > Batrachoidiformes > Batrachoididae > Thalassophryne > Thalassophryne amazonica. The sequence goes on from NC_047104.1 coordinate 14,272,645, forward strand.
GGAACTACAAGTAAGCCTGCAGTCTGAGAGCGAAGCGCTCTATTGGGGTGATATGGTACTATGAGGTCCCTAAGATAAGATGCGACCTGATTATTCAAAACCTTATAAGTAAGAAGAAGAATTTTAAATTCTATTGTAGAATTAACAGGAAGCCAATGAAGAGAGGCCAATATGGGTGAGATATGCTCTCTCCTTCTAGTCCCCATTAGTACTCTAGCTGCAGCATTTTGAATTAACTGAAGGCTTTTCAGGGAACTTTTAGACAACCTGATAATAATGAATTACAATAGTCCAGCCTAGAGGAAATAAATGCATGAATTAGTTTTTCAACATCACTCTGAGACAAGACATTTCTAATTTTAGAGATATTGCGTAAATGCAAAAAAGCAGTCCTACATATTTGTTTAATATGCACATTGAATGACATATCCTGATCAAAAATGACTCCAAGATTTCTCACAGTATTACTAGAGGTCAGGGGAATGCCATCCAGAGTAAGGATCTGGTTAGACACCATGTTTCTAAGATTTGTGGGGCCAAGTACAATAACTTCAGTTTTATCTGAGTTTAAAAGCAGGAAATTAGAGGTCATCCATGTCTTTATGTCTGTAAGACGATCCTGCAGTTTAACTAATTGGTGTGTGTCCTCTGGCTTCATGGATAGATAAAGCTGGGTATCATCTGCGTAACAATGAAAATTTAAGCAATGCTGTCTAATAATACTGCCTAAGGGAAGCATGTATAAAGTGAATAAAATTGGTCCTAGCACAGAACCTTGTGGAACTCCATAATTAACCTTAGTCTGTGAAGAAGATTCCCCATTTACATGAACAAATTATAATCTATTAGATAAATATGATTCAAACCACCGCAGCACAGTGCCTTTAATACCTATGGCATGCTCCAATCTCTGTAATAAACATTTATGGTCAACAGTATCAAAAGCAGCACTGAGGTCTAACAAAACAAGCACAGAGATGAGTCCACTGTCTGAGGCCATAAGAAGATCATTTGTAACCTTCACTAATGCTGTTTCTGTACTATGATGAATTCTAAAACCTGACTGAAACTCTTCAAATAGACTCTGCAGATGATCAGTTAGCTGTTTTACAACTACCCTTTCAAGAATTTTTGAGAGAAAAGGAAGGTTGGAGATTGACCTATAATTAGCTAAGATAGCTGGGTCAAGTGATGGCTTTTTAAGTAATGGTTTAATTACTGCCACCTTAAAAGCCTGTGGTACATAGCCAACTAATAAAGATAGATTGATCATATTTAAGATTGAAGCATTAATTAATGGTAGGGCTTCCTTGAGCAGCCTGGTAGGAATGGGGTCTAATAGACATGTTGATGGTTTGGATGAAGTAACTAATGAAAATAACTCAGACAGAACAATCGGAGAGAAAGAGTCTAACCAAATGCCGGCATCACTGAAAGCAGCCAAAGATAACGATACGTCTTTGGGATGGTTATGAGTATTTTTTTCTCTAATAGTTAAAATTTTATTAGCAAAGAAAGTCATGAAGTCATTACTAGTTAAAGTTAAAGGAATACTCGGCTCAATAGAGCTCTGACTCTTTGTCAGCCTGGCTACAGTGCTGAAAAGAAACCTGGGGTTGTTCTTATTTTCTTCAATTAGTGATGAGTAGTAGATGTCCTAGCTTTACAGAGGGCTTTTTTATAGAGCAACAGACTCTTTTTCCAGGCTAAGTGAAGATCTTCTAAATTAGTGAGATGCCATTTCCTCTCCAACTTACGGGTTATCTGCTTTAAGCTGCGAGTTTGTGAGTTATACCACGGAGTCAGGCACTTCTGATTTAAAGCTCTCTTTTTCAGAGGAGCTACAGCATCCAAAGTTGTCTTCAATGAGGATGTAAAACTATTGACGAGATACTCTATCTCACTTACAGAGTTTAGGTAGCTACTCTGCACTGTGTTGGTATATGGCATTAGAGAACATAAAGAAGGAATCATATCCTTAAACCTAGTTACAGCGCTTTCTGAAAGACTTCTAGTGTAATGAACTTATTCCCCACTGCTGGGTAGTCCATCAGAGTAAATGTAAATGTTATTAAGAAATGATCAGACAGAAGGGAGTTTTCAGGGAATACTGTTAAGTCTTCAATTTCCATACCATAAGTCAGAACAAGATCTAAGATATGATTAAAGTGGTGGGTGGACTCATTTACATTTTGAGCAAAGCCAATTGAGTCTAATAATACATTAAATGCAGTGCTGAGGCTGTCATTCTCAGCATCTGTGTGGATGTTAAAATCGCCCACTATAATTATCTTATCTGAGCTAAGCACTAAGTCAGACAAAAGGTCTGAAAATTCACAGAGAAACTCACAGTAACGACCAGGTGGATGATAGATAATAACAAATAAAACTGGTTTTTGGGACTTCCAATTTGGCAGGCACCGTCTCTACGGTGATGGGGTAATGAGGGGATGGCAGGGGAAGAGAAGCTGCAGAGAGGTGTGTAAGACTACAACTCTGCTTCCTGGTCCCAACCCTGGATAGTCACGGTTTGGAGGATTTAAGAAAATTGGCCAGATTTCTAGAAATGAGAGCTGCTCCATCCAAAGTGGGATGGATGCCGTCTCTCCTAACAAGACCAGGTTTTCCCCAGAAGCTTTGCCAATTATCTATGAAGCCCACCTCATTTTTTGGACACCACTCAGACAGCCAGCAATTCAAGGAGAACATGCGGCTAAACATGTCACTCCCGGTCCGATTGGGGAGGGGCCCAGAGAAAACTACAGAGTCCGACATTGTTTTTGCAAAGTTACACACCGATTCAATGTTAATTTTAGTGACCTCCAATTGGCGTAACCGGGTGTCATTACTGCCGACGTGAATTACAATCTTACCAAATTTACGCTTAGCCTTAGTCAGCAGTTTCAAATTTCCTTCAATGTCGCCTGCTCTGGCCCCCGGAAGACAATTGACTATGGCTGCTGGTGTCGCTAACTTCACATTTCTCAAAACACAGTCGCCAGTAACCAGAGTTTGATCCTCGGTGGGTGTGTCGCCGAGTGGGGAAAAACGGTTAGAAATGTGAACGTGTTGGCGGTGTACATGGGGCTTCTGTTTAGAACTACGCTTCCTCCTCACAGTCACCCAGTCGGCCTGCTTTCCTGGCTGCTCGGGATCTGCCAGAGGGAAACTAACGGCGGCTAAGCTACCTTGGTCCGCACCAATTACAGGGGCCTGGCTAGCTGTAGAATTTTCCACGGTGCGGAGCCGAGTCTCCAATTCGCCCAGCCTGGCCTCCAAAGCTACGAATAAGCTACACTTATTACAAGTACCATTACTGCTAAAGGCGGCCGAGGAATAACTAAACATTTCACACCCAGAGCAGAAAAGTGCAGGAGAGACAGGAGAAGCCGCTATGCTAAACCGGCTAAGAGCTAGTAGCTGCGCTAAGCTAGTGGATTCCTAAAAACACACAAAGTGAATAATGTGTAAATAATTTAGAGGTGATTCAGCAGAGGGAGTGCTTTAGTTAAGGCACATGAAGATTACACTGTGAAACAAATCGTTATCTAGTTAACTAGATCAATCTAACTGCACAGATTAAACAGCTAACAGATACAGCAAAACACAGCTGTACTCCGGAACAGGAAGTGATACAATACCGCAGTGAGAGCCAACCACCAGTAGAGGCAAGCAAGAGCTCGCAATCCAAGAGCTCGCAATCCTTTAATTAAACATCATTACCAGTAGCATGGTTGTCTTACATTTCAACAGTACATTCATTGTTATAAGGTTATATGGTCTCTCATTATATTGTTCTTATACATTTTCTTCAATTTATAAACATTTGTACAACATTTAATTGCTTTCGCTGCTGTGAGAGCGTGATGTGGTACCACACCTCACCGTAGTCACACTGTGTTTGTGAGAATAACAATTCTGAATGAAACCATTGCCGCAGGATCTATCCACATTCTCAGTGGTCATACACTGCTGTCCGACCATCTGTCCCTCCCATCTGTGGATGGACTTTTCGGGTTGCACCCATTCAGCCTGTTTCGGCCTGTCTAGGCCTGATTCAGCCTGATTTGGCCAGTCTCAGCCTGATTCAGCCTGTCTAGGCCTGATTCACCCAACTTTGTGTCATGTGTGAATGGACCCTAAACAACTGCTTAAAAATTCTATGCATTTTTTTTAACTCAGCAATATAGTAAATGCATGACTTTTTGTTTAACTTGTAAGGAAGAAATAATAAACTTATTTTGTTTTACAACCCCAATTCCAGTGAAGTTGGGATGTGTAAAATGTAAATAAAAATACGATTTGCAAAGCCTTTTCAACCTATATTCAATTGAATACACCACAAAGACAAGATATTTAATGTTCAAACTGATAGAATTTTTTGTTTTTGTGCAAATATTTGCTCATTTTGAAATGGATGCCTGCAACACGTTTCAAAAAAGCTGGGACAGTGGTATGTTTACCACTGTGTTACATTACCTTTCCTTCTAACAACACTCAATAAGCGTTTGGGAACTGAGGACACTAATTGTTGAAGCTTTGTAGGTGGAATTCTTTCCCATCCTTCCTTGATGTACGACTTGAGTTGTTCAACAGTCCAGGCTCTCCATTGTTGTATTTTGCACTTCATAATGCGCCACACATTTTCAGCGGGAGACAGGTCTGGAATGCAGGCAGGTCAGTCTAGTGCCCGCAGTCTTTTACTACAATGCCACACTGTTGTAACATGTGCACAATGTGACGTAGCACTGACAAAAGACTGGGAAAGTTGTTGAAGGCTCAAAGAACACCTAATTGGAAACAGGTGAGTGTCATGATTGGGTATAAAAGGAGAATCCCCAAAAGGCTCAGCCATTCACAAGCAAAGATGGGGCGAGGATCACCACTTTGTGAACAACTGCATGAAAAAATAGTCCAACAATTTAAGAACAATGTTTCTCAACGTTCAAATGCAAGGAATTTAGGGATTCCATCATCTACAGTCCATAATATAATCAGAAGATTCAGAGAATCTGGAGAACTTTCTACACGTAAGCGGCAAGGCTGAAAACCAACATTGAATGCCCGTGACCTTTGATCTCTCAGGCGGCACTGCATTAAAAATCGACATCAATGTGTAAAGGATCTTACTGCGTGGGCTCAGGTTAGTGCCTATGCATGGGCATGGGCAACTTACACATCTGTGATGGCACCATCAATGCTGAAAGGTACATCCAGGTTTTGGAGCAACACATGCTGCCATCCAAGCAACGTCTTTTTCAGGGATGTCGCTGCTTATTTCAGCAAGACAATGGCAAGCCACATTCTGCACATGTTACAACAGCATGGCTTCATAGTAAACTAGATCGGCCTGCCTGCCGTCCAGTCCTGTCGCCCATTGAAATGTGTGGCGCATTGAACATCTGAAGTCGTATATCAAGCAAGAATGGGAAAGAATTCAACCTACAAAGCTTCAACAATTAGTGTCCTCAGTTCCCAAATGCTTGAGTGTTTTTTTTTTTTTTTTTTAAGATTTATTTCATTCATTTAAAAGAAAAACAGAAAAGCAGAAATGAATATATTACAAGACATTGAATGAAAAGGAGCAGAGTCTTATATTTTCTGCCCCTTTTTACAGTACAATCTTTCAATTTTAAGCATCATTATTCAACATTATTTAACAGATTACATTTTTTGACTTTGTCACATACCACTGACTTATTTCATAATTTTAGCCATTATTTAAAAGATTACATTTTTAAGAGGTTACATTTTAGACTTAAAACATTTTTGACATTATTAACAGATGACATTTTAGACTTTGTCACAACCCACTGACTTATTTCATAGTTTCATACTTACTTAATACATCTAGTTTAATACGTTTTTTAAATAATTTAAGCGACCTTGATTCTTTGATTTCTTTGTTGAGGTTGTTCCATAATTTTACACCATTCACTGCAATACTCCGTTCCTTTACTTTGGTTCTGAATCTTGGTTTTTTAAAGACTTCTATTCCTTTCAAATGATAACTACTTACTCTTTTTTCAAACATATTTTGAATGTTTATTGGTAAGGTATTTTTATTAGCTTGGTGCATTGTTTGTAATATTTTCAAATCAACTAAATCATGAAATTTAAGTACCCTATACTTAATGAATAATGGATTAGATGGATCTCTAAAATGACTATTGCTAATCATTTTTAAAGTTCTTTTCTGCAGAATAAATAATGGTTGTGTATAGGTTTTACATGTTGATCCCCAGATTTCTACACAATAAGTTAAATATGGGACAATCAATGAATTGTACAATGTTAATAAACCATAACTATTTAACGAAAATTTTACTTTATGCAAAACAGCAATGGGTTTCGCTATTTTTCCTTTTGTGTAATTTATGTGTGACTTCCATGTAAGATCTTCATCAATCATGACTCCTAGAAATTTCGTTTCTTTTACCCTTTGTATGTCCATTCCATCTATTTTTAATGGCACATCATTTTTTTCCACTCTGCCATTAAACAATATGAAATTTGTCTTATTAAGATTTAGTGACAATCTGTTTATATCAAACCAATGTTTAACTTTTTCAAACTCCTTGTTCTAACTCTAACTTGTACTACTTCCTGTATATCTGATCCAGAGTAAAATAATGTTGTATCATCAGCAAATCATATGCTGCCAAGTACTTTAGATACATTCACAAAGTCATTGATATACAAAATAAACAGTTTGGATCCAAGTACCAACCCTTGTGGTACTCCATAAATAATGTTACACAATTCTGATTTAGTATTATTTATCTGAACAAACTGTTTTCTATTTTCTAAGTAGCTTTTTACCCACTGATGTGCAATACCTCTAATTCCATATTGTTGTAACTTGTGAAGCAATCTTGAGTGGTCGATAACATCAAAAGCTTTTTTCAGGTCGATAAAAATACTTACAAAATAATCCTTATTATCTATTGTTGTTGATATTTTCTCTGTTAGTTCCATAATTGCCATAGCTGTCGAATGTTTTGTTCTGAATCCATACTGAGCATTATTTAAAATATGATGTTTCTCAATGAATTTGTCCAACCTTGTCACAAAAACTTTTTCCATAATTTTAGAAAACTGTGGAAGCAATGACACTGGCCTGTAATTTGAAAAATTATGTTTGTCTCCATTTTTATATAATGGGACTACCTTGGCAATTTTCATTTCGTCTGGGAAAATTCCTGTTGACAGAGACAGATTACAAATGTAAGTGATTTCTATCATACTTTTTACAGTCATCATGTCTAAATCTTCAGAGTCAGTTGATCTTTTGCTTACACAGTTTTTTACAATATTTCTTATTTCATCTTTTTCCACATTGTCAAGGAAAATACTATTGACTGTATTTACAAGTGTATTTAATTTATCTTCTACTATTAGTTTATTTCCCACCAGACTTGATCCCACATTTGAAAAATAATCATTAAACTCATTTGCAACTTCTTTTATGTCATATATCTCTTTATTTTCCTTGACAAAGTAATTTGGAAAAGTTGATTTCGCTCCATCACTTTCAATCACACTATTTATAATTCCCCATGTAGCCTTTATATTACCTTTACTCTTATTTAATTGTTCACTATAATAATCTTTTTTTTTTGTTTCCTAATTATTGTCAATAGTTTATTTGTATATTTTTTGTATCTGTGTTCTGTTTCCCTTGTTTGCATTTTTAAAAAGCACCTATATAAATAGTTTTTCTTTAAATCAAATCAAATCAATTTTATCACAACAGTTGCCCCAAGGCGCTTTATACATACAATAATCACAGAAAAACCCCAATGGTCAAACCGACCCCCTATGAGCAAGCACTTGGCGACAGTGGGAAGGAAAAGCTCCCTTTTAACAGGAAGAAACCTCCAGCAGAACCAGGCTCAGGGAGGGGCAGTCTTCTGCTGGGACTGGTCCAGACTGGGCTGGGCTTTACACAAGCATTTTTATTCCCTTAGTAGCCATGGTTTATTTACTCTTTTCTTACTAATTTTTATTAATTTACAGTTTTTATTATATGATTTCATCAGTATTTTCATAAATGAATTATACAAGGTCTATTAGAAAAGAAACCGACCTTTTTATTTTTTTCAAAAACCATATGGATTTGAATCACGTGTGATTGCATCAGACAAGCTAGAACCCTTGTGCGCATGCGTGAGTTTTTCCACGCCTGTCAGTTGCGTCATTCGCCTGTGAGCAGGCTTTGAATGAGGAGTGGTCCAGCCCCCTCGGCGGATTTTCATTGTCAGGAAATGGTGGAATGATTTGGGCTTTTTTTCCATCAGAATTTTTTCAGAAACTGTTAGAGACTGGCAGCTGGAAACCATTCGAAAAATTTATCTGGCTTTCGGTGAAAATTTTACGGGCTTCACAGAGAATAAGGACTGTTACTACAGCTTTAAGGATGGCTTTAAGGATGCTCGGCACACCGTGCTCCATGCCGCCATCGCAAGCCACAAACCACCGGATCATTTCTAAACGGATGGCTCTGTGGATCCGAGACCGTCGTGTGCACTTTCTCTAGTTATCACAAGAGCTGGACATCAGCCATTTTCCGGCAGATTTCACTTTTAACGAGATTTTGTCATGGAAAGCCGAGTGGAGGCTTCGCGCGTCACGACCGATTTGCTGATGGAGCGAGACAAAGGAACACCTCCGTTTTGGTCTCACAGGACGGCTTTGAGATGGCGTTCAGACAGCTGTCGGTGGTTTTTCCATCGAGTGATTATCCAAGAAATTGTGGATGTGCCTGGACATGCCAGAACATGTCCCGTGAGGCTTCATCACGGCGTTGCTTTGTGTCATGCGGCACCGCCGTGATGCGCAGAATTCCTCCGCACGTCTGTCTCAATGTGCCGAAAAAGTCCTGATGTCCACGTCTTTTCACAATTCCTGTGCTAGTCAGATGACGTCCCGGATAAAACACAGCGTCCAGTTTGGAAATGAACGGCACATTCCACTGTTACAGGAGTTTTTGTCATGGAATTTATATAGACACTTGTTCCTTTCAGATTCTTTGCCTGTCTTAATAATTCATTTTTGTATTTTCTGCTTGTAAATCGTATAATAATGTTAGATAGTTTATTTTTACTATCTTTGGATGGAATAGTATGACAGTCTGATATAGTGTCTTGATGGATGACAACACCTTTTTGATATAAAAAAACTGTAACTTCTTGTTCCAATGTTTGAAGTTCTTCAGGTGGTGCATCCTCCCCATTGGCTCCACTAGAATCCACTACCCTTGCATAAGACCGATGTTTTGTTTCTAAACCAGATATTATAACATTGTCTTTTCTAGAGTATTGTTCAAGTTCATCCACACATTGTTCAAGCTTCTTAATAATCTTGTCCTTCTCTTTAACAAGATTTTTGAGCTCTTTAATCTCCTCCAACAACTTGTCTAGATTAGACATGTCTTTTGATATACGGTTTAATGAGGTCTTTATCTCCTCTATGTCTTCCTCAAGTTTATCCATTTTCTTAGGTGGTGCCATGTTGACTATTGTGGTTTAACTACTGTTAATTGTGAAACAATTCTCACTTATAGTCTCCACCACCACAGTCGCCACACACCGACCCACCCCGATGCTAACCTCGGATATAGCCGCCACCAGCCTCGGTTGAAGCGGCCTGTGCTAGCCTCGGATGTAGCTGCCGTTAGCCTCTGTCAGCTCCTCTTTTGCCTCTCCGCCTGGGCACCAGGTCCGCCACACCAGTTTGTTGTGGAGACTCTGCGATTTATCTCTCGTGTCAACTCTCACTCCCAACAGCTCAAAATCTCTGACACACACCTGGAGTTCCAAGGAAAGAAGGAAAGGTGTTAGAAGGAAACGTGATGTAACACAGTGGTAAACATACCACTGTCCCAGTTTTTTGAAACATTTTGCAAGCATCCATTTCAAAATGATCAAATATTTGCACAAAAACAAGTTTATCAGTTATTTGCACAAAAACAATTTTATCAGTTTGAACATTAAATATCTTGTCTTTGTGGTGCATTCAGTTGAATATAGGTTGAAGAGGATTTGCAAATCATTGTATTCTGTCTTTATTTCCATTTTACACGACTTCATTGGAATTGGGCTTGTAGCAAAATGCTTTTTGTTTTTTTTTTATTTATTTATTTTAATGAATAAAACAGTTAAATCTGTTGATGGTGAAATGGTGGTGTTGCTGGTGAAATGCACAGTCCACACAGCTGAGCATTAGATCTGTTTTACAAAGAGAGTATAAGTTTTCATTTTGTCTTCTGGGAACCTAAAACATGCTATCAAAGTGTGATTAATGCAGATGGAGTTACTTTGATGTTGCATTCCTCTCCACTCACTCACTTTTCCAACATGAAGGATTGGTCGAGCACGTCTGTGCACTGACTTTGGATATCTTTGACTTGAGTCACGGAGCAGGGTTGAGGTATTTTATATACTGCATGTGTTAAGAATGTTGTATTTTCCAGTAAGAAATCTATGAGGCTCCACCTTCTCTGAGCTCCTACGCCTGCTCCCCGCCTCTTTCCCCCAGGGTCAGGTTACTGAGGGAGGAAGGAATGTATGAATGGACAATCCTCAAAACACACGCACGCACACACACGCACACACACACACACACACACACACACACACACACACACACACACACACACACACACACACACACACACACACACACACACAGAGTTGTCCTCAGTGCTTGGGTTTGTTCATTCACAAATATCTAGCAGAGCCTGTCACCTGACCTTGTCCAAACAGAGGAAACCCAGAAAGATAGGGCTGTTGACTCATTACGGAAATGCTTTTAAAGGCCGCTGCACTTATCAGCGCAGAACAATGCAGATATGAAGCCTTTCACTCATGCTTCTGTGGCACTGTGGTGCAAAAGTGCAAGTCCACAAAAGTTTCCCATGGTTTGAAGTTTTACATCTCCAAAGGATTTATGTCTGTGTTTTTAACCACTTGTAGCAGGGTTGAACTAATTCCCCAAGTGCAGCTGACTAAAGATGTCCCATGATTAGGCCACGCCTTCCCTCTCAAGCAGGAAGGATGACGGCTGCCGCTGCCTCGTCCCTGCCTGTGTGCCCGCATCAATTTTGTATCTCCTACACGCCACTTCAACTCCCTTTGGGGTTGTGGACTACTTGCTGTGACACTTCTATTGTACAAATTACTGTGCACGCTGTGAAATGGGAATGCCCTTGCAGAGATAATAAACAATGTCCTAAATGATACAGTAGCAACTGTCATATTAGCTAGCCATGATTTCCATAATCATGCAACCAAAAAAGGTGCCTTGCCACAGTATTAGCTGTTGTAAAGATACAGATTGGCAAAGTGTGCAATCAGTTCTAAGTCAAGACTTGACAGTGTAGTTTGACTACCTTCAATAAATGTTGATTTATTTGTGGTTGCACGCTACTTAGCAAACTATAGCGGCCTACTCATGTTAAGTTGCTGTACAGGGTTCTGACAGAAGGCCCAAAAGTCCAGCCAGTCTTGTTTTTGACATACTTTGGTAATCTGTTACATTTCTATGTAGCCTCTAACAATGTTGTACCTATTGTAATATCAGGTTTTTTGAGAAGTGATATCATTGTGTTGAAGTTATTGTTTTTGTGCATCATCAAACTGCATGCTAGTTCACATTTGAGGGCAGCCGTCATCGTGACACAAAGCGTTGTCATTGCAGTACATGTCAACATGCATAAACTTCAGCATCTCCTGTCTCCTCACACTTATTTATTGAATTTTTTTTATGAAACTCTTTTGAATCTGTGAGCAAACACTTGCCCAATAAGTGTGAAAATCAGTTTCAGGATTTTTAAACAAAATAAATAACACTTGTTTGAGCTGAGTATTGCCACTGGGTGTAATGATGACTTGGTTACCATTTGAGTTACAGTTCCTCAAACTGATTTGTTCATTTATCTTAAATATTGATCTACATGTATGTACTTCTATATGCTGTAAAATGTACAAATTCCCTTCTGAATCCAGGGTGCCCTTTGTTGAACAGTGGTGGATCTGGTCAGGGCTGGTCTGTTTGATGAAAGGGAGTGCGGGTTGCTTGCCATTATCGTTAACTGGAGCGGAAACAACATGAGCCTGAACACACCACCATTATAATCAGCACTCATTTAAACACCTTGACAGGAGAAAGACAAAGAGGAAGAGGACAGGTGCTAGACTCATGGTTGGTTGATAACCTTATTGATGATCTTTCAAAATGCAACCCAGTGCTACTGATGTGAAAATAATCTTCTGCATATCTTCATGTCAAATACATTCCATTTTGCAGAGCTGTTTTTTTTTTTTTTTTTTTTTTTTTTTTGATGAATGCAGGTGAAAGCGAAAGTTTGGTTAAACATTCACTAACATGTTTTATTAAAGTTTTACTAACACATGAAATCTCAGTTTAAGTTGGCCAGAAGTCACGTTCACGTTCCTGAGTCATCTTCGTTTCAACCAAATCTTTCTCTGTTCCTCTCAACCATGAAACTGTCTGAAGAAGCAATAGACAAACTTGGAACTAAGTGAGGGAAGTCATCAAGACCTGTATTACAACCCTGAAAGAGTTGTTGTGATGGATGTACACTGAAGATCACCCCAACACCCCGAAGCAGAGAACACCACTTTAAACTTTAATCACACACAATGGAACTGATAAAGTCAAAGCCCACTAAGACAGCTTTGTATCACAAAACATAGTGTGATATATGAAAAAAAATTTAAAATAGTGTATAATAAATTTAAAAAAATAATAAAAATAAAATCTCTGCAGTGAAGTGTGGCAGTGCTACCTGCTGGAAATGACAAGGCAGAGATCTGGAACATTCCAAAAGAGTATATTTGGAAAAAAAAAGGAAACAGACCATGTGACCTTCTCTGGCATCTAGGATTGGCTGTGAGTCAAAGATTGTGTGAAGGAGAGATTGTGCTTTATATCATGGAACAGAGACTTGCGTTGAAATAAATGGGTAAAAAGGGATGTCAAGGCGACAAACACATATGCTATATGGACACAAGGCATATGAACTTTTCCTACTTTTTTCACCAGATTGCACTAGGTTCTGCCCAGCTCTCTAGTATTTCTTGACTCCATGTTTCTGAACTTTGCTACGGAGGGTATTCACGTGACATCATAACCTGGCACCATTGCCATATTGGCAACATCAACCCCCAAACAAAGTGTGTGCATAGATGTTTTATATGTGATAAAGATGTGTGTATGTTTGTGTGTACTTAATTGTTATCAGCAACAATGGTCAACTACTGTAACAGGTCCAGAAAAACAGCTCGCTTTTGCACCCACCAGCAATTGTAAAAAATAAGGTACAGAAAACAAAGTTCTATGTCTATTGGGGAGGTGATGGTCTAGTGGTTAAAGCACTGGGCTTCAGACCAGAGGATCCTCAGTTCAAATCCCAGCCTGACTGGAAAATCAGTAAGGACCCTTGGGCAAGGTCCTTAATCCCCTAGTTACTCCCAGGGTGTAGTGAGCACCTTGCATGGTAGCACCCTGGCATCAGTGTGTGAGTGTGTTTGTGTGAATGGGTGAATATGAGGAGTAATTTGAACATCTGATGCAAGTGGAAAATAAATGCAGTCCATTTACCATTTATGTCATGATCTGAGAAAGTAGTGGTTAGCCAACTTCTTTCAAGATTCTCGCAAATGTCTGAGTGTGTTCCACATTTAATAGGACATTGATTTTATTTATCCAAAAGAGAGTTAGAGAGAAAGGCTGTACACATGAGAGTGCAGTTTGCTCCTCATAATTCTTTCCAAAACTGACCCAATCTCAAGACTGTTACTCTGTTGTTTCCACCCTAAACCCAGCGAACAGGAAGAAAACAAATATTTGTATCATTTGCAGCAGACCCATTGACTACCCTGCATTAATAAATGACTTTAAATGTCAAATGTTTAGTGTCTTTTTGCTGGTGTGCCCAGACATGACCCAAAATATTTGTCTGAACCTTTGGGACCCAGGTCCCTTTGGGTTCTTTGGACCTGGTTCGGGTTTCCACACCTTAGCACACATGGACGTTACAGCGACAATTTTTATGTCAATAATGAAGGAAAAAAAAAAGCCAAAGACCAAAAGCTTAACTGAGCTTGAAAAGGGTCAGGTATGGAAATAATTAAATCAGACACACCACAGCTGAGCAGAGGCTGAAGTTAAAGTAGAGATTTGCATTTGCAGCACAAACTTTGTGCTGTCATGTTCTAAAAACATATTCAGAGGAAGCCAGAACTTGTCACTATGTGCTTCTTGTTCTGTGGTGTCGCATATTGTCCAAAAACAGGTGGATTTGTTTCATTACGGAGCACAGACATTAAAAAAATGTACTTAACCTCTTCACTTCTTCATATACACACACACACACCACTCATTTGACAGAAAAAGGATAATATTTACAGTGTACTAAGTTAGTAAGTAACTACCAAAATTAAAGATCAAACAAAGCTTTGCCAACAAAAGGTAACATCCCTCTCTGTGACAGACAAGCTTGTCACAAACCCATCCACATCTGAACTGATTGTGTGGCTCCAGGCTTTTGTAAGATTGAAGTTGATCTATGGCAGGGATAGGCAACGTGTTCCAGAAAGGGCCAAGAGGGTGCAGGTTTTCTTTGCAGCCACTGACTCCACCAGGTGATTTCACTGATTAATATCACTTTAAGCAGGTGGAATCAGTTAATCAGTGAAATCACCTGGTGGAGTCAGTGGCTGCAAAGAAAACCTGCACCCTCTTGGCCCTTTCTGGAACAAGTTGCCCACTCCTGATCTATGGCCTTGTAGAGAATATCAAGTCATTAATCATGTCCAGGTAAGTAAATTAAGGCAGCAAACTGTTGTTCTCTAACCAAGACGTCCACTTCGACTTTGAAACTGTAAGGGTCGTTTTTCCTGATCAGCAATAATTTGTCCTCATTGTGTACTCTCTCTGGTCATATTCAAAGAATATAATAATAATAATAAAAATATGTTAAAATCACTGCAAAGTTGACCAAACTATCATTTATGTGAATGGAGTCTCGCCACGAAAGTGGAACTTCTGGGTCAAAATTGAAAACGTGCCATCAGTCAATACCCTCTATTGCCATGTTCTTCTGTATTTTGGCTACTGTTATGCTGGTTACAGCAATACTAATCTCACATTATTGATTCTATCCATGATTTCAAATTCCTGTCTTGCCTGATGTTTGGACTCTGTATTATGACAATTCAATTTATTTCATTTATATACAACCCTGGCAAAAATTATGGAATCACCGGCCTCGGAGGATGTTCATTCAGTTGTTTAATTTTGTAAAAAAAAAGCAGATCACAGACATGACACAAAACTAAAGTCATTTCAAATGGCAACTTTCTGGCTTTAAGAAACACTATAAGAAATCAGGAAAACAAATTGCAGCAGTCAGTAACGGCTACTTTTTTAGACCAAGCAGAGGGAAAAAAATATGGAATCACTCAATTCTGAGGAAAAAATTATGGAATCATGAAAAACAAAAGAACGCTCCAACACATCACTAGTATTTTCTTGCACCACCTCTGGCTTTTATAACAGCTTGCAGTCTCTGAGGCATGGACTTAATGAGTGACAAACAGTACTCTTCATCAATCTGGCTCCAACTTTCTCTGATTGCTGTTGCCAGATCAGCTTTGCAGGTTGGAGCCTTGTCATGGACCATTTTCTTCAACTTCCACCAAAGATTTTCAATTGGATTAAGATCCGGACTATTTGCAGGCCATGACATTGACCCTATGTGTATTTTTGCAAGGAATGTTTTCACAGTTTTTGCTCTATGGCAAGATGCATTATCATCTTGAAAAATGATTTCATCATCCCCAAACATCCTTTCAATTGATGGGATAAGAAAAGTGTCCAAAATATCAACGTAAACTTGTGCATTTATTGATGATGTAATGACAGCCATCTCCCCAGTGCCTTTACCTGACATGCAGCCCCATATCATCAATGACTGTGGAAATTTACATGTTCTCTTCAGGCAGTCATCTTTATAAATCTCATTGGAACGGCACCAAACAAAATTTCCAGCATCATCACCTTGCCCAGTGCAGATTCGAGATCCATCACTGAATATGACTTTCATCCAGTCATCCACAGTCCATGATTGCTTTTCCTTAGCCCATTGTAACCTTGTTTTTTTTCTGTTTAGGTGTTAATGATGGCTTTCATTTAGCTTTTCTGTATGTAAATCCCATTTCCTTTAGGCGGTTTCTTACACTTCGGTCACAGACATTGACTCCAGTTTCCTCCCATTCGTTCCTCATTTGTTTTGTTGTGCATTTTCAATTTTTGAGACATATTGCTTTAAGTTCATCCATGGCATCTCCTAGTCAATCCAACACTCTGTGGTGTGCAGCTGTCAACCTTGTGAGACATCATCCCTTGTTTAATCCCCTGAAAGAGTGTGTTACTGCTGAACTCTGGTTTTTAAACTCTACCTGGATCTGGATTATTCAGTGTTTTACCCTCAGTGAATCTGAGGCCAATTTGGACTGCTTTTTTGTGGACAGGACCTGAGCCAGTAATCACAACCATTCTTCCTGTCTGCCATGCTGCTGCAGCTTGTTGCTATTCTTTGTTGTTGGACATTAAAATCCGTTCACAGCATCTGTCGTTGTGGCTCTCTGCATTGGGAGGTCCAGTGCCAATCATTTTCAGAAGGGATATGTAACACTTGAAATCAACTGTAATTTATTGACTTGTCAATGAAATAAGGAATGACACACAATCTGAGTGTTAAAACTGAAAAAGCTAATTACCAATTACCTTTGGTCCTAATATACCACACACAGGAAGCACTGCAATTGCTGCACAGTTCATTGAAATATGTCGTGGTAAACAGGTTGGAAAGAGATTGTAAGAAACAGGGCTACAAGGAAACAGTAATATTGTTGACCTCAAAGCAAAACAACTTCTTTTCATTTAATTTACTTGAAACACCAACAGCTTCATGTGATGTTCCAGCGGCGGGGAGATCAAATGGAGGCCGAGGCTTTACCTCCACTATCTGCATTCTTAGGCAAAGCTAATCAGGTTTAATGCTTAACCATCATGGGAAGGCTGCTCAGTGCTGCAGCTTTACAGGAATTCGACTGACTTTTACAATAAGTTTCGTTTTGACACGACAGAGCAGATGTTAAACAGAATGCAGTTGAGTTCATCAAAGGTATCTCATGCTGTTGTGATTTCACATGGTAGTGTACAAGTGCACAAAAAAAAAAAAATCTTATTATTCACCATTTATTTTCTGTATTCATGAGAACATTATATTTTTCACCTGATTAGTCATAGACTGCCTCTATGGGGATCTTTCCAGCCAAGTCATCCCAATAGAGGAAATATTACTCAGTGTATTTATTGAAGGCATGTCTGTAAAACATGTGAAGTGAATCTGCCTCACAGGTTTTCCTCTTTTTCATCTTATTGCATTCTATAAGATACTAACCTTGTGAAATCACTGACTGGTATAAATGAATATTCTGGCATTTAATCAATCAATCAGTTTTTTTATATAGCGCCAAATCACAACAAACAGTTGCCCCAAGGCGCTTTATATTGTAAGGCAAGGCCATACAATAATTATGTAAAACCCCAACGGTCAAAACGACCCCCTGTGAGCAAGCACTTGGCTACAGTGGGAAGGAAAAACTCCCTTTTAACAGGAAGAAACCTCCAGCAGAACCAGGCTCAGGGAGGGGCAGTCTTCTGCTGGGACTGGTTGGGGCTGAGGGAGAGAACCAGGAAAAAGACATGCTGTGGAGGGGAGCAGAGATCGATCACTAATGATTAAATGCAGAGTGGTGCATACAGAGCAAAAAGAGAAAGAAACAGTGCATCATGGGAACCCCCCAGCAGTCTACGTCTATAGCAGCATAACTAAGGGATGGTTCAGGGTCACCTGATCCAGCCCTAACTATAAGCTTTAGCAAAAAGGAAAGTTTTAAGCCTAATCTTAAAAGTAGAGAGGGTGTCTGTCTCCCTGATCTGAATTGGGAGCTGGTTCCACAGGAGAGGAGCCTGAAAGCTGAAGGCTCTGCCTCCCATTCTACTCTTACAAACCCTAGGAACTACAAGTAAGCCTGCAGTCTGAGAGCGAAGCGCTCTATTGGGGTGATATGGTACTACGAGGTCCCTAAGATAAGATGGGACCTGATTATTCAAAACCTTATAAGTAAGAAGAAGAATTTTAAATTCTATTCTAGAATTAACAGGAAGCCAATGAAGAGAGGCCAATATGGGTGAGATATGCTCTCTCCTTCTAGTCCCCGTCAGTACTCTAGCTGCAGCATTTTGAATTAACTGAAGGCTTTTTAGGGAACTTTTAGGACAACCTGATAATAATGAATTACAATAGTCCAGCCTAGAGGAAATAAATGCATGAATTAGTTTTTCAGCATCACTCTGAGACAAGACCTTTCTGATTTTAGAGATATTGCGTAAATGCAAAAAAGCAGTCCTACATATTTGTTTAATATGCGCTTTGAATGACATATCCTGATCAAAAATGACTCCAAGATTTCTCACAGTATTGCTAGAGGTCAGGGTAATGCCATCCAGAGTAAGGATCTGGTTAGACACCATGTTTCTAAGATTTGTGCGGCCAAGTACAATAACTTCAGATTTATCTGAGTTTAAAAGCAGGAAATTAGAGGTCATCCATGTCTTTATGTCTGTAAGACAATCCTGCAGTTTAGCTAATTGGTGTGTGTCCTCTGGCTTTGTGGATAGATAAAGCTGGGTATCATCTGCGTAACAATGAAAATTTAAGCAATACCGTCTAATAATACTGCCTAAGGGAAGCATGTATAAAGTGAATAAAATTGGTCCTAGCACAGAACCTTGTGGAACTCCATAATTAACTTTAGTCTGTGAAGAAGATTCCCCATTTACATGAACAAATTGTAATCTATTAGACAAATATGATTCAAACCACCGCAGCGCAGTGCCTTTAATACCTATGGCATGCTCTAATCTCTGTAATAAAATTTTATGGTCAACAGTATCAAAAGCAGCACTGAGGTCTAACAGAACAAGCACAGAGATGAGTCCACTGTCCGAGGCCATAAGAAGATCATTTGTAACCTTCACTAATGCTGTTTCTGTACTATAAAGTTTAGTTTATTTAGTACAAATAAAGTATCCAAGCAAAGCACAGCATGCGATTACGACCTCATAGTACATCCCTGGGCAGTTTTCCTCTCACTGCAGAACATTTACTAAACCAGAGTCCTATGTAGGACACACGTCCTCATCAGGGACAGTACACAATGCCAACACTCACTCTTTACACTCCTACCATCAGGCAGACACAACTAGAGTCTGAAGTCCAGGACTACTAGGCTGGTAAACAGCTTCTACCCACAGGCAATTAGGCTTCTTGACAACTTTCTTACACACTGACCCCTCCACCACCTGACTGACTGTTATTTCACTCCCATTCTTCTTATCATTATCACTGTCATCCTCTAAGTACAAACCCAATTCCAGTGAAGTTGGAGTGTTGTGTAAAATGTAAATAAAAACAGAATACAATGATTTGCAAATCCTCTTCAACTTTTATTCAATTGAACACATCACAAAGACAAGATATTTAATGTTCAAACTGATAAACTTTATTGTTTTTGTGCAAATATTTGCTCATTTTGAAATGGATGCCTACAACACATTTCAAAAAGCTGGAACAGTGGTATGTTTACCACTGTGTTACATCACCTTTCCTTCTAACAACACTCAATAAGCGTTTGGGAACTGAGGACACTAATTGTTTAAGCTGTTGTGTGTTGGGGGGTTTGGCTGGACATTTGGGTGCTGTTTTCTTTTCTTTGCTCTCCAGGTGGTGTGCAAACTGTTTTTTTCTGTGGAGAAGGTGCTGGCGGAAGAGTCCTTCACCCTCATCAGAACTATTGGCAGCACCTGTGGATGATGCTCACGTGCAGACTTAAAGACTTTCAGCTGAAGCAGATAATGAGATGGCGTTCTGCATTTAAGTCATGAGTGATTTGAGCAGAATTGCCGGGAACTCGACCTTGTGACATTCAGTTGTGAGATGCTGAGGACCGCGCCAGGGTTTGACACATCATGCCTGTGAAGGAGGACAGGTGAGGGACACATGCTGTCAGCACACATCAGAGGTGATTATCGTCTGAATAATCGTTAATAGTAATTTGGCGTTTTGTTACGCAGTATATTTGAACATTGATGAGAATTGTGCAGTTTGCTTCTCACTGCCGTGGCGTACGGATTGATGATCCTCCACCTGTTGTGAGAAGCTGCTCATTTACATAAGGCTTAAATTCAGACCTGAATGTGTTGCTGATAGTGTGTGCCTCTGAAGGATATTTGTTGTAGCTCTGTTGACTTACCTCACCTTTTCCGTCCTTCACAGAGTCAGTTTGTCGTATTCACCTGGGGGGTGTTCGGCAGTGAATCTGAGTCCAGACGTGCCGGGCTTTGATCCATTTGGGCGCTGGAGAGCACGCCGTCCTTCACCTTGCCAAGACAGCTGACTATTTATGTTGTACACGGATTATTGCACATGAGGGGGAATAAATTTGTTTCTTGGAACCGCTTTCTGGTTATTTAGCGCTGGGCCATTGTCAGATACTGGTTCGGTTCTCTAACCCGCGTCAGCACATAACAGAAGCTTTGTAGGTGAATTCTTTCCCATTCTTGCTTGATGTACGACTTCAGTTGTTCAACAGTCCGGGGTCTCGATTGTTGTATTTTGCGCTTCATAATGCACCACACATTTTCAATGGGCGACAGGTGTGGAGTGCAGGCAGGCCAGTTTAGTACCCGCACTCTTTTACTATGAAGCCACGCTGTTGTAACACATGCAGAATGTGGCTTGGCATTGTGTTGCTGGAATAAGCAGGGACGTCCCTGAAAAAGACGTTGCTTGGATGGCCACGTGTGTTCAGCACTGATGGTGCCATCACAGATGTGTAAGTTGTCCATTCCATGGGCACTAACACACCCCCAAACCATCACAGGTACCGGCTTTTGAACTTTGTGCTGGTAACAATCTCGGTGATCTTTTCCCTCTTTTATCCGGAGGACACGACGTCCATGATTTCCAAAAACAATTTGAAATGTGGACTCATCAGACCATTGGCACACTTTTCCACTTTGCATCTATCCATTTCAAATGAGCTCAGGCCCAGAGAAGGCAGCTGTGTTTCTGGATGTTGACGTATGTCTTTCCCTATGCATGGTTGAGTTTTAACTTGCACTTGTAGATATAGTGAAGAACTGTGTTAAATGACAATGGTTTTCTGAAGTGTTCCTGAGGCCACACGGTAAGATCCTTTACACAATGATGTCGGTTTTTAATGCAGTGCTGCCTGAGGGATCGAAGGTCACAGGCATTCAGTGTTGGTTTTCGGCCTTGCCACTTGCGTGTAGAAAGTTCTCCAGATTCTCTGAATCTTCTGATTATATTATGGACTGTAGATGATGGAATCCCTAAATTCTTTTAATTGAACATTAAGAAACATTGTTCTTAAACTGTTGGACTATTTTTTTCACGCAGTTGTTCACAAAGTGGTGATCCTCACCCCATCTTTGCTTCTGAACAGTTGAGCCTTTTGGGGATGCTCCTTTTATACCCAATCATGACACTCACCTGTTTCCAATTAACCTGTTCACCTGAGGAATGTTCTAAACAGGTGTTCTTTGAGCATTCATCAACTCTCCCAGTGTTTTTTTGACCCTGTCCCAGTTTCTTTGAAATGTGTAGCAGGCATCCATTTTAAAATGAGCAAATATTTGCACAAAAACAATAAAGTTTATCAGTTTGAACATTAAATGTCTTTGTGGTGTATTCAAATGAATATAGGTTGAAGAGAATTTGCAGATCATTGTATTCTGTTTTTAATTTACATTTCACACAATGTCCCAACTTCAATGGAACTGGGGTTGTATTTATTATAATAGCTCTGCTCATTATTTATGCATCCATGCACCTTACAACTCCTGCACAGTAGGAATGTTGCATAAAACTGCACAATATTGCACAAAATTTCCAATAGTACATAAAATGCACATCCGTACATCCTCTAAACTGTACATCCTTTAAATTCTGTATATAATACATTCTTAAGTCTAATGATGTGTATTTTATAATGTGTTTTCCTTTTTTCTAAATCATCTGATGTAATTTTTTGGCATGCAAATTTTCTAGGTGGAATAAACAGAGTAAGAATTTCATTGTGTGGTATAACGGCCTGTTTTTATTGTGCACATGACAATAAAAAACTCTGAACTCCAAGCAGACCTTACCAAAGAAATCCAGTTATC
Source organism: Thalassophryne amazonica (assembly GCF_902500255.1). Taxonomy (NCBI): domain Eukaryota; kingdom Metazoa; phylum Chordata; class Actinopteri; order Batrachoidiformes; family Batrachoididae; genus Thalassophryne; species Thalassophryne amazonica. The sequence goes on from NC_047104.1 coordinate 14,294,992, forward strand.
ACCTTAGGTTGTCGTCTAAGTCTCACAACCATACAGTAAGACAATAACAATAACAAGGACTGTAAAGACTTCAACATTTTTTCTCCTGAAAAGGAATTGGCATCACCGGACACCACTTTGTAAACAAATATAGAGTGCAACCAGAAAGTATTCACAGCGCTTCACTTTTTTCACATTTAATAATTTTATCCCTCAAAATTCACCTCACAAGACTTTATAATGAAAACATGAAAAGGTTTTTTTGTTGTTGTTTGTTTGTTTGCTTGCTAATTTACTAAAAACATAAAACTAAGAAATCACATGTACATAAGTATTCACAACATTTGTTCAATACTTTCTTGATGCACCTTTTGGCAGAAATGACTGGCCTCGTGACCCTTAGTTGGAGTAAACGGGTATAGAAAATAAATGGGCAGATGGTAATAACATGGTAGTATACAGTGCATCCGGAAAGTATTCAAATTCATGTTTTCCTCAAATCAGCAAAACAGTTTACAGCGACAGATCACTTAAAGGTAAAATCCACTATTAGAGCATTTTCTCAGTGGAGCCTGAAAAAACAAATTAATTGAATCTCTGGATGTTCTGTTAAAAGTCATCACACTTTACTCTTTAAAGCAAGTGCATGTGTTTAATTCACAACACGGTCATTTGGTGCGTTTTTGGCCATGAAGAAAATGAGGCTGAGTTGAATGTTTGAGAGCCAGCGATCCACCGCCCCAATGCAAACCATGTGAACGGCCACTGCAGATTAATATAGAAACTAACAATGGCTGCTCTATAGCAAAGATTATAGGCTCAAGTAGAACTATTAATGTCTGTGCACAGAAAATCACTGGTGCTTGTGCTTTGAAGACTCTTTAGCCTTCTTGTTTCACTTTACTGCGGAGAGGGAAAGGGACAGCCACATTGGCTTAGGTCTAAACGTCTTCGTTTTCAGGCATACAGTGGGAAGTGCCCTTAATTTAATTTGTGGCGAAGAATCAAACCCAACCGTACAGCTTTGGGGCGGCTTGTGCTTCAGGAAACAGTGGAGGGGGATGAAACTGGCATGCAGCAGGGATCAGATTGGTATCAGGACTCTTCCTGCCTGCTGTAGTCAGAGGGTATTAGGCATCAAAGAGCTTTGGGCCCAAAGGGCTGCCGGCTGACCCGCAGGGTCACCATGTGTGGTCAAGCTTTGTCCCTGTACCTCACATTATGTCGGGCTTAATTGAGTCACCAGACAGGCACTTTAGAAGTACAAATATACCTTCATTCACAAAACCCGCTTGTATGTGCATAATTTACAGCTCATTCCCTGAAAAAGAGCTTCCGAATTTGACCGTTTGATTTAATTTTGTCTTTACTCACATTCTGGCAGCAGTAATCGTCAATGACAGTCTTATTTTGTGAATGAGTGAAAGAATGTGAGAGAGAGAGCTGCTGATTGGTGGAAATGAGGCTGCATTCCAGTTGGTGGAGGGGAATGTGGTTGTGAACACTGTGATTGGTCAGCTAGAGGGTTGGACAGCCTTCTCAGGCATAAACTGTTGCCATGTGGGAGAGACATGATCTAATCTGTGCTTTTGTCTTTATGCTGCCTTTTCCTCATACTTCTCTCTCTCTATGATTGAGATTTGTTAACTCCAAATGCCATTATTGTCATTGTTTCTGATGGTTGTGCACTCTAAAACACTGCAGCTGTGTTTAGTTATGTCCACTTGCTACCTGTCTTTAACATAAAGAGCTCTTACAAGTTTTGGATGTTGAACTCAACTTTACAAGTTGAGTTGTAACGTTGAGTTCAACATCCAAAACTTGTAAGAGCTCTTTATGTTAACCCTCTGGGGCCGACACTGTCGTATACAATGGCTAAGACCAAGCTTTACTAAATTATAAATAACTTTTGAATGATATGAGATAGAAACGTACTTTTTTTTTTGCTGAAAAGTTAACTCATAGAAGCTGTGTGATGACGTGCGCAATGTGAGTGTCCAATCGGAATTGGTGCAACGTCACATGGTTTTCCAAAATCCAATAATAGGGCAGATTTACCTCACATGAAAAGCCAAAGATTGTTTTCAGGAGTGATGTGTTACTAGTTGGCCCGTTTGAATAGCCCCCTGGGTGTCCAATGAGTACATACTATTAGTACATACTCAGTGTGCTCTGCACCATTACGCACAGCAATCAGTGAAAGCAGAGAGCCTCTGATGATGTGCTCTCACATGCTCAAACAAGGAGTGTGTAACTATCAGGATTGCTCCACTGGTTTGCATGTAAATGTTACTAGATAACTCTGTTGCTTTCTCTGCATAAAGCACTGTTTACCATATCAATGGACAACAAAATGCATAGACCATTTTGTATATATTGTTCAAAATGTGCATTTGTGTTTATTGTTTGAACCTTTTTGTTGTACAGACTTTCACACAAGACCTCAAATTACCTTTATAAAGTGTCAAAACAGTTGTTTATTATAGTTTGCTGTGTGTTTTGAATAAATGTGTGTGGAAAATTATTTTTCGCTTTATTTTTTCCTTGCCTAGTTTTGATTGTAAACCTTTATTACACTTATAAAACACAACAAAAACATATATATTCTGAAAGCACAGGCTGTCCTGAAAAAAAAAGAGACATAAAACTTGATTGTGGGATGCAAACATTTATGCCATGTGAGTGAACTGTCCAAACAATGCCCTCGGACCCCAGAGGTAGCAAGTGGACATAACTAAACACAGCTGCAATGTTTTAGAATGTGTAGTGTAGGGATGTACATGCTCCCACATCTGAAACATGTTCACTAATTAGTATTTATATGGATGGACACAATAATGAACCCTTTTCCATAATTTCCAACTTCAGTATTTCAATTATTTGTTTAAGACTGGGGTCATATTAAGATTTGACACTGACAGGAAGGGTGGCAGCTTAACACTGCAGCTACAGCGTCATCAGTTTATGTCTTTAAAACATGCTTTTCAAATCTGAAAGATTACTGAAAGATGTGTTTTCTTAAAAAAAAAAATAGTAATAATGTTGTCAATTCCGCTGCTCCCATTTTTCATTTGGCAGATACAGCCAGAGCCGCAGTGGTATTTGTCACAGGTTTTACGCCGGCTGCCCTTCTTGATGCAACTCCAGAGTAACCTGGAGAAACTCACACAGCTGCTGGTGTTCCAAAGAGGTCTCCCATCCAAGTACTAACCAGGTTGTTGTGAAAGTGTAGGGACACGGACCCACAACAGGGGGCGCAAATGAACGGACAATGGAATAAGCCAAAATATAACAATTTAATGCTTTGAATGTGCACAACAGAGCAACAGACAACACAATAGAGATTAACAGTCAATTAGTCACGGTGTCGTGTGGGCAGGCTCGAGGATAGAAGACGCCCGTCCAGAAAAGAGCCAGATCCCACACGCCTTCCACTTACACCGGATCAGAAGCACCCCGGAGCCACCAAGCGCTGGGTCCCCAGGTGGCCACTGCCTCCAGCTGTCAGATCGGATACTGCTGGCGGGAAGAACAGACAGGTGATGGTGGGTGCTTGAACACCCAGCAAACAGTTCAGAACAATTGGATTTCTCCTTTTATGGGAGATTCTCCACCTCCGACACAAAAACACAGAAATGTGCAGAGACCGACTGTTACTTCTCTGGTTTGGAAAGAGGAGTGAAGTCCGTCACTCTTTTACGTCCAAAACCCAGCTCCCAGCTGACTGAAGATAACAGGTACTTCTGCAAAGGTTTCAAAAGACAATAATAAGTGCGTTCAGCACCGACACGGCTGAGAGTGTTACCTGTTCGGTAGACGCCGTCTCGGCAGTGAGGTGAAGATGCTGCCCGGATCTTATGGAGATCTGGTTGATGAAGATGAGTGACAGCTGGTATTGTTGATGAGTGACAGCTGCCACTCCCGGTTGCTCCGGCACCCTCTCGTGCCTGAAGCCCGCACTTCAGGCAGGGCGCCCTCTGGTGGTGGGCCAGCAGTACCTCCTCTTCAGCAGCCCACACAACAGGACCCCCCCTCAATGGGCACCCCCTGGCGCCCGACCAGGCTTGTCCGGGTGACGGGTGTAGAAGTCGGCCAGGAGGGCCGGGTCCAGGATGAAGCTCCTCTTCACCCAGGAGCGCTCTTCAGGTCCATATCCCTCCCAGTCCACCAGATACTGGAACCCCCGGCCCTTACAATGGACGTCCAGGAGCCGGCGAACTGTCCACGCGGGCTCTCCGACGATGATCCGGGCAGGAGGTGACTCCGGTCCGGGGGTACAGAGGGAAGAGGTGTGGTGAGGCTTGATCCGGGAGAAATGGAAGACAGGATGTATCCGCAGTGAAGCTGGCAGCCTCAGCTTCACCGCGGCAGGACTGAGGACCTTGATGATGGAGAAGGGGCCGATGTACCGGTTCTTCAGCTTCTGTGAGTCTACCTGTAACGGAATGTCCTTCATCGATAGCCAAACCTCCTGCCCGGGCTGGTATGCAGGGGCCGGGGATTGCCGGCGGTCTGCATGGGCCTTGGCCCTCATCTGGGCTTTGAGCAGGGCAGAGCAGGCAGAGCGCCACACCCGGCGGCACCTCCTCAGATGGGCCTGGACCGAGGGCACCCTGACCTCCCCCTCCACAAGCGGAAACAATGGGGGCTGGAACCCCAAACACACCTCAAACAGGGAGAGGCCGGTGGCAGATGACACTTGGCTGTTGTGTGCGTACTCGATCCAGGCCAGATGGTTGCTCCAGGCCGTCGGGTGTGCCGAGGTCACACAGAGAAGGGCGTGTTCCAGTTCCTGGTTGTCCCGCTCTACCTGTCCGTTGGTCTGGGGATGGCACCCGGATGAGAGGCTCACGGTGGCCCCCAGTTCCCTACAGAAACTCCTCCAGACTTGCGAGGAGAACTGGGGGACCATGATCAGAGACAACATCGGATGTAATCCCATGCAGACGTACGACGTGGTGGACCAGGAGGTCTGCAGTCTCCTGGGCCGGTGGGAGCTTCTGGAGGGCCACGATGTGGGCCGCCTTGGAGAACCGGTCCACTATTGTGAGGATGGTGGTCATGCCCTGGGACGGCGGGAGGCCCGTGACGAAGTCCAGGCCGATGTGGGACCAGGGGCGGTGGGGAACAGGTAATGGCTGGAGGAGACCCTGTGCCCGTTGGTGGTCTGCCTTTCCCCTGGCACAGGTGGTGCAGGCCTGGACATACTCCCGGACGTCGGCTTCCATAGACGCCCACCAGAAGCGCTGCCGGACCACTAACACGGTTCTTCGCACCCCTGGGTGACAGGAGAGCTTGGACCCGTGACAGAAGTCCAGGACAGCAGCTCTGGCCTCTGGTGGGATGTAGAGTCTGTTCTTTGGGCCGGTCCCCGGGTCCGGGTTCCGTGCCAGGGCCTCCTGGATGGTCTTCTCCACATCCCAGGTGAGGGCTGCCACGATAGTGGACTCGGGGATGATAGATTCCCACACTCTAACCGTGACAGAAAAATCTTACGCACTCCATATGGTTTGAGTCGGAGTGAACAATTTTTTATCTCACAGTTGAAGATATCTCTTGTGTCATCTCCAAAGGTCCTTATCCTTCTATTCATTTTTCTGCTTTTGTAGATACAAATATTTTCAAGCCCAGTCACCCTGACATACGTACATGTCTTTTGCTTATAAACTCCACTGGAATATATTTGAAAAATTGTAATTTATACAAAACTACAATTTTGTATTTAAAATAAAATCAAGTGAAAAAAAATCACCTTTACAGTGGAAATATTAAAAGTGACATGCTTCATATATCGTATTATTATTGTTATGATTATGATGATGGTTTTTATTTTTATTATTATTATTTGTAATTTATTTCTCACAAAATTATCCACTCAAGCATGATTATCATCAGTGTTGCCAGATACAGCTGATGGTTTCCAGCCCAAAAGCTGTTCAAAACCTGCCAAGATGTTTGCAAAACTTAACATGACCTTTGAGGGTGCTCGCTTTATTTGATTGTGCATGTTAATGGATGTCATCATGGCCCAAAGTAGGAGGGTCACTGGTTCACTGGTGCTTATCTGTGCCTGTCAAAAACCAAAAATTCAGAGTTGAATATGTGGGAATAGAAATTTTACAGACCCACTGAGGCACTGATGCTTGACCTTCTAACTACAGGGGGGGGAACTTTTTGGAGTGTGCAAGGTCAAAAAAGCAGAAGTTTTGACTGATAAACCTTCAACCAGTGTTGCTAAAGTTACTTTGAAAAGGTACTTTATTAGTTGCCTTTTTAGTGACTTTATGCATTTACGTTATACAGTTACTTTATGCAGTTACTTCATGAGGAGCTGCCAACAACGTGCAGCTATAATACATAATGTAACTAATAAGGAAACTAGCCATCTAACTTTGTTACTTGAGTAATCAACAAAGTAACTAATCAGCAAAGTAACTAATAGTTACATAGTTACATTTCTGAGTCCTCCATCTTAAAAAAAAGTTAGATTACTAGTTACTTTATTAGTTACATTCGGTAGCTGCCAGCAAGTTGTCCGCAGCTGCTAATGAAGTAACTGTATAAACTAACTAAAAGATTAACTAATGAAGTAAATTTTCAAAGTTACTGTGGCAACACTGCCTTCAACACAAAGGTTTTTATTTCAGCTGTGTCTGTTATTTGTCTATTTGCTTTATTTGTTAGAGTTCTGTCACCAAAATTACTCAAAATTTTAAAAGCATGAATCCTAGTGAAGATGTGAAACATAAACTGATTACAAATAATACAATTCACCATTTAACAGTTTGGAAAAGTGGTGCAGGCAGCTCTTGTCTGTCACTTTGATTAAACCTGCAAAAAAAAAAAGGTACTGTTTGTGTTTCTTTATCTGAGACTTGCTAATTTTCATGAGTAGTTTTCTTAAGAGCAAATCATGATTTAACGCACAGGATATTCTTTATTCACAACAGTTTTAAAACAGTCCACTTTTCAAAGCTTTTAAAAAGCAAAGTCAGAGCCATTTTTTTTTTATTTTGCTGCAGTAGTCTCTTCTGTATGAAGATGTAACTGTATCTTGTTGATTTTTTTCAATAACGTAATAGCTGTAAGGAGTATTTTTAAATTTGTGGTAGTGATTTTTTTTTTTTTTTTTTGCAAATAGTCTCAAAGCTATGATGCACCCAAATTCATTCATGCTTCTTTCTTCACGGGGCTGGCAGTCAAGGCGGGGGGAGGGTAGGGAATGTGGGCGGAGCCTGTCCCAGCATGCAGTAAGGGACCACCAGAAAAAAACCCAACATACTGTGAACTGGTGGTTTTTATTTTCCAGTACGAATACAGATTTACAGACAACCCACTCTCACCGAGTGTTCAAACATACAGAGCACCAAAGCCTGCACGTTTTCAAAATTGGCAAAGCAAGTTAATCTCACTGTAAGAAATCAAACTATGACAAACAAGTTCAGGTCTTTTCTCGGGATTGCACTTGAAACATGAACAGGATTTGGCCCAGCAGAGACTCTGTGCTGTTCACTTTCAGAACTGGATCACAGATCTCTGAATGACATTACCATGTGGCATCCAGCGTGACTTTAAAGGCGCAGCTGATTCCCATAGGCCTCAGTAAAAGTCCACTGGTTAGGGGGGGATCCCCGGTTCACGAAGACATGTGTGGTCCCTCTGTCATCCTGCTTTCCCTCCCCCCTCCACAGCATTTTTCACTGGCTGAGGCTCCCCTCCAACAATCAGGGCCTTCATGGGGGCTGTAATGACAAAATGAAAGCCAGTTGTGTGTCTGTGGAAGTTTTAATGACTTTCAGAGCTGCTGTGGAAATGCTGGGCTCAGTCCAAACACACTGCATGCTGCAGAAAGACAAAGAAGCCCAGGGTGCTGTGGACTGATGCTGAGGTTTGCTTCTTTACACTGACATCAATAATGACAGTAATGATGATGACGATTGTGATGTAAATAATGGAGAGTATACGTCACTCAAGTATGTCAAATAAGGTTCAAAGGGAAGCGAGCCAATCATCAGCCCATATTACACAGTAAGAAAACATTTCCAATAGTTTAACATTTTCAGTTTCTCTATAAACAAAGAGTTTGTGTATTCACCCTGCAAAATCTTGTAGAGTTCGTCACTCTTTGAGATGTCATTAATATTGAGAAATGCACTGAGACGATCTGATCAGGCTCTAATTTATCTGCTGCACACGGACAACACCTTTAACATTGCAACATAAAACTCTTTGTATATTGTGCCTAAAACGTTTGTGAATATATTCTCTGGGTTTTTATACATTGCTATTGTGTTTGTTTTATGTAAACACGCGAGAAGCTCAGGATGTTTCTCCGTTATTTTCAAAGGGAATCGCTGTGAGCCATGATCACTTCCTGTTCATGTCATTCTGGGGGAAAGTGAAGTTTGCTCTTTAATGCCCTGCTTATTGTCCTTTACAATACTGTTTGTCCTCTTTGTTCCAAAGTAATATATAAGATGTCTGAAATTTAGTTTACATTTATGAAGATCCATGCAGGTTAAACATAGCAGACACGGAATATTTGGAATATTTGTTTAAGCAAGTTTTCAGGGTCTCATGCATGCAGTCTCTTATTAACGTGATGAAAAGAATAAAACATTACATTTTGGTAGGATAATTTTCATTTGCAATTGTTGTCATGTGGTTTCTCTATGTTGTTTAGATGACTGGTGTGCAAGGGATTATGCGATATCTCAATAGGGTGAATATGAGTCTCAGCTGACATTACTGCAGAACCGCTGCACTCCCTGTTGGTCAGTGAAAACATTTAGGGCTCTAGAACAGTTGGAGGTGCTGTACTAAATTTCATATGCCGTGTTTCTCTGCCTACAAAGGCAAACATTAACATAGCTAGAGCACTCTGCTCTCTCCTTGTGTTGTTCAAATGGTCTGTCCGTGTTGCCTAGTAAATTAGATTTTGCATGTCTCCTCCATTAATGTGTATGTGGCGATTTGCAAAAAAAAAAAACCTTGCACAGGGTACACCACACACGTCACCATTTTTGGTCTGGTGTGGGTTCTTTTGCAGTGCTGGGAGTGCCCAGTAGCCATGTTTATACTCAGGTACTTCACTGGAGGGGGTTTTCTTCAGGATAATCTGGTATACAGGCCGAAATTCACTGGGTCCAGTTGAGAACAGTCCATACAAGCAAAATAGGACCTCCCCCAGCCCCCCTTTCTCCACCCCATCTACAGTAGAAAAAGGTTTTGAGTATATTTCTTATTGTTAAGAAATATACAGGTCCCTCCCAGAGCCCCTCGGCGGCTCAATTTCGGCGAACGGCTCAAAACATTAAGCCGGGGAAGGGAACAGGAAAAACTAACCCAGCCCCAACCCCAAGGCGCAGCGGAAAACCGGAAATACGTCCGGTGCCCCAACTCGACCATACCCCAGCCTCTCGGGAGGGGTGGAACTACCGAAATGGCGAATGGCAACAGATCGGCCCACCCCTCTGACTGAGGCATGTTCCCGCTGCACCACACCCCGGCAACACCAATGACGAACGGTACAAAGGCTCACCGAGGCTGGAGTGGAACCGGGCCCTAACCAAACCAAGAAAAACGCCCCTAACACCCCCCCCCCGGTGCAGAGGTCTTCTGAGAACGCTCAGCGTGACCAACCTGCACCACCCCACAACCCACAAGACAAACGGTCTTGGGGCAAGTGAGGTTGGGGTTAGGGATGTAGGGAAATAAAAAACAACAAAATAAAATGACCCAACAAACCCAAACAGAAAATACCTAAAAACACAAAAAATGAACGATTAAGTGAGCCCAGGCGGGCTTCTAGCCGCCTAACATTCACTCCACCAGACACGCCTCAAACTCCCCAAACACATTATAACCCCTGTTTAAAGAAAACAAAACATTAACCCGTACTAGATTTTTTTTTTTTTTGTGTTATTTTGCCTGTCCCAGAACACTTGGAGATACGTCACCATTCTTTGTCTTGACGTTTCTATGTCGGGGCAATACAGTACTCTCTGCTCGTCCGAGCTGCATGGGCTCGTCAACAGGAGGAGCCAGTAGTCCCGTCGGAGGAGCCTCAGTGGGGCGAAGAAGAGGCGGCCCAGATCTGTGTCGGGGAAAGCCCCGAGGCGAAAAAACCCGCTCTGATGGGTGTCCTCTCTCGCGTCCACGCTCCTTCATCCGATCATCTAGACGAATCACCAACGATATTAGCTCATCTAAATCGCCTGGCTCGTCATGGACTGCCAGCTCGTCTTTCAATGACTCATTTAACCCATCCACAAACACGCCTCACAAAGCTGCGGCATTCCAACCTGACTGAGCAGAAAAAATCCGAAAGTCCACGGAATACTCCGCCGCACTCCGCCTCCCCTGCCTGAGATTCAGCAACCGTTGAACAACGGTATTCGTTTTCACCGGATGGTCAAAAACCAGTCGGAACTCCCAGGAGAAAGCCTCAAAGGATCCCAACAATGGCGAGTTGTTACTCCACAACGCTGTGACCCAAGCTAAGGCGTCACCTCGGAGCAAATTTGTCACATATGACACACGACTCCCATCAGAAGAGAAGGAAGCCGGTCGCTGAGCAAAAACCAGAGAACATTGCATCAAAAACGAAGCACAGGCTTCGACGTCTCCCGCATAAGGCTCCGGATGACATATAATCGGTTCGGACGCCGAATCTCTGGGTGACGGAGTTATCTGCACCGGTATCGATGATGCCGCAGCCGGAGCAGCAGGAAGCGGAACGGCTTGCACTGTGAGCTCCGTAACACGGGCGTCTGTTTGTTTAATTTGGTTTGCAAGATGCTGTAATTGCTCTCATATTTTCTCCAAGTGTTCTTGAACTTTTTTGGCAAAAGGAACCGCCTCTGCTGCTGGGTCCATTATGGAATGGCCGGGAACTACTGTTATGTGTCGACGCGGGTTGAGGAGCGGACCTGCGTCAGATGGAACCCAGCGCTACAAACAACCAGAAAAGCGGTTCCAAAGACAATATATTTATTTCACCCACGAGTGCATAAAAAGTGTAAAAACAGAAATAGCGTCCTTCTGGTGGAGTGAAGGCTGGCACGCTCTCCAGCGCCACAAAGGATCGAAGCCCGGCGCTCCTGGACCCACTACCACCGCCAAACACCCCCCAGGTGGACACGACAAACCGACTCTCTGCGAAGCATAGAAGAGATGAGGTAAATTAGCAGTTACAACTAATAACCTTCAAAAGACACACACGATCAGCAACACATACAGGTCTGTATTTTAAGCTTTATGCAAATAAGCAGCTTCTCACAACAGGTGGAGGACCACTTGTCCGCATGCCACAGCAGTGAGAAGCGAGCTGCACAATCCTCATCACAATTCAAGTATACTGCGTAACAAAATACCAAGTTACTATCAACAATTAGTCAAACACTTAATCACCTTTGATGTGTGCTGACAGCATGTGTCCCTCACCCTTCCTTGCTTCACGGGCTCGATGTGTCAAACCCAGGCGCGGTCCTCAGCGTCTCACAAACGAACATCACAAGGTCGAGTTCCCAGCAATTCTGCTTGAATCACACATGACTTAAATGCAGAACGCCATCCAATTATCTGCTTCAGCTGAAAGTCTTTAAGGCTGCACGTGAGCACCATTCACAGGTGCTGCACATGATGTTGATGAGGGTGAAGGATTCTTCAGCCAGCACCTTCTCCACAGACAAATCAGTTCTCATGCCACCTGGAGAGCAAAGAAAAGAAAAGAACACCAAAATGTCCAGCCACACCCCCAACACACAACAATGATGGTTCTGAAGCATCTACCTGAGGGTAACAATTCAAACATGTGATGACCAGGGTGGGATGAGTCTCTAAGGATGTCTGGGGCTCTCCTGAGGCAGTGGGTGCTGTAAATGGCCTAAAGAGAGGGCAGAGGGCATCTAGTGAGTTTTTGGCCAATGTTTGTGACCTTCTGGAGTGTTTTCATCTCAGCAGCAGTGCAGCTGGTGAACGATGGTGTGATGCCGTAGCGCACCACTGACTCGATGGAGCACTGGGGGAAAGACACCAACAGCCTCTCCAACACTTTTTCTTCCTGAGAAGAACAGCTTCTGTTAAGCCTTTATCAAGAGCACAGTGGTGTTTGCTGTCCAGGTCAGGTCCTCCTTAGTGTGGGCACCCAAGGGTAGTCTGAGACCCTCTACACATATTCTCCAGTTATGCAGATTGGCTGAATGTTTGGTTTATTTCTCCTGAAATCAATTACAATTAGTTATTTGGTCTTAGATGTGGTGATGACGAGGTTGTTCTCTGCACACCATACTGAAAGTTGCAGGACCTCAATCCTCCCAGTATGCAGTCTCCACCCCTCCTGAGATAAGCCCCACAACGGTGGTGCTATCAGCAAACTTAATGGTAACACACGGGGTGGGGTGCAGTAATGGGTGTAGAGAGTGTAGAGTAGGGGGTGTAGAGAGTGTAGAGTAGGGTGCTCAGCACACAGCTCTGGCGGGAGCCAATGCTTGTCTCAATGCCGCGGAGAGATAGGGAGTTAAGGTGCCTTGACACTTGCACAAATTGAATCCCTACACTGGCAAACAGTCTGGTGTTCCAGATAGTAAACTCATTGTAAACTGTTGTAAGTTGTGCATGGCTGCTTGCATTATTTTGGTTGTTGTTGGTGAGACAAAGCTCTGGTGTTCTGTGGCTCACACTGAGATATACACTCAGAGCAGACAAACATCGAGGGACTGCTTTAAAAACACTGCATTTATTCAGGTCATTATTATGCTCTTTTTTGTTGTCTTGCAGATGGAAAAGTGCTATATAAATGCAGTCCATTTACCATTTTCTCCACCATTTACCGGCTTTTCGCGAGAAGGGAGCCAACTCTTCATGACATGAGAGGTAAGGTCAGGTAATTCATGTAAAACATCCATGTAAGACAGAACAGTAATCAATGTCATTTCATTACTTCCTGGTGTACGTCTAGGCTGAGGCTAAATCCACTCTTTATAACAGGAATTAAGTATTATAAATTGTGATTTTTAACATTTTTTTTCTCTGCTGCTGTGTGCACGACTTTCCACGTGCTCGCACTGTGTTCGTACATGCAAACATGAGCGGGCACGAAACCACGGCACTGTCCAAACATGCGTTCCACTCGACAGCAGTTGGAATGTTTCGTGGCTCTCCATTTCAGTTTTTGGTTCGTGGGTTGTCTTCCAGTTTCTGTGTGTTTCGTGTTTTGTGTGAAGGGGCACTAACATTCTGCACCAGTGAAACCAATTTATTGGTTTTTACTTGTGGAAATTCTGACATTAATTCCTCATTAAGTCACAACCATTGGCCATATAATTCGTGTCATGTCATGCATGTTATTGCTGGCTGCCTGTGCAAATCACATTACATGGCTCCAAACACACAACACACAATAATGGAAAATGTGCATGCAAAAGGTTCTCCTGAGCTCACTTCAAACTGGATAAATTTGTAAAAATACTTTTCATTGTTTGCTCACTGAATCCACTTTAGACCAGTGTTTTTTCCACCACCCAAAAGTGTAACCTTTATAAAATACTGTGAAGCTGAAGACACTGGCTTATGACTTTGGAAAATTATGTGACTTACAAAACACATGCTTCACACACGGTCAGTGCCAGCATGAAAACACAAGTCTTTTTTGTGATCTCCATTTTAAATGTCAATGTAGTTGATTACATCGTCCACGTGTTGTCTTTGATCTGGATCTTGATCTGGAAGATACACAAATGTGTCACAAGAAGGCCAAAACAGTGAATTAAGCTGTATTTGTGCTGAAAATGAGCTTATGACTTACACAGGATTAAAATATGAAGCACTGTTATTTTACAATAAACTGCATTGAAAAAAATACATTTAAATTGTTAGGTTAAATTTAAAAATAAATTTAACCTAACAATAAGGAACATGACTAAACAGAAAATGATGTTCTTATCTGGAGTGTGTTGGAGTGTTGAGGACCCCAGTAGCTGGAGAAGGCCAAGGGGATGCCAACCTTTCACCTTTCCCTTCTGAGTAACCACTATTTGATAGAAAGTCATTCCAGCAAGACCCAAGGATCATCCGAAGAGACCTAGTACCAAAGAAATCCAATCTCAAAGGCAGAAGACCCAGAGACATGTATGGCACTGCCAAGACAATGTGAATGTTTCCACAAGTTCAACATTTACAGATACAGGTACACTTCTTATATATAGCTGAATCGTTAACCCATGGATCTTTAGCCCCAGGTCTTCAATGTGGGCTGCAAAGAAGCCCTGCAAGTATTCTATGAGTACTTGCAGGGTTAAAATGTGGTTAGTCACTCCTTGGTTGTGAAGCCAGACTGTTACAGTTGCTGACCAGAAAGTAGCTGGAAATGAATCCTATGAAGATATTCTTTGGAAGCACCCTTCCTGGCACAGAAGGCAGTGTGATAGCCCTATATTTGTTCCAATCCATACGAACATCACATCATCACATTCACTTTTGGATGGGACTTCTTTCATAAAAAACACGTTCTAAGAATACAAGTTTGTTTATCCATAACTAGTCCAGAAAATGAGGCACATGAAAGGAAGCAGGAGAAAGAGACTCGTTTGTCAGAGTGTGTGGTTAAACAGTTTGACCAAAATATCAAACATGGCAAATCCAGCATTCCTCTCTAAACTGTGTGGAATGAAGCAACTGGGTGAAGTGGCCTACTAAGGGGCCTAGAAGATCAGACTAGGAGGTCAGGTAGACACAACTACTAAGTGGAATCAAACAAACACACACTCTTTGTGACTTGGTTCATTCAGAGTTAGCACAAAAGAACCACATAGCTAGTTTCATTTTCACAAAAGGCATTCACACACAACTGCAGAGAGTAAATCAAATCAAATCAAATAAATTTTATTTATATAGCGCCAAATAACAACAAACAGTTGCCCCAAGGCGCTTTATATTGTAAGGCAAAAGCCATACAATAATTACAGAAAAACCCCAATGGTCAAAACGACGCCTTATGAGCAAGCACTTTGGCGACAGTGGGAAGGAACAACTCCCTTTTAACAGGAAGAAACCTCCAGCAGAACCAGGCTCACGGAGGGGCAGTCTTCTGCTGGGACTGGTTGGGGCTGAGGGGAGAGAATCAGGAAAAAGACATGCTGTGGAAGAGAGCAGAGATCAGTCACTAATGATTAAATGCAGAGTGGTGCATACAGGGTTCAGGGTCACCTGATGCAGCCCTAACTATAAGCTTTAGCAAAAAGGAAACTTTTAAGCTTAATCTTAAAAGTAGAGAGGGTGTCTGTCTCCGTAATCCGAATTGGGAGCTGGTTCCACAGGAGAGGAGAATGAAAGCTGAAGGTTCTGCCTCCCATTCTACTCTTACAAACCCTAGGAACTACAAGTAAGCCTGCAGTCTGAGAGCGAAGCGCTGTATTGGGGTGATATGGTACTATGAGGTCCCTAAGATAAGATGGGACCTGATTATTCAAAACCTTATAACTAAGAAGAAGAATATTAAATTCTATTCTAGAATTAACAGGGAGCCAATAAAGAGAGGCCAATATGGGTGAAATATGCTCTGTCCTTCTAGTCCCTGTCAGTACTCTAGCTGCAGCATTTTGAACTAACTGAAGGCTTTTCAGGGAACTTTTAGGACAACCTGATAATAATGAATTACAATAGTCCAGTCTAGAAAAAATAAATGCGTGAATTAGCTTTTCAGCATCACTCTGAGACAAGACCTTTCTAATTTTAGAGACATTGCGCAAATGCAAAAAAGTAGTCCTACATATTTGCTTAATATGCGCATTGAAGGACATATCCTGATCAAAAATGATTCAAAGATTTCTCACAGTATTACTGGAGGTCAGGGTAATGCCATCCAGAGTAAGGATCTGGTTAGACACCATGTTTCTAAGATTTGTGGGGCCAAGTACAATAACTTCAGATTTATCTGAATGTAAAAGCAGGAAATTAGAGGTCATCCATGTCTTTATGTCTGAAAGACATTCCTGCAGTTTAACTAATTGGTGTGTGTCCTCTGGCTTCATGGATAGATAAAGCTGGGTATCATCTGCGTAATAATGAAAATTTAAGCAATGCTTTCTAATAATACTGCCTAAGGGAAGCATGTATAAAGTGAATAAAATCGGTCCTAGCACAGAACCTTGTGGAACTCCATAATTAACCTTAGTCCGTGAAGAAGACTCCCCATTTACATGAACAAATTGTAATCTATTAGATAAATATGATTCAAACCACTGCAGCGCAGTGCCTTTAATACCTATGGCATGCTGTAATCTCTGTAATAAAATGTTATGGTCAACAGTATCAAAAGCTACACTGAGGTCTAACAGGATGAGCACAGAGATGAGTCCACTGTCTGAGGCCATAAGAAGATCATTTGTAACCTTCACTAATGCTGTTTCTGTACTATAATGAATTCTGAAACCTGACTGAAACTCTTCAAATAGACCATTCCTCTTCAGATGATCAGTTAGCTGTTTTACAACTATCCTTTCAATATTTTTTGAGAGAAAAGGAAGGTTGGAGATTGGCCTATAATTAGCTAAGATAGCTGGGTCAAGTGATGGCTTTTTAAGTAATGGTTTAATTACTGCCACCTTAAAAGCCTGTGGTACATAGTCAACTAATAAAGATAGATTGATCATATTTAAGACTGAAGCATTAATTAATGGTAGGGCTTCCTTGAGCAGCCCGGTAGGAATGGGGTCTAATAGACATGTTGATGGTTTGGAGGAAGTGACTAATGAAAATAACTCAGACAGAACAAGCGGAGAGAAAGAGTCAAATACCAGTATTACTGAAAGCAGCCGAACATAAAGATATGTCATTGGGATGGTTATGAGTAATTTTTTCTCTAATAGTTAAACTTTTATGAGCAAAGGAAGTCATGAAGTCATTACTAGTTAAAGTTAAAGGAATACTCGGCTCAGTAGAGCTCTGACTCTTTGTCAGCCTGGCTACAGTGCTGAAAAGAAACCTGGGGTTGTTCTTATTTTCTTCAATTAGTGATGAACAGTAAGTTGTCCTAGCTTTACGGAGGGCTTTTTTATAGAGCAACAGACTCTTTTTCCAGGCTAAATGAAGATCAAACAAACAGACAAAAGACAAAAGACAAAAAAAGACCTTTTCAGACAAAAGGTCTGAAAAATCACAAAGAAACTCACAGTAACAACCAGGTGGATGACAGATAATAACAAATAAAACTGAGTCAAGGTTTCAAGAGTCAAGGTTTCAAATGAATTAAAGCTCTGTCTGGGTCTTCGATTAATTAATAAGCTGGAGTGGAAGATTGCTGCTAATCCTCCTCCTCGACCCGTGCTTCGAGCATTCTGACAGTTAGTGTGACTCGGGGGTGTTGACTCATTTAAACTAACATATTCATCCTGCTGTAACCAGGTTTCTGTAAGGCAGAATAAATCAATATGTTGATCAATTATTATATCATTTACTAACAGGGACTTAGAAGAGAGAGACCTAATATTTAATAAACCACATTTAACTGTTTTAGTCTGTGGTGCAGTTAAAGGTGCTATATTATTTTTTCTTTTTGAATTTTTATGCTTAAATAGATTTTTACTGGTTGTTGGTGGTCTGGGAGCAGGCACCGTCTCTACGGGGATGGTGTATTGGAGGGATGGCAGGGGGAGAGAAGCTGCAGAGAGGTGTGTAAGACTACAACTCTGCTTCCTGGTCCCAACCCGGGATAGTCACAATTTGGAGGGTTTAATAAAATTGGCCAGATTTCTAGAGATAAGAGCTGCTCCATCCAAAGTGGGATGGATGCCATCTCTCCTAACAAGACCAGGTTTTCCCCAGAAGCTTTGCCAATTATCTATGAAGCCCACCTCATTTTTGGACACCACTCAGACAGCCAGCAATTCAAGGAGAACATGCGGCTAAACATGTCACTCCCGGTCTGACTGGGGAGGGGCCCAGAGAAAACTACAGAGTCCAACATTGTTTTTGCAAAGTTACACACCGATTCAATATTAATTTTAGTGACCTCCGATTGGCGTAACCAGGTGTCATTACTGCCGACGTGAATTACAATCTTACCAAATTTATGCTTAGCCTTAGCCAGCAGTTTCAAATTTTCTTCAATGTCGCCTGCTCGGGCCCCCGGAAGACATTTGACTATGGTTGCTGGTGTCGCTAACTTCACATTTTTCAAAACAGAGTCGTCAATAACCAGAGTTTGTTCCTCGGCGGGTGTGTCGCCGAGTGGGGAAAAACGGTTAGAAATGTGAACGGGTTGGTGGTGTACAAGGGGCTTCTGTTTAGAACTACGCTTCTTCCTCACAATCACCCAATAACCCAGTAACCTAAAGGGCACCCAGAGAGTACTTACCTAAATCATCTGTTTATCCATCCTTAACTGAGCTGATGCACAGTTGGGTGTACTGAAGTACAAATAATGTTGCAATAAACTACACTATACTATCTAATTAAACCTTGGTGGGGGGAACAAGCCAGAAAATGGCCAATTAAAACATAACCTGAGGTTCCTCTACAATGTTATAACCTAAAATATTAGGATTTACTTCATGATGTTATGGGGCTAAATTATTAGGTTTTCCTTTATGATGTCACAAGGGAAAAACATGTGTCCTTTACAGTGTGGTCAAGGCATATTGTTAGTTTGATGCCAAAGATCAAGATTTAAGATTTGCTTTATGATGTCATAAACCAAATGGCACCATCAGGTAAACTGAAATGAGTCTTTGAGGGGAATTAGTTAGCTGAACTATTACTATTAGGTTAACCACTAAGACACTTCTTTGCATTTTGTAGATTCATAGATAATTCTGTCCATCCATCATCCAACCATCTGATCATCTGGCATCCTTCAAGGACTTGAACATGTGAGATCGACAGAGGAACTGTGGAAAACTGGAGTGTGTTGTGGATTTATGGAAGCATCATATGGATGACATTTGGAGATTGACTGATCTGGCTTTGACTACAGACTCGCCAACTGCAGTCCATTTACTACGACTCTACTCATCACCTTCTGTATATCTATATGTGTATAGCTGCTTAGCTGCAACATTTCTGTCTTTGCATGTGTGACAATACTTTGCTGTACTTTGTTTTGTTACTTTGTTATTGTTAGTTTGGCTAAAGCAGGTTGGCCAAAGCAGACCAGACCCAGTCATGCCACTGGGTCTGATCTGCTTGAAGAAGAAAACTCAAGCAGACTGGTACCCCTGCAAGGCCAGCTTTCGCATATTATTGCTGTTCGGTACCCAGTTGCACTTGCATCATCATACCTCGTTTAATGTGAACCCATGAATCAGAATCAGAAGGCGTTATTTGTCCCAAAGGAAATTTCTTATGTTATTCCAAAAAATCTCAAAACTGTTGGTTGTAAAGTCCAGTTGTGACCATTTATTTTTGTCAGTCCAAATTTCCAGCAAACATTTCATTTCTTCAGCAGAACAAAGAGATTTTTTTTTTCTGCTGCCATGATTGAAGAAGCCTGCCCTATAGTAATTATCTTACGTGAAAAACAGCAGTCCACTTCCTTGTTTTGGCACAGTTTGCTTTCACACAACATGCAAAGTGTACTCAAAACCATTTTTTCAAGTGGATGCAGGCACAATTCATTGATCTTTGCTCAAATTTGGTGTTCTCACCGCAGGACTTTGAGGTGTACCTGTGTCCGGTCCAACCGGTTACACTTTTGGGTGGTGGAAAAAACATTGGTCTAAAGTGGATTCAATGAGCAAACAATTAAAAGTATTTTTACAAATTTATCCGGTTTAAAGTGAAAGCTCCCATAATCAAAATGTCTCAGGGCATTTTCTACCACTGTTGTCAATGCATTTGATCAGGGGGTGAGGAAGACTAGACGTTACTCGTGTGAAGCTCCTTGAGCAACTTATGTTGTAATTTGGTGCTGCATAAATAAACTGAGTTGAACTGAACCTGCTAATTGTTACTTTAGGTACATGAGTTACTGAGTCTCTCAGTTACTTGTAACAAAGTATTTGTTTTAAGAGGATGTAGTTACTTTCTTACTTGTAAAGTTACAGTACCATAAATCATTTGACCCTATGTTAAAAATCCATACTGCACATTCTAACAGGCATTGCAAAAGCAGGGTTTTTTGTTTTTGTTTGTTTTTCATATACCTCAACAGATTGCTATTTATCTGTTACAAAACTGAGTACAAACTATGTGGCGTACAGACAAAGGTGTTAGGTGGAAAGGGTTGGATAAAATCACCAAATTAGTCATGTGAGTACTGTGGGCATAATATAAAGTCAACCACAGTGTCATTTATCGTTATCTTTAAGACACAAATGCTTGAATACTGTATTTCTGAGGGCACACTGAGAAGTGAGGCTTTCTGATGAGTACATGAATCAGTAGGTAAAAGAGACATAGATGACACAAAGCCCTGTGTCACAGCACCAGAAAATACTGGAAACTTCATAATACCTGTGACCATTGAATCACAGCTACTGCATTCACTGTTGTGTGTGAAAATTGTTCACTGTCCACTAAACATGAACCATAGATGGAAGGTGCAGCTGTTTCAGCTGACCTTTGAGAAGGAACTTGCACACAATTTCCTGAATAAATGAAAATATTCAATCCTCAGGAGAGGGCTTTCCTCCTGCAGCACTTCTAAAGGTAAGCTAAAAACTGTTCATTCTAAATGGAAATGTTTCTGGAACACATCTGCGGATCACTCTGCTGCAGATGGAATAATGAGTTTTTGTTGTTAAAACTGGAGTGTGTGGTTAGTGTCTGTAATGTGTTTTCGAATGACAGCACGCTTGGTATGTTATGTTTGGTATATCATATTTTCAGCAATCTGCAATACTGTTGTTTTGTTCGGGCCCTCTTTGAAAAATAAATTCATCCCATTTAGCTACTAGATCTCCAGACAGCCCCTGCTCTGACCATCATTAATGAGGAAAAAGAGTAGTATAAAAATGTGGTACAAACCAACAACTTTGATATATTTTCCATTATTTTCACCCTCAACAGAATTTTAACATTTTGTATTTTCTGCTGATTCTCACAATTTAATGACAAGTGTTCAAGATTCTGCTATGCCATCAATATGATGCTACCATGCTAGTACTACGTTTAGAAATCTACAAAAACAATCTTAAACATTAGTCAAATTTGGCTCCTTGTGCAATGGCTTGACAAAGGACCCAATGCAGAGAACAATGGAGGTCAGTAATAAGCTAGTTTATTATACAAAAATGCAGCTTTGAGAGTACACTCACCGTTTTTGCCCCACTGTTGTCTAGGAAGAGGTGGATGAGGATATTTTTGTTGTGTGGGCCGCCAGAAGAGGAGGTACTGCTGGCCCACCACCAGAGGGCGCCCTGCCTGAAGTGCGGGCTTCAGGCACGAGAGGGCGCTGCCGCCTACAGGAACAGCCGAGGTGACAGCTGTCACCCATCAACCATGACAGCTGTCACCAATCAACCATGACAGCTGTCACCAATCATCTGCATCACACCTGGAATAAAAGCAGGAAGACACCTCCACCACATCGCCGAGATATCGACTTCAGTGAGAGGTAATATCCTCAGCCATTTGTGGTTATCTAATAATCTGTCTATTGTGAGTGTTTGCAGGAGTACCGGTCCCTAGTTTTGTGGAAGCTGAGTGAGTGCAGGATGGCACTCTTTTCCTCTGAGGGATCACTGCTTACACATCAGAATATTGAGTGAGAGGTGGAGGTGGAATTCCCACCATTATTGTTACAGGGTGTACACACACCCACACTTGACTGTCTTTGTTTTCTGCCAGCAGTACCAGATCCGACACGCTGAGACGGTGGCCACCTGGGGACTTCGGGACTTGGCGGCTCCAGTATCCCTCGGGTTCGGTGGCGGTGGAAATCGCGTGGTTCCGGTTCGTCTCCAGACGGGCGTCTCCTATCGTCGAGCCTGCCCACACGACACCTTTATTGATTGACTTGTATCCATTCTGTAATCTGCTGTGTTTGGTTGTGGCATTCACAACAGTAAAGTGTTCTAATTTAACTCCTTCTATTGTCCGTTCATTTACGCCCCCTGTTGTGGGTCCGTGTCACTACACTTTCCCAACAATTTTTTTCAGGTGGAGATCAGGCAAATGGAAAAACAGTCCAATCAGCCATTGTGTCCTTGAAGAAAGCAGCAGTAGAGTTGTCCACAAAACAGGCACGGGGTCAGTCCACACTGATCAATCATACCAAGTGACCAAATCCAGAGGGAAACACAAGGTAAAAATGCAAGAAAGCAGACACAAAGTCTGACATTCAGAGGAGGACTGAGCAGGCACAGGGTTTCTAAAATACAGAAGGCAGCCCAGTCTCATGCTTTTTTATTTTACTATCTATAATCCTTCCCCTTCTCCTAACTCTAACCATAAGTGTCTCCTTTCCCATAACCTTAACCATAACCCTCCAGACCTAACCCCACCCCCCCTTCACCCTACATTTTGTGCCAAGTCACAAAATTAATTTGTGTCACTGCCACAAAAAGTGCATCATTTTCATGATGGTATCATGAACCCATATATTAATTTGCTTTTCATAATGCCACCAGGAACTGCCGTGAGACTGGATTATATATCAAATGGACAAAGTGAGGAATCTTGGGGTAATTTTTGATCCTACATTGTCTTTTGACCTCCACATTAGGGACATCATGAGGACTGCTTTCTTTCATCTTCAAAATATACAGTAGCAAAGATTCGTCCCATCCTGTCTATGGCTGATGCTGAGACCCTGATTCACGCTTTTGTTTCTTCTAGATTGGATTATTGCAATGTCCTATTTTCTGGTTTACTGCAGTCCAGCATTAGGGGTCTCCAACTGGTTCAGAATGCTGCTGCCAGACTTTTGACAAGAAGCAGAAAATTTGACCACATTACACCCATTCTGGCGTCTCTTCACTGGCTGCCTGTCTCTGTGAGAGCAGATTTTAAGGTTCTCCGACTAGCCTATAAAATTGTTCACAGACAACGTCCTACCTGGCTAACTTAGTAAAGCCCTATGTTCCAGCCCGGGCCTTGTGCTCGCAGGATGCAGGACTATCTTGTGTCCCTAGGGTGAATAAAATATCTGCATGGCAAAAAGCTTTCTCCTATCATGCCCCCTTTCTGTGGAACAGTCTTCCAGCATCAATAAAGCAGTCAGATTCTGTGGACACTTTTAAAGCCAGATTGAAGATGCATCTGTTCTCCCTCTCGTTTAGTTAGCATATTTGTCACTATGCATTTTATTGTTGTTATTATGTTTTTTTTATTTCTGTTAATATTTAATATGTCTTTTACCTTTTTAATTGTGCTTTTTAATCTTTTAATTCATTTTAATTTGTTTTTTGGTTTGTTTTGTGTGAAGTGCCTTGGGGCAATGATGTCGTGAGTTGGCGCTCTACAAATTGAATAAATTGAAATTGAAGGGGATGCTGAACATGAAACCAGTATGTGTTCTGTGACCCTGAAGGTTCAAAATGTGACAATATTAAAGAACAGGATTAATCATTTGCTAGTCATGCCAGCTGTGAGCTAACATGCAACATGCTAATTGCTATCAGATCATGACATTTATTGTTTTGCTTCTTGACTATAGTAGTGAGTGTTTTGTTTCACAAACACCGGACTCATTGCTGTAGAAATCTTGAGCCCCCTTCCAACTTTGACTAATATGCATTGCATATGTGAGCATATGCACTAATATGCTCACAGTTTGAAACCTTATTCTGAACTTGGAAAACCTTAGAAGGTCTGGCAGGAGTCCGTGGTGAACCGAGATATGTATGTCATGCTGTGGTCTTGTCTTAATTGTGGATAAATTTTCAAGATGTTTGAAAATGTTTTTGTTTTTCCATGATGACCTTTGACATACTTTTGGAATCCACTGCATTTCCATCTAGCTGTAGCACTGTTTTGTAGAAATGTAACGATTGTGTTAAATTTATAGTACGGGTGCATTGTGGTGTCAACAGTTGGGGCACGGTTGTTTTTGTGCACATTGCACATTGTATGGTTGAAGCCCAACATGTTACATTAGACCACATCCTCATTTATATGAATGGAAAACTCTGATCTTTGCATGCTAGTTTGTCATGGTTATACTCTGTGAATTTCCACAATGTGTATTGGTAAAGATGAGAATGCAGCTTCATGCTTCATTTCAAAGATTCTAAAGGTCTGTTCATACCAAGCAGACTAGTGGAGACACCAACCAACCATGAGTTGGTAGCCATCTAGCATCAGTTGTCTGAAAACAGCAGACATATGCATAATAAACCCTCCTTGCCATTAGGTGGCACTTGTCTATGTCCTTCAGGCAGGAAAACCAGAAGCTGTGAAGAATGATGAAGAAAGCCTGCTCTCATTTCTACAATACTCCTACTCATCATTCAGTTTTGCAACAGATTAATGCCACGTTCACACTGCACACGCTGAGTTGACAATATCCTCATGAGACGTTCCCAATTTGGAGAGTTTCATCATTTGCTACAGGAGCTACGTCTGGATGACAGCCACTTTCAGCGGTACTTCTGCCTCTCCATGACCCAGGTTGAGGACCTCCTGTCCCGTTTGTGCGTGCACAT
Organism: Thalassophryne amazonica; assembly: GCF_902500255.1. NCBI lineage: Eukaryota > Metazoa > Chordata > Actinopteri > Batrachoidiformes > Batrachoididae > Thalassophryne > Thalassophryne amazonica. Next base: position 14,319,555 of record NC_047104.1, read on the forward strand.
GTAAACAAAGAAAAAAAACAGCTGCCCCTGCAGTTCCTCACTCTCTCTTCCCTCAAACTCTCATCATTGTGTTATAAACCAGTCACCATTTGTTTTATCATACATCTGTGTAGTTAATAAAATGATATTCACAGACGATTCGTTTGCGCGTGCACATGAAAAAATAATTTTGAGGAAGCTGCAGTTGGTACTGGCCTTATCAGCTCTAGATATTTGTGGGTTGGAAGAACAAAGAAAGTGGAGTCACTTAAAAAGGCAAAACCAAACCAAATGTTTGAGATGGCAGGCCAACCCAGAAGGGGAGGACCCAAATCTTTTTCAGGAGCTGGAGCAAAACAAAACCTCCAATATTAGAAACTTCAATTTGCTAAAGTTGAACAATCAGTGTATATGCGCTGACCATTGCTGACTGCTGCTGACTGCCGCTGACCGCTGGTGAATCAACAAAAGGAACTGATGTAAAAGACAGATGAGCTGGTGGTACGGGACAGATTGACCCAACTTGTGTCATCGTCTCCCAATGAGGCCAGATGACTGACCGATCACTATTTCTGTATACTATTTGTCATCGTATTTGCTCTCCTCCACCAATCTTGACTCAGTGTTGCTCCTGGTACTACATGTTACTGAGACAAACTGAGCATAGTAAAAGTTCATAAGCACTCTAATGCATGTGTTCTTTTGTTTCATGCTTTTGTCTAAGAAATAAAGTGATTTATAGAAGTCTTTCTTGAAATGGGGCAGTTGCTTTATTTGGATGTCATCCTGTTTCTGTGATAAGCAGCACAATCAAACATGCCTTAAAGCAGGTGATGCCACACATTCTTTGATTGTTTCCACCAAAATCAATGCAAAGTGGCCATGACCTGGAATACCACGCTGTCCTCGGGGTATAACCACTGAGAAAGTAAAACCATGTGCGGTACAGGGTTGATACAACACACATGGTTGTACAAAGAAAATAAAAATAATGGAATAAAACAACAATAACAGAATGCAGCTCTTAATGGACAAATATTTCAGAAAATGCAACAAAGATGAGAGATAATCTGTCCCCTGGAGGAAGAACATTAAAGGTGCAGTTTCTTGCAACGAATGCAACAGATATATGAATGATGTCACTTGTGATGTGTATTATGCAGGTGTATTGGGAAAGTCCATGACTGTGGATGGTAATTACTTGCTTTTTTCAGCTACTTTTCGGAGTGACGCCAAGCAGAGGGAGGACTGATGAGTTGGTGGGATCGATCGACCCGCAACAGCATGCAGAGGTGTACGGAGCAGTCGGAGATCAGGCCTCATTCCGGGGCAGAGCGACACAGGCAGCCTGGATGATGGAGCAGACCGACTCAATCTGAAATTCCTCACTTTGGGATATATACAAACACCCAGTTTGACCAACGAAGCTTAGTTCTGCAGCTTACTCGAGGTGAGAATAATTTAAAAATAAAACATGACGTTAATGCACGGTTGAAGTTTTAATGCTCGGCTAATGTTAACTTAGCCTGTTAGCACAGTTGAGCTGAGTGAATGCATTAATTTTAAATGGTTCAGTCTGTTTTTATTTTGACTATATATATATATATATATACGAGGGCTGTCAATAAAGTAACGGTCCTTTTTATTTTTTTCAAAAACTATATGGATTTCATTCATATGTTTTTACGTCAGACATGCTTGAACCCTCGTGCGCATGCGTGAGTTTTTCCACGCCTGTCGGTGACGTCATTCGCCTGTAAGCACTCCTTGTGGGAGGAGTCGTCCAGCCCCTCGTCGGAATTCCTTTGTCTGAGAAGTTGCTGAGAGACTGGCGCGTTGTTTGATCAAAATTTTTTCTAAACCTGTGAGACACATCGAAGTGGACACGGTTCGAAAAATTAAGCTGGTTTTCAGTGAAAATTTTAACAGCTGATGAGAGATTTTGAGGTGATTCTGTCGCTTTAAGGACTTTTCACGGTGCGAGACGTCGCTCAGCGCTCTCAGGCGGCGTCATCAGCCTGTTTCAAGCTTAAAACCTCCACATTTCAGGCTCTATTGATCCAGGACGTCGTGAGAGAACAGAGAAGTTTCAGAAGAAGTCGGTATCAGCATTTTATCCGGATATTCCACTGTTAAAGGAGATTTTTTTAATGAAAGACGTGCGGACGGATCCGCGCGTCGGGACGCAGCCGACGCGGTGCGGCGGCACAGGAAAAACACCTCCGTGTTGATAACCATTTGTAAAATCCAGGCGGCTTTTGATGGCTTTCAGTGGAGTGAGTATATGAGAAATTGTTTAACAGGCAGGACATGTTCCAACTTGTCCTTAAGGCTTTCAACAGAGGTGTTTTTCCTGTGGCGGAGCGTCGCGGCGGCTGCGTCCCGACGCGCGGACCCGTCCGCACGTCTTTCATTAAAAAAATCTCCTTTAACAGTGGAATATCCGGATAAAATGCTGAAACCGACTTCTTCTGAAACTTCTCTGTTCTCTCACGACGTCCTGGATCAATAGAGCCTGAAATGTGGAGGTTTTCAGCTTGAACAGGCTGATGACGCTGCCTGAGAGCGCTGCGCGACGTCTCGCACCGTGAAAAGTCCTTAAAGCGACAGAATCACCTCAAAATCTCTCATCAGCCGTTAAAATTTTCACTGAAAACCAGCTTAATTTTTCGAACCGTGTCCACTTCGATGTGTCTCACAGGTTTAGAAAAAATTCTGATCAAACAACGCGCCAGTCTCTCAGCAACTTCTCAGACAAAGGAATTCCGACGAGGGGCTGGACGACTCCTCCCACAAGGAGTGCTCACAGGCGAATGACGTCACCGACAGGCGTGGAAAAACTCACGCATGCGCACGAGGGTTCAAGCATGTCTGACGTAAAAACATATGAATGAAATCCATATAGTTTTTGGAAAAAATAAAAAGGACCGTAACTTTATTGACAGCCCTCGTATATATAGTAATTCATCCCACAATAAGAAACATTTGCTGTGCAGGCAACCTAAATTCAGACGCATTTCAAAAACTGATGAGCATTAAAGTCCATTCGGAAGAAATCATCTCTGCTTTTCAAAATAGGAGAAAAGTGTCTTCAAAAACTCCACCAAAGATCAAAGCTGCGGAAGGGACCTTGATCTGGCTAAATGAGTCCAGCAAATCGAGAATCCAGCAAACCAACACCTGCTTCTATGCTTCTAAATAAAACAAAGGCTCTTTAAACAGCAACTATTTTTTTTTTCAAAAAGCTGTTTCATTTTATATTTTAACATTAAATGAATGGATCATAAAAAATGTCCATGAAGTCAAAGTTCAATCAAAAGACATTTGCACAGGTAGAAGTCCCACCCCTATTGTGCATAATTTTAAATCATTCATAATCACTAAAATAGTCAAATTCATATTTTAGAAATTACTCTGTCCTGATCACAGCGTTAAAGGCAATCACATATTCTGATGTAATTACAAGTTGAAATGACTCATGATTTCATCATGAGGTTTATGCTACATAATATACAATTGCACATAATTTACAATCCTGTTGCATTTCTAATAAACATTTGTATTTATTTAGTGTATTATTTATTTAGCGCTTCTGGTGTGAAAGCCCCTTTAATGTTACTATTTAATTTCCTTTGTCAGAAATACAAACACACAAAATGACAACTCCTCAATTTATTTAGTTGTAATTGTACACTGGATTTCTGCACTCTTGGCAATAATAGGCCAAGTGACTTGTAAAAGCTGAACCTATGTAGTGAGTGACTCTGGGAAGTGAGTTTAGCCTACTATCTCTAGAGGGCATGTACTGTGGGGAGGGGGTGGACCCGAGGAGGAGCTGACTGACTGATGCTTTGCTGAAGCATGCTGTTAGCTACGAGAAGTGTACAGGCATTTTCAGCTCATAATGAAACTGTGTTGTGACAAAGTAGACTAAGGTGACCCACTACAGTTTTAGTTATTATTGAGAAACACTGTACATGATGCTCACTGTTGACACCAGTGAAGTTTTTAATCATAAGGATGTTTTTCGTGCTTGGACACAGAGTAAAGTCACCCAGTTCACAGCAAGAACTCTGTAACATTCCATCCATTTACATAAAATTTGCCTGACACTAAAGGAAAAACAACCCTTGAAACTAAATAAGCAGCATTAATCCTGTGTGAGAGGTCAAAAGATCCTAGAAACTTCTCGGACCGGATACGTCTCATGATTTAGTACTGAGGCACCTCAGTACCAATTCTATATCCAGCCATAAATCTAAAAGGTTTCCCTCAAAGTGACACCTTAGCCCGACCCTTCTCTACAAGCCTGTCATTAGCATGCATGCAAGTGCACACACACACACACACACACACACACACACACACACACACACACACACACACACACACACACACACACACACACACACACACACACACACACACACACACACACACACACAGAGAGGTTTAACACACAGTAGTCTTTATCAGTGTCTGCAGCACATTTGATTTAAGCTAATGTCAGTAACATACCTGCCAGGGGGAAATTCATCCTTCAGCTTGTGCAAACACATTTTAATGTCCCACTGTGAAGTAATGGGAGAAATGTAACACAAGTACTATTATATCATGAGTATTTACAAATAGAAGAAAATGTTCTGAGAAAATACAGGTGCATCTCAAAAAATTAGAATTGTGAAAAAATTCTAAATTTTTTTGTCAGATGTCAAAGAAAGTGAAAATTTCATAGATTCTATCCTTATTACATATAAACTAAAACCTGTCAAATATCTTTTTTTATTTTAACTTTGATAATTACAGCTGACCACTCAAAAAAAAAAAAGAGAAAATGTATATCTCAAATTATTAGACTATTTCATTTGAAGGTTGAGGAACTCATTACATTTGCAGTATAAATACCATGAATCTCTCTTTGGTTCTAGATGTGGCTGGTCACTAGAGGGCGATAGGATGTCACACCCATAGAGTTACATATATGAAAGATAGTGAGGAGTCCTTATACAGTCAATGTACCGGCAGCCATTACCAAAGAGGGGAAAAAGGACAGGAAGTACCCAGATGTGCAAAACAGCATCTGTGTTGAGTGAAAGTGGAGGCCAGAAAACCAGAAAGAAAACAAAAAGAACAACAAAATAAAAATAAAAACCCAAGACAGACACAGCTGTTTGCCCTCTTTGGTAATGGCACAACATACTCGGCCGGCACACAGCCAGGCGTGAGTCCTCACTCCAGCTTTCATATATGTAACTCTATGGTTGCACCCCTAAAAATACTGAGAAAAGAAAATACACCCAAAATAATGATTAAATTATGATAGAGATAAGGTAAGAAGCTTGGTCATCTGTGGGGAGCTTGGAAGAGACCCGCTGCTCCTTCGCATTGAAAGGAGCCAGCTGAAGTGGTTCGGGCATCTGGTAAGGATGCCCCCTGGGAAGGTGTTCCAGGCACGTCCATCTGGGAGGAGACCCTGGGCAAGACCCAGGTCTAGGTGGAGAGATTATATCTCCAGACTGGCCTGGGAACACCTCAGGATCACCCAGTCAGAGGTGGTCAATGTGGCCTGGGAAAGGAAAATCTGTGGTCCCCGCAACCCGATCCCGGATAAGCAGTTGAAGATGACATGACACATAATTATTAAATAAATATGGTTTGCTCTGAGTCAGAGTATGCAAGTGCTCATTGGTGTCAGTATGCTTTAAAATGTGTTCCAACACTTGATCTTAGTGTTTTTGTTTAATTTAATTTCGGTTCATGAGAGTAAATCCCATTTCCTGTTTGTGTTGTGGGTAATGTGATAGTCTATGGACAACCCAGTTTCAGGGCAGTTTGTGGGACTGAGTTACAAAAAGTACATTAATTTATGGGTTTGTGAGAGGGGTATGAAAATGGTGCCTTTATCATAACGGGGCACAAATTCATTTCGTGACAGGGGCAAAAAATGTGGGGTGAAAGCGGGGTCTGGGGGACTTATGTTAACATTTGGGGAGGGTACACACTTACGCTATGGTTATGGTTAGAGTTAGGAGAAGGGGAGGATTATAAATAGCAAAATCATTTTAAAAAAGTGTCACGAAAAGTGGGCACTTTTTGTGACGAGGGCACAAAAATAAAAGTGAGACCGGCTGTCTATGGAAGACTGTAACCTTTTCACAATCATGTGACCTGAGGCTGAGTGTCCTGAGGTTGAGCATCAAACTTTCCCTCAGTGACACAGCTGTGTGTGTCCTAGACCAATCACTCACTGTCAGTGCAGGAGTTTCACTCACCTGCTGTCAGTCTGGCCGTAATACCCTTTGGAAAAGTGGTCTTGAAATCTTAGACTCAAAATGTTTTTTTGGCTGAATGCAAAACAAGAAGCCAACTGTGGACACATTGTAAAGGTAGTTATCAAATGAAACTTTAAATACCATTGTAGGATATTACATAATTTGAATAAAGATTGCTGCTGAAGCACTCTGAATTATTCGTAACTTTGAATCAAAGCTAGTCTCACAGGCTGAATTCAAAACAAGAAGCCGACTGTGGACAAACTATGACAATAGTTATCAAATGACAACGTTAAATATCAAGGAAGGATATCACATAATTTGAAGTAAAGATTGCTGCTGAAGTACTTTGAATTATTTGTAACTTTGAATCAAAGCTAGTCTCACAGGCTGAATTCAAAACAAGAAGCCGACTGTGGACAAACTATGACGATAGTTATCAAATGACAAAGTTAAATATCAAGGAAGGATATCACATAATTTGAAGTAAAGATTGCTGCTGAAGTACTTTGAATTATTCAAAGCTTTGAATATACGCTAGTCTCACAGGCTGAATTCAAAACAAGAAGCCGACTGTGGACAAACTATGACGATAGTTATCAAATGACAAAGTTAAATATCAAGGAAGGATATCACATAATTTGAAGTAAAGATTGCTGCTGAAGCACTTTGAATTATTCAAAGCTTTGAATATACGCTAGTCTCAGAAGCTGAATTAAAAACAAGAAGTGGGTAGTTAGCAGCATACACCCGAACAACTTAATCAAACTTCAAGAGCTTCATCATACCGTGAATTCTAAAACATTAAATTGGTTGACATGCTCATATACAGACTAATAGAGTAATCATAAGACATTGTGAAGGGCCACCAAAACAGCTACTCTGTGTGTGCAGCTGAAGAAATTCCCTCTGTGATTCTGGAAGTGATTAGAGGTGGTGACAGCAAATGATTAATCTGCTACAAAATAATTATTTTATATAATGTGACATCCAGCAGCATAAAGTGCAGCATCCAGCGGAAGACAGCGGGTCACATTGGCATGACAAATTGCGTGACAATGCGGGAGCTAATGTGCCTTAACTTTTGTTTGTTGCATCACCACTCACAGGTTCATGTTGGATTGAAACAAAGAACAACTGACATATAAGAAAACTGATCAAATCTTGGCTACAATCTCAATGTAGTTGAAATTTAATGATTTCTTTTTAATAAAATCCTTCGATTTACCACTACACATACACACACACACACATATGTGTGTGTGTGTGTGTATGTATGTATGTGTGTGTATGTAGGTATGTACGCTGAAAAAAGAGAGTAGCTGAACCAACTTTAAAAAGTGTTACAATTGGTAAAATCTGAATGAATTAAGTTGTTTGAACTTAAGTTTGTATGTATGTTTTTTGGTCTCAAAAGGTGATTCTAATGTTTGGAGTTAAATAATATGCTGCATTAAGAGCTGTACTTGTGGAGTGCCTGAGAGGATGAATGGGCTGAGACACTCAGTAATCTATGAATTACAGCAATAGACCCGACAAAGAAGGCATTCCTCACACCAGTGGGTTTCCATGGCCTGTTCTGAGGAGATGCTGCTCTATAAACCACACTCACAGTCTCTTTGTCAGTCAGCCAGAGGACATGAAAATACTGGTCAGAGCTGTACTATGGAGTGGCAACAGGGGTCCCAACTTTCAAGGTGGTCCCACCAAGCATCATTAATTTTATATTGCTCTCTAACAGGCTCAACTTCCTGGCACATCTAAACGGTAACACTGACTATATATATATATATATATATATATATATATATATATATATATATATATATATATATATATATATTCAAATTTATTAATTTATATAGCGCCAATTTGTGATGAGATCACCTCAAGGTGCTTCACACGGCATAATAAAAACACAAAAACTGAATTAAAAATTTAAAAACACAATTAAAAGACAAAACCATAAAAGAATGCAAGAATAAAAACACATCACAACACTAATGATAAAACAAGGAAAATAAATGAGTCTTTAAACGTGATTTAAAAGTCTCCACAGCATCCGACTGTCGTATGTGTGCCGGGAGATTTTTCCACAGAGCTGGGGCACGGTAGGAGAAAGCTCTGTGACCGGCAGACTTTTTATTCACCTTGGGAACACATAAAAGTCCTGCACCCTGCAAACGCAGGGCCCGAGCTGGTACATAGGAGCTTACCAGGTCAGCCAGATAGGGAGTTGCAAGTCCATGAACAATTTTGTAAACTAAAAACAGTACCTTAAAATATGATCTTGCAGCGACTGGAAGCCAGTGTAGGGATGCCAAAATGGGCGTAATGTGGTAAAACTTTGCTTTGTGTCAAAAGTCTGGCAGCAGCATTTTGAACCAGTTGAAGACCCCTAATACTGGACTGCGGTAAACCAGAAAATACAGCATTACAATAGTCCAATCTAGAAGAGACAAATGCATGAATCAGTCTCAGCATCAGCCATAGACAGGATGGGATGAATCTTCGCTATATTTCACAAATAGAAGAAAGCAGTCCTCGTAATGTCTCTAATGTGGAGGTAAAAAGACAATGTAGGATCGAAAATCTGTATGATGTATAACACACGAGCCTAGGCTAAGCGTTAGCTGATCAAATTGATGATTATACCTCGCTGGACCAAGAACCATAACTTCAGCGTTATCAGAATTTAAAAGTAAGAAGTTACTAGACATCCAACTTCTCACTGATGCAAGCCAATATTCCAAAGATTTTTATGTGAATGAGATTACCAGCAGTTATCGGCATGTGCAATTGGGTGTCATCAGCATAGCATTGAAAGGCAATCCCAAAATGCCGCAGTATTTTCCCAAGGGATGCTACATAAAGGGAAAAAAGCAGGGGGCCTAAAATGGATCCCTGCGGAACCCCAAATGTCATGTCCCTAAGATCAGAGAAAGTGCCATTGCACAACACACAGTAAGAATGACTGGACAAGTATGACGTCAACCATGCAAGTGCAGTTCCAGTAATCCCAAAGTGATTCTCCAGCCTATCGAGTAAAATATGATGATCCACGGTATCAAACGCAGCACTAAGATCCAACAGCACCAAGAGTGTAGTGGTTTCTGAGTCCATTGCTCGCAAAAGGTCATTCACAACTTTAGTAAGTGCTGTCTCTGTGGAGTGATAATTTCTAAAAGCAGACTGCAGTGGCTCAACAAGATTATACTCAATAAGGTGGTCCACGAGCTGTTGCGAAACCACTTTTTCCAGGATTTTAGAACAAAATGATAGATTTGATATTGGTCTATAATTTTTCAATACACTAGGGTTGAGATTGGATTTCTTAAGTAATGGTTTAATCACTGCAGACTTGAAACATTTAGGAACAGGTCCAGAAGTGAGTGAGAGATTTATCATTTCCAGCACATTCGGCCCAAGAATGGGCCTTAGATCCTTAAACAGTTTTGTTGGTATGGGATCAAATAAGCAGGTTGTGCTTTTTGTAGATGTCACGAGCTTCGTCAATGCACCTAGCGAGATACCATCAAAATCTGTAAATCTGGGTAACACCTCAGTGAGAGCATCCACCTCCATAGCAGGATGCAATGGTTGGACCAAGGTCTGCTGAGATATGCTCAACCTAATATCCTCAATTTTCTTCTCGAAATAGTCCAACAAGACTTGTGTTTAAAAGCAAGAGTGAATAACAGGTGGCCGTCCATGAATGAGAAAAGCTACAGTTTTAAACACAAACTTATTATGCTTGTTTTATTGATGAAATCAGAATAATAGGCCCGCTTTATAGCCAGTAGTGTATGCTTATAATCTAAGATAGCATCACGCCATGCAAGGTGGAACACCTCTAATTTGGAACTACGCCATTTCCGTTCCAAACCTCTAGCCTTCTGCCTAAGGTCACGCAAGTAACCACTGAATCAAGGCGAATGTGCCTTGGGAAGGCGTGACTTTAAAAGAAGAGGTGCAACCTTATCCAGTATAGCCTTGAACACTGAATTTAAGCCATATATATATATATATATATATATATATATATATATACGGTGAGGAAAATAAGTATTTTAACACCCAGTGATTTTGCAAGTTCTCCTACTTAGAAATCATGGAGGGGTCTGAAATTTTCATCTTAGGTGCATGTCCACTGTGAGAAACATGATCTAAAAAAACAAAAATCCGGAAATCACAATGTATGATTTTTTTTTACACCTCGCTGGAGAGGTGTTCCGGGCACGTCCTATTGGGAGGAGGCCCTGGGGAAGACCCAGGACACGCTGGAGGGACTACATCTCTCGGCTGGCTTGGGAACACCTTGGGGTTCCCCCGGAGGAGCTGGGGGAGGTGTGTGTGGATCGGGAGGTCTGGGTGGCTTTGCTTGAGCTGCTGCCCCTGCGACCCAACTCCCGATAAAGCGGAAGAAAATGGATGGATGGATGGATGAATTTTTTTTATAATTTATTTGTATGTTACTGCTGCAAATAAGTATTTGAACACCAACAAAATCAATGTTAATATTTGGTACAGTAGCTTTTGTTTGCAATTACAGAGGTCAAATGTTTCCTGTAGTTTTTCACCAGGTTTGCACACACTGCAGCAGGGATTTTGGTCCACTCCTCCATATAGATCTTCTCTAGATCTTTCAGGTTTAGAGCTTCAGATCCCTCCAAAGATTTTCTATTGAGTTCAGGTCTGGAGACTGGCCAGGCCACTCCAGGACCTTGAAATGCTTCTTACGGAGCCCCTCATTAGTTGCCCTGGCTGTCTGTTTGGGGTCATGACCCATCTTCAATGAGGGAAGGAGGTTGATGGCCAAAATCTCCCAATACGTGACCCCATCCATCCTCCCTTCAATACGGTGCAGTCGTCCTGTCCCCTTTGCAGATGAGCACCCCCAGATTATGATGTTTACACCCCCATGCTTCACGGTTGGGATGGTGTTCTTGGAGTTGTTCTCATCCTCTCAACAAGGTAAGTGGAGTTGATTCCAAAAAGCTCTCTTCTGATCTCATCTGACCACATGACCTTCTCCCATGCCTCCTCTGGATCATCCAGATGGCCACTGGTGAACTTCAAATGAGCCTGGACATAACTGGCTTGCTGCCCTGCAGGATTTTAAACGATGACGGCATCATGTATTACTAATGTAATCTTTGTGACTGTGGTCCCAGCTCTCTTCAGGTCATTGACCAGGTCCTCCTCTGTAGTTCTGAGCTTTCTCAGAATCATCCTTACCCCACAAAGTGAGATCTTGCATGGAATCCCAGACCGAGGGAGATTGACAGTCATCTTGTCTTTCTTCCACATTCTAATAAATAATCATAACAGTTGTTATCTTCTACCAAGCTGCTTGCCTGTTGTCCTGTAGTCCATCCCAGCCTTGTGCAGGTCTACAGTTTTGTCCCTGGTGTCCTTAGACAGCTCTTTGGTCTTGGCTATGGTGGACAGGTTGGAGTGTGATTGATTGAGTGTGTGAACAGGTGTCTTTTATACAGGTAACAAGTTCAAACAGGTGCAATTAATACAGGTAAAGAGTGCAGAATAAGAGGGCTTCTTAAAGAAAAATTAACAGGTCTGTGTGAGCCAGAATTCTTGCTGGTTGGTAGGGGATCAAATACTTATTTGCAGCAGTAACATACAAATAAATTATTAAAAAATCATACATTGTGATTTCCGGATTTTTTTTTTTTTTTTTTTTTTTTTAGATTAGGTCTCTCACAGTGGACATGCACCTAAGATGAAAATTTCAGACCCCTCCATGATTTCTAAGTGGGAGAACTTGCAAAATCGCAGGGTGTTCAAATACTTATTTTCCTCACTGTATATATATATATATATATATATATATATATATATATATATATATATATATATATATATATATAGACAGACATGCACATAACTGGTAATCATGGTGCTTGTGCGTGCTAAAAATGAATGATGCACAGCAGAAAACACAAGGGACGCATTCATAGGAGGGAAGCAATGATAGATTGTAGGAAAAGTGTTTCCCTCTGTGTGCTGTCTTCTGTGCATCAATGATTTTTAGCACACATGAGCATGATGAGTACCAGTCATGTGCACCCCTGGATATAGATATAGATATAGATACACATGCAGTTCTTTAAAGGCTTTGTTGTTGTACAGGGTAGTATTTGTGTTGGCAGGAATTATTTTGGTGCAGATAGATCCCTGCATTTACTACATCTGTGCACACAGGTCAGATAAAGGATCCAGTCAGTGGCAACTGAGGAATCTTAACATTTAAACAGCCTGGAGAAATGCCAAAGACATCAAGAAAGCTCCAAAAGAGCTTGTATGCATGTGTGTGTGCGTGTGCATGTGTGTGTGCACACACGTGCATGGAGGGTAGTTGGTGAATAGAATTATAAGGACAGTCAGTCAGTAAACTGCTTCACACACGTCATGGTCAAGTCTGCAGTCATTATGAGACACATTGAAATGATAAGGAACCTTCACACTAACAGACAAGCAACAGTGACCTCTGCTGGCCATCTTGACCGCACTATTGGGAACAACATGATGGGCCAATCTCTCTTAATTTTATGCTATGCTCATTGTGCATGTTAAAAGAGGTCATCTTGGCCCAAAACAGGAGGCTCACTGGTCCTGAACTGTATAGATCAGATCCTAGAATTTTCCACCTGAACATACAGTCATTTTATAGACGTCCTGATGGAATGGTTGTTGAAGAATTGTCTCAGGCTCACTGACTGACTTATCCTGCTAATTGGAGGGCACAACAAATACAGTGCATCTGGAAAGAATTCAAAGAGCTTCACTTTTTCCACATTTTGTTATGTTACAGCCTTATTCCAAAATGGAGTGAATTCATTTTTACCTCAAGATTTTACTCACAATACCCCATAATGACAACATGAAAAAGTTTTTATGACATTTTTGTAAATTTATTAAAAATAAAAAAAAAACTAAGAAGTCACACGCACATAACTATTCACAGCCTTTGCTGTGAATACTTATGCTGCCAAAGGTGCTTTGTTGAAGTACCTTTGGCAGCAATTAAGTCTTGTTGAATATGATGCCATAAGCTTGGTGCACCTATCCATTCCACGTTGCTGCACCTCTCAAGGTCCATCAGGTTGGATGGAGAGCATCAGTACATTGGTCAAGAGCGCTCTGGAGCAGGTTTTCATCCAGGATGTCTATGTACATTGCTGCATTCATCTTTCCCTCAATCCTGACTAGTCTCCCAGTTCTTGCCACTGAAAAACATCCCCACAGCATGATGCTACCATCACCATGATTCACTGTAGTGATGGTGCCTAGAGTCCTCCAAACATGATGTCTGGCATTCATGCCAAAGAGTTCAATCTTTGTTTCATCAGACGAGAGAATTTCTCATGGTCTGAGAGTAATTCAGGTGCCTTTTGGCAAACTCCAGGTGGGCTGCCATGTGCCTTTTACTAAGGAGTGGCTCCCGTCTGGCCACTTTACCATACAGGCCTGATTGGTTGGTTGCTGTAGAGATGGTTGTCCTTTGAGAAGGTTCTCCTCTCTCCACAGAGAAATGTTGGAGCTCTGACAGAGTGACCACCGGGTTCTTTGTCACCTCCCTGACTAAGGCCCTTCTTCCCGATCCCTCAGTTTAGACAGGCGGCCAGTTCTAGGAAGAGTCCTGGCGGATCTGAAATCGTTCCTTTTACAGATGATAGTGGCCACTGTCCCCATTGAGACCTTCAAAGCAGCAGAAATGTTCCTGTACCCTTCCCCAGGTTTGTGCTTTGAGACAATCCTGTCTCTGAGGTCTACAGACAATTCCTTTGACGTCATGCTTGGTAGGTGCTCTGACATGCACTGTCAACTGTGGGACCTTATATGTAGACAGGTGTGTGCCTTTCCAAATCATGTCCAATCAACTGAATTTTCCCCGGGTGGACTCCAGTTAAGCTGCAGAAACATCTCAAGAATGATCAGTGGAAACAGGATGCACCTCAGCTAAATTTTGAGCTCCAAGGCAAAGGCTGTGAATACTTATCTACACGTGATTTCTTAGTTTTTTATATTTAATATATTTTTTTAAAATCTCAAAAACATTTTTTTTTTTCACATTTTGAGGAATTTTGAGGAACAAAATGAATTTCATCCATGTTGGAATAAGGCTGGAACATAACAAAATGTGGAAAAAAGTGAAATGCTGTGAATACTTTCGGGATGCACTGTATTCGTAGGCACTGAGTCAAATTGAAGCCAGTTTGTTATTCCTGGGCACTATAGTATGAAGCGGATGAGAGTCTATGCCTCTGTCTGGATGAGACTCCAGTCCGCGGTGAAACAGAAGAACTGGCTTGTCCAAGAACGTAGACAGGTAGAGTGTTGGAATCACACCCAGGTACCTATTGGTAGTCCAACCATTATCCTTTGTGAGATACATTATCTTAAAATGTGATTGGAGCATCATAAAGCCCAGTTTATGTGTAAAGGAGACAGACTGCTGAGTTGAACACTGTTTAAACTCACCTCTTCACCTCATCATTCTCTGGTCTTCAGTCCATACCTATGACCATGTGTGGCAGCGATTAGCACTGAAGGGTCTGGTAATCTCTAGCTGCAGGGAAGGAAATTCAAAGAGAGGAGATCATTCTCTGCTCCCATGCTGCCTCCCCCTCCATTACCTCCTCCTCTCCTGGGCCCTGAGCCTTTATGTTGACATCTGTCCACTACATTCCAAGCACATTTCCTCATCCATACCTGTTGGTCAATTGCAGAGAGGCTGATTCTTCTCTGCATGACAATGCCATGATCTCTGCTGCTTACAGATGTTAAATAATAAAGTTTATTGCTTTCCTGGTTGAATAATTGTATGCCACGCTCTGATTGGCTAGCTGTTGGCAGTAAGCTCTAATGCTATTGGTCAGTGGGACCTGTGATTGGCTATTACAATCTGAGTGGCGAACATATATATATATATATATATATATATATATATATATATATATATATATATATATATATATATATATATATATATACTCGGATCAGAGAAATATATATATATATATTTCTCTGATCCGAGTATATTGTTTATTGTTATTTGTGGTCTACGTTTATACATGTCTATTTATGATTTAATTATGTCTATGTTTTAATGTCGACTTGTGTTTTTTGGATTAAATATTTTTTTTCCCCATCAGAATTCTACTTACAACACCCCATAATGACAAAAAGAAAACACTTTCTTTGAGATTTTAACACATTTATTTAAAATAAAAAAACTAAGAAATCGCATGTACATAAGTATTCACACCCTTTGCTCAGTACTTTGTTGATACAACTTCGGCAGCAATTACAGCCCCCAGTCTTCTTGAATATGATACCACAAGCTTGGCATTCAGAGAGGACATTCACAGAGTTGTGCTTAGATATCTTGGCTGTGTGCTTAGGGCCACTGTCCTGATGAAAGGTGAACCGATCAGTCTGAGGTCAAGAGCGCTCTGGAGCAGGTTGTCATCCAGGATGTCTCTGTACATTGATGCATTCATCTTTACCTCAATCCTGGCTAGTCTCCTACTTCCTGACACTGAAAAACATTCCCACAGCATGATGCTGTCACCACAATGCTTCGCTGTTGGGATGCTGCCTTGCTTCCTCCAAACATGATGTCTGGCATTCACGCCAAAGACTTCAATCTTTGTTTCAACAGGTCAGAGAATTTTGTTTTTCATGGTCCGAGAGTCCTTCAGGTTCCTTTTGGCAAACTCCAGGTGGGCTGCCATCTGCCATGTACTATGGAGTGTCTTCCATCTGGCCACTCTACCATACAGGCCTGATTGGTGGATTGCTGCAGAGATGGGTGTCCTTCTAGAAGGTTCTTCTCTCTCCACAGAGGGAATGCTGGAGCTCTAACAGGGTGACCATCGGGTTTTTGGTCATGTCCTTGACCAAGGCTCTTCTCCCCCGATAGCTCATTTGTACGGACAGCCTTCTCTAGGAAGAGTCCTAGTGGATCCGAACTTCTTCCATTTACAGATGATGGAGCCCACTGTCCTCATTGGGGCCTTCAAAGCAGTGGAAATGTTGCTCTACCCTGTCCCAGATTTGTGCCTCAAGACAATCCTGTCTCAGAGGTCTACAGAGAATTCCTTTGACCTCATGTTTGGTTTGTGCTCTGACATGCACTGTCAACTGTGGGACCTTATATGTAGACAAGTGTGTGTCTTTCCAAATCATGTCCAATCAACTGAATTTACCCAAGTTAAGCTGTAGACACATCTCAAAGATGATCAGTGGAAACAGGATGCACCTGAGCTCAGTTTTGGGGTTCAAGGCAAAGGCTTACTTATGTACATGTTATTTCTTAGCGTATTTATTTTTAACAAATTTGCAAAAATCAAAAAAAAAAAAAAACTTTTTTCTCAGTGTCATTATGGGGTATTGTGTGTAAAACATTGAGGAGAAAAAAAATGAATTTAATCCATTTTGGAAGAAGGCTGAAGCATAAAAATGAGGAAAAAGTGAGTCGCTCTGAATACTTTCCGGATACACTTTAGGTGACTGTGTTAATCTAACACTCCAATCCAACATCAGTTAATGATGGAAGGAGAGAATATTGTGTGAGAGAATATTCAGGAGGGAATTTATGAAAGATAAGAACTGTTGAAGAGATTTCTTCATGAAAAATACTTCAGTCAAATGATTATTGAACCTATACAAGCACTCCATACAAATCACAATAAAATGGACACAACAAACAATTTATTAGCATTATTAAATTTTTTTTTTATTTATTTTTGGATAATTGTTGTATTGCCAGTCAATAAACCATTTAGTGTAGCATTCAAATAATTTACGGTTTGGATGAGTGGTAAAACCCTGAGCCTGAGACCCCTGAGTAGAGAAGAACACAAATGGTAAGAAAAACTGCTTATTCTGTTGCTTAGTCCTGTACACATACAACCCCTGGCAAAAATTATGGAATCACCGGCCTCGGAGGATGTTCATTCAGTTGTTTAATTTTGTAGAAAAAAAGCAGATCACAGACATGACACAAAACTAAAGTCATTTCAAATGGCAACTTTCTGGCTTTAAGAAACACTATAAGAAATCAAGAAAAAAAGATTGTGGCAGTCAGTAACGGTTACTTTTTTAGACCAAGCAGAGGAAAAAAATATGGAATCACTCAATTCTGAGGAAAAAATTATGGAATCACCCTGTAAATTTTCATCCCCAAAACTAACACCTGCATCATATCAGATCTGCTCATTAGTCTGCATCTAAAAAGGAGTGAACACACCTTGGAGAGCTGTTGCACCAAGTGGACTGACATGAATCATGGCTCCAACATGAGAGATGTCAGTTGAAACAAAGGAGAGGATTATCAAACTCTTAAAAGAGAGTAAATCATCACGCAATGTTGCAAAAGATGTTGGTTGTTCACAGTCAGCTGTGTCTAAACTCTGGACCAAATACAAACAACATGGGAAGGTTGTTAAAGGCAAACATACTGGTAGACCAAGGAAGACATCAAAGCGTCAAGACAGAAAACTTAAAGCAATATGTCTCAAAAATCGAAAAATGCACAACAAAACAAATGAGGAACGAATGGGAGGAAACTGGAGTCAACGTCTGTGACCGAATTGTAAGAAACCGCCTAAAGGAAATGGGATTTACATATAGAAAAGCTAAACGAAAGGCATCATTAACACCTAAACAGAAAAAACAAGGTTACAATGGGCTAAGGAAAAGCAATTGTGGACTGTGGATGACTGGATGAAAGTCATATTCAGTGATGGATCTCCAATCTGCATTGGGCAAGGTGATGATGCTGGAACTTTTGTTTGGTGCCTTTCCAATGAAATTTATAAAGATGACTGCCTGAAGAGAACATGTAAATTTCCATAGTCATTGATGATATGGGGCTGCATGTCAGGTAAAGGCACTGGGGAGATGGCTGTCATTACATCATCAATAAATGCACAAGTTTATGTTGATATTTTGGACAATTGAAAGGATGTTTGGGGATGATGAAATCATTTTTCAAGATGATAATGCATCTTGCCATAGAGCAAAAACTGCAAAAACATTCCTTGCAAAAAGACACATAGGGTCAATGTCATGGCATAGGGTCAATGTCAATGAGCAGATCTGATTTGATGCAGGTGTTAATTTGGGGGATGAAAATTTACAGGGTGATTCCATAATTTTTTCCTCAGAATTGAGTGATTCCATATTTTTTTCCTCTGCTTGGTCTAAAAAAGTAACCATTACTGACTGCCACAATCTTTTTTTCTTGATTTCTTATAGTGTTTCTTAAAGCCAGAAAGTTGCCATTTGAAATGACTTTAGTTTTGTGTCATGTCTGTGATCTGCTTTTTTTCTACAAAATTAAACGACTGAATGAACATCCTCCAAGGCCGGTGATTCCATAATTTTTGCCAGGGGTTGTAGTACAGCACCACCTGTTAATTCCATGCACTCTAAAAACAGAATCTACTGTTTTTAATGATAAAAAAATAAAATAAAATAAAATGGCAGCTGCAGCTTTTGCCAGTAAATGCAACAGCATTGTCTTTGCTAAATTAAGATTATCAGGCTGTTTTTAAACTAAGAATTTCTGTAGAATATAAATGCAGTTGTTACTTATTGTACATTCAATGAGATTTTGTTGTGCTGCTTCAATTTTGCTCAGAAACACCACATTAAATTTGATATTGGCTCAACATATTTATGTTTTTTCTTTGTTTTTTTGTTTTTTTGTTTTTGTTTTTTTTATCTGAGCAGTGGACCAGGGATACTGTATTTTAGTTGGGGCATAACTACACTGATTTTTTTTTTTTTTCCCTACTGTGCTGTCACACAAGAGGAGCTCCTCTGAAAATATATTGAATTGTCTATCATACTGCCATATTCACATACTTTTACTGTATTTGTACAAAGTATCAGGATTTCTGAAAAAATCATGGCTGTTTTGAACAGAATGAGCAATATTGCAATAGAATGAAATGGACTGTTCATTACATTTTCAGACAACATCATAATGTGACAGAATGGTGGCAGAAGCAATTAGTCTTCTTGCTTACTAAACAGAATATCTCAAATTCAATGCTGCTTTGCCCTGTTTATATTTTATTAACTTTTTTACTGTATTGTTTTGCATAATTGTTCTTGCAAACACAGTTGCTGTTTTTTTAACATTAGAAACTGATTAAATTCATTTATTTATTTATTTAGGGCAAGCCAGGGCACAGTGGATCAGAAATGTTGTTTTGTGGCAACATAAACACATTATGCATAGGTTTAGATCATTTTACTGTGGATTCAATACAGCAAGTTATTGTTAAAAAGGCTGTGCTATTTATGTCTAACCAAGTGTAATTTACAGGTGTTTAAAATCGATTTTATAATTCTTGTTTCACTGTGCCCTGGACACTAATTCCTGGGGCACACTGAATCAACGTCCGGGCACAGTGAATCAACTTAGAATATAATGAAAAAAATAATTATTAATTATATGCTGATGCATATACAAATTATAATCCAACAAACCAGCTATGTAATGTGTGACTGGCTTATATAGTGATATAAGTCCATTAGAAACTATTAGAAATACATCTGTCATAATTTCTGTTCAAACAGGAATACGGTTGTTTATATACACAAATTATAGAAATAATTAATGGAAAAATAAAGGTATAAGCTTCAATAAGTAATATTTGCAATCCACTTGATTCACTGTACCCCAGGTGCATGTGACACACATGACTCATGTTATCAAAAAGCTGATAGTCTGGAGAAGACATAACACATTCTCATCAGTTGGACAGGGTACTTTTCTAACTAATAACAATTTTTTGGGCCACCTTTCCTCTGTTGTGAGACATAAATACAAAAACACTGATGTCCACAAAATTTACTTTTGATAGGAAAAAAACTGCCTTCACTTGCCACTTAGTTTTACTCTTAATGTATCCAAAAACAAAACACTAATTTATAAGGGGGGTGTCTTTATGCAGAAAAATATGGCATAACTGCTGCAAATATATATATATATAACCCCTGGCAAAAATTATGGAATCACCGGCCTCGGAGGATGTTCATTCAGTTGTTTAATTTTGTAGAAAAAAAGCAGATCACAGACATGACACAAAACTAAAGTCATTTCAAATGGCAACTTTCTGGCTTTAAGAAACACTATAAGAAATCAGGAAAAAAAAAATTGTGGCAGTCAGTAACGGTTACTTTTTTAGACCAAGCAGAGGGAAAAAAATATGGAATCACTCAATTCTGAGGAAAAAATTATGGAATCATGAAAAACAAAAGAATGCTCCAACACATCACTAGTATTTTGTTGCACCACCTCTGGCTTTTATAACAGCTTGCACTCTCTGAGGCATGGACTTAATGAGTGACAAACAGTACTCTTCATCAATCTGGCTCCAACTTTCTCTGATTGCTGTTGCCAGATCAGCTTTGCAGGTTGGATCCTTGTCATGGACCATTTTCTTCAACTTCCACCAAAGATTTTCAATTGGATTAAGATCCGGACTATTTGCAGGCCATGACATTGACCCTATGTGTATTTTTGCAAGGAATGTTTTCACAGTTTTTGCTCTATGGCAAGATGCATTATCATCTTGAAAAATGATTTCATCATCCCCAAACATCCTTTCAATTGATGGGATAAGAAAAGTGTCCAAAATATCAACGTAAACTTGTGCATTTATTGATGATGTAATGACAGCCATCTCTCCAGTGCCTTTCCTGACATGCAGCCCCATATCATCAATGACTGTGGAAATTTACATGTTCTCTTCAGGCAGTCATCTTTATACCTCTCATTGGAACGGCACCAAACAAAAGTTCCAGCATCATCACCTTGCCCAATGCAGATTCGAGATTCATCACTGAATATGACTTTCATCCAGTCATCCACAGTCCACGATTGCTTTTCCTTAGCCCATTGTAACCTTGTTTTTTTTCTGTTTAGGTGTTAATGATGGCTTTCGTTTAGCTTTTCTGTATGTAAGTCCCATTTCCTTTAGGTGGTTTCTTACAGTTCGGTCACAGACGTTGACTCCAGTTTCCTCCCATTCGTTCCTCATTTGTTTTCTTGTGCATTTTCAATTTTTGAGACATATTGCTTTAAGTTTTCTGTCTTGACGCTTTGATGTCTTCCTTGGTCTACCAGTATGTTTGCCTTTAACAACCTTCCCATGTTGTTTGTATTTGGTCCAGAGTTTAGACACAGCTGACTGTGAACAACCAACATCTTTTGCAACATTGCGTGATGATTTACCCTCTTTTAATACAACCCCTGGCAAAAATTATGGAATCACCGGCCTCGGAGGATGTTCATTCAGTTGTTTAATTTTGTAGAAAAAAAGCAGATCACAGACATGACACAAAACTAAAGTCATTTCAAATGGCAACTTTCTGGCTTTAAGAAACACTATAAGAAATCAAGAAAAAAAGATTGTGGCAGTCAGTAACGGTTACTTTTTTAGACCAAGCAGAGGAAAAAAATATGGAATCACTCAATTCTGAGGAAAAAATTATGGAATCACCCTGTAAATTTTCATCCCCAAAACTAACACCTGCATCATATCAGATGTGCTCATTAGTCTGCATCTAAAAAGGAGTGAACACACCTTGGAGAGCTGTTACACCAAGTGGACTGACATGAATCATGGCTCCAACACGAGAGATGTCAATTGAAACAAAGGAGAGGATTATCAAACTCTTAAAAGAGGGTAAATCATCATGCAATGTTGCAAAAGATGTTGGTTGTTCACAGTCAGCTGTGTCTAAACTGTGGACCAAATACAAACAACATGGGAAGGTTGTTAAAGGCAAACATACTGGTAGACCAAGGAAGACGTCAAAGCGTCAAGACAGAAAACTTAAAGCAATATGTCTCAAAAATTGAAAAATGCACAACAAAACAAATAAGGAACGAATGGGAGGAAACTGGAGTCAACGTCTGTGACCGAACTGTAAGAAACCACCTAAAGGAAATGGGATTTACATACAGAAAAGCTAAACAAAAGCCATCATTAACACCTAAACAGAAAAAAAAACAAGGTTACAATGGGCTAAGGAAAAGCAATCGTGGACTGTGGATGACTGGGTGAAAGTCATATTCAGTGATGAATCTCGAATCTGCATTGGGCAAGGTGATGATGCTGGAACTTTTGTTTGGTGCCGTTCCAATGAAATTTATAAAGATGACTGCCTGAAGAGAACATGTAAATTTCCACAGTCATTGATGATATGGGGCTGCATGTCAGGTAAAGGCACTGGGGAGATGGCTGTCATTACATCATCAATAAATGCACAAGTGTACGTTGATATTTTGGACAACTGAAAGGATGTTTGAGGATGATTAAATCATTTTTCAAGATGATAATGCATCTTCCCATAGAGCAAAAACTGTGAAAACATTCCTTGCAAAAAGACACATAGGGTTAGTGTCAACGAGCAGATCTGATTTGATGCAGGTGTTAGTTTGGGGGATGAAAATTTACAGGGTGATTCCATAATTTTTTCCTCAGAATTGAGTGATTCCATATTTTTTTCCTCTGCTTGGTCTAAAAAAGTAACCGTTACTGACTGTCACAATCTTTTTTTCTTGATTTCTTATAGTGTTTCTTAAAGCCAGAAAGTTGCCATTTGAAATGACTTTAGTTTTGTGTCATGTCTGTGATCTGCTTTTTTTCTACAAAATTAAACAACTGAATGAACATCCTCCGAGGCCGGTGATTCCATAATTTTTGCCAGGGGTTGTATATATATATATGCAGTTTTGCAGATATAGCTACTGATTCACTGTGCTCCGCGATTTACAGTGTCCCAGTTTCCCCTACAGTATAGAGTCCTGTGACTGGGAACAGACTGAATTCCTGTACTAACCCTCCACCTGTGTTCACAACCATCCCATCTGCCTAACAATGTCCTTGAGGCAGGCAGCAAGCAAGTAATCCAGGAACACAAGCAGAGGAGCAGAATCCACATACATACCAGAGTGACAGATCAGTAAATGGTAGGCAAAACTCAGGAGACTTAAAGAAAAACTGGAAAGAGAACATGAGAAAGCAGGCAAGAGCAAGACTCTGCATTGGAGTCAAGAAAATGTGGCAGTTAAATAATGTTAAAAACAGTTAATGTGGAAGTCAGAGTGCACGCTGAACCAACAACTTGAGGACAGGAAGTAAAGCCACAGGACCAGACACAGAACCAATGTCACAATAAAAGCACAAGGAAGAACTAACACAAAGGAGACAAACCAGAATGCAGTAGACACATATGAAGGAGATAATACTGCAGATAGAAACCCAAAGATCACAACTAAACACTAGGGGCTTCATGTACAAAGACTTGCTTGGTTATCCTACTGAAACATGGCGTACGCCAAAACCCAGAATCTGGCATAAGCACAGAAAAATTCAGATGTATCAAAGTGTGCGTATGCATGGATCCAATAATGTTTCCTTTGAACATCCCAATCAACAATGATATTGAGCACACTTGCACATACACCATGCCACTATTTAAATATGGAAATTCATGTAAATAGGCCCTGGGAGCTGGGAATCCCCTCTCCATCAGATCAGTCGACATGAACACAGAAAAGAAATTTCATCATATGATAGCACCTTTATAGGAATATGTATGCAGTCAATAGCTCCAATTACATTAAGGAAACTGACTGACTCTTGCTGCAAATTGCGCTTTAAATGTGGAATGTGATGTAACTGGATGACATTTGGATGATTGCATTCCACACAGCTGGCATGGCCCTGTGCAAGGTGACTGGCACACTCCTGACTGATTAGCAAGCTCCCGCTGGAATGCTACTGTTGCCAGGAACCCCAGCGTGGTCAGCACCTGTTTGGCCACAGACACCCACCTGGCTCCTCACCCTATTGCGCTCTGGACTGGCCGCAGTTCCGCGTGCAACTCCAGTAACACTGGCCTTGGATCGATCAATGTGGTAAGTCAAGCTGACAACAACATGAGAAAGAAGGAGCCCGACAAAATAGATAAGTACCAATAGCTGAAGGAACAACTGGTGCAGATGTGGAAGGTAAAATCCAAAGTGGTCCCAGTGGTAACAGGGGAACTCGGATAACCTCCAAATTGGATGCATGGCTCCAGCAGATTCGAGGCCTAACACCAGAGGTCTCTGTCCAGAAGAGTGCAGTTTTAGGAACAGCTAAGATTTGCTGCGCCAAACCCTCAAACACCCAGGCCTCTGGTAGGGGACCGAAGCTTGAAGAACACACATACCACTCTCTAGGCGGATTATATATTTATCTATCTATCTATCTATCTATCTATCTATCTATCTATATATATATATATATATATATATATATATATATATATATATATATATATATATATATATATATATATATATACACACACAAACTCACCGGCCACTTTATCAGGCACACCTGTTGAAATGCTTGTTAAGACAAATAGCTAATCAGCCAATCACATGGCAGCAACTCAATGCATTTAGGCATCTTGACGTGGTGAAGATGACTTTGTGAAGATCAAACTGAGTATCAGAACGGGGAAGAAAAGGGATTTAAGTGACTTTGAATGTGGCATGGTTGTTGGTCTCAGATGGATGGGTCTGAGTATTTCCGAAACTGCAGATCCACTGGGATTTCCAAGCACAACCATCTCTGTTACAGAGAATGTTTTACAGAGGACGGTCTGAAAAAGAGAAGATATCCAGTCAGCAACAGTTGTGTGGACAAAAATGCCTTGTTGATGTCAGAGGTCAGAGGAGAATGGGTGACCTGCGTGATGCCATCTTGTCAGTATGGACCAACATCTCTGAGGAATGTTTCCAACACCTTGTTAAATATATGCCATGGAGGATTAAGAGAGTTCTGAAGGCAAAAGGGGGTCCAACACAGTGTCGCAGACCAAACAGTCCCCCCTAAAGCTCAGCAGTGTCATTTGTTAGTGTCACCAGCAATTCATTGATTATCACCTCGTCTTTGGTTAAAACCGCACTCTCTGCGATATATATATACACACACACACTCACACACTCGTCTTCAACCGCTTAGTCCAGCAGTCACAGAGCGCGATGCAGAGTACACCCAGGACAAGACGCCAGTCTGTCACAGATAGTGATGAATGTTTTTTATATGATAGAGGTTGTAAAAAGTGGATTTGGTGTGTCAGAGGTTTTGTGTTTTATATTGTCATTAAATTTAGATAATGTATTTTTTACTGAAGAACGTGTTTTATTTTTATCATTATTATTATGGCTGTTGTTGTAAAAGCCATTTTTTTAAAAAACATTGTATCACAAAGCAAAAACATTGAAAAGTCTATAGGGTGGATACCTTTTTTGCACTGTATAGTGACAGAAAACAGTAATATTCCTGCTGGCATGGATATAATAATAAAAATAAAACCTGTTTCACTTCACTGTGCCTTTAAGTGTCAGCTACAAAATGGGAGTTTCTCTCTTTACAACACACCCCTTGTAAAAATGTCACTGTTACCTCCCAGAACAATGTGTCCGCAGGTTGATTCACAGCTTCTTCCTCTTCCACAAAGACCAGAGGAACAATAACATCTAAATTACTGCTAATTGTGGTTGTCCAATAGAGCGGCAGCCATGCAGACAGATGCATTTCTGCAATACTGAAAGCTAAATAATCTAGACGGATAATGACCTTCAGCAAGTTTATAAATAATATTTAACACCAGTACTTCAATTTCCAAGAACAATTGACATCACGAGATTTTATCAAAACATCCTCAATGCTTCTCCTCATTGGGTCAATGTCCGTCTGAATATGTTTTAGTGTTTTAGTGACTTAGAAAATGTGGGGCCATTCACACATCCAGCTCGAAAGTGGTCGCCTGCTCTCTTCTTTTGTGTTGGCTGCGTGAATGGCCTCGCATTTTCTCAGTGTCCTGCGAGTGGTGTTGGATGTTTGTGGGCGGCACCAAGACACCGGCTGACTCCGGCCGAGAATAGGTCAAATGGGCACTTTGCAGTCCAGCCACAGCCCAAGGTACTTGTAGGAATCCACAGGCTCCACCTCACCTCCCTCAATTAGAACTGGTCACAGACTTGGTCTAGACTTCCCAAAGTGGTCACCTGCTTTGTCTTTGATGTGTTGAGCTGTAGATGATTTGTGTGCACAGATATCTGTGCTCAGGAGTCACAGCTGGGGAACACCTGTAGTGGCTTGCAGGATATGAACCTGCCAGTGGTGTCTGTTGAAAAAAAAATATTGGTGGGCACTGATGTGCCAATCACTGATCTCTATATATTACTAGATAGCTCATTGGCCAGTTTTCTGAAGCAAACCAACTGCCATATTACCACGCCGATGTCCCGCTCCTGAAAGCTCTTTTCTATTAATCTTTAATGAGGCGCACACAACTTTAGTCTTTGTAATTCTGTTAAAAAATACCTTAATGTGCAGCTATAAACTGCGCAAATCGCCAGTTCAAAGGCTGTGGACGAACATTTCACCTGTGAGTATGATTGAAATGGGAAGTAATGAAGAATAATTTGAAGAGTTCTATCGTTTATTCCAACATATAGACAAATATAATAATAAAAATAAGTGGCTTATTAACACAACATGTGTAGCCACATGTTGTGTTTTGTGTTGGACGAACTATTTTAAGACATTTA